>NC_053494.1:165633100-166233100 GCF_905171775.1 Rana temporaria | reverse complement strand
CCCTCTAACTGCCACTTTTTCTGGGCAGCTTGGTCTGGTAAAGGAAGTTGTAAGATAACAGACTTACTGGTTAGATCACTAGGTGAAAATAAAGGAAAAAAAAATGAATGCAGCCACCATTAAGGACTGGTAAACTAATATATATATATATATATATATATATATATATATATATATATTTATATATATATATATATATATATATATATATATATATATATATATAAAATGTTTGTTTTTGGGTTTAGTACCACTTAATAGAGGCATTGCATTATGGGCAATTGCTTTTTTCCTCGATTTGATGGGTTTATATCAGTGTCTTGTGTGAAGTGATTGGTAGACTTTGGCACTCAGGGCACGTGTCCCAGGTCTTCTGCTGGGTGTCTCGGTCTCCTGTGAGATATGGAGATAATATATTTTATGCATAATCCAGTTATGTAACATTGTATAATTTATCTTCTTTTCAATTCATTTCTTATTGTTTATTTTTTATTCTAAACAGTAATATTTATTTTTATTTTTAGCCATGTCGTCATAATGTGACATTCATTTTTGTTTATTTGTTTAGATTATATTAGTTTTAAGACTCAGATTTGATCCAAGCCAGCCATCATAGTATTTTGCCAGCCCCTCAGCATTTTTAATCTGTATTCCCAGAGATGCCCCCGGAGTCCTAGACCCTTAGAAACCCCCCTGGTCTTGTGCGCTCTGGCTGGGTTTCCACTAATGTGATGCCAGCCATCGCATTTGATTCGCACCATATTCCTGTGCACATCACATGCGATGTCTGTGCAATTTCAATTTGTATGGCTAAAATCGCATTGTATTCGGACCAAAATGGTGAAGAATCCTTTTTGTGGTCCGCACTGAAATCGGATCGCATGGGTGTTCAGACCCCTGCCATCCAATTCCCATCCGAGTTTACGTTTTGCCCTGCGTTCTGCGAGCCAATTTGGGGTTGTCATTAAAGGGGTTGTAAACCCTCGGGAAAAAACAAACAAACCCTGCAAGACAAAGGCATAATGAGCTAGTATACATAGCATACTAGCTCATTATGAATTACTTACCTTACATCAAAGCCCCTGCAGTGGTCCTCGTCCCCCCCCTCCGGCGGGGACATCTCTCCCGGAGTGACTTCCGGGTACCGCGGGCTTCGGCGCTGTGATTAGCCAGATCCGCGATGATGTCACTCTTGCACATGCGCGCAGGAGTCGCCGGTAACGGCACGTGGACTGAAGCAAGGCACTTATGTGCCATTGCTTCAGTTTGCCCCAGTGCGCATGTGCCGATGACATCAGCATACGCAGGGGACAGGGGACATCTCCTAAACTATACAGATTTAGGAAATATCCTGGATAGTTACAGGTAAGCCTTATTATAGCTTACCTGTAGCCTATACCTATACCGTCAATACCGTCGCCGCCATCTTGCTTCACCCTACACTACCCTTGTAAGCTACCGCGCATGCGTCAAAGTCTCATCGAGCATGCGCGGGCTTACAGGAGGACAGGTAAGCTTGTAGCCACATACACACACACACACAGTTTTCTCATCGGGAAACAGGTCGACGAGAATCCCGACGAGATTCCCGGCAGTTTTCTCGATGACAGAACATACACACGACCAGGTTTTTTGGCAAAAAGCTCTGCCAGCAGTTTTCTTGCCTCTACCACTGTCAGCATGCTCCTAGCAGTGCAGCACAACTGATCGGCTTCCTGTGCTGCTTCTTCTTCACCAGCCTGAGCTCTGCTGTTATTAATAGAAACATTATTGTACAGTATATCTGCTTGGAGTTCTGCTTTAAGAAGGAGGTGCTTGTTTGTCCCAAGCAATGAGTATTTCTATTCCATGGCTATAGTACAGGTTACACAATGAAATGGAGCATTTGGCTGACTACTGGTGATGTGTTTAGTACTGCAGGTTGCATGGGGCAGTTTCCAGTGGCTGCACGGTTATTCTTAGTACAGAATATGTCTTACAATGTATTACTTATGAGGAATGAGATGTTATCTTGCACTGCAGGCTTTCTGGGAGCTCTCCTGCACAGGTCGAATGTAAGTGCTTTATTGTGGATCTTGTGTTTGAACATACAGTATGCCTCACATCACTGCTCAGTGAACTTTGGAACTGGTAGATGTTAGGTAAATGATTAAACTGATAAGTCATCTATGTGTTGCGCCCTTGCAGCCTTCTTGATTCTTACCGCAGACAGGATGTGTCTTAGCAAATGAACAATTTACTACAAGACAATAAAGTGGCAGTTACTCGAAATTGTTATAAAATGACATAGATACAGGAAAAGTGGCGTTCGATCTGAACATGAATGTAAAGTTAAATGTTAAAGTTATTATTAAATGTACAGTTAAATATAAAATGTTGGGCGCAGGTTCTTAAGTTTTTACTTTCATTCCACTTGGAAAAAGAAAATCAGATTTTCTGTATATGATAAAATGATGTATAAAACTTCAGGACAAGTATTTTTAGCCAATAAATCTTAAATAGCTTGAAACCAGTTAGAATTGACTGAGAATGAATGTGTCAGGAGTACCTGACCTAAGGCTTTATTCAGGTCTGTGCCATACAATGAATGTGTCAGGAGTACCTGACCTAAGGCCACATTCAGGTCTATGCCATACAATGAATGTGTCAGGAGTACCTGACCTAAGGCCACATTCAGGTCTATACCATACAATGAATGTGTCAGGAGTACCTGACCTAAGGCTTTATTCAGGTCTATACCATACAATGAATGTGTCTGGAGTACCTGACCTAAGGCCACATTCAGGCCTATGCCATACAATGAATGTATCAGGATTACCTGACCTAAGGCCTCATACACACGACCGAGTTTCTCAGCAAAAACCAGCAAGAAACTTGCTGGGATTTTTTTTTTTGCCAAGGAAACCGGCCGTGTGTACATTTTTAGACGAGGAAACTGTCGAGGATCCCGTCGAGGCAAAAAGAGAGCATGTCTTCTTTTTCCTCGACAGCAATGGAGAAACTTGCCTCGTCGAGTTCCTCGACAGCCTAACAAGGAACTCGACGAGGAAAACGATGTGTTTCGCCCGTCGAGCTCCTCGGTCGTGTGTACGAGGCTTCAGGCTTTATTCAGGTCTATACCATACAATGAATGTGTCAGGAGTACCTGACCTAAGGCCACATTCAGGTCTATACCATACAATGAATGTGTCAGTAGTACCTGACCTAAGGCTTCATTCAGGTCTATACCATACAATGAATGTAGTACCTGACCTAAGGCTTCATTCAGGTCTATACCATTCAGGTCTTTGCAGTGTGATTTGAGCCCATTCATTTTGTATGGGTTTAAATCGCACTGCAACAGTATCGGAGCACTTGCATGCATACGAGTGTGCATGCAAATTCTCAGTATAATCCCGATGCCGGTGTCAGTGCAACCCTGTAGTTTAGCAGTGATGCCACATTCAGGTCTATACCATACAATGAATGTGTCAGAAGTACCTGACCTAAGGCCTCATTCAGGTCTATACCATACAATGAATGTGTCAGGAGTACCTGACCTAAGGCCTCATTCAGGTCTATACCATACAATGAATGTGTCAGGAGTACCTGACCTAAGGCCTCATTCAGGTCTATGCCATACAATGAATGTGTTAGGAGTACCTGACCTAAGGCCAAATTCAGGTCTATACCATACAATGAATGTGTCAGTAGTACCTGACCTAAGGCTTCATTCAGGTATATACCATACAATGAATGTTTCAGAAGTACCTGACCTAAGGCCTCATTCAGGTCTATACCATAAATCGCACTGCAACAGTATGGGAGCATTTGCATGCATACGAGTGTGCATGCAAATTCTCAGTATAATCCCGTTGCCGGTGTCAGTGCAACCCTGTAGTTTAGCAGTGATGCCACATTCAGGTCTATACCATACAATGAATGTGTCAGTAGTACCTGACCTAAGGCTTCATTCAGGTATATACCATACAATGAATGTTTCAGAAGTACCTGACCTAAGGCCTCATTCAGGTCTATACCATAAATCGCACTGCAACAGTATGGGAGCATTTGCATGCATACGAGTGTGCATGCAAATTCTCAGTATAATCCCGTTGCCGGTGTCAGTGCAACCCTGTAGTTTAGCAGTGATGCCACATTCAGGTCTATACCATACAATGAATGTGTCAGTAGTACCTGACCTAAGGCTTCATTCAGGTCTATACCATACAATGAATGTGTCAGGAGTACCTGACCTAAAGCCACATTCAGGTCTATACCATACAACAGCCATTCTCAACCAGGATTCCGTGGCTCCCTGGGGTTCCTCCAGAGGTTTCTAGGGGGTTCCTTGAGCTGTGGCTAATTAACCACCTATTTGATGATGCCTACAGAGTTCAAGGTTCAGCACCACTTAACAAAGCCAGCAACATGACACCAAATATCTTTTTAGCTGTCGGGTGGAATTCTGAGCACCACTTTAACGGGGGCCATTCTTCCTATTAATCACCAATATAAGGAGCATTGTTCCTATTGAGCCCTGATGAATTGGTTTTAGTAAGGGTGCCTCGAGACATGAAAACTATTTTTTGGGTTCCTCTAGGGTTAAAAGGTTGAGCAAGCCTGCCAGACAATGAATGTGTCAGAAGTACCTGACCTAAGGCCTCATTCAGGTCTTTGCCATACAATGTTAGAACACAGGAATTCACTGCAGGCAAGAGACAACTGTTTTCTGTGGTGCCTGTTCAGACACCTGTGTAGCATAGCACTACGATACAATAAAAAAAAGTTCACGTGTTGTTTAATGTGCTGATGTCTCAAGGGAGTAAAAGGCCTCATGCACACTGGGCATTTAGTAGCGTTGCACCGATTTTTTCACTGGTGAGTATGAGGACCTATACTTTTGGTGTAGTATTTACCAGTGCGATTTAAGCCCATACTAAATGAATTGGCTCAAATAATACTGAAAAGGATTGCATGCGATTTGAACAGAAATGGGATGTGATTTGTGTTTGAATCACATGTGGTTTCTCGCACCGCTCCTGTGTGAACCCAGGCTGAAGTCACTATGACAAGCCTGGATTCACACAGAAGCGGAAGTGCACCGGATTCCTTTTTACATTGCGTGCAAACATTTGCAGTGTGATTTGAGCCCATTCATTTTGTATGGGTTTAAATCGCACTGCAACAGTATCGGAGCATTTGCATGCATACGAGTGTGCATGCAAATTCTCTGTATAATCCCGATACCGGTGTCAGTGCAACCCTGTAGTTTAACAGTGATGCATGAGGCTGCAGGTGCACCATCCAGCTCCGCTTCCGGCAGCTGTTGAACTCTATGTGGGGCTGCCAACTGTTGCGGCTGGATGTGCTGCTAATGTTTAGTGCAGTATGTGTCAAGGGACAAATGCTCGGAATGCAATAAGTCTGCCTTCCGGGCATTCATCCCTACGCACATGCTGCCCTAAAGGCTGGTACCAGCTGTCAGACTCTCTAATAGTTTAACAGGTAGCTGACAGTGGGGCCGGGCATAATGTGTGAATGCGTCTAAAACATGTTATATGTCTAAAACATGGTGGCAAGGCTCTTCATGATAAATCGTGCACTACAAACATGTAATACCTTGGGAGATTTGAAGCCCATTTCCCGAAGTGCTTGACTCCCATTATATTTAGTAGTGCCCTTCACACCGAGGTATTGTGCCACTTAAACTTTCCGCTTAAACTTCAAAAAAAGTACATGAGCTTCTTCGGGGCAGAGGTATGTGTTCCTAGAGCAAAAGAATGTCACCAGCAGACCAAGGATCTCCGAAATGGGTCCTAAGCTTTAATCAGCAATCACATCATTACAGCAGATTGCAGCGTTTCAGAGCCACGCAGGACCCCTTCATCAGGCACGTGACTGTCACATGCCTGATGAAGGGGTCCTGTGTGGCTCCGACACGTTGCAATCTGCTGTAATGATGTGATTGCTAATTAAAGCTTAGGACCCATTTCGGAGATCCTTGGTGTGCTGGTGACATTCTTTTGCTCTGACTTGGCATGGTTCCAGCCGCTGGTCATTTTAGCACCCATATATATGCACAGCCATTTTTATAGGAACGTCTGCGGTGGGAATAGTGTGTTCGAAGTTTTGGTTCCTAGAGACTTCAATGACAACACCTAAACAATACGCGTAAGACACATTTTTAGCACAATTTTTTTGCTTCTTCTCCTAATAACTAGCTTTCCATTGACTACAATGAAAAGACTGAAATATCCATAAATTTGCGCATACACGCAGAAAAAGCTCAAGCATGAACGTAACCATACTTGGTAAACAAGGGGTACAAGAGATGAGATGACATTGATTTAGGGCATGTTTCAGGGGTCAAGTCCTGGGGAAAAAAGTGTGGGAACTCCCACCCAAAAAATTATACGCTCATATGCATAATAACTGAACCGCATGTTTTTTTTTTTTCGATCCACTGTACCTTGGTAAGCCTTTATGTTACTGGCCGCTTCCTGTATATGGATTCATCGGGTAGTGTGCGGGTATTCCCTCACTTCCTCGATGCCGTAATGTCTCCTGGGAGCTTTTGTCATTGTTCCCAGGAGACATTGCGGAGGTCTGCCGCGAGTTATCGCGGGATTTAGAAAGAAGTGACTCGAGCTGGGCATCGCCGCTTCGTGAAGGATTGGCTCGGGCGGCTCGGCTTCAAAGGGAACTGCGTTCCTGCTGTGAAAAAAGTGCAGGGACGCCGTTCCCACGCGTTCCCGCAGGACTTGAGCCCTGGCATGTTGGCACTTATAGTTCCCCTGCAGTCGCAGAGCTGTAGGTTTGTGCTTTATGGAGAAAGGTTGATAACTGAAGCATGGGGTTTCAGCATGCAGGCATAGGCGCCTCTCAGAAGATCTATCTGTTGATGAACCACCCGTGGTTGTGGCACCACATCTCTCAGCTTGCCAGGCAGTGCCTCTGGAGCAGTGGTGCACCAAAAAGGGAACCTCATGTTCTAGCTATTGACTGACAGCGGTTCATCTCTTTCCAGCACATTGTAGAAGAGTAAACGTCATCATAAAATGAGACATGAAATCTATTTTTTTGGGTTCCTCTAGGGTTAAAAAAAGAGAAAAAAAATATGAAATATATAAACAGAAAATCCTGTTTTGCTAATAGATTTGTTACATTGTGTGTGGCATTTGGACTGTTATTTAAATACAACTAAACACTAAGAACTAAACACTAACTGGATATTTAGTTTGCTGAAGCACTTTTTATGATAAATAATTGTCTTGTTTTTCCCCAGAAAATATTTAGCACTGGGTTCACTGTAGCAGGTTCGGGAAAGCGTGTAAATTGTCTGCGTTCCCTGACCTGCCGACAACCTCAGGAAACGTACTGTTCTTAACTGCTTCCCAATGCATCAGAAAATGCCACGCATTTTCAGGTGTGTCAAACCACATGATGCCAGAGCAGCCACAGCGCCATTCTGTTCCATGCAGCCGCATTTAAAAAAAAGGGTGAGATGCTGTGCCTGCTGGATTGTTTTTCAGAGGGCATTTGACAGGCAATGAGGAGGCATTATATCGCTTCCTCACCATCTTGTTGAACCCTGTAATGCTGCACTACCATGCGACAGTTGCATGCAATGCAAGTGGTTGTGGCACAGTCTCATTGAACTCAGTACATGAGTTTGACAGATGATATCACATGTCAAACTCTGCAGCCCAAGATAAAAATTGTGTGGTCGCAAGGCATCGGGGTCATGACATTAAGTATGGGGTTGTCTGGCAGTGAATGCCGGGTTTAAGCCTAGTACATGCTACTTTTTTTCAGCGAGTCAAATCGAAAAAAAATCACAGTTCAGGTGAGAGCCACTGTACTAAAAATCCAATGTTAGTAGTACAGCTATCTTCCCTGCTGTGCTATTTTCCCACTAGTACACTCCGGTCAGCGCTCTCAGCCATTGGCTGAAAGTGCTGATTGGGAGCAAGTCGACAGACTTGACCCCTAAGTCGTGACCGGCTTCCATACACACGACCGAATGAACCAGCCAATGTCGCCCAACATTCAAGCCGGTGTGTACTAGGCCTTAGATAGGCATTAAAAACACACCTCAACTGCCTGGTTTTACGCGACTAGCAACACCCATGTTTAAGGGGCTTAAAGCAGCTCATTCATTTATTACAGGTACTTACCGTATTTATCGGGGTATAGCGCGCTCCCGCGTATAGCGCGCACCCCTAAAGTTGCCCCGAATTCCTGTGGAAAAAAGTTTTTTTGTGCTTACAGTTTTGGTGTCTTGCGCGGCGTCCATCGGCGGCCTCGTCGGGTCCGGCGTCCATCTGCGGCTTCGGGTGTCCTCTTCGTCGGGTCCGGCGTCCTTCTGCGGCGTCCTCCCCGCTTGTTTCCCGCGGCAAGTTTGAATACTGCGCCGACATATACAGAGCGCAGTACACTCGTGTACCATCGGGCAGGCTCGGCAACTCTCGCGCTGACGTCCTGTACGTCCAGGACGTCAGCGCGAGAGGACCCGAGACTGCCCGACAATACACGAGTGTACTGCGCTCGGTATATGTCGGCGCAGTATTCAAACTCGGCGCGGGAAAGCGGGTATCGCCGTATACCGCGCACCCACGATTTTGCCCTGATTTTCAGGGAAAAAAAGTGCGTGGTATACGCCAATAAATACGGTATATAGTGCAGTCAATTTTACACATTTATATTAGACATTCACATCAGTGCCTTCCCTCAAGGAGCTTACAATCTAAGGTCCTTGACTCACATTCACACAGTACATACTAAGGACAATTTAGACAGGAGCCAGGTAACCTACCAGCATGTCTTTGGAGTGTGAATCCTCGTACGCACGCCCCGAGAAACTCGACGGGCGAAACACATCGTTTTGCTCGTCGAGTTCCTTGTTAGGCTGTCGAGGATCTCGGAGAGCCAAATTTCTCCATTCCCGTAGAGGAAAAAGAAGACATGCTCTCTTTTTGGCTCGACAGGATCCTCGACAGTTTCCTCGTCGAAAGTGTACACACGACCGGTTTCCTAGGCAAAAAAAAAAAAAAAACAGCAAGTTTCTTGCTGGTTTTTGCCGAGAAACTCGGTCCTGTGTACGAGGCCTGAGAGGAAACCAGAGTACCCGGAGGAAACCCACACAGCCAGGCACAGGGAGAACATGCAAACTCCATGCAGGTAGTGCCGTGGTTGGGATTTGAACAACCACCCCTAGTGCTGCTAGGCAGAACTGCTAACCCTTTACAATAGATAGCCAACTGAGGCCCCGTACACACGATCGAGTTTCTCGGCAGAATTACGCCAGAAACTCGATCGGAGCTGTATTCTGCAGAGAAACCCGGTCGTGTGTACACTTTTGGCCGAGGAAACCGACGAGGAACTCGTCGAGCCAAATAGAGAACATGTTTTGCCCGTCGAGTTTCTCAGGCGTGTGTACGGGGCCTAATGGTAATAGAAAGAGACCCAACCTGCACTTTTTTTTTGTTTAACACAGTGCACCTCGCCACACTTATTTGACCACGTGTTACCACAACACACAGGTGTGAAGCCAACATTAATGAAAAATTCCGATTGAAAGGAGCTTTTGAAGTTGATTAGCATGTTAAAGCATATTGGAGATTTCCGTGTCTGGGTTTAGATCTTCTATAATAATACTAAGATGACAAGGCCCCACAGATTATATACATTGCACCCGGGGGGAAGTGAAACTACTTTCTATCTAACAGGCTGACGCTCGTAGTTCCTCTAACTTGGAGAACTCACGGGTTGCTCAGTAAGGGAGCTTGCAGTAGCTTTAGGCTTTGTATTTCCATTGTGATGGACAAATCTGTTTTCTATGGGATCCTGATTGATTGTAATCACAGCAGTAGGGTTAATTGCTCCCCACAACCCCCTGCCCCCACATGCACTTTTGTCCCTGTGGGAATTCGTTTTTCAGATTCCATTTCCCTTGCCCTTAGATGGGTTGTATTGTTCTCTGTGCTTGCACTGCCCTTTCACACCCTGATGGCTTCTCTGTATGCTGACTGTCAGCTGCACAATAAAACATCACTGTAACATTAAACTGAAGTGAGGTGGAGCTGTTGGCACGTTACAAAAATATTTCTGTGCAGATGTATTACACAGGTATTGTCTGTAGAGGCATTCAATACATGGCTGTTATTACAGGTTTATTTAACCAAACCAACCATTAACCCAATCTAGTTCTATTTTCCAAAAGTAAAACGGATTTGAATTATGACATTTATAAGCTGTACCATAGATATGCAGGTTACTTGCGCCCCCCCTTAAAGTGGAGTTCCACCCATAAATATAACATTACATCAGTAGTTTTAAAAAAATGTCATTAGTCCTTTAAGAAAAAAAAAATGTTTTAGATGCCTTCAAAGTGTTGTTGCTAGGCAGAATAGTTAATCTTCCCTCTTCCTGCACCTAGGTGCTTAAACTTCCTAACCTACACCGCACAGACTCCTGGGAATGTAGTGGGTGTAACTTTCCAGGAGTCTGTGCACGCCCCCTCGAAGAATCATGTGACTTGGACAGTACAGGTGCTGAAACCTGATCTGAAACCTATTAGACTGCTTGTGCAGCACTGAGCATGTGCGAGATCTGCAAGGCTGAAATACAGGAAGTCATACAGTCTGGCTTCATGATGCCCACACTTAAGATGGCCCCAGTCAATTTCTATTTTATAAAGTGTCTAAATGCTGTAACAACCTAACAAAACGGACCTTAGTTTACAGACTAACTTTACTAGAATACATTAAGCTTGTGTATTACAGGGGTATTTATATTTAAAAAGTGAAATTGTGGCCGGAACTCCGCTTTAAGTCCATCCTTGATTACTTGAGTCCCCCCGAAAAATGTCCTACCTTGGTCTTAGGCCTCGTTAACATGACCAAGAATCTCGTCGTAAAAGAAACATCGTTTTCCTCGACGAGGTTCTTGTCAGGCCTCGTACATACGACCGAGTTTCTCGGCAAAAACCAGCAAGAAACTTGCTGGGAATTATTTTTGCCGAGGAAACCGGTCGTGTGTACATTTTTCGACGAGGAAACTGTCGAGGACCCCGTGGAGCCAAAAAAAAAGCATGTCTTCTTTTTCCTCGACGGGAATGGAGAAACTTGCCTTGTCGAGTTCCTCGACAGCCTAACAAGGAACTCGACGAGGAAAACGATGTGTTTTGCCCGTCGAGTTCCTCGGGCGTGTGTACGAGGGTTTAGGCTTGTCGAGACTCTTGTCAAGCTTTTTTTGCGTACACACTGTCAAGACAAAATCCCGTCGTTCTCAAACGCGGTGACGTACAACACGTACAACGGCACTATAAAGGGGAAGTTCCATTCCACTGGCACAACCCTTGGGGCTGCTTTTACTAATCTCATGTTACTGCGTGTTAAGTAAAAGTTTGGTGAGAGACGATTTGCGCTTTTTAGTCTGTTACAGCGTGACAAATGTGCTATCTCCATTATGAACGCTACTTTTACCGAAGGTGCGCTCCCGTCTCATACTTTATTCTGAGCATGCGCGGGTTTCTAAGCATACACACGAACGTGTTTCTCGTCGTAAACCAGCCCGACGAGAAACACGACGAGGAAATTGAGACTCCCGACAAGGAAATAGAGAACTTGTTCTCTTTTTTTCTCATCGAGATCCATGACCGTTTTCTCGACGAAAAACATACACACGACCGTTTTCCTCGTCAAAAAAGCTCTGCCACCAAGTTTCTTGATGGATTTTGTCGAGGAAAACGGTCGTGTGTACGAGGCCTTAGGCTGCATTCACACCTGAACGCGGCGTATTTTCCCGCGATTTGCAGAGAAAAATTTAGGCGTTTTGTCCCGCGATTTGCCGCGACAAAACGTGCTGTTTTTTACTGCGGTTCTCGCTGGAGGGGTGATTTACACATTGTCGGCTATGGCCGAACGCCGAAGCCGCCTGAAGGGTCAGGGACTTGTTTTGAGCTTCAGGCGTACGGCGTTTCGGCATTCGGCGTGGAGATGTGAACCATCTCCATAGCCGACAATGTTAAATCACCCCTCCAGCGTATTTCAGGCTGCAATAGCGTTGTGCTACAGGCGACAAAACGCCAAGGTGTGAATGGAGCCTTACACTTCAAGAAGCTCAGTAAATTTCTTAGCTACAGAAACCAGTTCAAATCATTGATAGGTTGGTACCTAGTCACCTTTCACACGTAATACCAGTGTCTATCCCGATGGTTCAGAACTGATGGCACATTTTTTTTTTTCACAAGAAAACTGATGGCACATTTTGATACATATGGTGGCATTCAGTGGTGTATTTAGGTTTTGTGCTGCCCTAGGCCTGACTAAACTTGTGCACCCCCTAATTTAAATATGACCCACCCCTTCCTGTCAAGGCCAAACCTCTTTCTGTTTAAGATATTTTCTCGTGTGGGGACACTAGTTATTAGGGCCTGGGGGGAGGGGGCAATGGATTCCCTTAATTTCTATAGATTTCCTCTCACTTCCTGTTTGGCTATGGGGCAGGATGTGAAGGGAAATCTCTGCAATGGGTCCGGGATGGTAAAAAATAAACAGACAGGGGATATAACCCTCCCTTACTCTATCCAAAATGAAAAAAAAAAGTGTTGCCTATAGTTCTACTTTAAGCACAAATTTCTGATAATTTTATGGAGAGGACTAAGAAGATATAACCATGCCAATGGTGCAGCAGAAAACATATATTACAGTGAGGAAGGTTTGTGGTCCAGGATAATAGGACAGTCAAAAATAGAAACAGCTTGCTCTACACTAACAGTGAAGCACAAGCCGGAGGGGACTCTTTCCGTGCTGCCCCTCTGCAAAGTGCTGCCCTAGGCCTAGGCCACGATACATCGTTGGTGGCATTGCCTGAAATGTTTTTGATTCTGTGCTTATCAGATAGCCAATACTATCTTAACTAGTAGCCGACCGCGCACCGTCATTATACGGCGGCAGGTCGGCTCTCCTGGGCGAGAGCCCGTAGCTATACGTCCTATCGTATAGCCGCCACTAGGGGGCGCGTGCGCGCCGCCGGAGGCGCGCGCGCGCGCTCCCCGCTCGCCCCCGACTCCCGTGCGTGTGCCCGGCGGGCGCGATCGCCGCCGGGCACACGCGATCGCTCGGTACAGAGCGGGGAACGGGAGCTGTGTGTGTAAACACACAGCTCTCGTTCCTGTCAGCAGGGGAAATGCTGATTTTCTGTTCATACAATGTATGAACAGAAAATCAGTGTTTCCCCTAGTGAGGCCACCCCCCCCCCCCACAGTAAGAACACACCCAGGCATACTTAACCCCTTCCCCGCCCCCTAGTGTTAACCCCTTCACTGCCAGTGGCATTTTTATAGTAATCTAATGCATTTTTATAGCACTGATCGCTATAAAAATGCCAATGGTCCCAAAAATGTGTCAAAAATGTCCGAAGTGTCCGCCATAATGTCGCAATACCGGAAAAAAAAATCGCTGATCGCCGCCATTACTAGTAAAAAAAATATTAATAAAAATGCCATAAAAATACCCCCTATTTTGTAAACGCTATAACTTTTGCGCAAACCAATCAATAAACGCTTATTGCGATTTTTTTTACGAAAAATATGTAGAAGAATACGTATCGGCCTAAACTGAGGAAAAAAAAAGTTTTTTTATATATTTTTGGGGGATATTTATTACAGCAAAAAGTAAAAAATATTCATTTTTTTCAAAATTGTCGCTCTATTTTTGTTTATAGCGCAAAAAATAAAAAACGCAGAGGTGATCAAATACCACCAAAAGAAAGCTCTATTTGTGGGAAAAAAAGGACGCAAATTTTGTTTGGGTACAACATTGTATGGCCGCGCAATTACCAGTTAAAGCAGCGCAGTGGAAAATTGTAAAAACACCTCTGGTCTTAAGGCTGACAAATGGTCCGGTGGGAAAGTGGTTAAATAAAGCCCTTTTGAAGAACTCTGAAAAAAAGCTTGACTGTACCAACTTCCGTCTGCTTTCAAATTTTCCACTGCTGCAAAGCAAACAATTGCCAGGTTCTGGAGGAAGCCAACTGTGCTTTTCAAGGACCTTAAAGGGTCACTAAAGGATTTTTTTTTTTTAGCTAAATAGCTTCCTTTACCTTACTGCAGTACTGGTTTCATGTCCTCATTGTTCATTTATGCTTTGAAGTGGCTGTAATTCTGCTGTGATCTCCACACTTCCTGGTTGCCTGTTTCCTTATAACCATGGTACTGGGAGATTTTCACGGTGGTCTAAGCTGTCATTACTGTGTGTCTAAAACTCCTCAGAACCAATCAGATTCATTTTAAAAACAAAACACTGCCCTGGATTTGTTGTTTTTGTGCTGTGAGTCTTCCCGACTCACCTCTCACCCGGAACTTCATGTATGTAACTTTAAAACCGAACGTGAAACTAGAGGCACATTGTATGATAGATTAAATTAAATTTTTAATCATTTTTAAAAGGAATCAGTTAACTTTTATGTCTCTATACCCTGTAAACAGTCATTTCAGCAAAAAAATGTTTTTCCTTTAGTGACCCTTTAAGTCTTTTATTAACCTTTTGCATGACATATGAGAAAGTGGCACCTACCTCGGGTGAAAGATTATACAATTTACAGAAACTCTGGGATCCTTGGATCACATCCTTGGGTTGATTTAATAAACTCCAGTTTTAGTAAATGAACCCCTAGGTCTTTGGGTCTATATCAGTTGGCTTTGGTTTGTGTTGATGGCATCAGTTTTTGAGATCATTCAGAATTTTTTGACAGGTGTATTTTTCCTGAAGTCCACCTCCTTCTGACCTGTATTTACATTCCCATAGACATGTATGAGGTTGCAAAACCTGTTTGAAAGTCCGTTGACACAGGTGCAAAGCCTGGCCAGATATATGGCATTCAATCACTGCTAGAGATATTCAGGTCTTGTATAGAATGCAGCTCAACCATTTCCATGCGTAAGGTGGCCTGGAGAGATTGGCATGTTGGGCATTATCCAGGGGCGGACTGACCATTGAGTCACTCGGGCACTGCCCGAGGGCCCCATGCCACTAGGGGGCCCCATCCGGGTTGCCAGGCTCAGTAAATCAGGGACAGTATGTAAAAATCTGTGTTTTTTTTAGATCTGTCCCTGATATGTCCGAAACTGACATGCTTTTAATGTGAAGATCCCAAGATTTTAGCTGCCCTGCCTCTGCACTGCCTCCTGGAGTGGTGGCCATCTGTAAGCCAGAGGGGCCCCATAATCTTCTATTGCCCGGGGGCCCCATGAGTTGTCAGTCCGCCCCTGGCATTATCTGACAGTGGGGTTTATTTACTAAAGGTAAATCCACGTTGCACTACAAGTGCATTGGAAGTGCAGTCACTGTAGATCTGAGGGGACGATCGAAATGAGAGGAAGCTCTGCTGATTTCTATCATCCAATCATGTACAAGCAAAAGTATTTTTCTTGCATGTCCCCGTCAGATCTACAGCGACTGCATTTCCAAGTGCACTTGCAGAGTGCACAGTGTATTTGCCTTTGATAAATAATCCCCATTGTGTCTTTCAACTATATATGCTTCAAATACAGAGACCAGCGCTGTCGCCTAAGTGAACATTGATAGTAGGGCCGAAACAACTAATCGATTATGAAATTAATCGATTACAATTTTCATAATCGATTAATTGGCCAGTAACATAATGGGGTTAAAAAAACTAAAATTAGCCCTTTATAGTACAAAAAAGCAAATCGCTACTGTAAATATTACTTTCACTGTCCCACAGTAAAAAAAATTAACCCCTTACAGTAGCCATTATTTGCTCTTTTTGTACTTATTTTAGTTTTTTTAACCCCATTATGTTACTAAACATCTCAGGCCTGGGGTCACATCTCTGTGTTTTTTGGTTCTTTTTGCACAAACACACTACAGTTCATTTACATGTATCCCTATGGGACAGGTTCACATCCATGATTTTTTTTCAGCTGCTGCGTATTTGGAAAGGGCAAGGACTTTTTAACGCAAAATTGTGCTATTTTGTTTTTTTGGTTCAAAATACTTCAATGGAGAAGCTGCAGAAAAGTGTGTTTTGCGGCAATTTGTGTTTTGTAATCTGCCCAACAACAAATTGGCCCAAATTTTTTTTTCTAAGGCTATTATCCGATTAATCGAAACAATAATCGGCCAACTAATCGTTTTTGAAAAAGGACGTATATATACGCCCCCTTTAGGAAGCGGCATTGTGGACGCGCGTCACTGCCGCAAGCTCCGTGACTTTGACCGCGGGTCCCGCGGACTCCATGTCCGCTGGCATACCCGCGATCGTGTCACGGTGAGGAAGAAGGCATTTCCCCAGTCTTCCTAGTGACAGGACAGTGAACACAGCTTCCTGTAATCGGAAGCTGTGATCACTGTCCTGTCACACACAGCCCATCCCCCCTACAGTTAGAAGCACTCACTAGGGCACACTTAACCCCCACAGTGCCACCTAGTGGTTAACCCCTTCACTGCCAGTGTCATTTTCACAGTAATCACTGATCGCTGTAAAAATGACAATGGTCCCAAAAATGTGTCAAAAGTGTCGCAGTCACGATAAAAATCGCAGATCGCCGCCATTACTAGTAAAAAGAAAATTATTAATAAAAATGCCATAAAACGATCCCCCATTTTGTAGACGATATAACTTTTGCGCAAACTGATCATTAAACGCTTATTGCGATTTTGTTTTTACCAAAAATATGTAGAAGAATACGTATTGACCTAAACTAAGGGGAAAAAAATGTTTTTGGGGATATTTATTATAGCAAAAAGAAAATGTTTTTTTTTTTTTTCAAAATTGACGCTCTATTTTTGTTTATAGCGCAAAAAATAAAAACTGCAGAGGGGATCAAATACCACCAAAAGAATGCTCTATTTGTGGGTAAAAAAGGACGCCAATTTAGTTTGGGAGCCACGTCGCACGACCACGCAATTGTCAGTTAAAGCGACGCAGAGCCGAATCGCAAAAAGTGGCCTGGTCTTTGACCAGCAAAATTGGTCGGGGCTTAAGTGGCTAATGATATGACAAATAAAAAAGTGAACTAAAACGAATAATAAACCACATTTGTTGTAAAAAAATAAAGGGGGTTTGCCCCAGTTTGTAAGAATACTCATTACACAGGTAATTGGAACTGGCAAGTCATACATCACACTACAATATTTACAAAAAGTCTTTTTTTCAGGACTTAGCATCTGCAAAATCTTTAACCCATCAAACTGTATCATCTTGAGGACACTGCTCTCCACAGCCAGTAGACACAGAGCAGTCTTTCGTGGTCCTCAGATAATTCTTTATCAGTGCCAATTTGCTCAATGACCTTTCACCTGAAAAACTAGTATCCATCATGCTCATATATATTCTAGGAGCTACATTAAGAGCCGGTTCCCACAGGGTCGACCTGTCAGGCGACTCAGCCGCCCGACAAGTCGCAGTCCGCTCTATTCAATGGAACCATTCTAATAGGAGCGACGACTTAGTCGCTGCGACTTAGAAAAAGGTTCCTGTACGACTTAGGGGGCGACTCGTGGCGACTTGCATTGACTTCAATACAGAAGTCATTTTGCAAGTTGCCTCTCAAGTCGTCTTAAGATCGCCTTGCCGAGTCGCCCCCAAAGTCGTGCCGCCCCTGTGTATGAACCGGGCCTTAAACAGGGAAAGGTATCAGCAGTTTGGAGACCACTGATCTACAACACCCAAAACCAAACCATGCAAGACGTTTTTAACAGTCACATATACAAGTGCAAAGTGCTTACACTTGATGGCAACTGAAATAACGTTGTGGTTTTAAAGAAAGATATTACCAAAATACGGCAGACTTCCTGTGATTTTTCTCAAGTTTACAGACGTCTCATCACACTCTATATTTAGACAGATCTCAAGTCTTGCGGAGCTATAGAGACCTTCATAGGCTGACCATACGTTATACAGCTTTCTTGTACAATTTTCCTTTAATTTGCCAAAACCAGGGCTCAAGTCCTGCGGGAACGCGTGGGAACGGAGTTCCTGCACTTTTTTCACAGCAGGAACGCAGTTCCCTTTGCAGGACTAAAGCAGCCGAGCCGCCCGAGTCAATCCTTCACTGAGCGGCGATGCCCAGCTTGAGTCGCTGTCAGGGGCAGGCGAACCTTAGTAATCCTTTATGTTACTGGCCACTTCCTGTATATAGATGCCGCAATGTCTCCTGGGAGCTTTTGGCATTGTTGCCAGGAGACATTTCGGATGTCTGCTGCGAGTTATCGTGGAATTTAGAAAGAACTTGCTTAAAAAAAAAAACATGCATATGAGCGTATCCTTTTTTTTCTTGGGTGGGAGTTCCAACACTTTTTTCTCCAGGACTTGACCCCTGCAAAACCAATATAATACGAGGACAAAACGAAACACTTTCAATTTGTATGCAATCATGTGGGCCCTTGCACTACATGGTATGAAGTTAAATCTAAAGGAAATTGAACAAGAAATTTGTATAATGTATGACCAGCTATAGGAGAGTCTTCTTAAAGGGATACTAAGTGCCGATTCACACTTGGAATCCAATTAGTGTCGCACCAAGTCGCGCAACATGAGCAACTCAATTGAAGTGAATGGAGCCGTCTTACTGTACACTACTGAAGTCGCTCCGACTTCAGAACAGGTTCCTGTACTACTTCAAGGCGACTTCTAGGCAACTTGTACCCAATGCTTTCAATGGAAGTCGCCTCCAAAGTCGGATCACATCTTAACTGAAGCAACTTTACAGGAAGAGAAAATAGTTTACTCAGGCAAACCCCTCCCTCCTACAGAGCTGATTATTCTGTGATTGGCCACAGCCAAAGGCAACTTTAAGTCGCGTTGTAAGTTGTTCCAAGTCGCGCTGAAGTCGACTGAAGACGCACTGAAGTTGCCTTGCAAAGTCGCGCTGTAAATCGGGATGCCCCTGTGTGAACCGGCTCTATTTTATTTTTTCATACTTACCTCCACTGTGCAGCTCGTTTTGCTCAGAGTAGCCCCGATGCTCGTCTTCTCGGGTCCTTCGGCGGCTCTCGCGGCTCCCCCCCACATTAGATAACCCCCTTGGAGAAGAGCTCTCCCGAGGGGGTTACCTTGCGGGCGGGCTCCTGAGTCATACACTCAGCATCCATAGATGCCGAGTGTATGACTCGGCCCCATCCCCCGGCGCCTGCGTCATTGGATTTGATTGACAGCAGAGGGAGCCAATGAATGTGCTGCTATCAATCTATCCAATCAACGCCAGGACTCAGTGAAGAACAGGACGCTGGGGACTCGCCTTGCAGGTGAACTGGCTCAGGTAAGTAAAATGGGGCCGAGGGGTGGAGGCCCGTTGATTGCCAGGTGTTTTTTCACCTTAATGCATAGGATGCATTAAAGCGGAGTTCCACCCAAAAGTGGAACTTCCGCTTAATCCACTCCTTGCCCCCTTACATGCCACATTTGGCATGTATTTTTTTCCAGGGGGAGTGGGGGCTTCAGGAGGAATGGGACATCCTGTCCCACTTCCTCCTTCCGCCCAGGGGCCGCTAAGGCGATACGTCATATCACCTTTTGGCGGCCCCTCCCTGTAGGCGATCGCCTGGGACACGTGACAGGTCCCAGGTGATCGCCTGTCCAATCAGATAGCACAGCGCCGCTCGCGCATGCGCCCACAGTAACAATGAGGACGCCGGCGCGTCGCTGTACCATGGGGCAGGTGAAATGCATGTTTATTAAAAGCCAGCAGCTACACTTTTTATAGCTGCCAACTTTTAATAAACATAAAAAATGCCTGGAACTCCCCTTTAAGGTGAAAAAACACGAACCTTTACAACCCCTTTAATCTATATGTTTATGAAAATCCACTTGGGATTTCCTTTTGGTAATTTGCTTTACCGAATGATTTCCTGTACATGCGAGATGATAGATCTTTGCAAATCAGTAATAATATTATTAGTTATAACAATAGTAACTTTATATGTAGGGTATAACGAGCCCCCAATGTCTTGTAATGTAAATTGTAGTCATGACAGATGTTTTCATATGATGACCGCATGTTCGGCATTCTCTGTTATAGCAATTGTCATTATAATATTGGCTCTGTCTCTATGTGCATGTATGGACAAGTTTGACAAATTCTGGAGCTATTAAAGTAACATAGAAAATTGTTGCGCTGCTGGTAAACTGAAATACCGGCTTTATTCTGCCATAAACACAAGATCGCTTGTATTTCACACTACAGACAGTGTTTTCTCAGAGGACGTGACGTGTGCAGTGTGAAATTCTTCTGAAACGTTTCAGTGTCTGTTCTGTTCAGAGGTGCGATTATTTCACCCTTCTGGGTGTGAACAAGCCAGATCTTTACGTAGCGGCTGTTTTTGAGCAGACCTAGGGAGTTGTTATCTTTATTTACTGTATTATTTTTTTTTTAATGTGTTGATTTGGGAAGTTCCCAGCATTTGGGAGATTAAAAGAGCTTTGGCCATACTTCTCCCGTGAGTCACAGGAGTCCACTTTGTTCTGCATTCCTGTAACCCAGATTCAGCCAACAGCGGGCTAAATTCCGCTGTCAGCTGACGTCACAGGGCCAGTCCAGGCTGTGCAGGGATTCTGACAATAATGTCGAGATTAGGGTTGCCAATTTTTCTTCAAGCCAAACCGAACACTTTAGCAGTGAACAGCAATTATTATTTTTTTTAGTATACACTATAGCAGGGGTCTCCAAACTTTTCCAACAAAGGGCCAGTTTTATGTCCTTCAGACTTTAGGGGGGCCGGATTATGGCCATTGGGGGTATAAAATGTCCAGGACCCAGTATCAGTAAGCAGAGGTGTATCTAGTGAAAATAGCGTCTATTGCAAACACTAAGGGCCGGATTCAGATAGATTTGTCTATTTTCCGCCGTAAATTAGGGTGCAAGTTCTGTATTCAGAAAGGACTTTCTCCCTATGTTACGGCGGCGTAACGTATGTCGTCCGGCGTAAGCCCGCCTAATTCAAATGTGTTTGATGTGGGCGTGTTTTATTCAAATTCACTGTGACCCCACGTATTTCACGAACGGCGCATGCGCCATCCGTTTAATATCCCAGTGTGCATTGCTCCAAAGTACGCCGCAAGGACGTATTGGTTTCGACGTGAACGTAAATGACGTCCAGCCCTATTCGCGAACGACTAACCCAAACGACGTCAAATTTTCAAAACTCGGCGCAAGAACGACGTCCATACTTAACATTAGCTACGCCTCATATAGCAGGGGTAACTATACGCCGAAAAAAGCCTAACGTAACTGACTTAAAAAAAATGCACCGGCCAGACGTACGTTTCTGAATCGGCGTATATACCTAATTAGCATATTCCTTGCGGAAATATACGGAAATATACGGAAGCGCCACCTTCACGGCCAGCGTAAATATGCAGCCTAAGATACAACGGTGTAAGACACTTACACCGGTCGGATCTTAGGGAAATCTATGCGTAACTGATTCTCTGAATCAGTCGCATAGATACGACGGCCCGCACTCAGAGATACGACAGCGTATCCGGAGATACGCCATCGTATCTCGTATCTGAATCCGGCACTAAAACTGCGCCCCAAAACATTTGAAACCCATCTTTCAGATAACCTTAACAAAAAAAACAGCTAACAAAACTAGTGATATTTATCATCCCTTGTGATACCTTTGGTAGTGACATATCCTCTTTGTGGAGAAATCTGGGGTTTATTAGACCCCTGATCCCTCCTCTGCTCTCCAAGGCCAGGTAAATGCAGAACCAATACTGGAAATGATGACATTTTCATCACTTAAGGCCTTAGTTTTTACAGAGGAGAGGGAGAAACTGATGTTCCTCCTTTTTTCTTTGTGCGCTGCCAATCCGACCAGATGGAATGGGAGAGCCTGAGAGAACAGGTGAGGGCTGTGGCGGAACGCAGCAGGGATAGCGCTGCCATTGTCCCTTAGCAAAGGTGCTGAAAAGGAGATCCTGCCTATGCTCGGGAGGAGGGAAGAAGAGACCCTCAAACCCTGGTAAGTGCCTTGCTGCCCAGCCACTCAACAGCGCCCCCTTCATATGGCGCCCATGGCACTTTCCATGGCTGCCATACCCTAGATACGCCACTGTCAGTGAGGGTAAATATGGTTGGTGGTCAGTAGGAGGAGGTATGGTGCCCCATTATTGGTATCAGTGGAAGAAATAGTGCCCCATTGTTTGTGTCATTGTGATGCCATGGTGCTCGTTACAACCTGCTGTAATAAAAAAAGTTGTACTTTTTTTCAGTACACAGAATGCGTAGCGAGGCATTTTGGTGTAGATTTACAAAAAATAAATAGGCTGTGCACTTTTGCACGAACTGCTCCAGAGCTTAGTAAATGAGGTGAAGCTTCACTTAAAGGAGTTCTCCGAGCTAAAACTTTTAACCCCCGCTGTGCCCGGGCTGTAAAACTATACAAAATAAACTTTCACTTACCTGCCTACGTTCCCCTGTTGTTCCGATATCGCCGTCCCGTTCTCCGGGCCCGGTCTGTTCCACTTCCTGCGGGTCGGTGACTCACAGTGCGCTCAGCCTATCAGCGGCCGCAGCAATGTCCCGTCGCGGCCGCTGATAGGCTGAGCGCACTGTGAGTCACCGACCCGCAGGAAGTGGAACAGACCGGGACCGGAGAACGGGACGGCGATATCGGAACAACGGGGGATCGTAGGCAGGTAAGTGAAAGTTTATTTTGTATAGTTTTACAGCCCGGGCACAGCGGGGGTTAAAAGTTTTAGCTTGGAGAACTCCTTTAACAAAGAATACCCAATGTAAGGGAAATGAA
This sequence comes from Rana temporaria, assembly GCF_905171775.1. Taxonomy (NCBI): domain Eukaryota; kingdom Metazoa; phylum Chordata; class Amphibia; order Anura; family Ranidae; genus Rana; species Rana temporaria. The sequence continues at coordinate 166,210,337 of NC_053494.1, read as the reverse complement.
GAAAAAACAGCAATTTTTTTCGCACATGATTGGCTGACTGAATTCAGTAGATCTCCCCTTCATTTACTAAGCTCAGGAGCAACTGCAACTACACAGTACACAGTCTGTTTGCCTTTAGTAAATCAGCCCCTTTGTCTTGTGTATGCGTCAAAGCTACCCAGTAAATATCTGCCAACACAGCCCACCACATCTGGTGTGAACGGGCCTTACAGCAAAAAGTTTTTCCTGCCACACTTAGTATTAAGTCATTGAGCTTATTACAGGTTTGCTCTGTTCTGTGACCATGAGCTGTGATGGAATGCCCTTGCAGACATTTCTTTAAGCTCTTGCCATCTCCATAGCAGCTGTGTAATGAGCATGAAATCCCTGTGAAGCCTCGTACACACGGCCGAGGAACTCGACGTGCCAAACACATCGAGTTCCTCGGCCAGTTCAGCACTGAAGCCGCCGAGGAGCTCGGCGGGACGAGAGCTCCCATAGAACAACGAGGAAATAGAGAACATGTTCTCTATTTCCTCGTCGAGCTCCTCGTCGGCTTCCTCAGCCGAAAGTGTACACACGACCAGTTTCCTCGGCAGAATTCAGCCAGAAACTCGGTCGGAAGCTGAATTCTGCCGAGGAAACTGGTCGTGTGTACGAGGCCTGACTTGCTTTGTACACAGTGCAGTGCAATGGGACAGTCATCCTTTGCCTACGTGTACATAGAAGCTGTTCTATTGGCTGGCAGGGAATTCCAGGACAACAAAAGGTCATTGCTGTGAATGACTGAGCTGAGGATCGGAGGCGGCGCACATTGCTACTCCTCATGCACACTAGTTTATTGTAAATTCTGTTTCTCCTGACAGGAGAAAGTCAGCGTTATAAACTCATTTAGGCTGCAATTTTTTTTCAAACCAGTTTAGGTGCGTGTAGCAGACATTTGGCCATGCGTTTATGCACGTTTAGGAGCATTTGGTGTTTTTTATGCCCTAAAGCTCCCCTTCTGAATGTGATTCTTCTACATTCAGGAGAAGAGCTTTGATTGCCTATAAACTCTGCTGCTCCTAAACATAAAAGCTCATGGCATTGATTTACTACAGGCAAATAAGCTGTGCACACGTTAGAAATTTTCTTTGAAGTGCAATTAAGAATTTATGGAAAGGGAATGTGCGTTTTCGAACATGTGTTTGAGGAATGGACACAATTTTGCATCGCGCAGATGTGAACCTAGCCTGAGGACCGGTATTCTACGCTATATCATTTTTTTTCTTGGCGTGGGGCTTTAAAGACTAGGGGGTAGATCCACGTACAACGGCGCATTATTGCGCCGGGCGTAGCGTATCTAAGATACACTACGCCGCTGTAACGTACTTTTTTTGTTTCGAATCCTCAACAAATTTGCGCGTAAGTTACGGCGGCGTACTGTATCTCTTGCGGCGTAAGGGCGCGGAATTCAAATGGATGTAATGGGGGCGTGTTTTATGTAAATACGTTGTGACCCGACGTAAACAACGTTTTTTTTTAACTGCGCATGCGCCGTCCCTGGGGGTATCCCAGTGCGCATGCTCGAAATTTAACCGGAACAAGCCAATGCTTACAACGGTGACGGCATTCTATGCAAATTCCTATTCGCGAACGACTTACACAAACACCGTAAAAAATTCAAAATTGTACGCGGGAACGACGGCCATACTTAACATTGAGTACGCCACCATATAGAACCTTTAACTATACGCCGGAAAAAGCCGAACGAAAACGACGTAAAAAAATGCGCCGGGCCGACGTACGTTCGTGGATCGCCGTAACTAGCTAATTTGCATACTCGACGCGGATTTCGACGGGAACGCCACCTAGCGGCCACCAAAATATTGCAGCTTAGATCCGATGGCGTACTAAGACGTACAGTTGTCGGATCGATCCCAGATGCCGTCGTATCTTGTTTTGTGGATACAAAACAAAGATACGACGCGGGAAAGATACGCCGGCGTAATCCTTTTGTGGATCTGCCCCTAGATATCCCCCGTCTAATAATGCCACCCTGTACTGCACAGGTGCAGCGCTTGCGCAGTACGAAGTGCTACAGAGCCGCCAAAAGGATCCGAATATGAACAGCTGTATACGGCGCCTGCGCACAGCAGACGACTTTGTGCCACTCGCTCCCGATGCTCGTGCAACTCTACAAGGGGCAGATATATTGTTGATTAAAGCGTGTGAGGGGCGGATGCCTACAGAAGAGGCCGTATTTAATAATGATGGGCTGAGCTGATAAATTGGGGGTGGATTTCTCAATAAACTACACAGGCTTCTCAATAATACATCCGCCCCTTTGACAAATCTACCCCCATCATATGAGCTCTGCCCATCATGATACAATACGGCCTCTTCTGTTTGCATCCGCCCCTTGCAGAGTTCAGTGAATAATACACCCGCCCCTTGCAGAATTGCATGAGCATCGGGAGCGTGCGGCAATCTGTGGCACAATATTGTCTTCATTGCGCAGGCGCCATGTACAGCTGATCAACAGCTGTTCATGTTCGGAGACTTTCGCTGCTCTGTTGTGCTCCATACTGCGCAAGCATTGCGCCTGCGCAGTACAGGGCGGGCATTATTTGACGGGGGACCTTTCTCATCACAACACCTGCAAGCAGCGATTCCTATACTGACTCCGCCTCCTGAAGCTCCTCCCATCCACACCTTTGTCATTGAGAAGGCATGCTCTATGAAATGTGTGACACAGCAGTGCCTACTTACAGGACATAGTGATTATAGGTCATAGAATTCAGGCCGTAAATATGCAACATTAAAGATCGTTCAGATTAATAGACGTAGGCTAAAAATAATTGAAATACAATTTGGAAATTAATATTTCATTTTACATTTTGTCCACAGATACAAAATCAATATGCTGGACAATTATAACAAGGATGCTTTTGTAATTATGTAACATTCGAAAATCAGTTTTTCTCGCATTGCCGGTTGTTTGCGAGTCTCTGCACCATGTGTGTTTATTTTGGTGTGTTTGGTATGTGTGCAAATATGAAAAACATCAACAGCATGGAAAGTCATTAAATTATGAGATACAAGAACTTTGAGAGGTTACATTGTTCCATAAATCAAGCCTCTCATCTTCCTGCAGCTTTATACCTGATTTACTGGGAATTCATTACAATATTATTTTACCATTATTATACATTGATTAGTGGCATGGTTTCAGTTTGGACAGCTCAGTTCCTGAAGGCGTTGCCAACTGTTGGTGCATTTTGATTCATTCTCATTCAATCAAAATCCAGTTAGATCAGGTGTAATTAAACGCTGTCTTGAAAATGCTCCCGTCTTCCGGGGCTAGCAGATGATATTAGTTCTTTATGGGGTGGATAGGCTTTTTATTTTATAAAGTGTTCAAAACAAACATTTAAAGTGGAAGTCCGGTCTAGAACTAAGTAACCTTAAAGTGGCTCTCACCCCCCTTCCAACTCCTATACTAACTACCCCATAGAAGGTGCTTATACTTACTTATTCTCGGGGCGCTCTGGTCTGGTCATGTGATCGGCTGCCAGGGAAGAAGAGGCACAACAACGGATCCCCCTTAGTAAGCCTATGGGTGACCTCACCACCCGGGCATTCCATCTGTTGGCGGAGCTCTCTGAGACCAGAGTAGGTAAGTAGAAGCATCCTCCTTCTACTGGGTGTAGATGTTAGAAGATGGGTGGGAGCCACTTTAAGCTTAGTTAGTGCTAGACTGAAATCTTTTTTTTGTTTTTACTTGGTAATCCTGCAAGTAACCACTTGCCAACCGTATAACTTACATATACAGCGGCAAGGTGGCACTGCATCACTGGCATGGGCGTCCGCTGACATTTTTTCGGGGGGGGGGGGGGCGATTCGGCATTTAACCCTTTCTTCAAACGCTAGTGAGGGTTAAAAGCGCACCACTAGCGACCGAATAGCGCAGCTAAAACTATGGTTTAGCACTTTACCGATAACGCGGCCAGCTGGCAGTGTAAAATAGCTCTTGAGATAATTCAGCTTCACTCCATGCCCAAATATAGCCTAGAGAATGTACAGACCCCCCTTCAGCACAGATGGACCCCCCTTCAGCACAGACCCCCCCATTCAACACAGATGGGCCCCTCATTCAGCACAGATCCCCCCATTCTGCACAGACCCCTCCCTTCAGCACAGATGGACCTCCCCCTTCAGCACAGATGGATCCCCTTTAAGCACAGACCCCCTTTCAGCACAGATGGACCCCCCTTCAGCACAAACCCCCCCTTTCAGCACAGACACACCCTCCCTCCCCCATCCTATTCAGTACCTCAGATCAGCCATCAGCGCAGCACAGCATGTTCCCTCCCCCTGTGTGCACATAAACACTGGAGGGGGAGGCGGCTTCACTCTGCTCGCTGTGCCTGTGTGACATCCGGCCCGGACCGCTCAGACAGCCCGCAGCCGCAAAAGAGAAGGGGTTGGTTTGTCAGGTGCAGTGGTGTCACCCCTTACCATACCACCCCCTGCCCCCCCCTGCAATGACACGGTCAGCAGCTCGCCTCTCTCTCCCTGTTCTAACCTGCCTGTCACCGCGGCGCTCTTCACTCTTCAACTTCTTCTTGATTTTCTAGGGGGGGGTCAATTGCCCCCCCTTGCCTTATGGAGCGGACGCCCATGATCACTGGATCACGTATCTTGTAAGTGATCCGACACTTCCAGGTGTGCCACCTGTGCCCCGCTCCCTATGTGATTTTTACACAGCGGGAGCTGGTTTGCGGGTACCAGGGACTCAATGCCCCCTGGCACCCGCTGATCATTCAGTACAGAGGCAAAACGTCAGTCTGCCTATTTAAACAAGGCAGATTGTCGTTCTGTCAGTAGGGAAGGCATGGATCCTGTGTTTCTGCAAAGCAGGGAAAAGGATAAACGTCTTCCCCTAGTAAAAGCACCTCCCCCACTGTACAAAAACTCAGGCAAGGTACACAGTCAACCCTTTGATCGCCCCTGATGTCAACCCCTTCCCAGCCAGTGTCATTAATACAGTGCATTTGATATACTGCTGCAAAAATACAGCGTGACATAAAAAATTGCAACACCGGGGCCTCTTTTTACAAAAATGTATAATATGTGGGGGTTCTAGGTAATTTTATAGCAAAAAAAAGATTTTTACATGTATGAGAGAACAGTCAGTATTGGCCTGGGGCTCAGGTGGTTACATTTGTATTGAAAATTCTATTATTCTGAAAGCTGTAAAGACATGTTCGCCTCTACTTTGAAAAAAAATGGAGTTTTTACAAGTATTGATTGTATTCTATCCATTGACGTGTACATAAGGCGATGGGACTGAGGGTAATGAATCTCTCAGGATGAAATGAAAGGCTCCACTCCCTACTCAGCACAAACCTGCTGTAAATTTCTACCTTTTATATCTCACATTCCATCTGACATGGTTGAGTGACTTATAGATGCTTATACGTTAGGATGTGGGGAAATATTTCTGAATTCCTTAATGGTTTGTGATTTATTATAGAAGGGGATAATAATCTCTTTATTTGCTTGCTTTATGCTTTATTGATCTGTTGTTCCCAAAAGCCTCTACTGTGGTTTCATTATATTAACATGTAGAACATTTTACATAGCAGGAATGTGTTTGTTTTCTGTCTCACTGAAGAGTGCTTAACAGGTTTCTCAATTGCCAATGTTATACCCTCCTGCAGACCTACTCCTGAAATGTTTAATGTGATTCTGTCACAGGGCTGCTGGTAAATTAAGGCTGACCATAGATGATGCGATTTCCTGCAACCCGTGGTTGCTCGATTTCCCCATCAACACAGTCACAGTGTTGACGGGGGAATCCCTCCCACAGAGCTATTATGTTCTCCCTGGGGAGGACATAGTGATTATTGCTATCAGCTACAGCCGCTGGCAATAATCACATGCTAAATATCTGATATGCTGATTGTACCCAAGTCGATCAATAGAACGATTTGGGTAAAACCAGTCTGCCCATACATGGATAAAATCTCAGCCGGTCCCTGCTGAACTGGTTGAGATTCGAACCATCTATGGCCAGCTTAAAGTGGATGTAAACTTGATTCATGAAATTTGAGCTGGGCATATATATCTGCAATATTTTATCTCTCTTCAAAGAGTTATGTCCCAAAGCTCTCTCCTGAACCGCTCCTCTCCTGACAAATTCTCTGACACATTAGATAAAAGAAGCCTGCCATTTCTGTCAGGGGAGGTTGCTAAAATAGATTTGCAGGGAGCTGGCCCTGTTACAAAACACCTCTGACGCCCTGTACACACGTCCGAGAAACTCGACGGGCAAAACACATCGTTTTGCTCGTCAAGTTCCTTGTGAAGCCGCCGAGGATCTCGGCGAGCCAAGTTTCCCCATTGACTAACGAGGAAATAGAGAACGTGTTCTCTATTTGGCTTGACGAGTTCCTCGTCGGTTTCCTCAGCCAAAAGTGTACACACGACCGGGTTTCTCAGCAGAATACGGCTCCGATCGAGTTTCTGGCTGAATTCTGCCGAGAAACTCGGTCGTGTGTACGGGGCCTAAGGCCTCGTACACACGACCGTTTTCCTTGATAGAATTCATCAAGAAACTTGGTGGGAGAGCTTTTTTGCAGAGGAAAACGGTCGTGTGTATGTTTTTCATCAAGGAAACTGTCGAGGAACTCGAAGAGGAAAAAAGAGAACAAGTTCTCTTTTTCCTCGACGGGAGTCTCAATTTCCTTGTCGGACTGGTTTTCGACGAGAAACACGATCGTGTGTATGCTAAGAAACCCACGCATGCTCAGAATAAAGTATGAGACGGGAGCGCACCTTCGGTAAAAGTAGCGTTTGTAATGAAGATAGCACATTCGTCACACTGTAACAGACTGAAAAGTGCAAATCGTCTCTTGACAAACTTTTACTTAACACGCAGTAACATGAGATTAGCAAAAGCAGCCCCAAGGGTTGTGCCAGTGGAATCGAACTTCCCCTGCCATTGTATGTGTTGTACGTCACCGCGTTTGAGAACGAGGAAATTTTGTCTTGATCGTGTGTACGCAAAGCAAGCTTGTCGAGTTTCTCCACAAGCCTGACAAGGAACTCGTCGAGGAAAATGATGTGTCTTTTCCGACAAGTTCCTCGGTCGTGTGTAAGAGGCCTGAGAGTCTCTGCCTATGATGAAAGGGGGTGTGTGCCTTTCCTCCAATCAGCAATGTTAGCTATCTTGGTTGTATGCCCAGACATTACACTCTGTGTTAAACAGGAAGAGAAAATCTCCTAACACGATCTGAACTTTCTAAACAGTATATAAATGTGAAGCAGATATACACGTAAAACCAATGTAGGGAGATTTGGTTCATCCCTGTGTATCATCTGAGGCTGTTCACTTCACTGGGTGTATGGAGGGTTTACATCCACTTTGAGCACAGCCTGGAATAAAAGTATCTATACTGACGCTTTGCTGGCCCTCAGTCACTGCAGGTATTCCACACTTCTGGGTGTATAAATACCTCATTCTCTATCAGGATATTCAGGACGACAGGAGGGACCTCTATCCTCTTGTCAGTAAGGAACCCTATACTGCCAATGTTTACATACTTCTGAAAATGCCAGTTACTTGGCCATTTCTACCTTCAGTAGTTGCCTACCTGGAACAAGCATGCAACAATTGAAGTCAGAGCAATTGTTCTGCATACTTGTTTATAAAGTGTTGAAATGCATTTACTGGCATTACAGCCAGGCATCTATCATTTTCAGAAAGAGGTGTCAACATTAGCAGCCTCCATGTTTCTGGAATGGCAGGTTTAGACCTCATTTACAGCTACGATTACGGCCATCAGCAAATTCCTGCACCATGAACCAGCAAATTCCTGTGGCAGGACCCAGCAACATCCTTCAGCATGACCCAGCAGATTCCTGCGGCATGACCCAGCAGATTCCTGCAGCAGGAATCACAGGTGTGAAAAGAAGTGACAGGCTGAGAGGAGCCAGAGGTGCCCGTCACAGTTTGCGTGTATTCGGACATTCTGTGATTACCTGTGGTTAGGAACAGATGATGACATTTCTGGACGCAGACAGATTGGGGAATTTAACAAAGAGTGGCACAGGCATAGAGCTTGCACCACTCTTCTAAATAAAAAAATAAAAAAAGAGCAGATTCTCTATGCCTAATTAATGAAAAGGGTGCAAGCAACTTTGTTAATTAGGAATAATCTGCACTGTGACTGCCCCCAAAAAAAGCATATACAGTATTTCAGGACGGCTTAACAGCAGTCTGCTGCTTCAGGTCCCTCTGCCCAGCCCTCTCCCCCGCTCAGCTGAAAATGAGAGGGAAGAGAAAAGCTGGCAGCCCTTTGGCAGAGTTAACAGCTGTTAGCAGGTGTTCTGTCAGATTAGGCGACCCGTCAAAACTTGTAACGGAGGGACTACATTCCTCTGTAAGCGTCTCCTCGCAGGAATGTAGTCCCAAGGGAGGGGGCGAGCATGCTGACTAACCCCCAGCCAGAACGGCTCGGATGATGGGGGCAAGCTTGCAGGATGTGAGAAATTCCGACAAGGAAAGGTAAGTGAGCCAACAATGCACTAGCTTAAAGGAACCTATTTAGAAAATAAAAATCAAACCTTTGCAACCCCTTTAACCACTTATCTACCAGCCACCGTCAATTGACGGCGGCATAGTAGCTCAGTTGTTCTGACAGGACGTCATATGACGTCCTCGTCTTTTAAAGCCGCTAGGGGGCGCGCGCTCCCGCAGCTTTACTGGGAACACAATGTGCGTGCCCGGCGACCTCGATGGCCGCCAGGCACCCGCGATTGCCGCCGGGCACCCGCGATTGCCCAGTAACTGAGCAGGGACGTGGAGCTCTGTGTGTAAACACAGAGCTCCACATCCTGTCAGAAAGAGGAGACCGATGCTGTGTCCCTTGTACACAGATCGGTCACCTCCCCCAGTCAGTCCCCTCCCCCTACAGTTAGAACACTCACTAGGCTACACATTTAACCCCTTCCTCGCCCCCTAGTGTTAACCCCTTCCCTGCCAGTCACATGTATACAGTTATCATTGCATATTTATAGCACTGTTCACTGTATAAATGTGAATGGTCCCAAAAATGTGTCAAAGGTGTCCGATGAGTCCGCCATAATGTCGCAGTCCCAATACAAAAAAATCGCAGATCGCCGCCATTACTAGTAAAAAAATAATAATAAAAAAAAAAAAAGTAATTATGTCCCCTATTTTGTAGACGCTATAACTTTTGCACAAACCAGTCACTATACGCTTATTGCGATTTTGTTTTTTTACCAAAAATATGTAAAACAATACGTATCGGCCTAAACTGAGAATTTTTTTTAAATGGGATATTTATTATAGCACAAAGTAAAAAATATTGTGTTTTTTTTCAAAATTTACGCTCTTTTTTTGTTTATAGCACAAAAAATAAAAACCGCACAGGCGATCAAATACCACCAAAAGAAAGCTCTATTTGTGGGAAAAAAAGGATGCCAATTTTGTTTGGGAGCCACGTCGCACGACCGCGCAATTGTCAGTTAAAGCAACGCAGTGCCAGAAGCTGAAAATTTTTCCTGGGCAGGAAGGGGGTAAATTCTTCCGGGGCTGAAGTGGTTAAGGGCTCATGCACAATGGGCCTTAATGGTGCACCAAGCAGTCATCACACTTGTAGTCCATTGTTCTCTACCTTTATATGGACCTGGGGCTGGGATCTAAACAGCAGAATCCCATATACTGTATTGCACCCACAACGCTCTGATCATGGTTGCAATGATCTAATGGTTTCAATGCAAACATTTTTGAAATGCACATGTCTAAAGTAGGCGCGTTTATTACATTTTTGCAGAAGGCAGACAATGCTTTCTAAGCAGACCTTGACCTTCACAAGTAAATGTGTTGCATGGCCATGGCCACTAACTGGGTTGTAATGCGCACCCTGTAGATAAAAAAACGACCGCTGCAATCTGGTTGGTTCTTTTAAAAAGCCATTTACATGTTGACAGTTTTTGTCTTGCCAACAAATTTATATGATTACGGATTTTGTTTTATATTTCTGCACTGAGACCTTTGGAACCTATTTAATTCTGTTTTATGCAGAACGACACGGCAGAATTGATTTAACATTTTTTTTTTTTACATGTGATTGACTCGGAAGTTCCACACAAGGCATTATGTTTTATGTCTGACGCCATGTCGCTTTCAGCAGAGTGTGTTGCCATGGCAACAGGCAAATTTGGTTAACACATCATTGGCACATTGATGCTGATAAGGAGGCTTTTAACAGCCAGGCCTGGTTAAATAAAGAAAAAGACAAGATAAATATTGTCTGGCCTCTGCTCTTGTCTGCACACGTCTGGTGAACATTCCAGTGAAGAGGATGTATAGAAAATAAATTGCTTTTACATTCAGCACACTTTGCATACCTATGATAAAGAATATACTGTATTTTTGCCATGAAATTGATTGATGCTGCAGCAAATTGCTGTTTGCCTAAAGTTAGTTATTGAGTTATTAGCTAATAGTGCAAACCAAAGAGTAGGTATTTCTTTGAATCCCGCCCAGGGGAGGGCTGGCAGCCTTAGGCCTGGGGGGCAAGTCCAGTCTAGTGGCCCATAGAGCGTGGAAAAGTGATGGATCGAGGCCCCACTTACATCAGAGTGGGCGCAGAGCCTCCCCTTACATCAGAGTCCGCACAGAGCCTCCCCTTACATCAGAGTCCGCACAGAGCCTCCCCTTACATCAGAGTCCTCGTGTCTGTGCAGAGAGAGAAGGGGATGTCAGTGCTGGTGTGCGCTGAGGCTGAGCTATGTGTGAGACGAGACATAGCTCAGCTCTGCAGCCATCTACCTCGGAGCTGACACAGGCACGGCTGCACAGTGGGAGGTGAGCAGCGGCCGTGACCTGTAGGCATATTCCTGCTATGCAAAAACAGCATTTGGTAGTGGCGGCCGGTGGCTGTGCATAGTGTCACCAGCCCGGGGGGAGATTTCCACCCTTCTCCCCCTGCCAGCCCTCCCCTGATCCCGCCTGAGGTTACCTGGTGTATTAGTACCTGGTGTACTATCAGAGCTATACATACACATGGTCACATTTTTTTTTTTTTTATCTTTCGTTGTATGCGGTAGCCAGCAGTGGGGATTCCCCATTGCTCGCTGTTTAGCGTGGATGGGGGAATCAATTTCTCTTCTTCAGGCTGGGGTAGAAAAGTTTACACCTGTATTGCCAGCTTTAGGCCAGCCATAGACAGTACAAATCTCGACCTGTTCAGCAGGAACCAGCCAAGATTTGTGTGTAGGCAGGATCGATCAACTTGGGTACAACCAGCCTGCCGGAATCTGGTACAGCTCCAATCCCCGTCCAGCTTTTATAGTCAAAGCTTAAAGCTCCAAAAGTGGAACTTCCGCTTTAAGCACTCCTCGCCCCCTTACATGCCACATTTGGCATGTCATTTTTTGGGGGGGGGGGGGCTACGGTAGGAGTGGGACTTCCTGTCCCTCTTCCCCCTTCCGCCCAGGGACCACATAGGCGACTCCTCCTCTCGCCTTAGGCGGCCCCTCCCTCTAAGCGATCTCCTGGGACACGTGACGGGTCCCAGGAGATCGTCTGTCCACTCCTAGTGCGCAGCGCGAATCGCGCATGCGCAGTGCGTGCCCGGCTGTGAAGCCGAAAGCTGTCACGGCCGGGAGCCCATAGTCGGAATGAAGACGCCATTGGAGAGGGGGGGAGAGGAGCAGAGCTACAGGCAGCCTGCATCACTGGACCGTGGAACAGGTAAGTGTCTGTTTATTAAAAGTCAGCAGCTACACTTTTTGTAGCTGCTGACTTTTAATAAACATAAAAAGGGTGGAACTCCGCTTTAACTGAACTAGGTGAAGTTAGAAGCTGATTGGTTACTATGCACAGCTGCACCAGATTCTGAGTGCACCAGTCTTAAAGCGGGGGTTCACCCCAAAAAAATTTTTTAACATGACATTCAGCCGAGTTGTCAGAATGACAATTGGCTGTTTTTTTTTAATTCCAGTCCGTACATACCGTATTTTCACCGCTGCTTCCGGGTATGTAATCTGCGGGACTGGGCGTTCCTAATGGATTGACATCCTTCCGACCGCCGCATAAAGCGCGTCACGAGTTGTCGAAAGAAGCCGGACTGCGAGTCGGTTCTATATGGCGCCTGCGCACCGACGTTCGGCTTCTTCTTTACATACCCGGAAGCGACGGTGAAAATACGGTATGTACTGCACTGAAAAAAAAACAGCCGATTTTTTATTCTGACAACTCGGCTGAATGTCATGTTAAAACAATTTTTTTGGGGTGAACCCCCGCTTTAAGCAGGCCATACACGGTCGAATTTCGAACAAATTGTCTTTTCGAAATCAGAAAGTTCGTTTTTTTTGTGATCCGATGATGCCACCATTGATTTTCGAAATTCGGCCGACAAAACCTTCATATTGCCAGGAATCCTCTTTTCTCTCCGGGAATCTTCGTTTCTCTCCGGGAATATTCTTTTCTTGCACATTACATTTACTATTACATTTCTCGTACGATTCTCCAATCATTGATGCGAAAATCTTTCGTTTTTCAAAAACTTCCAACATGTCGGATTTCTCAAATTTGTTTGCCGCACGAAAATCGGCTGTTGCTGCAGCCCACTAACGGTGCGAAATTTGTACGAAAATTCCTTGATATGATTTTCGTAAGAAAATTCTTTCGAAATTCGAACTGTGTATGGCCTGCATTAGAAAATCTCCTCCATTGTATTTCTGGTTCTAAAACTGTTGCCATGCATTGTGCATTGATAGATATTGTACAATATATTGGGTTGCCATTTGAAAAAATGGCACTGCAGTACATGTCCGAAAAGGCCCTAAAAATTTTAATAAAAAATAGTTCTTGCATATTATTGAGTGATTGAAGTTTCACCTTATTTACTAAGCAAAGTGAACATTTTCCACTTCTTTAGTAAACCAGCCCAACTAAGTGTAAGTATCAAGAACATATTTCCAATATTGTGATAGTTTACAGCTAGCAGTTTAAATAAAATTATACGATAAACCAAAATTATTAGTTTATCTACATTTTATCATGTAGTAATTCTATTAAATTGTCTTATCTGATTATTAAAGTAGTATTCCTGGTTCTAACTAACAAGGCCTAAAATGGCTCCCACCCACCTTTTATCTCCTGTTCTAACTACCCTGTGTAAGGAAGATGCTTGTACTTACTTATTATCAGGGCACTCCTTACGGCCTCGTACACACGACCGTTTTCCTTGACAGAATCCATCAAGAAACTTGGTGGCAGAGCTTTTTTGCCGAGGAAAACGGTCGTGTGTATGTTTTTCATCGAGAAAACTGTCGAGGAACTCGACAAGAAAAAAAGAGAACAAGTTCTCTTTTTCCTCGTCGGGAGTCTCAATTTCTTTGTCGTGTTCCTCGTCGAGCTGGTTTTCGACGAGAAACACGTTCGTGTGTATGCTAAGAAACCCGCGCATGCTCAGAATAAAGTATGAGACGGGAGCGCACCTTCGGTAAAAGTAGCGTTCGTAATGGAGATAGCACATTCGTCACGCTGTAATAGTCTGAAAAGTGCAAATCGTCTCTTACCAAACTTTTACTTAGCACGCAGTAACATGAGATTACCAAAAGCAGCCCCAAGGGTTGTGCCAGTGGAATCGAACTTCCCTTGCCGTTGTATGTGTTTGAGAACGAGGAGATTTGGTCTTGACAGTGTGTACGCAAAGAAAGCTTGTCAAGATTCTTGACAAGCCTAACAAGGAACTTGTCGAGGAAAACGATGTTTCAATTACGACGAGTTCCTCGGTCGTGTGTACGAGGCCTACCGGTCAAGTGATTTTGCAACACCACATTCTGGGGAAAGGAGAGAGCGCCGACAACTGATAGAAGGCATGGGCGGCGATGTCACCCATACATAGGCTTACTATGGGGTGTCCAATGTCGGCTGTCCCTCCTCTCCTCTAAAGTTGGTACTGGGAGCCGATCATGTGGCTCTACGGATAGGTACGTTTAAGCTTCTTCCCTCTACTGAGCAGTTAGGAGTTAGACAAGAGGTAGGAGTCATTTTAAGCTTAGTTAGAACCTGGAATTCCACTTTAAGGCTATTGGAGGGATACAAAACTTTAAGTAATAAAATGTCAATTAGGTTCTGTTATTTAAACCTCTTAAATTATGCATGTGATGGATTGCACAGCATTATTGATGTCCTGATTACCATGATCAATCTCTCACCCTTATCTGCTGCATTTTTAATGATGATTGTAAATCGAGAATTCTTTGGAGATTAAATAAAGAATGCTGTGCTTACATTTCACATAAAACTCAGGTGACAGCACTGACACATGTAACAAATTAAATGTGCTCTGCTTTGCATCCTGCATTTCTGTTAGGTATTGGTTCTCTAAGCTGTAATAATCCTTGTTCACCATAGTTATTGTTATTTTCAGAAATAAGAGTCCTTTAGAGTCCACCAAACTGGTTTTCTCTGCATAAATTCTATGTTGCTCTTAATCTCTTCATGCCATCTTTTGGCGGCCATTTAAATAAAAGAAGGCGACGTAGCTTACCGAACGGCTCCCACAGTGGTCCTGTGATCGGGAGTCCATCTCGCTGGTTCCCAATCAGAAGCCTAGACCAAAAGCTATCAGTGACAGCTCAGTTGGTGTTCTGGGAGCACAGAGAGCGCACCCAAAGCACAACCTCAGACCCCCGTGGATTCATCTCTTACATCATCTGGGAATCAGCTGTCTCCTCTTGGTTCTTGCCAAGAAGAGACAGCCAGTCCCCTGATGACACATTGTAAAACATGCATTGTAGATGATCTTGAGGCCTCCTGAGATGTGTGACATGAGTATCCCAAGAGGCTGTGGGCAGCAGCAAGGACGTCATATTTCCCTAGACAAGAATCCCGGAAGTGCAGGGAGCCCCCCTCCCCAAAAAAAGTATTTAAAATAAATAATTATATAATTGTATGAAAGGAGTAGATAGAAGTAAAATTATGTAAAGTATGTGAGGAGGGTAAGATCTTCTTTAAAGCGGGGTTCCACCCACGTTTTTTTTTTTTTTTTAAAGTCAGCAGCTACAAACACTGTAGCTGCTGACTTTTAATAAGGACAATTACCTGTCCTACTCGCCCGTGATGTCGGGCCCCCCCGAGTCCGATTCCTCGATGCTAGCAGCTACTGGTGCCGCCATCCTCAGTAAGGGAAACAGGCCGTGAAGCCGTGCAGCTTCACTGCCCGTTTCCTACTGCGCATGCGCGAGCCGTGCGGCTCTTTGTGAATGGGCCGGCTGCTCTCTGGGATACACACAGTTCAAAGAAGGCAGCGCGCCCCATTCACAGGAAAGAAAAAAAATGAGTCCGCTATCTGAACCACATAGGATGTGTGCATGAGGCCCATTCACTTTGTTCGAAGGGCAACCTTTTAATTTCAGTAAGTGTGCCAAAAAAAGATCAGGTATCTTTTTGAGCTTTGCCAGTTTTAAAAGCTGCGTCCTTTGTTAGGTTTGTTGGGAGTCTTTTCGCATGCAAATGCGCACATCAGGAAAGGCACTGCAAGTGCGACATGCGTTTTTTTTTTTGTGCTACTGTAGTGTGCATGCAGCCATGAAATGGACTTATTTCCAAATAGTTGATTTATTGTGTTGCCAAGTACTTCAAATGTGCTGGAAAATAGCAGTCATAGATAAGAGTTTATATAGAGAAATGCGTGTTTTGTCTGTGCCTGGAATGTTTTTAGAAGATATACTACTAGGCATTATCTTGTGTGGCTTGTTTGTCCTCTTTTGTTCTACTGTTAAGCACTAGAAGTCATTTTTTTTGCCCTCAAATGGACTGGAAATGCTTTACTGATTTTACATAGTTGTGACTTTTTTGTGTGAAATACCATTTATGGGATGTCACATTATATGTACTGTTATGTGTCTTCCTATTGTTCAAAGGATGCTATTAATAGATTCTATTACCATACACAGTTCATGCACTTATACTGTATAAATCCCTGAAACAGCAGATCCAACCCCAAAAAGAAAAATTAAATATATTGCAGCTTCCTAGTTCTTAGATGAGTGGTCACATTAATTTAGATTTTCAGCCTAAAAATATTTTTAGCAAATACAGAAAATACCTGTTGATCTTGCTGAAATTGTCACTTCCTATAAACTGAAAAGATGAGTGAAAAATGTAGCGCTAAAGTGCAAACTAAATATGCACTATTGAGTATAACAATAATTGCTACACATAAAATTTCCAAATGATGTATATGTATAGCAATAATACAACATGCATGTACCGTATATACTTGAATAGAAGCCAAGATTTTCAGCCCCTTTTTTTGGGCTGAAATACCCCCCTCGGCTTATACCTACAATTATTAAGAGGCTGCGGGCGTCCATCGTTTTAAAAACGTAATGGAGATAGCACATTTGTCACGATGTAACAGACTGAAAAGTGCGATTTGTCTCTCACTAAACTTTTACTTAACACGCAGTAACATGAGATTAGCAAAAGCAGCCCCAAGGGTGGCGCCAGTAGAATCAAACTTCCCCTTTATAGTGCCGTTGTATGTGTTGTACTTCACCGCGTTTGAGAACGACGAGATTTTGTCTTGACAGTGTGTACGCAAAGAAAGCTTGTCAGGATTCTCGACAAGTCTAACAAGGAACTCGACGAGGAAAACTATGTTTCATTTCCGACGAGTTCCTCGGTCGTGTGTACGAGGCCTAAATCACTGCAAATGGAAAGCAGAGACCCATCACAGAGTTACTGGACGTGTACTTCCTAAAGCCGACTCTGTAACCTTCTCTCTATGCTCCCCGTATCACCAGTCCCATGCAAACTTCCTTAGCTCTTGATTTTTTGGAGTGTACCTTTAAAAACAGATTGCTGTTGAATGTCCATCTGTCCCTCATCACTTCTCAAGAAGTTTCAAATCACTGATATCCATACTGAGTGTGAGCTTTACATTTCACCCAGCGCGGATACATACATAGCCATCTGTCTCATACTTCTGGAGATAGTGACCTGGGCTTTCCAACCACTGGTGCTGGTAATGTGAGCGCTGTGCGATTACTGGCCTGCTGACCGGCAGCTGTTACTCAGGCTAATGAAAAAATGCTATTGATACAACAGGCTGGCAATTTAATTCCATTAGAAAGTGATGCTAAACTGTCCAAAGAAAACAAGAAAGGATACAATTCTGATGATTACTTTGTCCAATTGATCCAAATTTCTTTGCTCAAATATATTTTTTGCAGTGCAAAATAGCTGATAGGTAATAATCAGTATATAAAAAATGTACCTCTAATGACATTTATTTTTCACATTAACCACTTCCATACCGGGCACTTATACACCTGGGAGCCCAGACCAATTTTTAGCTTTCAGCGCTGTTGCACTTTGAATGACAATTGCGCGGTCATGCTACACTGTACCCAAACTAAATTTATATCATTTTGTACCCACAAATAGAGCTTTCTTTTGGTGGTATTTGATCACCTCTGGGATATTTATTTTCTGCAAAAAATAAATAAAAAATTACAGAAAATTTCGATTTTTTTTTTGTTTCTGTTATAAAACATTGTAAATAAGTATGTTTTCTCCTTCACTGATGGGCACTGATGGTACTGCACTGATGGGCACTGATAAGGCGGCACCGATGAGGTGGCACTGATGTGGTGGCATTGATAGGCACTAATATGCGGCACTGATGGGCGGCACGGATGGGCACTGATAGGCGGCACGGATAGGCGGCATGGATGGGCTTGGATAGGCGGCACGGATGGGCACGGATAGGTGGCACAGATAGGTGGCACGGCTGGGCACGGATAGGCCTAGGGTGGCATACTTTTTTTTTTTTTTTAATCCCTGGTGGTCTAGTGGCCATCCCTGGTGGTCCAGTGGGCATCCCTGGTGGTCCAGTGGGCATCCTCGGGGGGGGGGGGGGCTGTGCTGATAATCGATCAGCACAAACCCCCCCCCCTGTCACAGGAGTAGCCGATCGGCTCTCCTCTACTCGCGTCTGACAGACGCGAGTGAGGAAAAGCCGATTACCGTCTTTTCCTATTTACATCGTGATCAGCCGTGATTGGACACAGCTGATCACATGGTAAAGAGTCTCAGTGAGAGACTCTTTACCTTGATCGGTGTTGCGGGGTGTCAGACTTACACCCTGCAACAACGATCGCCACAATGCGCGACCCGGGGGCGCGCAGCGGCTCAAAATCCTGAGAACGTCATATGACGTCCCGTCAGGATTCTACAAACAATTTTGCCGACATTAATTTGTCATTGGAGGGCGGCAAGTGGTTAATACTATTGTGCATTGATGGACATGAAAGCTTATTCCCACCAGAAGTGTTCTCATGCGTTTTCCAATGCAGGCTAAATGCATGCACAGGAAAAACGTATGGTGACCATACATGTTTCAATAGCAGTTTGCAGGCGCTATTGTGCTAAAAATAGCGCCTGCAAACTGACCTGAAACAGCCGCTGCTGTGTCTCCAGTGTGAAAGCCCCCGAGGGCTTTCACACTGGAGTGGTGCGCTAGCAGGACAGTAAAAAAAGTCCTGCTAGCCGCATCTTTGGAGCGGTGTGTATACCGCTCCTCCACTGCTCCTGCCCATTGAAATCAATGGGACACCGCGGCTATACCGCCGGCAATGCGCCTCTACAGAGGTGCTTTGCGTGGTTTTTAACCCTTTCTCGGCCGCTAGCGGGGGTAATACCCCCCCGCTAGCAGCCAACTAGCGCCGCAAATTTGGCGGTAAAGCGCCGCTAAAAATATTGGCGGTTTACTGCCGGCGCCGCCCCAGTGTGAAAGGGGCCTTATGATCGAGAGTTATTGATCACAGCTCTGTTTCCACCATGTAATCTCATAATTTGATTGATTGAAATACAATCGTATTCATAAACAAAGTAATTCAGGGCTGCCAACTGATTGATCAATAATTTTCAGCCTTGGCCGATCAACTCAGTTTGATCCAATTTGTTTGAAATTGAGTCTAAATTGATCAAACGGGAAGTTATGGCTATTTTATTTTTTGCGTTTTTTTAATGAGAATTATTTGATAAAAAAATCAAAGCTTGTGCGGCCACCATTAGACTTCATTCCCACCGGCAGTGACATACATGCTTTTATATGGGATTATAAGACATTTCTAAATGCAGACTTTAAATTGAATAATTCACACAAAGTGTTTACCTATGTCTGGGGCTCAGAGGCGCATAGGACCAGACACCATAAAGAAGAAGTTTATTTCTGGGAGTTAAAGGTGTTTGTATAGAGCTGCAGCCATGGATGTACACATATAACAGCCAAGCCATTACATCCATATAGGGATGAATGAGCAGACATGGACCCAAACTGTCTGCGTCAATGGCTGCTCTTCCCTCATTACTGTACACATGGAGCTGTTTGGATGTGCAGTAACATGCATACAGTTGTGGAATCTGTCAGCCTGTCATTGATTTGTGCAGACTGCTGTACACAAACACCTGTGACTCCTGGGTGCAGAAATATATTCCTTTATGACGGTGTATGGTCCTCTGTGCCAATGTGAATGAGCCTTTAGATGTGGTTGCTACTTGAATTTAGAAAAAGATAAAAATGTGTGTGTCCAGGGGAGAATTAACTATTCTGAATACATCGAAACCAGGGGTCTCAAACTGGTGGCCCTCCAGCTGTTGCCAAACTACAAGTCCCATCATGCCTCTGCCTGTGGGAATCATGCTTGTAACTGTCAGCCTTGCAATGCATCATGGGACTTGTAGTTTCTCAAAACAGCTGAAAGGCTGCCAGTTTAACCACTTGACCATCAGGCCTATTCTGGCACTTCTCTCCTTCATGTGAAAATCACAATTTTTTTGCTAGAAAATTAATCAGAACCCCCAAACATTATATATTTTTTTTTAGCAGACATCCTAGGGAATAAAATGGCAGTCATTGCAATACTTTTTGTCAGACCGTATTTGCGCAGCGGTCTTACAAGCGCACTTTTTTGGGGAAAAAATCACTTTTTTCAATTAAAAAATAAGACAACAATAGTTTTTGCCCAATTTTTTTATATATTGTGAAAGATAATGTTACGCCGAGTAAAATGATACCCAACATGACACGCTTAAAAATTGCGCCCGCTCGTGGCATGGCGTCAAACTTTTACCCTTAAAAATCTCGATAGGCGACGTTTAAAAAATTCTACAGGTTGCTTTTTTTGAGCTACAGAGTAGGTCTAGGGCTAGAATTATTGCTCTCGCTCTAACGATCGCGGCGATACCTCACTTGGGTTGTTTTGAACACCGTTTTCATATGCGGGCGCTACTCGCGTATGCGTTCGCTTTTGCGCGCGAGCTCGTCGGGACGGGGGGGTTTTTAAAAATGTTTTTTATGTTTTCTTATTTATTTTTATTTATTTTTATAATTTTTTACACTGAAATAAAAAAAAATGTAAACATCCCTTGTAATAGAAAAAAGCATGACAGGTCCTCTTAAATATGAGATCTGGGGTCAAAAAGACTGCCAAAAGGCGATTAGACTATTCGCCTTTGCAGCCCCTCGGCGGAAGGAGGAAGTGGGACAGGAAGTCCCACTCCTCCCGGAGCCCCCACTCCCCCCCCAAAAAAATTACATGCCAAATGTATTTTTTTCACTTGTACATATTTATGTAGTGGGTGAACCAGTTGCGGGACAAGGTCATCTAGGGTGAACGTGCCAAACTGCACCCCCACCAAGATTTATGAACTTTATGAGTCAGCAAAAATCTCCCCACAAAAACACTGAGCACTAATCTGCATGCTTACCCCCAAGCATTAATTCCTCCTCTTCCCAGTACAAATCCACCCCCCCTGCTGAAAACCCCCATCTCAGCACAAGTTCTTTCCCCCCGTACCCCAAAACCACCCCTCTAGGTACAAATCCTCTACCCCTAAAATGTCCCCTCCTAGTACACGTCTTCCCCCCTCTCACTTCAAATCCCCCATCCCAGCACAAATTGCCCCCAAAGCCCCCCATGGTCCTCTGCCCTCCCAACACAAATTTCCCTAAATTATCATTCTTAGCACCTCCTCTAAATTTCCTCTCCTAGGACAATACTTACCCCCTGCAGCACCCCAAATCCCCCCTTCCAACACAAATCCTCTTCCCCCAATCTCCGTGTGGGCCCCCTTCCCCCAATCTCCTTGTGTCCCCCCACCTCACGCGATACCACAGTGCCCAGGGCAGCCGTCTCTCCTGCCCACCCCTTGTCCTGGCCTTGGATTGAACACAGACGAAGGTTCACTTAGCTTAGTAAGTGTGGTTAAACTGTGTTCATTGTAAAGCTGAGCTAAAGTCCCTATTGTGAGGGGTAGACACTTGCCATAATATGCGCCTATTATAACTTGCACATTATGAAACACTTATCTCTCTTCTCTGTGTGCTCTCCTTTAGTGGTGACAGGTCAGAACTGTGATTGCCACTTCGTCCTCATACTTTGCCATCTCCCCGACTTATTTTCTAGGTCCCACAGGAGCTGGAACTCCCAATAGGGTTACATCATCCCTGTCACCCGTTCTCTGCACCTTGTTCTGTAAAAAATGTGTTGTTTCCAAAATACTGTGGCCCGGATTCAGAAAGAAGTTACGCTGGCGTATCTATTGATACGCCGCGTAACTTCTAGGATGCGCCGGCGTATCTTTTTTCTGTATTCAGAAAACAAGATACGCCGGAATTTTGCTAAGATCCGACTGGCGTAAGCCTCTTACCCCGTCGTATCTTAGTTGCATATTTACGCTGGCCGCTAGTTGCCGCTTCCGTAGATTTACGTGAGGAATATGCAAATTAGGTACATACGCCGATTCACAAACGTACGTACGCCCGGCGCATTTTTTTACGTTGTTTACGTAAGGCTTTTTCCGGCGTAAAGTTACCCCTCATAAAGCAGGGGTAAGTCATGTTAGGTATGGACGTCGGAAACGCACGAACAGCGTCGTATTTTACGTCGTTTGCATAAGTCGTCCGTGAATGGGGCTGTACGTAAGTTACATTCACGTCGAAAGCATTGACTATTTGCGGCGTAATTGGGAGCATGCGCACTGGGATACGTCCACGGACGGCGAATGCGCCGTTCGAAAACAGCGTCAATTACGCGGGGTCATGATAGTTTAACATAAAACACGCCCACTACCAGCCAAATTTGAATTAGGCGGGCTTACGCCGACACATTTACACTACGCCGCCGTAACTTAGGGCGCAAGTTCTTTCTGAATATGGAACTTGCGCCCTAAGTTACGGCGGCGTAGTGTATCTGAGATACGCTACGCCCGCCGATAGATACGATAATGTATCTGAATCTGGCCCACTATATAGTACATAGCATTAAAGCTGAAGTTTAGCCATAAGAAAAAGAAAAAACGTTCTCTTTAGTGAGCTAACTTGAAGATTGTCCCACAGCATGCAGGCAGCTGGATCCTTTAGAAATCTTCACTGCAGGATGCCCGTCCTCTTCCTGTGGCTTCATTTCTGACATTGCAGGCTTTTTAGCTTTGGGTCTTCTGTGAAAAAGCTCCGGAGACGAACTCACCTTCTTCTCCCCCTTCCTCTGTTGAGAAATAGGCGTTTGTTGCTTTCACTGCCGGTAACATGATTTGTGAATAAAGGAGGGTCTGAAGAGTCACAGGATCCTCTCCGCCAATCACAAATCTTGTTACTGAAAGTGAAAGAAGTTTTCTGAATGGAGGAAATGGGAGGAGGAGGTGGGGAAGGGTCCTCATCACAAACGTTTTCTCTGTAGCTTCAGATAAGACCCTAAACCAGTGATGGCGAACCTTGGCACACCAGATGTTTTGAAACTACATTTCCCAGGATGCTCAACAACACTGCATAATGCATGAGCATCATGGGAAATATAGTTCCAAAACATCTGGGGTGCCGAGGTTTGCCATCACTGCCATAAACCAACCTGCTTTACCTAAAGTTCAGCATCAGGAAGAGGACTGGGCATCCCTGCAGTGAAGATTTCTCCAGGATCCAGCTCCCTGCACGGTATTGCAAGTAAGTTAGGTCACTAAAGCTATAGACAATGGCCTGGATTCACGTAGCACTTACGCCGACGTATCTCAAAATATGCCGCGTAAGTGCACATATGCGCCGTAGTATCTATGCGCCTGACTCTGAAAGCAAAATACGCCTGAAACTAGGCTTCATCCGACCGACGTAAGTTTCCTACGCCGTCGTATTGTGGGCGCATATTTACGCTTGCCACAAGGGGCGCTCCCATTGATTTACGATTCGAATATGCAAATGAGTGAGATACGCCGATTCACGAACGTACTTAATATACGCGGTTTGCGTAAGTCGTACGTCCGGCGTAATGTTATGCCTCATAAAGCAGGTGTAAGTCAGTAGCATCAATGCAAATGGCTGCACCAGGGAACACAGCCGTCGTTTTTTACGTTGTTTACGTAGTACGTGAATACGGCTGGGCGTAGGTTACGTTCACGTCGTAGGCAGTGATTCGACGTATCTTAGGCGTTCTTTCCGACGTGATTCTGAGCATGCGCACTGGGATACGTCCATGAGCCGGCGCATGCGCCGTTCGTTATTTGTATCTTGATGGCGCTCAGCCCATCATTTACATGGGGTCACGCCTCATTAGCATGGCTCACGCCCACTGCCACTTACGACGAGTTACGCCGAGGGAACTTATCGTACATTTGGGAGCAAGTGCTTTGTGAATACTGTGCTCGCCGCTCTGCACTACGTCTGCGTAGCGTATATTCGATACGCTACGCCGGCATAACTATGCGCCGTTGTATGTGAATCCGGGCCAATGTTTTTACATTGACCAAACTTCAGCTTTAAAATAAAAATAAATACAAGTTTGAATCTGCGTGTTACACTCTATGTGTAATCCTTCATGAATGTAACGCTCTAGGCCAAGGCTGTAGTCTGAGCTTGTTTGCGTTTAAATAACACATGACAGCACATCACAGGGAAACACGCCATTTATATATACAGCCAGAGTACAGTGCGGAACAGATTTATTGATCTAAATAGGCAAATCGTATCATATTTGTCAAAAGAAACTTTAAAAAGGAACTGAGGACAAAGTAAAGGTTTCAGTTGATAGCCTGTCCTGTGTTGCTGATACATCACTTTCTCCCCTTACCCTGCTGCCTTGTTCACCTGCAAGAGGCTCCATAACAAGTTCTGTGTACGTTATGGATTGGAGCTTACACAGGGCTAAGGACCCTCCCCTTGCAGTCATGTGACAGTTCAGGTTGGTGATTGGACGCTTAGGCACTGAGCCCTGCCTTAGTGGAGAAAGGGGAGAGAAAGTCCCCCCCCCCCCCATACCTGTAAGTATGACATTTCACACATCTCAGGGGAGCATGAAGGACTGTGCAGGGGAGGTAAGTGTCAGTCGTAGAGGTTGTGGGCTGTTGAGTGACTCTGTAACTTTTCTCTGATTTTCAAACCATTTTTCAAAGCCTAGACTCTAGGAATAGGAGATGTAATGTGATTGGCTGACATGGGCAACACGGATTTTCATGTCAGTGTAATTTTTGTATAATACAAGTCCATAGGTGTGCACAGCCTATTGCATTAGGGTGTGCACCCAAAAGCTCAAACACACATTACCAATAACTCACAATGTTCATTTAGAAAGGGAAGGGGCCGGTAAATTACACATTTGCCAGCCCCTTCCCCCACTCATCCTAAAACATCTCCGCAGAAACAGCTGGTGCAAGAGGAGAGGAGGGAAATCAGAGGTGCTGTGGGAGGAGGGGGGGGGGGCAGTAGGGGAAATCTATGCTGCACAGGGTGATTAGGGGATATCTGGGCCAATAGTTGGACCCAGACTTGCTGAATTATATGTAAATTTGCCTCTGTTCTGGCTGGGGTACTGCCTGGTAGTATTTTTCCTTGTTGCCTGTGGGTGGCGTTGCCACTTCAGGCCCATGTTGGACCGCAGGTGTACCATGGTGTATTGGGTGTCCCTCCTTGGCAGTGGTACAGTGGGAGTGGTGACCCCGCTGTGCATGCTGGGAGGGGATACTTAAGGGGCAGACGTCGTTTTTCGGGGTCCTTCGCCTTGTGGCCCTCCTCGCGCGAGGTGGGTGTGTGCGATTTCAGTCTCGGGACCACGTCGGTCTGAGGCTGTGTTTCTGTCAAGTAGGCCCAGTTATCCTGGCTGGGGCCTATGCGTTGGAGGTGTTCCTGTGCTGTATGTCCTGCGGGAAGAAGCCATTGAAGGAAGCCAGGGGAGGACTTGTCCCGGAAAGGACCGAGCGGAAGGCTGGTACTTTGGGAGAGGCCTGGTAACCCATTGAAGGATGCATCGTAACCTACAACACCTTACAGTCCACCGGATTGGCTTAAAGGCTCTTTGGCTGTAAGGCAGGAAGTTCAGGACTTTAAATCCTGTGGCAGACGATTCCTGACTATCCGTTCTGTGTTCTCAGACGGTCTGTGGCAGAGACTGTTTCCTATACTGTCCGTGCATCACTCCGGCTGCTAGGCCATGTGAGAGGGGTCTATCCGGGGGAGAAATACATACTCAGGATTGAGTGGCGAATATTGAAACTGTGAATATCATTGTGCATTCTGTACCGCGTACCTGAGGCGATTCAGTTCGCATGTGTTGCGCTATATAAGTTTCTCACTCACTCTTAGGCCCCGTACACACGACCGAGTTTCTCGGCAGAATTCAGCCAGAAACTCGTCGGAGCTGAATTCTGAGGAGAAACCCAGCGCGTGTACACTTTCGGCCGAGGAAGCCGACGAGTTCCTCGTCGAGCCAAATAGAGAACATGTTCTCTATTTCCTCGTTGTTCAATGAGGAAAGTTGGCTCGCCGAGATCCTCGGCGGCTTCACACAGAACTCGACGAGCATAATGCTGAGTTTTGCCCGTCGAGTTCCTCAGACGTGTGTACGGGGCCTAACTCACTCAATCTTCCCCTTCTCTCTTTGCTCCCTACTTCCTTCACAAGATGTAAAACCTTCACTATGGTTGAAGGTTTTACATCTCGTGTGAACATTCCAATTCCTACAGACTTTCTTCCCTAGACAACAAACTTAGGCCTCGTACACACGACCGAGTTTCTCAGCAAAAACCGTGTGTACATTTTCGTCGAGGAAACTGTCGAGAACCTCGACGAGCCAAAAAGAAAGCAAGTTCTCTATTTCCTGGACAGGAATGGAGAAACTTGCCTTGTCGAGTTCCTCGACAGCCTAACAAGGAACTCGGCGAGGAAAACGATGTGTTTCGCCCGTTGAGTTCTTCGGTCGTGTGTACGAGGCTTGAGAGGTAACGTGCAAGACCCAAAATCTAAACCAGCAGCTCCTACGGGGTTAGTGCTACAGTTATAATATCATATTGTATTTACAATTATATCTAAAATGATGTCATATTATTAATATTTACTGGCTAGATGCTGCCAGCCAAAATGAAGGTGTAAGCGGCTTGTCAGTATTCTGGGAAGTAGTAACATAATAGTGTATGAGTCATTTTGTGCTTTATGTCTCAGTGGTGTTTGTAGTCCCCGAAGTATATTAATAATGTTTACTATGTGATGTCCAATGGGAATTATCTACAGGATACCATAATGATGAGAGTGGATGCCAGCATCTCCCCATAGGGAAACAAAGCCTTGTATGTATAGGAAGTCTGGATTTTGTTACATAATGACAATGCAAACTACTACTAACATCCTCTTAGGGCTCATACACACAAATGCAAAATACGCTGGTTTTGGGTCTGTAATGTATGGATTATTTTATTGCTGGATCTAAATGCAGTTGTATCATATGTTGTGGGCCCCTACACACAGCTGAATACAACTTGTTAATCTGGAGCTGCATTTAGCTGCATATATGCATTTGTAATGCTTTTGTTGCTTTTGCATGTCTGTCCCATTTCCATAATTTTTTTTGGGCAATATTTATTTATTTACAGAGTTGCATTTACATGCATTTGCAATTCTTTCGGGTTTGTTTATATGCGTTTTAGCGCATTGCACTGCAATGGTGTAAATGAGCCCTAAATTAGTAATTCATGCAGTAGCTGCACATGTGCAGAATGACTGATGACATAATGTGTAGTCAGCAGGCTCTAATACATGCAATTATGGGTCCTTGCATGTACAGTAGGTACCTGCTTTGGGGCTGTGATCTCATTTATCCATGCCTACCAGAAGTGAAAATTCTCTGCGAAAATACTCAGCTTCAGACAATTTTTTTTATTTCACATTGGGTAGAACACAGTTTAGCTCCATTGTTAAGTTTATATTGCTGTCTTTGTCCCTGTTTGAAACATATCACCTCACTTCATGTCAAGGCAGGAAGTGATAAGAATTCTTTCCAATGGAACTCAGGCAAAAACACTTTTATTAGAGCATGGAAGAGTTAGACCGTCTGACAAATGTTCATAGTGCTCTCTAGGTTTTTCTGTCTCGAAGACTATCCTTGTCTGGAGTTCAGTTGGTAAAATCTTTACTTTCTTTACAGAAATTCCTTGAAAAAAAAAGGAACTTTGCCACCCTCAACATTTATGTGGACATTGTAAACCTCTTCCTGCTGCTTCTGACAATTTTTGGGTTATGTCGTTAAGAGATTTTCGACAGGCTATTAGTCAGAAAATATCTGGACAAGGCAGAAGGACTGTTGGTGGAGCCCATTACTGTACCTTAAACAATGGCATTCAACATATCAGACTTGTCCAACTGCTAAAGCAGTGTGCAACTATTTTCTACATGCAGTAGTGGTGACAATATGCCCCAGGCACATTTTTATCACTATTGTTGTTTTTTCAGATTTTTAAAGATAACCTGTTAGGCTAAATATGTGACTAGCTTTAGATGGAATTTTCCATCTTCTGACTTTTAAGCTGCATTCTATTTCTTTGGAACTGACCTCGGTGTAATTCTGAGCAGAGGCTTCATTATCTCAAAACACAGAGTTGGAGTTTCATGGGAGATTTCATTGAAGGCTAATCACACAGGCATATAGCTAGATTCCTTTTTAAATTATTTATTTTTTTATAGTAAGATTTTACCTGAATTTATCATATGTTGTGAAAATATCTGTACTAACAAACATGAAATAAAATTATGTTCCACCTTGCAGTGTGGAGGGAAAAAAAAAAAAAAAAAAAGAAAAAAAAAGGAACTGCTCACGTCAGTCCTTGTTCTTGGAGGAGTGTAAGATCCAAAGTCCCTACCACAGTAATCCAAAGACACATAACACTTGCATTTGTGAGTGCAATTGAACACACATGGGTTTGGCTGTGCAAAGAAACCAGGGAACACATGGTGAGATTACAAATTTTTGGGGAAATAATTTAGAATAAATTCCATAATTCTTCCACCCCTCTTTCATCCAAAGATTAGAGAATGAGTCTACACAGCCCCACAGAACTCTGCAAAGCCCCAAAGAAGTCTACAAGGGCCTACAGAAGTCTACACAGCCCTGTAAAAGTCCACACAGGCCCACAGAAGTCTACACAGTCCCTAGGATATCTTCTCAGATCCACCAAAGTCTACACAGCCCCATAGCAGTCTACACAGCCCCAAAGAAGTCTACACAGCCCCATAGCAGTCTACACAGCCCCACAGAAGTCTACAAAGCCTTGTAGAAGTCTGCATAGCTCTATACCAGTCTACACAGCCCTGTAAAAGTCTACACAGCCCTCAGAAGTCTAGACATCCCCACAGAAGTCTACACCGCCCCTAGAAGTCTACACAGCCCCAAAGAAGTCTACACAGCCCCATAGAAGTCTACACAGCCCCATAGAAGTCTAGACAGCCCCATATAAGTCTACACAGCCACATAGAAGTCTACACAGCCCCACAGAAGTCTACACAGCCCCACAGAAGTCTACACAGCCCCACAGAAGTCTACACGGCCCCTAGAAGTCTAGACACCCCCACAGAAGTCTACACCGCCCCTAGAAGTCTACACAGCCCCAAAGAAGTCTACACAGCCCCATAGAAGTCTACACAGCCCCATATAAGTCTACACAGCCACATAGAAGTCTAAACAGCCCCATAGAAGTCTACACAGCCCCACAGAAGTCTACACAGCCCCACAGAAGTCTACACGGCCCCACAGAAGTCTACACGGCCCCTAGAAGTCTACACGGCCCCTGGAAGTCTACACGGCCCCTAGAAGTCTACACGGCCCCATAGAAGTCTACACAGCCCCATAGAAGTCTACACAGCCCTACAGAAGTCTACACAGCCCCATAGAGTCTACACAGCCCCATAAAGTCTACACAATGCTGTAGAAGTCTAGGGGGCCCTAATGTTTAGGCGCAGCCAGGAAGATGAAAACTTGCAATGCAGGATGTAAACAAACCATGGAGCCTGCCTGATTGAGGTAGGCATGCATTCATGGAGGGTTGGTTAGGATTGATCAGGGGGAGGGAGCAAAAGGTGAGATAGTTTACACATGTATATTTTAATTCTACCTGGAGTTCAGTTTTAAAAATTGACAGTTGGACGGTAAATGGTTGTCATGTAACACAAACACATTCAATACATGACAGTCTTCTTGTTCTATAGATCTCCTCTGTCAGATCACCTTCCCCACCCTTTTTGACAGGGATCTAAATCAGGGTTTTAGTCCAAATTCTTTTCCACTTTTGGCAAGTCTCAACCTTCCATCACTTATCTCTTGCTTTCCCCAGGTTTATAAATCACTTTTGGCGGTGAAAGCAGGCAGTACCTTGTTTTGAAGTAAGCTGACACCTCACATGCCGAGACAGCAGCTGTGGTGTATGCACTTTGTAGAGTTTGTGTTCCACTCTGAGAGCTTATGAAATCGTATCTTCTCGCTCCAGTGATGATACAGAATACAGCATTGTGTCATTCTGTAATGTCGGGCTTTTCTTAAATGCAGCTTATGTCGTTTCCTGTCTTGTACAAAACCTGACCAAAAAATTTAAAATATTATCTGTTGTTTGAAAAAAAGTGCCCATTAGCATTTGTGAAGTACAGGAATGCAGGTGTGTTAATGTGCATTACATAAATAATTCAGCAATAATATGACCTCGTTCACACAATCGCTGAGTACTGTATACCATGATTGGGACATTTTTTTATTTTCATTCATGTCTAGCGGAATGCAGCGGCTGCAAGGACACGGCCGCTCGACAGAGGTGGGAGGTGGGAGGCCTCAAAAACACAGCAGAAGAAAACTGCATGTTCCTGGTATTTGGGCCTCAGTGACATTTGTAAACAAGGCCTAAGGCAGTCTAGTGAACTCAATGGACTTTCAGTGCACAAAAATTACAATTATCAGTCATGTCACATTTTTTTACACAGTAAACTATGTTGTGTTGCCTTAGTGCAAGGGTGTCAAACTCAATTTCATCGTGGGCCGCATCAGCATTATGATTGCCCTCAAAAGGGCCAGTTGTATCTGTAAGATTAGATGTCCAGCGCATTACCTCCCTTTACATTAGATGTCAAGAGCCACCCCACCATCGGAAGTAGAGTCCCCCACTCTCCCTTACATCACAGTGCACCCCCCCTCCTTATGCTACTGCTGGGAAGAAACTGAATGCATTGCTTGAAAGCAGAAAGTAAGGGTCTGGAGGAGGACCAGAGGAGAGCTGGAGCTCTCCTGCAGCTGCAGGAGAGGTGCGAGGGCCAAATGAAATGGCCTGGAGGGCCGGATTCGGCCCACGGTCCTTGTGTTTGACAACCGTGCCTTAGTGTGTGTTCAAAATGAATGGCGCCTCAATATACCAACAACATATATATTGTGCATTGATTCAGCGCATAGATATTAATCAGCCCTTAGTGGTAGTTTGAGTGGTATAGTGATGTAAACTGTGTCTTGTGCATTTTGTTTCATATTTTAGCTGTCACTGAGAAATAAGGGAAACTTATACTTAGGGAAATTGAAAGGCGATTACTAAGCTCCTTCTGAAAATGCTAGTTATCTGATGATTTTTGGCACCAACACTCTGAGCCTAAGACTTTAACCACTTAAAGTGGGAGTTCACCCGAAAAACAATTTTTAACATTAGATTGAGGCTCATTTTGTCAAGGGGAATCGGGTGTTTTTTTTTAAATCAAAGAAGTACTTACCGTTTTAGAGAGCGATCTTCTCCGCCGCTTCCGGGTATAGTCTTCAGGACTGGGCGTTCCTATTTGATTGACAGGCTTCCGACAGGCTTCCGACGGTCGCATACATCGCGTCACGAGTAGCCGAAAGAAGCCGAACGTCGGTGCGGCTCTATACGGCGCCTGCGCACCGACGTTCGGCTACTTTCGGAAAATCGTGACGCGATGTATGCGACCGTCGGAAGCCAATCAGTCCCGCAGCCCATACCCGGAAGCGGCGGAGAAGATCTATCTCTAAAACGGTAAGTACTGCTTCGATATTAAAAAAAACACCCGATTCCCCTTGACAAAATGAGCTTCAATCTAATGTTAAAAATTAAGTTTTTGGGTGAACCTCCACTTTAAGGACTGAGCCTCTTTGTGACATTTGTTGTTTACAAGTTAAAAACATTTTGTTTTTGCTAGAAAATTGCTTAATTTTCTTATTTATTTTACCGTTTATTTTAATTTTTTACACTGTTCTTGTCACTTTTATTCCTATTACAGGGAATGTAAACATCCCTTGTAATATAAAAAAAAAGCATGACAGGTCCTCCTAAATATGAAATCTGCGGTTAAAAAGACCAAATCTCTCACATTTACACTAAAATGCAATAATAAAAAAAAAATTGTCATTTGAAAAAAAGAAAAAAAAAAAGTCCCTTTAACCTCCCTGGCGGTATGATTCTTTCAGATTTTTTTGTGCTAAAAGCGGTACAATTATTTTGCATGGAAATTTGGCGTTTTATATTGTAGGCCTGTAATTATTTTAGGAATAACTCACTTAAATCTGTCCAAACAAAAGTCTAGTAGACATCCCAGGTATGATAAAGTTTGAAACACAAAATCATAAATTATAATATAATAAATAACTATAAATAATTCTAATACATAATATTGTAATTATAATAAAAATTATTCAATAATGTAATCAAATCAAAAACACTGAAATTTGCTCAGTTGCAGAATTGTCGCTGTCATTACTTTTATTTTTTTATGACGAATTTCCCCACAAATCGATATCGCTCAATTCTGCAAGTGATTATAATTTATTTATCGCTGTTTTCTAGCTGGTCTAAAACCACTTTTGACATAAAGGGACACTTTTTGGTTGCTATGGACAATCTACAGTTTGCAGGCAGAAAGAACAGTTTTTATTATATAAAAGTACATGTAGGGCACTGGGCAGACCACTAGGGACAAGGGGGGTGTGTATTTTTTACATACAGTACTGTAATCTATAAGATTACAGTATACTGTATGTATTGTGTTTATTTACTTTTTTTAATTTGGCGCTGTTCCCCCGCACCAGTGCAGTCAGTTACAGGGCTTTTCACTTACAGAAAAAGTAGAACATGCTGAATTTTTCCGGCACTGGACTGTACTGGAATGCAGTAAAACACATAAACAATGCACCGGAATGCACTAAAATGCATCAACGCATGAAAAACGCACCGATCCTGGAAAAAAAAAAGAAAAAGCATCTGGAATGCATCTGCAAACACATAAAAAATGCATCAAAAGTTCACCGGAATGTGCCAAAAACGCGCATTCAAAAACGCACCAGGAATAGATCTGGAGCCCGTTTTTTTGGTGTAAAGCAGCCCTTTAAGTAGTATTAAAGGCTCTCTATTTGTTTTAAAATAACAAACATGTTATACTTACCTGCTCTGAACAGTGGTTTTACACAGAGCATCCCGATCCTCCTCTTCTTGGGTCCCCTGCTGGCGGTCCCAGCCCCCCCCCCCGCCGAGTGCCCCAAAGCAAGCTGCTTTCTATGGGGGCACTTGTGCATGCTTGCTCCCAAGCCCGGCTCTGTGTGTCCCAGAGCATGGCTCCTTGTCACTGGCCCTGATTGACAGCAGCGGGAGCCAATGGCGATGGTTACCTGCTCCATAAAACTGGCCATACACTAGTAGAATTTTGTTTGAAATTTAACGATTGTTCGATTTTAAACCTTTTTCTGACACTTGTTGCTTACAAGTTAAAATAAGTATTACATAGAACCTCCAAACATGATGTATGTTTTTTTTTTTTTTTTGCAGAGACCATAGAGAATAAAATGGCGTTTGTTGCAATATTTTATGTCACACTATTTGCGCAGCAGTCTTTCAAATGCAATTTATTGAAAAAAAAAATACACTTGAATAAAAAAAAAAAAGTAAACCAATTTTTTAGTATAATGTGAAAGATGATGTTACACCACGACCGAGGAACTCGACGGGCGAAACACATCGTTTTCCTCGTCGAGTTCCTTGTTAGGCTGTCAAGGAACTCGACAAGGCAAGTTTCTCTATTCCCGTCGAGGAAAAAGAAGACATGCTCTCTTTTTGGCTCGACGGGATCCTCGACAGTTTCCTCGTCGAAAAATGTACACAAGACCAGTTTCCTCGGCAAAAAAAAAAATTCCAGCAAGTTTCTTGCTGGTTTTTGCAGAGAAACTGTCGTGTGTACGAGGCCTGAGAATCATGATCCTTATGCTAAGCAAAAAAATTGTGATTCTCATTTTAGCCAGAATCGTGCAGCTTTAATATGCAGTAAAGTATGCTTGTGCTTGTTATACTCACTGTGGAACCCAAGGGGTTAATCCTCTGCATTGTGTAAAAAGACTGTTTGATCCTGTCCTCTTTAACCCTCCCCTTCTTCCACAGTCCCCAATACATCACCTGATAGAACAGAGTCTTGGGGGCACTCTGCACAGGCTCAGTTTGGTGTGTATTGCTATGATTATTTTTTTCTTGGGAAGGTGCATGTGATCAGCTCAGGGCCAATCAGCACTGTCCAGACAGAGGCTCAGGGATTCTGACGCCTCATAGGATAGTCAGAGAAGAATGAAAACTCCTCCTACTAACCAGACACTGAGAGAAGTCACAAGACTGCTATATACTGCTGATAAAAAAAAAAAGTTATTTAGCAGTTTATATTTACTAAAATAATTGCATTTCCATGTTCTGTGTCCTGTGAGAGACCAGATATTGTGAATGCAGGGTCCTTGGTTTAGTAAGATTTCAGAACTAAAATTGTATGATGTGTTGCCATATTAATGTGGACTTCTGGAGGATAAAATCTTACCTCTATACAGCGTTATGAGAAGAAATGTTTGCATTACACCGTTTCAGCACACTATAGAGCCCTCATGGCGGGTGCTCTTAGCTGAGGATAAAACA
Organism: Rana temporaria; assembly: GCF_905171775.1. Taxonomy (NCBI): domain Eukaryota; kingdom Metazoa; phylum Chordata; class Amphibia; order Anura; family Ranidae; genus Rana; species Rana temporaria. The sequence goes on along the minus strand of NC_053494.1, from coordinate 166,176,091 downwards.
ATGCAATGTTTCCGCATGGGAAAGGGACACAATTAGTGGAGAGACAGCACAGTGTTGTTTTGGTAGACCGGTGATGTTTTTTTTCCCGGCCTAATTAAATTTGCTTGGGGAGGGGGTTTGCACAATAATAACACAAAGTTGCTGATTCACTTGTTCCCCTCAGTGCCGGTCTCACACAGGGATTTTATACTATTTTTTTTTACCACTAAATCTAAGAAATCTTTTTCCTAACTGCATATCATGTATATTAAAGGGTCACTAAAGGAATTTTTTTTTTTAGCTAAATAGCTTCCTTTACCTTACTGCAGTCCTGGTTTCATGTGCTCATTGTTCGTTTTTGCTCTGATGTTGCTGTAAATCCTCTCTGTTCTGGACACTTCCTGGTTGCCTGTTTCCTGATAACCACAGTACTGGGAGATTTCTCACGGTGGTCACTAATCAAGGAGCTGTGTGTAAAACGAAACTGGATTGGTGCTGAGGAGTTTTAGACAAAGTATCACTGCTCTCTATTGGCTGACTGCCCTCTAGTGGCTCTCTGTACATCAGAGAACCAGCAAACAACAACAAAAACGAAACTACACTGCAGGCACATTATATGATTGTTTTTTTTATCTATTTTTAATCATTTTTAAAAGGAATCAGTTAACTATTATGTCTCTATGTCCTGTAAACAGTCATTTCAGCTAAAAAAATGTTTTCCTTTAGTGACCCTTTAAATTAAACTATAATAATAATTGTGAAAGCAGAAGCAAGCGTAATAAAATGTGCATTAAAGGGAAAGTATAGTGTATTTTATTGAACAGATATTTTGAGCTGTTATTGCATTTTTTTTTATTATTGAAACACTTCTAAATGCGGCAAACGCGGCATGTAAACGCGGCAAACGGGCGTTTTAAACGCGGGTTACTAGCTGTCAAGTTTAATAATTTAGGAGCAGTTGTAATAGCCTAAGGCTTCATTCACACTTGGCCGTTCGGGTCCGTCTGTCGGCGGACCTGAGCGGCCGCTCCATGCATCGCTATGGAGCGTCGGATGTCAGCGGAGACATGTCCGCTGACATCCGACCCGATCCGACCCGCTAAAAACAGACGTATGGGGGCCACGTCCCCATCCGTCCATGCGGATCAGATCGGGTAAGATCTGATGAAAACGGACATTCTGTCCGTTTTCATCAGATCACTCCATAGGGACACAGCGGTGCCCGACAAGCCCCTCCTCGCTCAGTGAGCATAGAGGAGCTTGTCATCGTCGGCTCAGCGGAGATCTGCGGACTGATCTCCCGCTGAGCCGACGGGAGCAGGCGGACTCCGTAGCGACGGAGTCCGCCAAGTGTGAATGAAGCCTTATAGGCTTCCAAATTGATAAACAGCAGGCGCAAGGCTGTGCGTTCCCTGTTTACACAGTGTTGTGTTAGGAAAGTGAATAAATCGCTTACCTAACACTGACCCACCTCTCAGCCAATCAGGTGCTCGGGTCTGGTTACCCTATCACCGGATTGGCTGAAGCAACAGGCACTGTGGACGGGAAGAGGATGGGAGAAGACATGAGGACTCGGAGCGTGGAGGACAGCGCCAAGACAGTTGAGTGCCAGGCGGTGGGGGCACACTGGCAGCATTTGATGGGGCACAGTAGCGGCAATTGATGGGGCACACTGGCGGCAATTGATGGGGCACACTGGCAGCATTTAATGGGGCACACTGGCAGCATTTGATGAGGCACACTGACGGCAACTGATGGGGCACACTGGCGGCAACTGATGGGGCACACTGGCGGCAACTGATGGGGCACACTGGCGGCAACTCATGGGGCACACTGGCAGCAATTGATGGGGCACACTGGCGGCAACTGATGGGGCACACGGGTGGCAATTGATGGGGCACACTGGCGGCAACTGATGGGGCACACGGGCGGCAATTGATGGGGCACACTGGCGGCAATTGATGGGGCACACTAGCGGCAATTGATGGGACACACTGGTGGCAATTCATGGAGCACACTGGCAGCAATTGATGAGGCACACTGGCAGCAATTGATGGGGCACAGTGGCGGCAATTGATGGGCACACTGGCAATAATTGATGGGCACACTGGCAGCAATTGATGGGTACCATTTGATGGCACAGTGGCTGCAATTTATGGGTACAGTGGCTGCGTTTGATGGGCACAGTGGCTATGCTTGATGTGTTTTTTTTTTTTTCATTTTGTTTGTGCTTCCAAAAAATTTTGAGCATCAGCCACCGCTGCGTGAAACACGAGGGTTCCTTCAGGGGTTGCTAGAGGTTCCTTGAGCAATGACAATTTCTGCCTCTAAAATAAGTTTCCACTGACACCATTGATCTTTTTAGCTATCTATAAGGTGGGAATGTATTTACCTTACCGCTGCTTCTGCTTGCACCACCTAGTTGAGGGTAATGTCACCATTCCACTGGTGAGTTCCCAAGGATGCTGATGTCACCCCATGTAGTACAGGAGCTAAGTATTATTTATCAACTTTTTTTTTAAACAGGTTTTTATTTTTTAACTTTATTGCAGGGTTAACATTTAGAAGTTTCAGTAAATAAAGGGACCTTGTTTGCTGTGAAAAAAAGAAAAACAGAATTGTTGGCTCACCCTTGCAGCTCCGACACACACTTAGAATTTGGCAGCCATAAGCCTTCCCTTTTATAGACAGGGCTGGGTTAGTAATTCGAGATTTTCCTAGCTTGTGACGGAAAATATTGATTATATGAAGACAGGAGGCGAGTATCTTATGCATTAATCCTTCTTTATTAATGCTCACAGCAGAAGTGTAAAACCTTTAACGAATGTAATAAAAGAAAAAACTGGTAGAACCACACCTCCCAGCAGTCCCATGGCCTAAACCACTCCCATTCCAGTCTCTATAAATGGACTGCTCTCACTAGAATCTTCCTCTTTCTTTGCGTGAGTAGGAGGTGTCGTTTCTTATTCTCCGATTACCGACTCTTCGGCCAGTCAGCCCGCGATTTGTAACCGAAGACCTTCAAAGGAGGAATGTCGTAGGACCCGACTGTGTCGACCCACAGTACTTGTTGATTGAACCGAACAGGGGAACATCACCCTAACCATAGGTCAACCGAACGAACGACTCCGGGTAAACGAAAAATCAGTAGCCTGAAATAGAAGACCCAAAACATGAAAGGGTTGGGAAGGGAGGGAAGATACTCGCCTCCTGTCTTCATATAATCAATATTTTCCGTCACAAGCTAGGAAAATCTCGAATTATACATCAGACAGGAGGCTCATATCTTATGCAAGTTCAAAGCTAACACAGCATAAATGTATATACCAAGAAAAGGTCAAAACATTACATAGCAATCAAACATCATAAAACAGACATGGCAACATGATCCTCCGGTCTGAAATAGAAAAAACGGAAGACTGATTCAGAGGACCAGTCAGCCGCCATTAATAGCTCAGAGAGTGAGCCTCCGGTCGCCATCACCTTGGTAGCCATGGCCCCTCTGACCGAGTGTGCTCCAAATAGCGTGATGTCTATACCCGCCAACGCCATGGTGGACCTAACCCAGCGCGCTAGAGTGGCGGTTGTGACCGGATGATGAGGTCTGATGTAAGAAACTAATAGTTGGGAGGAATCCGGACTACGTAGATCCACGGTGCTAGCTTCGTATGCTTGTAGGCATCTAACCACACAGAGTCGTGGATGTGAAGGGAAGAAGGGATAAAAGACCGAGTGTAGGCCGGTCTTTGTCCTGCGGACTATCGTGAACTTGACGCCTTGAGGTGAAAAGTGTCGCCTAGAGATGTCCAAGGCTCTAACGTCGGAAACGCGCTTTATAGAAATCAGACAAAGCAGGATGGTAAGTTTGAATGACAGCATCTTAAGAGACAGTGACTCATTGTCTTCCCAGCTCGAGAGCATGGCAAGGACCCTGGAAACGTCCCAAGTGGACTGATACTTAGGCCGCGGGGGTCGTTTGAACCTGATACCTCGCAGGAGTCTGCAGATCAGGGGGTGTTTGCCGACAGGCCTGGAATCCACTGGATAGTGATAGGCCGATATGGCCGACCTGTAAACATTGATGGAACTGTAAGCCTTGCCAGAGGCAAAAGACTCCGCCAAGTAGTTCGCAATGATGGTTATAGGGGCATGCAAGGGATCAGCTTGCCGTTGGTCACACCAACGTACCCAAAGCAGCCAGGCTGATCGGTATGCCGACCGAGTCCCCGGGGCCCAGGCCATGGTGAGGAGGTCTCTAGCCGAGCTTGAAAGGCCGTCACCCGGGTCTGGCATCCAGAGACCAGCCATGCTAGGAGCAGTAGGTTGCCTTCTTCCACTAAGGGGTGAATGCCCTTGGTCGGGTGTAACAGAATCCGAGGGAACTGGGGAAGGACTCTGGGGTGGTCGACGATCGAGTCCAGCAGCAGAGGGAACCAAGGTTGAGCTGGCCACCACGGTGTGATCAGAACCACCGTTGCTCCCTGATTGGCGATTTGCCGAAGGACCCTGGGGATCATTGAGAAGGGGGGAAACGCATAATGTGTGCCCCCTGTCCAGGAGTGGCGGAAAGCGTCCACTGCCGAGGACCCTGGGTCCGGTCTCCAACTGAAGAAGTGGGGTAGTTGGTGGTTGAGGCGGGAGGCGAAAAGGTCTATGCCCAAAGGTCCCCAAAGTAAATTTATCTGGGTGAAAACCGAACGGTCCAAGCCCCAGTCGCTGGAGTCTACCAGATATCGAGAGTTCCAGTCTGCTACTGTGTTGGAGACCCCCGGGATGTATTCCGCTAGCAGAGAGATGTCTCGAGACAGACAGAAATGCCAGATCTCCGCGGAGATGTCCGCTAGAATCTTGGATCTGGTACCTCCCAGGCGGTTGATGTATTGAACCGCTGAAATATTGTCCATGCGTAATAATACGCAACAGTTGGTCCGTGTTGTCAGGAAACTCTGAATGGCGAACAGAGCCGCTGAGAGTTCCAAAGCGTTGATATGTAACAGGGATTCCTCCCTGGACCAGATCCCTCCTGTGGACAGTAGCCCCAAGCGGGCGCCCCAGCCATGTCGGCTCGCGTCCGATTCGATGACAACATCTGGTTGTGCGTTGAAAATTGTCCGGCCGTTCCACTCGGTGGCGTGGCGGAGCCACCAGCGTAACTCGACCTGAGCTTCTGGGGATATGGACACTTCGTCCGCGTAGCGGAGGCCCCGTCGCAGGTGTAAGATTTTTAACCTCTGTAGGGCCCTGTAATGTAAGGGAGCCGGGAAGATGGCCTGTATGGATGCAGCTAGTAGGCCGACTATGCGTGCTAGAATGCGTAGGGATAAGAAACCCTTGCGCAGAACCGCCCTGATCTCTTTTCGGATTAGAGCCAATTTCTCGCTGGGGAGTCGCAGAATAGCGAGTTGGGTGTCTATAGAGAAACCCAAGAATTCCATCTCCTGTGCAGGGACGAGAACCGATTTTTCTCGGTTGATTACAAAGCCCAGGCTTTGTAACAGGTCGATGGTCCAGTTCATGTGACGATACGCCAGATTTCTGGAATAAGTCATTATGAGAAGGTCGTCCAGGTAAATGATCAGACGAACTCCCCTGCTCCTCAGAGCTGCCACAACCGGTTTCAGGAGCTTGGTAAAGCACCACGGGGCTGAGGACAGGCCGAACGGTAGGCACGTAAACTGCCAGATGCGACCCCACCATCTGAAGCGGAGGAGGTGCTGAGACTCTGGGTGCATGGGAACTGTGAGGTAGGCGTCCTTCAGGTCTACCTTCACCAACCAGTCCCCTGGGGTGAGTAGGTCCCGGAGGCAGTGGATGCCTTCCATTTTGAAATGCCGATAGGCGACATGTTGGTTCAAGTCTCGGAGATTTATGACCGGGCGATAACCCCCCCCCCTTCTTCTTGACCAGGAAGAGGTTGCTGAGGAAACCCGGGGAAGGGGTGACGACTTCGGTGACCGCATGTTTGGCTAACAATTCTCGAAGTTCGGTGTCTATAAGGGTCACATTTTGTTCTGAAAAATGGATAGGGGGAGGTATTATCCCCAGAGTCGGTGGGGAGACCAGGTCTATCTGGAAACCCGTTACCGTGTTCAGAACCCAGGGATCTGCCGTAATCGCAGACCAGGCGTGCGTAAAAAACATTAGGCGGCCTCCCACCGGTATGAGGGGAAAGGGAATGAGAGTGGTACTCACCGGAATACGGGCGTGAACGAGGGTATCCTCTTTGGCCGCGTCCTCTCCAGGGTCTTCCACGGGGGGGGAAGAATGGTGCCGGTTGCGCGGTGGTGGTATAGTGGGCGGGAGCCTGGTTATAGTGTGTTTGGGCAGAAGACCTCTGGAAGGGTCTGCCCGTGTTGTATCGGCCGGCAGAACGGCCCCTGTTTCTGCCGGCCCGGGGAAAAACTCTGGTATTATTGGTTTTCTTCAGAGATGTTTGAGCCTTGTCCAGGCTGTTGAACATTCCAACAAATTTATTAATGTCCTTTATTAAGGACTCGCCAAAAAGCATGCCCTCTGCCGAGGGGCCTGGCTCGGACTCTGCTAAGTGGGCCAGTTGCGGGTCGAGGCGCATGAGAATTGAGCGTCTGCGCTCGACTGAACAGGCGGTGTTGGCGTTGCCCGTAAGGCATATGGCTCTTTGGGCCCAACCGCGCAGTTGATTTAGGTCAACCCCTTGGCCAGTTGTTGCGGATTGTTCCGCCAGATTCAGAATTTTTGTCAGGGGGCCAAACAGGTCCAGGATACGATCCTGGATATTATTGAAGGACCGATCGATCCCTTTCTTAGGCATCTTTCCTGTTTTAATCAGGTATTTCATCAGTATAGGGTCCACTGTAGGTGTGACAACCGCTTTCATAGGGATATGCGGGCGGGGGCACTCCGCTCTAAGTTTGTTGCGATTGGATTTATCCAATGGTCTCCGTGCCCAGAGCTCTACATACTGGGACACATGGGGCAGGGGAGACCAGTCCCCTGAGCGGGGATGTGAGATAGTGTCAGGATTGAAAAGAGGTTCCCCCGTGGCGTCTAATACGTCTTTGCCCTGTTTGTCAGGGTTGGCATCCGGGAGGATTGCCGAAGCCCCCGCATCCTCTTCCTCATAATAATCATCAGACCCTGAGACCTCTGATTTATCCGACTCGGCGGATGAATCGTCGTCTGACTCTATGATGTAAGAGTCTGGTTTGGCTCTCTTAGCGGAACCATGCCTTTTTGTTGACTCTCTGAGGCTCAGAGGTTGAAAAGGGTCTGTAGGATGCGTGGGGTGGCAGTCCGTGGAAGGATCTGCTCGTAGCATATTGTTAGCTTCCCCTGCCGGGGAGTCATAAACCGTTACCACGTTCTTCCTTTTAAAGGAAGATTTTCCCTTCTTTGTGGCCGGTTCTGTGCCGGGTGGTACGGACACAGGGGGATAGTTGGATTGAGAAGCCCCAGAAGCGGTAGTTACTGCTAGTGCTGCTTGGACAGACTGGTTAATGATGTCCTGTAATTGGGAAGTACTGAGAAGATGAGTAGGTTCCAGGATTAATTCCTGCCCTGTGGGGGAGGGGGAGCCCTCTTCAGTCATGGTGATGAAGGAGAGAGACAGCGGTGCAAGGGTTAATGATGCACAGAAATTTTGCAGATGTTTGAAAAATAATGTGTATATATATATATATGGCAGGTATCACCTAAAGGTTCTGGGGCGGTAGGATGTGGGCACAGGGTAAGGATGGGAATTAAATTCCCAGGAGAAAATGCGGTGACAGAACTATACCAGGCTCTCCCTCCGGTCACCAGCGCCGACTGACACGCGACGGGAGGAGAGCCTGTAAGTGAGAGCGCTCTGGGGGCGAAGTCTCGCGAGACTACGGCCCCCAGGCGTCTATTGGTTGGAAGGTGTGAGAGAGCACGTCTCCCGAGTCCAGAGCGCGAAGCGATAGGACGGCGGGGGCGGCTCTGCAGAAGTGGAGTGAGGGGAGGCTCCGCCTACCTGGCGACGCACGTTCGTCCTATGGAGGGGAGAGAAGGGGAAGATTGCCCGAGATGGCGCGCCGCATGGGAGAAAGGAAAGAGAGGGAGGGGTGCGCAGATCGCTGACAGATCTGACAATCAGCGGTGTCAGCGGAACGGAGGTAAGGAAAAAATATATAGAGGCACAGAAAAGTGCTAAGGATAAAGTAGGTGTAAGGTATAGTACATTAAAAATAAAAGAGCTTGGAAGAAAGCTTAGGTATCAAGGAGATATGGGATCTCTTCAAAATCGCACCACAAAGACATAGAAATATATATAATATAAATATATAAGTAATATCAATATCTAATAATCCATGTATACTTATCTATGCTCCGCCGTGAGCAGAAAGAAAGAGGGAGATTCTAGTGAGAGCAGTCCATTTATAGAGACTGGAATGGGAGTGGTTTAGGCCATGGGACTGCTGGGAGGTGTGGTTCTACCAGTTTTTTCTTTTATTACATTCGTTAAAGGTTTTACACTTCTGCTGTGAGCATTAATAAAGAAGGATTAATGCATAAGATATGAGCCTCCTGTCTGATGTATAATTGCTTCTATTTATTGTCTCTTGTAACCCAGCTGACCAAGGCAAAAGCTATACACGACATTACAGGTTGTTTCTTATTTCTAGCGGGGAACCTGCAAATTATTTGTCCAAAAATTGTAAATCACAACTTTCATAAATCCTAAGGGTTCTCCACATGGTAGTGGCAAGCTCAAACCTCCTCTCCAAACCTCACCATTAGGAAAGGATAAAAAAATCAAGACAGATTTTCCTGCAGTTTTTCTAGCCAAAGCTTTTTGGTTCAGGTCACATGACCACTTGGCACTGCATCCGGTGGGTGGTTTTAGCCAGAGCATTGTAGTTCTTCCCGTCATAGAAACTGGTGTCTGGAATACACATAGCAGTGGCAGCTGGTGCTTCATTTTTTTTTGGGGGGGGGGGGGCAGCAAACAAATCCCCCTTCCAACTGCCGGGCCCGCTCGACAGCCCCGTTTGCCAGCCCTGCTCAAAAGCCTCCGGCTCTAATCATGTGCTTTGCAAAAAAAAAAACTATAGAACTCTATGCATCCAGCTCCCTGCATGGAGGTTAGGGGCCGGGCATATAGCGATTAGGGGGGCAAGGCTCCTATGGACGGGCCACCACTGACACATAGGTAGAAAGCTGTTGGAGAAAGGCTATATTTACTGTTACAGGCCAAAAATTCTTTAGGAAACATGATTTTTTTTTTCTGCCAAGTGGAATATCCAAACAATGGGACATTTAAAAGTGCTTGTTTCTGGTTCAGAGGGTATATTTTTTTTTTTTTGGAGAGTATGGAATGTATCATTGACAGTTGGACTTCAGGAAGATTAAAAAAACACAAATTAATGCTACTATTTTATAGTCATTCATTTTTTTTGTCCATAAACAGCAAATAATCTGATTGAATTTTTAGGAGACACTGTAATGCCGCGTACACACAGTTCCTCGACAGCCTAACAAGGAACTCGACGAGGAAAACGATGTGTTTCGCCCGTCGAGTTCCTCGGTCGTGTGTACGAGGCTTTAGGCAGTACCTTACATACTGTACATTTACATCAGTCCCTGTTCTCAAGGAGCTTACAATCTAAGGTCCCAATCTCACATGCATACAAACACATACTTGGGCCAGTTTAGACAGCAGACAATTAAAGTGATATTAAAGGCTTTATTTTTTTTTTATTTAAAATAACAAACATGTCATATTCACCTGCTTTGTGCAGTGGTTTTACACAGAGCAGGGACTCTGGTCTTGGCCCCTCCCTCCTACCAAGTGCCCCCAGAGCAAGCATCTTGCAAGGGGGGCACCCAAGCAGGCCCTGCCCCTTCTCCTCATTGGCTCATTGGTGAAGGTTTTTTGGGCACAAAAAAAAACCTTGAGCCTTTAGACCCACTTTAACCTACTTGCATGTATTTGGAGTGTGTCTGCAAGCACAGGGATAAGATATTTGTGTCTAAATAATGGAGCTGGCTGGTCTTGGAGGTTCAGGAATAATTTTCTTTCTCCTGTTTGGTAAAGTTGGCAACAGTTACAAATGAGTTGTGAGACATTAAATTCAATGGACCTCCCTCTATTTTTCAGCCCAATTAACTACCTAAGTGTGTAATAAAATAGGCCTTGATTTATGCCCATTTTGGGATTAAGCCTTGCCCTGCTCCCTTTTATTCCGCTATTAAAATGTCAGAGTATTTACTTTAGAATGTGGCATATTGAGCAGTTGAAGTATTGACAGTACCAGATGAGAAACTTTGAGCAATGGTTTTCCTGGGACATACTATCTTTAAGTAGGCTTTGCCTCTAAAGCCTGATACACATGATCAGATTATCAGATGAATATTCATTCGTTCTTTGTTGCATGCTAGTCTCATATCGAAAGTGAAGAAGTTACTCAACATGCGAAAATTTTCGAACAATATAATACAACTTCAGAAGTGATGTAATTTGTTTTGTATGCATTATTATGCTTTCGAGCATGCGTAGTCTTGCATACAATTTTTTTTCCGGACGAAAACCATACTAATTAAATGAAAATCGGACATTATGTTCACATATGATAAAAATTTTATAGCCTGAAGCTTTACTTTTTGTCACCCGAAAAGACGGAATCCGCTGTCCAAAGCACTATGCTAACGATCAGAAAGTTGACAGATCATTCGTCGTACGTTTACTTATGATTTTCTTATTGTGTGTGGGCCTTTAGGCAGGTCATAGATGATGTGATTTTCCTTCCTGCAGCAACAGGTTGCAGGGAAGAAAAATCGCTCGATTTCCCCATCAATACAGTGAGGCCCCGTACACACGACCGAGTTTCTTGGCAGAATTCAGCCAGAAACTCGATCGGAGCCGTATTCTGCCGAGAAACCCGGCCGTGTGTACACTTTCGGCCGAGGAAACCGACGAGGATCTCGTCGGGCCAAATAGAGAACATGTTCTCTATTTCCTCGTTGTTCAATGGGAAATTTTGGCCCGCCGAGATCCTTGGCGGCTTCACAAGGAACTCGACAAGCAAAACTATGTGTTTTGCCTGTCGAGTTTCTCGGACGTGTGTACGGGGCCTCAGTGTTGATGGGGGAATCCCGCCAGAGGAGCTATTGTGTTTTATGGATCAACAATCTCTGCTGGCATTGCTCTGTGGTTTTTCCATCCATATAGAGATATAGTAGTTATCTGTAGATCCGCTTCTAAATGGTACAATCTGCCTTGATAATCAACACTTACCCAATAACACATCCCACGATATGACACACATCGGCATGTAAGCTGAATAATGATTGCAATCTTCTAATCTTAGAAGTACATCAAATAAATGTGCTTCTAACTTAATTTTAGTTTAGTCCATTTCAGAAGGACTAGGTCAATACAGAAGTTACCAGCAATAGCTCTATTCATTTAAGCAATGAAATTCTCCATTACTTAACTGTATTAGTTTCAGCCATCAACGCTGGGCTGCGGCTGTGAATAGCCCTTCGTGTCCACACTCATCACATCTGTCAATGGTGTGACCGAGTCTCTGCAAGTCTATTGTATCACTCGCACATTCAATTACTGAAGATTAGCAGCAGTGACATTACCAGCAAAAAACCTCCTTCTGCTCAGAGAGAATGAATATAATATTTGTTGAAATGTTTGTAGATCATAGTGACAATGTCATTTTTATGTCCAATGTTTCAAGTAGATTTAATATCAGTATGGATTATCAATGTTTAGAGCACCAACGGTGTATGTCATTTACGGAAAATGAAGTGAAAGTAAACGGCACCTTTTCATATTATGAAATATTGTAAACATTTATTCTGTAGTCACCGATGTATAAAGCGCATACGTCTGCAATTGTGAAATGCCATTTTGGGCATTTGGCCTAGGGTGCGGCCCCACCCTTAAGGGCGAACGGGCGCTGCCCCCTCTATCTAAGCCACCCACCCATATGGTTAATGGGTAGATAGCATGAATCTATCCACGGCCGCCATGGCCACCCTTTATTCATGCATCCGTACTCTTTCAGGATGCCGGGCACATGAAATACAGCAGCGGGGGTGTTTTTTAAAGCACCTGATTAGAGCCATAGGCTTCAAAATAGGGTAGTCTCGGAGTGAAGAGCATTGTGCTCAGAGCCCACCCAGGTGTGTTAGAAAAGCAAATGAATATTCGCTTTTCTAACACTGAATTGCCTCTCCACCAATCAGGAAACATTGGTCTGATACCCGTTTTCCGATTAGCTGAAAGGTCAGGCAATCCTATTGGATGCCTAGGAGGAGGGGAGGAGACGCTTGGCGGAGGCCGCCGTGATCTCATAAGAGAAGATGACACAGAAAATGCTGCCAGATGCCTGCTGCAACCTGATCCCCTGCCCAATGTGCCTGCTGATCCCTGCCGCTGTGTGCCCGCCAATCCCAGATGTGCCGCCATTCCCTGCCGTGCCGCTGCCGATGGAGTAAGTGCCGCCACTGGTGGTAAATTTTACCGGGGCATTGATGCTTGTTTCTTTATCTTATTATAAAAGCTTTTTAAATGCTACAAGCGTAATCCAATAAGAAAGGCGCAAGCTTCACAAAATGTGGAGACGTGGAAACGGAGGCACAAATTGTACTTTGTAGAAGGCTTTCTAAGTTGATAACCTATGGACAGCCATAGATTCATGAGGACTATTATATATACAAGCATGAGTCTCAGCTGGTTCTTTCATAAACATGAACGCTTGGCATAGCCTACCATTTATGTTTATGCCTATGTGAGAGGAGATGGGGAGAAATCAGATGCTGCTAGCCCATCTCAGATGAGAGTATCAAACAGAGGAGCCTGCTCAATTGTAGTTTACCCCCAAAAATATTGTCTGGTAGTGTTGCAGGAGCACATGAAAATGGGATTCCGTCGAAAACCAGCCCGACGAGGAACACGACGAGGAAATTGAGATTCCCGACGAGGAAAAAGAGAACTTGTTCTCTTTTTTTCTCGTCGAGTTCCTCGACAGTTTTCTCAATGAAAAACATACACACAACCGTTTTCCTCTGCAAAAAAGCTCTGCCACCAAGTTTCTTGATGGATTTTGTCGAGGAAAACGGTTGTGTGTACGAGGCCTCAGGAGTAACTCATGCTGATAACACAGGAACGAAGCACCAGACAGAAACGACACTTAGAGCTTTGGAGAGAGATACTCTAAGTAAACACTACAGATATATGTGCTTTGCTCAGATTTCATGACTGAGCTTTACAACCACTTTAATAATGATCTTTGTGCTAAAGTGTATTTACTGACATTTAATACTGCTGAAATCCAATACAGCTATTTGCCAGGAATCTAAACCTGATCTCCCTTGTTTACAGACTGTTGGTCGGTGCACCTCGAGCAAAAGCCTTTAGCAGTCAGAAAGCGAATGTATCGGGTGGATTGTTCTACTGTGATATCACAACCACAACTCCATGCCAAAGAATTATGTTTGATGAATCAGGTATGTTTCTAACCTCTCATAAGTATTTCAATAAACTGCTCTCTTCTTAAGTATTTTGTAAGTATTTTTAACAAACATTGTGAGATTCAAACGAAATTTGTCATGATGCAACACACTTGTGTGATGAGCATCTGGTGAATTTTGCCAGTCCCAGAATTATATGCCATATAATAGTTCCAGGGCAATGAGGGATAGGTGTAGCTTCACTGCCCCAGAACAATTACTGGCTTCTATCGGTGCCTATGACCTAAAAGCAAAATATTTTTAATTTTTTTCAGTTTGACTAGAGCTTGGGTCTTCAAACTACGGCCCTCCAGTTGTTCAGGAACTACAATTCCCATCATGCCTAGTCATGTCTGTGAATGTCAGTGTGGTACAACGCCTCATGGGATGTGTAGTTCTACAACAGCTGGAGGGTCGTAGTTTGAGGATCCCTGAACTAGAGTAAGGGATGGTTATAACCAAAACAGGAAGTGACAGGAAATCCCTCCAAAGTGAGGGAATCCTGGGGTGTCACTAGGGTTACCAGAACTTTTGTCCCCAATTGGAAAATTTCTCCTTTTAAACTGTTCTAGCATCAACCTAAAATTTAGGATTTATTTTATTTCATTTTTTTTTTTACAATTTTACGTGGGCGGACTCCACCAGCACATTTGCCTGCTCAACGGGGGATCTGTCCGTTGATCCCTGCTAAGCAGGAAGATGACAGAGCGGACATGGACACAGCCTGCTCCCTTCTATGCAAAGTTGTATGTAAAAATTCCATCTGTCAACTGTTTTCTATAGTATGCTTACCACTCCGGCTGCAACTAAACTTGCATACTCTATTTAACAGCGGTGGCTGGATGGCGTGGGAGACTTGGAGGATGAGGATTGGGGTGAAGTATTGGAAACCCACAGATTGGTGTCCCCTAAAATGTCTGATAGACTCACGCAAACCTATAATACGCACATAGCATACCTTACCCTGCAGCGCCTGGCCAAATTCTGCCCCTCACACAGCTCTATGTGCCCCAGGTGCCTGATTTATGTCGGCACCTTTGACCATCTTCTATGGCAGTGTCCCCGGATTCAGGGCTACTGGTCGCAGGTTGTCCAATTCTTACACGACCAAATGGGTTCACCAGTGTCGCTGGTTCCCAAGCAGTGCCTTCTGGGCCTATACACAGATGCCGGTATAGATAAATACACACTCCAATTCCTACATGAAACTTTATTTTCAGAGAGAAAACTCATACCGGGGATCTGAAGATCACTAACATGAATTTAACTTGCTATGCTTTAACATTTTCACTATTTTTGAAACCAACTTAGATCATGCATTATATACTATAAGAAATATATATATTTTTTTTACAGTTGACTTGCAAGTGGAAAGTAAAGAAAACCAATGGATGGGTGTCAGTGTACAAAGTCAAGGACCAGGAGGAAAAATTGTGGTATGTGATATCAAAACCTTTTATTTGAAATATAAGTTATATCTTTTATTGGCTTAGTAGATGGCAAGAAGGAAAGCCATGGTCTCTCTAGAAAGTTTTTAGACTTAACCTTCTCTGCTATTAAAAATAATCATTCCGTTTTCTTATTTTCATGCTTCTCTTGATGGCTAACATTGCACAATATTCTGGTGCTTTTAGTGCAATGTTTAGTGCAATGTCAAAACAGTTTTTTAGTACAGTGTAGAGCTTGGCATAATGCAACTTATCAAATAAACATAGTGTGCTTTAGTAATATTTATATGTAGGTACAGCATCAAAGAGAACCTGTTCTGTAAAACTGAACAAGAATGGAAAGCAGTGTTCCCTATTATTGTCTGTAGCCTCCCTGCAGCTGACCTTTTCCCCATTACTGACTTACTATGCCTTGCTCTGCTCCTTTTCTCTGTATGAAGGCTGGCATCTGGGTAGAGGCAGGGCTTTGCTTTCTCATGTAATAGTTATCTGGTGACTGGTGATCTTTTGACTGGTGGGGGAATAGCAAGGAGCAGCAGGAGGGAAAAAATCAGATATACACAGAATAAATAAAACAAAAGCAGGGAGATTCTTGCAATACAAGTCGCCAGGTACAGCTCCCTCTCCACTAAACCCTTAGGCCTCGTACACATGACCGAGGAACTCGTCGTAACTGAAACATCGTTTTCCTCGATGAGTTCCTTGTTAGGCTTGTCGAGAAACTTGACAAGCTTTCTGTGCGTACGCACTGTCAAGACCAAATCTCCTCGTTCTCAAACGCGGTGACGTACAACACATACGACGGCAGGGGAAGTTCGATTCCACTGGCACAACCATTGGGGCTGCTTTTGCTAATCTCATGTTACTGCATGTTAAAGCGGGGGTTCACCCTATTAAAAATTTTTTTTTTTTTTTTTTATTCTAGCACTAAATTCGGCATTGTATGCCGGTCTTACATTTTTTATCCCCGTACTCACTGTTTAATCCTACCTAGACGATTCCGACTGCCCACGGGGAATGGGCGTTCCAATCCAGACGGAAAGTGATTGACAGCCGGCTCTGGCGCGTCACGCTTCTCCGGAAATAGCCGAAATAGGCTTGGCTCTTCACGGCGCCTGCGCATAGCCTGTGCGCAGGCGCCGTGAAGAGCCGAGACCTACTCCGGCTGTCTTCGGGGAGCGTGACGTGCCAGAGTCGGCCGTCAATCACCCTCCCTCTTGCTAGGAACGCCCATTCCCCGCGGCAGACGGAATCGTCTAGGTACGATTAAACAGTGAGTACGGGGATAAAAAATGTAAGACCGGCATACTGTAGCTCGCGCTACGATGCCGAATTGTATGCTGAAATGTTGTTCAGCAGGGTGAACCACCGCTTTAAGTAAAAGTTTGGTAGGGGATGATTTGCACTTTTCAGTCTGTTACAGCGTGACAAATGTGCTATCTCCATTACAAACGCTACTTTTACCAAAGGTGCGCTCCCGTCTCATACTTTATTCTGAGCATGCGCAGTAGTCTAAGCCTACACACGAACGTGTTTCTCGTCGAAAACCAGCCCGACGAGGAACACGATGAGGAAATTGAGACTCCCGTCGAGGAAAAAGAGAACTTGTTCTCTTTTTTTCTCGTCGAGTTCCTCGACAGTTTCCTTGATGAAAAACATACACACGATCGTTTTCCTCGGCAAAAAAGCTCTGCCACCAAGTCTCTTGATGGATTCTGTCGAGGAAAACGGTCGTGTGTACGAGGCCTTGGAGTTCTGTGAAAAGGACAGTAAGGGTAACACCAATTCTCCTTCCAAACCTCGTGAGACTGGGAATCATTAAAAAAATATATCAAAAGTACTATTTTAAAAATATTGAAAATGTTCTAAATATATTAAAAATATTACACCTAAGCTAGATTCAACGATTGCAACCTGTTACAATAAATTGTTAATGCAATTTTTGTTGCACATTCATTATGAATGTGCTGCCTATCCACCGCAATGGACCAAACAAGGCACATAATCCTTTTCTTTGGTGTTTTTGAATACACTGCTATATACCCTGTTCCGCCATGTTTTTTTTAACTTTTTTTAAAGGAATTGTTGAAATTTGTAGGCTGTATATTTTGAAGCTTTTATGACTGCAATTCAGAAATATATCACCTGGTTTTATGAACTGAAGGTGTAAATAAAGAGCCGTGTTGCCTTGGAGCACGCACGGACTTGCACCGCCCTTGGAGCTGATGGGGAAATGGTTTGAGTGGAGCAACCTTGTATTGTAATATATTGTATTAAGATAAAAATTCAACAATTAAAGTTTTCCCATTAAATGACAGACATGTGCCCATCGATACGAGAGGAGAAGATTTGTGAATTCTGCCCAGGAATCTCGAGATATTACAGGGCGATGCTACATGCTGAGCCAAGACCTCACTATTTCAGATGACATGGATGGAGGCGAATGGAACTTTTGTGATGGCCGTCTCAGGGGTCATGAGAAATTTGGATCTTGCCAGCAAGGTGTTGCTGCAACATTTACAAAGGACTTTCATTATGTTGTGTTTGGGGCCCCAGGAACATACAACTGGAAAGGTATGGCGTTCTTTTTATTCACTACAACTTCTGGCTCAGCTACAGTCCGTTGTGATACTGAGCAGTATGATATATATATACATAGGGTTTTTTCAGTGGGAACGTGGGGGGGGGGAACGCAGTTCTGGCACCTCCAGCACTGAATGCATGCAATGGCAAGGGGTGCTGGGGCGTGATGGATGATCTACTGATGCTGGCTTCTGTGGGATCTATTGTTGCTGGAGGGGATCTATTTTTGTGTGGCGAGCTATTGTTACTGGTTGGGGATATTTTGTTGCTGGAGGGTCAGTTGTTGCTGGAAGGGATGTACAGTTGATGAAGGGGTCTATTGTTGCTGGCTGCTGAAGAGTCTGTAAGGCTGCATTCACACCTAATCGCAGCGTTTTGTCCCGCGAATTGCAGCGTTTTGTACCGCGATTTGCGGCAACAAAACGCCGCAATTTTAACCCCCATTAACCCCCAGGTCCACATCTCCTATGCCGAACGCCGAAGCCGCCTGAAAAAAATGGTCCGGGACTTGTTTTGAGCTTCAGGCGTTCCGCGTGGAGATGTGAACCATCTCCATAGAGGGCAATGGTATTTCTCCCCTCCTGCGTATCGATCGTCGGGCATCGGGCGTAAATACGCCTAGGTGTGAATGGAGCCTTAGTTGTTGCTGCTGGGAGTCTGTTGTTGTTATGGTTGTATTTTTTTGCAGGGGTCCATTGTTGCAGTGGGAGATCTATTTTATTGCTTGTTATTACCAAATTCGATATAAATTACTTAGCACTACAAAATTATACTTGTCTCTGTGTTCTCTAAAAGGCGCTGTACTGGGAGGTGGGTAGGTGGTGGAACCAAGAGTTGGTGGTTGGAGTTAGGTAGGGGTTGGAGACACAAAGTGAGTTCCTACATCTATTCTCTGAAAAAAAAAAAAAACATGTATGTACTGTGAAGGAAAAAACTCTTTGATTCCCTGCTCATTTTGTAAATTTTCCCACTGACAAAGAAATAATCAGTCTATAATTTTAATAGAAGGTTTATTTTAACAGTGAGAGACAGAATAACAATAAAAATATCAAGAAAAACGCATTTCAAAAAAGTTATGAATTGATTTGCTTTTTAATGAGTGAATTAAGTATCTGATCACTATCAATCAGCAAGATTTCTGGCTCCCAGGTGTCTTCTATACAGGTAACAAGCTGAGATTAGGAGCACTCTCTTAATCTCGGCTTGTTACCTGTATAAAAGACACCTGTCCACAGAAGCAATTAATCAATCAGATTCCAATCTCTTCACCATGGCCAAGACCAAAGAGCTGTCCAAGGATGTCAGGGATAAGATTGTAGACCTACACAAGGCTGGAATGGGCTACAAGACCCTTGTTAAGCAGCTTGGTGAGAGGGTGACAACAGTTGGTGCGATTATTTGCAGATGGAAGAAACACAAAATAACTGTCAATCTCCCTCGGGTCTGGGGCTCCATGCAAGATCTTGTGGAGTTTCAATGATTATGAGGAATCAGCCCAGCCAGAACTACATGGGAAAATCTTGTCAATGATCTCAAGGCATCTGGGACCATAGTCACCAAGAAAACAATTAGTAACACACTACGCCATGAAGGACTGAAATCTTGCTGTGCCTGCAAGGTCCCCCTGCTCAAGAAATCACGTGTATAGGCCCGTCTGAAGTTTGATAATGAACCTCTGAATGATTTAGAGGAGAACTGGGTGAAAGTGTTGTGTTCAGATGAGACCAAAATCAAGCTCTTTGGCATCAACTCGCCATGTCTGGAGGAGCAGGAATGCTGCCTATGACACCACAAACACCATCCCCCACCATCAAACATGGAGGTGGAAACAGTATGCTTGGGGGGGTGGGGGGCGGGGGTGTTCTGCTAAGGGGAAAGGACAACTTCACTGCATCAAAGGGACGATGGACAGGGCCATGTACTGTCAAATCTTGGGTGAGAGCCTCCTTCTCTCAGTCAGGGCATTGAAGACAGGTCGTGGATGTATTCCAGCATGACAATGACTCAAAACACACGGCCAAACCAACAGTAGAGTGGCTCAAGAAGAAGCACATTAAAGTGGATGTAAACCTGATTCATGAAATTTGAGCTGGGCACATATATTTGCAGTGTTTTTTTTATCTCTCTTCAAAGCACCATGTCCTTTAGCTGTCTGCTTCGCAGTTCTGTTATCAGCCTGATAACTGTTGATAAGCTCTCCAAGATGGGGCCTGAAGTGTGTGTTGGGGAGGTTGCTATAAATAGATTAGCACACAGCTAGACTATACACAGGCAACCTCTGCATGTGTAGGGAGGGGGTGTGAATGAGGAAGTGAAAATTCTAACAGGACGTGCACTTTCTAAACAGTATATAAAAGTTAATACAGCAGATATGCATGTAAAACTTATGTAGGGAGATTTGTTTCATCCCTGTGTATTATCTGAGGCTGTTCACTTCACTGGATATATGTGAGGGTTTACATACACTTTAAGGTCGTGAAGTGGCCTAGCCAGTCTCCAGACCTTAATCCCATAGAAAATATGTGGAGGGAGCTGAAGGTTCGAGTTACCAATAGTCAGCCTCAAAACCTTAATGACTTGGAGAGGATCTGCAAAGAGGAGTGGGACAAAATCCCTCCTGAGATGTGTACAAACCTGGCGGACAACTACAAGAAACGTCTGAGCTCTGTGATTGCCAACAAGGGTTTTGCCACCAAGTACTAAGTCATGTTTTGCGAAGGGATCAAATACTTATTTCACTCATTAAAATGCAAATCAATTTATAACTTTTTTTAAATGCAGTTTTCTGGATTGTTTTGTTCTTATTCTGTCCCTCACTGTTAAAATAAACCTACCATTAAAATTATATAATTTCTTTGTCAGTCAGCAAACGTACAAAATCAGCAGGGGATCAAAAACTTTTTTTCCCTCACTGTATATAGTGTATATCGTTTTTGTTATATTTCACCCTGTATTGATTTGTATTGAAACAGTACTGTCTGTCTTCATGTTGTAAAGCGCTGCACAAACTGTTGGCACTATATAAATCCTGTATAATAATAATAATAATAGTATATACAGTTACTTTACAAACAGTTTTTTTTACTTTTTTTTTTTTTTTTACAAACTTGTTAGCCATTTAAGTGACAACTGGGAAATGCCCTGATAATTCAAATTCTGAATGTCTACTTATTATTGCAGTGATTTTTATGTTTTTTTTTTATGATTGAACAGTTCCGGATTTCTCTGTGTCTGTATCCAACCGACTTACATTATTATACATAAAATATACTTTAGGTTTTAAATGTTTTACAGAAAAAAAAAAGATATTTCCTATTATTTCCTAACCTGCTTTAAAAAATGACAGCTGAAATGGAATGAGTTAGGGAGAAAGCAGATATTTTACCTTTACTCTAATGCCTCGTACACACGACCAGTTTTCCAGTCGGGAAAACTGCCATGACAGCTTTTGGCTGGGAAAACTAGCCACGTGTATGCTCCATGGCAGTTTTCCCGGCAGGAAAACCGCCGGGAATCCCGGCGGGAAAAATGAAAACATATTTTTCCCGGGAGTTTTGGGAAACACTGCGATGGAGCATACACACGGCCGGGATTACCGGCCAAAGCTCTCATGGCAGTTTTCCTGCCAGGAAAACCGTCCGTGTGCAGGGGAAAAAAGCTGCCGAGCTTCCCCCCGGGTTTCCCGGCGGTAAAAAGTCAGCCGGGAAACCCGTACGTGTGTACAAGGCATAATAGTAATAAATAACTTCAGTTTTGTAGCTGTAACCAGGTAAGTCTGGGGATCCAACAGGGACTCTTCTTCATTAATAATATCATAAATTCATTTTTTTACAGTTCCGAACGTCAAGGTTACTTGAAAGACATTATGCTCTAGCATAAAGGGAAATTATAATTTTCACATGCTTGTTATTTTATTTGTTATACAGATTAGTGCCCTTAAAGCGGGGGTTCACCCAAAAAAACAAGTATATAACATTACATTCAGTATACCTCAAACATGTACAGAATGCCTTTTTTTTGGGGGGGTGTACACATACAGTATTATCTGTATTTTCCTCCTGGCTTCCGGGTACTCACTCCCGCGGGACTGGGCGTTCCTGTGCAGTGCCGTCATCTGGGACTTCGCCCAATATGATTGACGTGCCTGAGAAAAACTTCAACCGGCGGATAAGGCGCGTCATGACTTTCCGAAAATAGCCGAACTGCGAGTCGGCTCTATATACGTGTAGAGCCGACTCGCAGTTCGGCTATTTTCGGAAAGTCATGACGCGCCTTATCCGCCAGTGGAAGTTTTTCTCAGGCACGTCAATCATATGGGCGAAGTCCCAGATGACATTGTGGCACTGCACAGGAACGCCCAGTCCCGCGGGAGTGAGTACCCGGAAGCCGGGAGGAAAATACAGATAATACCGTATGTACACCCCCCCCCCCAAAAAAAAGGCATACTGTACATCAGGGGTGCCCAACCTTTTGAAGAACGAGGGCCACTTAAGCAACTTGGTAACCAGTCGAGGGCAACAATGAGCGAAGCCGGCGGATGACAGATCACAACTACTTTATAGGTCCTCCAACCCGCCCAGATGAAAGGGGACAAATTCCCTTCTGTTTTTCGGACTGGAGATAGGCGGGCATAAACAAACATCTGTCGCTCTATAGAGGTGAATTGAGGGTCCCATTTGGTCGGGCTGATCGTGTGAAAAGGGCCTAAGACTGCTTTCACAGTGATGTGCTGCGGTTTACCCACACTGTGGGTGCAGCGTAGTGCACCTGTGTCTATACTGCGGGTTAGCTGAACTTTGCCATAGAGTCTACCTGTGGCAAAAGCTGGCACTTTAGAGGAAGCATCGGCTTATGGGGCTCTTCTCCGCAGCCGCTTTCTTCCTCTACCACCAGCTTCATTCACAACACTGATGCTGTGGTATGGTGAGTCGGCAACCTGCGATCTGGGCTTGCCAACCCACCATTCCAGAGCAGGAGGTCGCGGGCCACATCAGAGGGCTCCGTGGGCCACATGTGGCCCCGGGCCACTGGTTGGCCACCCCTGCTGTACATGTTTGAGGTATACTGAATGTAATGTTATATACTTGTTTTTTGGGTGAACCTCCGCTTTAAGCCCTGGTTCACACTGGTGCAATTTTACATGTCAAATCACATGTCAAATCGGTGGCATTTGCCGGCAATGACACGTCCTAATCGCCACATCTGCATCGCTTCACCGATTTCAAAAAGACGTTTCTGTACTACTTTTTGCGATTTCGGGCTGTGATTTCCATTGACATCTGTGCAGAAACTCCCACAGATGTCTCTGTAATCGCGACCGAAATCGGGACTGACAAGCGGGAGTGAAATTGTGTGAGTTCAGCTGAACTAGCACGGCTTCATTCCCACAGCCCAGTGTGAACCTGGGCTTCGTTTCAAGAAAGTGGCTTTTTGCTGTACAAAGCAACACATTGGGGTTGATTTACTAAAACTGGACAGTACCAAATCTGGTGCAGCTCTGTGTAGAAACCAATCAGCTTCCAGTTTTTTTTGTCAAAGGTTAAGTGAAGAAGCTGAAGTTAGAAGCTGATTGGCTACAATGCACAGCTGCACCAGATTTTGCACTCTACAGTTTTAGTAAATAAACCTCATTGTACTTAGAAGCATGACCTTGTTGATCATGTGAACTGCACAGTTTATCAACATTAAACTTTATTTAGTACAAAAGTTTGCAGTTTCATACTGCTATAGTTAATGGCACCATACACTTGCAATAGGATAGAGGATCTGTAAAGCCCAAGAACTACGGTATATATCTCCACTAATCAGAGAGCTCTACATTTATATGTAATAAGAAAAATATGGCTGTGGTCTCCATGCACATATAGTAGTTGATTTACTAAAACTGGAAAATTGCACAATCTGGTGCAGCTCTACATAGAAGCCAATCAGATTTCAGATTTTTTGTCAAAGTTTAATTAAACAAGTTAAGGTTAGAAGCTGATTGGTTACCAGCCACAGCTGCACCAGATTTTGCACTCTCCAGTTTTAGTAAATCAACATATAATTATGATTTTAAACTTAACAGATAATAAAATACCATGACGATTTTACATTATCTTGTTAACTTCAAAGGGGCTGTAAACCCTCGTGTTTTTTCACCTTAATGCATCCTATGTATTAACCAGTTAAGCCCCGGACCAATATGCAGCCTAAAGACCCAAGGTGTTTTTACAGTTCAGGACTGCGTCGCTTTAACAGACAATTGCGCGGTCGTGCGACGTGGCTCCCAAACAAAATTGGCGTCCTTTTTCCCCCCACAAATAGAGCTTTCTTTTGGTGGTATTTGATCACATCTGCGATTTTTAGTTTTTGCGCTATAAACAAAAATAGAGCGACAATTTTGAAAAAAATGCAATATTTTTTACTTTTTGCTGTAATAAATATCCCCCAAAAACATATATAAAAACATTTTTTTTCCTCAGTTTAGGCCGATACGTATTCTTCTACCTATTTTTAGTAAAAAAAAATCACAATAAGCGTTTATCGATTGGTTTGCGCAAAATTTATAGTGTTTACAAAATAGGGGATAGTTTTATTGCATTTTTATTAATTTTTTTTTTTTTACTACTAATGGCGGCGATCAGCAATTTTTTTCGTGACTGCGACATTATGGCGGACACTTCGGACAATTTTGACACATTTTTGGGACCATTGTCATTTTCACAGCAAAAAATGCATTTAAATTGCATTCTTTATTGTGAAAATGACAGTTGCAGTTTGGGAGTTAACCACAGGTGGCGCTGTAGGAGTTAGGGTGCACCTAGTATGTGTTTACAACTGTTTGGGGGTGTGGCTGTAGGAATGACGTCATCGATCGTGTCTTCCCTATAAAGGGAATGACGCGATCGATGCTCTGCCATAGTGAAGGACGGGGAAGCCGTGTTTACACACGGCTCTCCCCGTTCTTCAGCTCCGGGGAGCGATCGCGACGGAGCGGCTATAAACAAATAGCCGCGCCGTGGTCCCGGATCGCTCCCCGAGCGGACCCGACCTCCGCATGTAGCGGGGGGGGTCCCGATCGGACCCCCCACCCGCTAATAGGCGAGGACGTACGTGTACGCCCATGTGCCTGTACGTGCCATATTGTGGACGTATATGTACATGCGGGGGTCGGGAACTGGTTAAGGTGAAAAAACTTCTGCCAGTGACCGGCCCCCCTGTTTTACTTACCTGAGACCCAAATTTCCCTCGGCGGAAACGCGCTGTCCCTCTCTGCACGCGGTCCCGGCTGTTGATTGGATAGATTGATAACAGCGCAGCCATTGGCTCCCGCTGCTGTCAGTCAAATCCAATGACGCAGGGCCAAGTCCGGTATTCTTGTCTATGGAGGCAAATGCTGAACCCGGGAGCGCGGCCGCAAGGTAAGCCCCCAGGAGAGCGTTTCTCCTAGAGGGGTTATCTGATGCAGGGAGGAGCCGCGAGAGCCGACGACGGACCGAGAAATCCAGGATCACGGCAACTCTGTGCAAAACGAGGTAAGTATAAGGCCCCCGTACACACGACGAGTTTCTCGGCAGAATTCAGCCAGAAACTCAATCGGAGCCGTATTCTGCCGAGAAACCCAGTCGTGTGTACACTTTTGGCCGAGGAAACCGACGAGGAACTTGTCGAGCCAAATAGAGAACATCTTCTCTATTTCCTCGTTAGTCAATGAGGAAACTTGGCTCGCCGAGATCCTCGGCGGCTTCACAAGGAACTCGACGAGCATAACAATGTGTTTTGCCCGTCGAGTTTCTCGGACGTGTGTACGGTGCCAAACATGTTTGTTATTTAAAAAAAAAAAAAAACGAGACTTTACTACAATCACTTTAACATATATAAAAAAATTATAGTTTCCCTTTAAATCTTACTTTCATTCTAGTTTTTCATTTTGATTTATAACATTCTTCCAAGTGTCCCGCCTTTCCATGATCAGTTTTATTTCTGTAACTTGTTTCATTCATTTTTATTGTTTTGGTTTATTCATTTAGGCTCATTTTCCATGGTTCACTTTAATTTACCATTTCAATCATTCAGGAATTGTTCGGGCAGAACACAGAAATAGCACATTGTTGGACGTTGGGATTTTAGAAGATGGTCCATATGAAACTGGTGGTGAAACAAAACGCAATGCTGAATTAGTGCCTGTTCCTGCGAACAGTTATTTAGGTAACCGTTTTGAGATACATTTATGAGATATTGAGCTGTTGATCCCATTACAAGGGAATGCTGACACATGTAGTTCTCCTATACATCTTGTGTTATCCTTGTGAATGCCAATAAAAAAGACAGATTAGTAAATCAGCCAAAGGTGGAATCGCTTTGCTTTACACATCCAATCAGGTGCAGAGATTCTATATTTGTTAGTTCTTTTGCACATGATTGAGTGTTGGAAATGAGTGCAGGCTTATTTCATTAAATGTAAAAATTGTTTCTTTAGTAAATAATATAGGAGGGGAGGTCACCTTCACTACAATATTGGTTGATGTTTCCATTCTTTAGAAGAGCATTATGTTAAAGCTGAACTCCAGGCAAACATCTAAATACACAGATACAATGCATATATGCGCTGGCGCTGGGGATTCAAATGCTTTGATAGCTGATTGGTTTTGACTTAACTGGAAATGACAGACCTAGAATCATTGCTCTCACTCCAACATTCCCAGCTAAACATAACATGTGTGGCGCAATTGCTATTTACATACAGGTGCACGCCTTACGCACGTGTTTGCATTTGTGGGTGAGCGCAGGGTGACTGAGTTGCTTTTATTTTTACATTTTTTTTATTATAGTTTACATTTTATTATTTTTTTTATTAAGATTTAACTTTATAGCTATCTCAAAGTGGCTAACAAGCAGGGAGCTTGTTCGCTACCTTTGTGATAGCTATAAAGTTAAATCTTAATAAAAAAATTAATACAATTTCAACTATAATAAAATGTATAAAAAATAAATAAAAATAAAAGCAACTCAGTCATAGCATTGTGACAGGTTCTCTTTATTGAGACATCAGGGGTCTATTAGGCACACTGCCAGCATTGTAAAAGTAATCAGGTGGCTATACAGAGCTTGGATCACTTTTACATTAAATCTGGGATCCAGCTGAACAAAACAGATACAAGTTCATGACTGATGCTGCACAAAAGTTACAAGAGATGAAGTAGTTAAAAAATAAATGTAATGTTGTATTATCGATTACAGATGCAGTATGTGTGTTTCTATATCTGCCTGGAGTTCAGATTTAATTGCATTTGCTTCTGCCAATGTCTATCTTTTTTTTTTTTAATATGATTTTGTTGCAGTCATACAATTGCAGGATAAGTTACAAGGTAACGATTAATGTTTTCATGGTATTGTTTTCTGAACACAGACGCCTTCTCTGTGCTTTTCTCTTTAACCTTCGATCTGCTCTTTTTCTGTCTTCTTGCTGGTATGAACACATCCAGGTCTCTTGTTCATGACTACAGTTTCCAGCACTGATCCAGATCAGTTTCTGTACAAATCTGAACCCCCACGAGGCAGGGGTCACAACATCTTAGATGTAACAACTAATAGCTACTTAGGTTTGTGGATGGAGTCAAAATAATTTGGTAACATCGTCATTCATGACCTTGCCCATTACTGTCACTGATATCACCAAGTCATAACAGCTAAAAGCCAACCAAAAGATTCATCTATTCTACACAATACATTAAATTAACTTCTCAAATATTATTGCCTTTAAAAAAAAAAAAAAATTAGTATGGGGATGTTAAACATTCCTGGTAGCAGGCTATAGCAGTTGTTCTCAACTATCTGGCTGCTGCCTCCTTCTGGGCCTCCAGCCCTTCCTACAGTGCCTTCCAGCACCCTCACAACCTACTATTGTGACCTACAGTGCCCCCACGACCTCCCACAGTGGCCCTATACCCCCTTCAGTGCCCACAGTGCAACTCATCCTCCTACAATACCATCCAGGGCACTACAGTGCCCCCTAGCTTGCTTTAACGCCTGTTGCAAATACATAGTGCTCCCAGTCTACAACAGTGTTTCCCAGTCCTCACAGGGCTCTACAGTCCTTTATCTTCTTGAAAAGACCTCATCCTCATATGGGCCCCCAGCTCCCTCCAGAAATCCCATTCCTTATAGGGCCAACAAGTTTGTGGCAGTCCTGTAACATCTTCCAGAGCCTCCATCCTCCCACAGTGACACCATCTCTATCCAGAGCCTATACATTTCAATACATAATTTGTGGGCATGTAAACTTCTTTTACTATTGGGGCATGGATGTGTTTTTGGAGATTTTACTGGGCCCTGGTCTCAATAATGTATAGGATGACTAGTAGGATATACAGTAGACTACAATATATCAAAGACATGCCCAAGATCAAGCGGGATGGTTGAATCAACTTCCATTTCATCATATCATAATACAGTACCTTTTCATTTTGTTTGATTCCACTTTGATTAAAGTGGATGTAAACCAAATTCATGAAATTTGAGCTGGGTGCATATATCTGCAGTGTTTTGTTATCTCTCTTTAAAGCCCCATGTCCCATAGCTTTCTCCTGCTCTGTTCTTCTGTTATCAGCCTGATACCTTCTGACAAGTTCTTCCTCATATATGATAAAAGCAGCCAGAGTTTTGTGTTGGGGAGGATGCTATAAATAGATTAGCAGGGCCCTGAATGATTCAACAAACAGCTCAGAATGTCTCTACCTATGCCCAGGCTTCACTGCAGTGCTAACCAGAAAGAGAAAATCTCCTAACACGATCTGAACTTTCTAAACAGTATATAAAGCTGAAGACAGCAGATATACATGTAAAACTTATGTATCATCCCTGTGTATCATCTGAGGCTGTTCACTTCACTGGGTATATGTGAGGGTTTACATCCACTTTAATTGTCCACAAAACATGCAATATTACTTAATTATTTTTGTCATATGTATTATTCTGTTATTATGTTGTTTTTATATGGCTCTATGATTCTTTCCAGGATTTTCATTGGACAGTGGTAAAGGAATAACCTCGCAAGATGAAATGACCTTTGTATCCGGTGCTCCAAGAGCCAATCACAGTGGAGCAGTTGTGTTGCTGAGGAAATATCCTCCCAATGAAAGGATGCTGTCTCCAGAGTTTGTATTTCAAGGGGAAGGTTTGGCCTCATCCTTTGGTTATGATGTGGCAGTGGTGGACCTTAACAGTGACAAGTAAGATTTTTTCTTTTGTGGCTATTATTAAATAGTAAAAGAGGTGTCCTGGCAAATTACTTTGTATTATTATAGGCTAGTCAAAGTTCACCAAGCTCAAGGCTTAGTTAGCTTATAACTGAAGCCTCGTACACACGTACGGGATTCCTGGTGGTAAAAAGTCCGCCGGAAAACCCGAGGGGAAAACCGAGAACCTGCTCTGTAACTTTTTCCCCCTAACACGACTGGAGCCTCGTACACACGGCCGAGGAACTCGACGGGCGAAACACATCATTTTGCTCGTCGAGTTTCTTGTGAGGCTGTCGAGGAACTCGGTGAGCCAATTTTCTCCCTTCCCGTCGAGGAAAAAGAGAACATGCTCTCTTTTTGGCTCGAAGAGTTCCTCGACAGTTTCCTCGTCGAAAATTGTACACACGACCGGTTTCCTCGGCAAAAAAAAAACCCAGCAAGTTTCTTGCTGGTTTTTGCCAAGAAACTCTGTCGTGTGTACGAGGCCTCGGTTTCCCGACAGGAAAACTGCCATGAGAGCTTTGGTCGGGAATCCCAGCCGTGTGTATGCTCCATCGCAGTGTTTCCCATAGGAAAGTTGCTGGGTTAAAAACCGTTGGGAATCCCGGCGGGAAAAAAGAGAGCTGGTTCTCTTTTTTTTTTCTCCGGCAGTTTTCCTGTCGGGAAAACTGCGATGGAGCATACACACGGCCGGTTTTCCCGGCCAAAAGCTCCTGATGGGAAAACCGGTCGTGTGTACGAGGCTTCACACTTATTCATGATGCAAATATTTAACCTGGAATCAGTTACGGGTAAGTCTTTCTTAAGTTCAGCAGCCTTGTACATCACATCCCTAAAGCCCCCATAGACTGCTTGAATTTCAGCCAATTCGCAGGAGGCCCTGCAAGCATCACCCAACTTGACAAAAGTCCATATTAAAACCGACTGAGCCAGGTGGAAATTATTGGGCAGACAGGGACTGTATCCTAAGAGATGCAGTTGTTGTTTTGTAGCACCATTATATTCAGAGAGCCAGCAGTGGAGGTTCCTCCATCCACATTGTTGGCGTGGTTGGGTGAACCGATTGATTTTCTCTCATTCACCCACAAGCAGAATGAGGGAAAATCAAGCCATGTATGACTAATGTTACTATTTTTTTCTTATCTTAGTCTTCAAAAAAACGTTGTTTTTGTTTTTTCAGGCTCCATAGTCTTTGGCCTTCTTTTCCATGTCTACAGATATCTTCTCACCCCATATCCACATACCCACCTTTTCCGTTTTGATTGATTTCTTTCCTTCAAGAGAAACTGTTTATCATGCAGAACTTCTCTTGTCTTTTATACCCCTTCTCCTAACCGGTGTTAACTTTGCCTCAATGCCCCATTTAGTAGCGTTGCCTCTCATCTCCTGAACTACAATGTCCAGTTTATCTCTCATTAGCAGCTCAGTGCTTCCTTTTCCTAGCAAGTTCCTGCTTAGTTTATGGAGACTAAAGATAACCTATTCCCATTCAACTTCTAACATTACTGTTAAAATGTACTTCAACAGCAATTATGCAGTTAATATGATTACAAAATAAATGAAGGAAAACCCCTCATTACAAACAGGGCATGTTTGTTTTACACGCTTTGGCTATTCTACTTTGTTATTTCAAAACCTTGTTTTTCATTTTTGCCTGGATATCATTGTAGTACACTCTAAAAACGTAGATATTCATTTTTAAAAATGAATATCTTGGTTTGAAGATATGGGATTATTTTTTTATAGATTTATTTAGAACGCTGGATATAAGGGTCTTGCATGTAGTGCAAAGTGCATAAAATACATATAGGGGCTCATCTACCGTAGGGGTCATTTTTATGCTACATGTTTATCTATCTGTAATTTACAGAATGAGGCCTCGTACACATGGCCGTTTTCCTCGACAGAATCCATCAAGAAACTTGGTGGCAGAGCTTTTTTGCAGAGGAAAATGGTTGTGTGTGAGGCCTCGTACACACGACTGAGGAACTCGTCGTAAATGAAACATTGTTTTCCTCGACGAGTTCCTTGTTAGGCTTGTCGAGAAACTTGACCGAATCTCCTCATCTTCTCTCCCCCCGCTCCATGCCGGTCTTCTCTCCCCCCCGCTCCGGTCTTCTCTCCCCCCGCTCCGTGCCCATCTTCTCTCTCCCCCTCCGTGCCCGTCTTCTCTCTCCCCCGCTCCGTGCTTGTCTTCTCTCCCCCCGCTCTGTGCCCGGATTCTCTCCCCCCGCTCCGTGCCCGGCTTCTCCTTCCCCCGCTCCGTGCCCGTCTTCTCTTCCCCCGCTCCATGCCCGTCTTC
This sequence comes from Rana temporaria, assembly GCF_905171775.1. NCBI lineage: Eukaryota > Metazoa > Chordata > Amphibia > Anura > Ranidae > Rana > Rana temporaria. Next base: position 166,145,090 of record NC_053494.1, on the reverse strand, counting down.
TCTCCCCCCGCTCTCCCCCCTCAATCTGTCAGGATGGAGAGCAGAGGTAGGAGCAGCTAAACCCGGCTCCTACCTTTTCTGAATGGACAGAGTCAGTGATCACTGACTCTGTCCATTCATATAACTGAGCATCGTAACCTGTGTTTACGATGCTTCAGTTTATGAAAGGAGAGAAGTTTCCCTCCATTCATTTTAGCTGAGTCTGCTGAGAAAGGGACTGGGGAATCTGTGTCCCTAGTCCCTTTCTCTGTCTCAAAGGGGAGATGTCAGAGGTCTGTTAAGACCCCTGATATCTCTCCAAAGACCCTCAACAGGGCTGATTAAAAAAAAAAATTGCAATAAATATATTTTTTTTTAAATAAAATGTAAAAAAAACAACACACTGACAATCCACCCAACCCCCCCATAAAAAAAAAAACACTGTAAAAAATAAATAAAAAAATACTGCCACTGTCACATGACATTAAAAAAAAAAAGTATCGGTAATCGGTATCGGCAAGTACTTGAAAAAAAGTATCGGTACTTGTACTCGGTCTCAAAAAAGTGGTATCGGGACAACCCTAGTGTAAAGGCATGCGTCCCAATACTTTTGGTAATATAGTGTATGTATTTTGGTTTGTTGAATATCCCTGTTTGGAATGCCCAGTCTTCTGTATTCATTAAAGCTCCAATACACCTCCCTCCCATACCCCCAAAATGGCCATGTTTTTGTAGCTTCATGAATTTTGGCAGGGGGGACGAACCTGCACAAAGGGATTTCCTCTAGTGGAACTCCTGTATTTGTTTTCTATTTATAAAGTAAGTAATTAAAATCCAGCCAGTGTTACCGATCTACGGGGAGCCGGCTTTCACTAGTACTAATGTGCCGCTGTATGACGTTCGTAACGAATTAGAGAGCCAACAGAGTATTAGAGACCCTCAGTGTGCTGCAGACCTGCTAATATTGTAACCTGCAGGCCTGGACCTCACATCCTTCCTGTGAGTCAGACTCATTCCATCGCCATGTACGTGAAATGAAAAGCGTTACATTAGAGCTCATTTCGCTTGGAGTCATTTTTTTCTCCAGTCTACAATGCTAATGTATTAATAACTCCATAAATATTTTTAAAGCACTACCAAAGGCATAAGTTTTTCTTTAAGAGTGAAGGACGGTTGAAAATAGGAAGTGAATAAAATATTTTGCTGGAGAACGCTGAAAAGCTTTCATGCAGAACACTAATGCCGCGTATACACGATCGAAAAATCCGAATTGAACGGAATTTCGGCTCAAACTTGTGTTGCATACACACGGTCACACCAAATTCCGGCTGTCAAGAACGCGGTGACGTACAACACTACAAAGAGACGAGAAAAATTAAGTTCAATGATTCCGAGAATGCGTCGAATTGATACCGAGCATGCATGTTTTTTTGTGCGTCGGAATTGCATACAGACGATCGGAATTTCCTCCAAGAACTTTTCCCGTCTGAAAAATTGAGAACCAGCTCTTAATTTTTTTCATGGCGGAAATTCCAACAGAAAAAAAATTCCGATCGAGCCTACAGATTTTCCGACCAAAAGCTCACATCTGACTTTTCCTGTCGGAATTTCCGATCGTGTGTACGCGGCATCAGTCCAGATGACAAAGCACAATAGCGCTATCCAAGCTACACTTTTAATTCCAGTTATTTATTATAACTACACAAGTATGTATTAACCACTTAAGGACCGCCTTCTGCACATTTACGTTGGCAGAATGGTTACACAACCTATCACATTGCTATAATCTTTTTAAGTAGACTATAAACTGTTGGATTTATGAATAAATGGCTGTGGATCGAATCATCTGAGATTCCATTAATTCTTATAGGGAAATTTGCTTTGATATAAGAGTGCTTTGGATTACTAACATGTTTCCGGAACGAATTATGCTCGCAATCCAAGGTTTTACTGTATAAGAAATCTTTGTGAGTCACAGACTCTTAATTTTCTTGGGATGACCAGTATGTGATTTTTTTCCCCCACAGTTGGCAGGATATTGTGGTCGGGGCCCCTCAATATTTTGACAAAGCTGACAAAGAAATCGGAGGTGCGATCTATGTGTATATGAATGAAGCTGGCAAGTGGCAAAATGTACAACCAAAACGAATTTTTGGAAGCAGGGACTCCATGTTTGGTATTACAGTGAAAAATATTGGAGATGTCAATCAAGATGGCTACCCTGGTAAGAAAATGTGGTATAGTCTGGTTATACACAATTAATACATATATATAATAATATGATAATTTAGAAACTAGATCTGGATTGGCTCTTAGTTCTCTGTACTATGAGCGTGCTGTCCTCTGCATCACTGGGACCATTCACCAATAGAGTTGCCACCTGTCACTGATTCACCCGGACATTTCGGGTTTTGAATCATGAAACCCGGACGCATTATTCAGGCCGGACTGTGGCTTCCCAGCAGGGTTGCTGTCTGCAGTTGTCTAAGCCGAGAGTGTAATGTCTTCTCAGTGTTCCTCCTTAAATCAGGATTCCCAGAGCATCCCTTAGGTCAGAGTTCCCAGAGCATCCCTTAGGTCAAAGTTCCCAGAGCATCCCTTAGGTCAGAGTTCCCAGAGCATCCCTTAGGTCAGAGTTCCCAGAGCATCCCTTAGGTCAGAGTTCCCGGGGCATCCCTTAGGTCAGAGTTCCCGGGGCATCCCTTACATCAGTCTGCAGAGTCCCCCCCCTTCCCCTACAGTGTAAATAAACTCTGCAAGTTCAGATGTAAAAGGGGAACTCTGTGGACTCTGAAGTAAGAGGGGACTCTTGTGATTGACTTCATATGATTATAAATGTTATTTAATCATAAACTATATGTACTGCATAGTGTATACTATAAAAAAAAAAAAATGCTGTGCCCGCTAAAGTGTTTGGGTCTGACTTGAAGAAAAGGTGGCAACCCTATTCACCAAAGCAGAAATATGTCTGCTAACTCTGTATTTGTACTGGTGCAGCTTTTTTAAATAACTGAAAATAACCTAAGAAATTGTAACTTTGTCAATTTAACAAAACATTACCTTGCTAGAGATGGGGTTGTTGAGCGCCATCTACTGGCTGGAAATAAAATCTATAATGTATTCACATGCAATATATCACATCCACTTGACCTGTTAGTCCTAACCATAATAAAAATATACGAATACACTATCACTTTCCTTCAAATGAAGACATTTTGCTCATAGTGTGAAAGACTTTTTGACATTTAGAAATATTTTGCATCAAGTGACTAGTTTAGCCTCATGAAGCTTTTTATTGTGCAAGATCAAGTTCAGATATTCTTGTATACTAACACACCTATATCATTCTTCTTAGACATTGCTGTTGGAGCACCGTATGATGAAGGTTTTGGAAAAGTCTATATTTATCATGGTTCCAAAACTGGAATAATAGAGAAACCAGCCCAGGTATTTTTTTTTTTAATGTGTCGCAGTCAGTAAATCTGATTGGAGTGTTTTTTTTATTTTTTATTTAATATATCTTTATTGAAAAGGATGGCATTATACAGAAAAAATAAGGGAAAGAACTATGGGCCAGATTCTCGTAGAACTCCGGCGGCGTAACGTATCGTGTTTACGTTACATCGCCGCAAGTTTTCAGAGTAAGTGCCTGATTCACAAAACACTTACCTGTAAACTTGCGACGGTGTATCGTAAAGACGTCCGGCGCAAGCCCGCCTAATTCAAATGGGGCGTGTACCATTTAAATTAGGCGTGCTCCCGCGCCGAACGTTCTGCGCATGCTCCGTTCGCAATTTTCCCGACGTGCTTTTGCGCGAAATTACGGCGCCCCGACGTGTTTGTGAATGGCGACGTGCGTAACGTACTTACGCTGTACTTACGCCGAAAAAAATAAAATAAAATTCGAAGCGGGAACGACGGCCATACTTTAACATGGCTGGTGTAAAGTTAAGCAATGAAAAAGATTGCTTAACTTTGCGACGGGAAAAAACGACGTTACGCACGCGAGTAGGTTCGTGAATCGCCGTAAATGCTAATTTGCATACCCGACGCTGGAAAACGACGCAAACTCCACCCAGCGGCGGCCGAAGTATTGCAGCCTAAGATCCGAAGGCGATACAAAGCCGTAAGCCTGTCGGATCTTAGCCAAAAGCCGTTGTATCTTGTTTGTGAATCACAAACTAAGATACGACGCGGCAAATTTGAAAATACGCCGGAGTATCAGTAGATACTCCGGCGTATTTGTTCTGTGAATCTGGCCCTATGCACTTTGACCGTGACCTAAATAAACATAGGCCAACCAAATAAATGTATTTTAACATTCCCTATTTGTGCTGCAAACAACTGAAAAACCAAAAATTGCACAAATGAAAACATGCAAAAAAAAAATTGCTATCAATGACAATTTTTATATAATAATAATAATAAAAAACAAAATAAAACAAAACAAAAACACACATTTTTTTTATATGTAACTTAATCCTAGTGGGCTCTAGCTAGCAATGCACCTAAAAAAGCCTAAAACAAACTGTTTGGAGGAATTGCCATGTTGCCATTTCACCTAAATGATAAGTTTGCCTTTAAAGTAGAACAAATATTTCAATGCACTGCAGCACTTTTTTGGGGGTATACTGTATCTGCACTCACAGCTTTCTTACCCCGTCCCCCCCCCCCCTCCCACGGCAAACTCCTGCAAATACCTATTGAGCCTTCCAGTGAAATCCACCTAATGAACTTTTGTGTGATGATGTGGCAATTATGCTGCACTGCCCCTGAATTCAGAGCAGAGTTGTCACTCTTATAGACTGTGCCTTCTTACACCTGTGGAATGGAAAAATGTTGCAGGGGGCATGACTATGAACAATGTCACTGCTGATTAATAAACCTGTGGCCTGTCAATCCGCATCTGCCCATGCCTAGTTCTGCCCACTGCTTTGTGGATTGAAAGCACGGCCTCTGTTACTGGAACACTCCTATTTTGAGCTGCAGTGACTGGCATGTGAGTCATAAATAAGGGTGGATTTGGCCCAATCGGTGGAGGTAAAGGATTTTAGTATTTTGTGAGGCCCGTGCATTACAGAGTAACTGGATGTGGTACTTGTTTACAATGTCATATAGAAACCTTTATTCATACTTTATTTCGTTGATGGCAGGAAGTTGCAGCTGAGGATAGTTTAAAGTGGTTGTAACCCCTTACATATACCCAGTGACTACCCTCAGATGATACATAGAGATAAAACAAATCCTCCTACCTAACTTGTACGTTTTTATCTGCAGCCCTCTCTTCTCCAGAGCTCCTCAAAGTACAGAGTTTACACAGCATTCCGGAAGGCAGGGTGTGTGGTTCTGGTGTCACACATTGCACAGCACAGAGAAGAAAGCCGAGTGTAATCTGTGACATGAGTGGATGGAAAGGACACCCCCTTCTACATAGTCACAAAGAAAAACATGCCTAGCTGAGGCTGGCAGTAGCCTGCTGGGTGCTGGGCTGGGGGGGGGGGGGGGGGTGTCAAGTCCTAGGATTGCTTAATGTCCTAATAAATAATCAGACATGACTCATCTATATCTATAGGTGCGGATTCACAGACAGCGGCACACATTTATGCCGCCGTAGCACATCTCAATGTACGCTACGCCGACGCAGCGCAGAGAGGCAAGCATGGAATTCAGGAAGCCAGTGCTCCCAAAACTGCGTCGGCGTGGCGTAGATTTCGAAGGCGCAGGCCGGCGTAGGTGGAAGTGGGCTTGCCCCATGCAAATGAGGCGTGACCCCATGCAAATGATGGTTTGAGAGCCAGACAAGTACGTTGAACGAACTGCGCATGCGTCATGTCGTGGACGCATCCCGTGCGCATGCTCATAACCACGTCGGAACAACTACCTAAGATCACGCCGGATCACTGCCTGCACCATAAACGTAATCTACGCCCATCCAGACACACGTCCAGCGTAAACTACGTAAAAACCGCCGGCTTCTGTTCCCTGATGCAGACCTTTACATGTCTGCTGCTGAGTTACACCTCCTTTATGGGGCTTAACTTTACTCCGGATGTACAACTTACGCGCACCTCTTGTAGCCTGCGTCGGGCGGGCGCAGGTTCGTATATCGCCGTATTTTCCTCATTTGCATATTTGAATGGCTAATCAATGGCAGCGTCACCATGCGGCCAGCGTAAATGTGCGCCCACCCTACGCCGGCGTAGGCAAGTTACGTTGGCGGGATTAAGCCTGTTTTTAGGCGTATCTTAGTTTGTGGGTGCGGCGCACACAGGCCCGGATTTCCCACAAGGCCACTGAGGCCAGGCCTTGGGGCGGCAGTGGCATGGAGTCCCCCGGCGCCCGGAAGATACAGTTAAGGGCAGTAAGTTATGGGGGAATCCACTCGCTCGTTAACAAGTGATTGCGGCGATGTCGTCAAAATCACATGTAAAATATGTGCTCCCGTCCGTCCTCCCCTCCCCCCCCACCCCACATACCTCTCTCTGCTGGCTCTGTCTTCGGGACTCCGTCCTCCCCCCGGCCACTGAGTCTGTCTCCTGTCCCTGCTGCCGATGTACACAGTGAGAGGGGAGAGCTGTGCTCTTCCCATCTCAGCTGTGACAGGAGTTCTAGCACAGTGCTAGGACTCCTGTTTTGGAGGTGACAGGGTCAATAAAGAGAACCTGTCACCTCCAATTGCTATCACACAGGAAATGTTTTTCTCCTGTGTGATAGCAAAAAAGTTAAGTGAAAAAAAATTGATAACAAATAAATAAAAATAAAAAATAATTAAATTAATAAAATAAAAAAGGAAAGAATAAGAAAAATAATAAGAAAATGACACAAAAATTAAAAAAAAGTAAGCGACAAGCTACAAATAAAATAAAATAAAAAAATTGATAAAAAAAAGTAAAAAAACAAACAAAACATATTTGAACTAACTGTGCCACACATTCTCCGTTGATTTGGGGGGGGCGTTCGGTTGGCAGGGAGGGGGTGCATTGTGGAACCTGGCCTTGGGGCGGCAGGGAAAGCAAATCCGTCCCTGGGCGCACAGATACGACAGCGCATATTTGCACTTACGCGGCGTATCTGGAGATACGTCGGCGCAAGTGCTTTGTGAATCCGGGCCAATGTGCTTACCTGTCTCTCTACAAAGTTCTGAGTGTTGTTTCTCTCGGGTGCTTCCTTCCTCTGTTATCAGCATGTGTCACTTCTGATACATTTTCTTATTACATGAGCTATAATGGTGACAGCTCTGCATTGTTCCTTTGCCGTGTGTAAAGCGGGGGGGGGGGGGTCCCTTTGCTCCAATCAGCTCTCACACACTATACAAGATCTCTAACTGCAGCTCTCCATCCCCTCCTCTGTGCTATAGACAGAAAGGATTTTCAGCACTTTGAAGGGATGTAAAAAAGAATAGAATATTTAATCTTTGTGTATCATCTGAGAGTATTCACTTCACTGGGTATAAAACCAGATTAACACATATTACAGTCTAATGCTTTGTGCGTTTTTGTTTTTTTATGAAGATTATTGATGGGAAGAGCACAAATACTCGGACATTTGGTTACTCTATAGCTGGAAACATGGATCTAGACAAAAATTTATACCCAGATATAGCAATTGGATCGTTATCAGATTCTATAAATGTTTTCAGGTAAGATAATAAAATGGTATCCACTAATATATACGGTACTGTTATGCAAGCCTCATAACTTTAATCCTAATTCTTTTCTTTTTCACAAAAGGGCACGTCCCGTTATCAGCATCAAGAAGACAATCAAAATGACGCCAGACAAAATTGACTTCAATAAGAAAGATATGAACTGTGCTGCAGCAAGCAAAATCTGGTAGGAAGTTGGTTTATATTTGCACTTCTGTCCCTGTTTTCAGGATATTGTGCCTCAGAATCACAAATGGGAACAGGAACATATACACGATACTCATAACCAGCCAATCAGGTTCTCGCTTCCATTCTGCATGAGGCGAATGATAGGAAGAAGCTGAAAGGCTACCAGGCAAAACAAGAACACTTTTTCCTATAGAAAAAAAAAAACATTTCTGAATCATACTTACCTAGGTTGGTTCAATGCCGCATCTGTCCCCCGCCGGCTGTTAGTACACCTGTTAACCTGATCTAGCTGCAGCAATGACTGGTTTTCGTGCAGCCATCAAATTTGAGTAATCAGGCATGTTGGAAATTTTACCGTGACTGGACAGTAGAGGAGAAGTAGCAGATCCTTGAGCCTATCTCTCTGTTATTGCACCACAGCACACCTGATTGGCTACTTTTACTGCTTATCCTGTCCCCCTTCTGAGCTCTGCTGTACAGTGGACTGCAAGAAGGTGATGTTAAGTCAAGTTCAGATACTTACATTACTTGCATTTAAAAAATACACTTCACTTAATGATGTATTATTGAATAAAGAGCTGCATTAGTTTTCATTTTTATATCTGCCTGGAGTTCAGCTATAAGTAAATGCAGTCAAACATGCAAACCTTTCTAATTAATGTTTTTTTTTGTATTGTTTAGTTTGACAGTTGACGTCTGTTTGTCGTATACTGCCATCCCCCGTAATTACAATCCAGTTCTAAGTAAGTGCATTACTATTTTCTAATTAGCTTTCTACCTATAGGTATATCATTTGCTGTAATGTAAATATCGCTCAGACAACCACGATGGAACTATGAGGGGAATTTACTAAGACTGGAGCAATTAGAATCCGAAGCAGCTGTGCATAGCGACCAATCAGCTTTTATCTTTCATTTTCGAAGCTTAAGGCCTCTTTCACACGGAGCGGACCGTTTTTGTGTCCGCTCCGTGTGTCCGTCGGCTCAGCGGGGATCATCCGTAATCCCCGCTAAGCTGTCGGCAGACAGGGCGGTCCCCGCACACTGTGCAGAGACCACCCTGTCTTTCCACCGCTCTCCCCTATGGGGAATCGGATGAAGACGGACAATCTTTTCCATCTTCATCCGATCCGTTCCGCCGTACGGAAGAAAAATAGGGTTTTCTTCCATCCGAAAAACCGGATCCTGACGGACGCGGATGGTTGCAGACGTTAGCGGATGCTCCATCCGCTAACGGACACGATCCTATAGGGATACATTACAAGTCCGTAAGCGGACTTGTAATAAACGGACGAATGGTCCGCCAATGTGAAAGGGGCCTAAGTGAACAAGATGAAATTAAAAGCTGATTGGTTACAGCTGTTCTGGATTCGGTCGGCTGTCACCATTCAGTGTTTACGGTTACCGCCACACCCGTTATATGATAATGCTGTACTGTACTGGTGACAGTATGTACAAAAAAAAAACATGTTTTTTTACATTTCTTAATTTTCCCCCAAAAAATTACAACTTAAAAAAACTCACCATGCCTCTTACTAAATACCTTGGACTGTCTACTTTCCAAAAAGGGGTCATTTGGGGGTATTTGTACTGTCCTGCCGTTTTCGGGCCTCAAGAAATGAGATAGGCCGTCAGTACATCAGGATTGATCAATCTTCAGATACATCCCATAGTTTGTGGTCTCTAAGGCGTTTTTTACCGCGATTTGCCGCGAAAAAACGCAGCGTTTTTTACCGCGTTTTTCGCTGGAGGGGTGATTTACACATTGTCGGCTATGGCGAAGCCGCCTGAAAAAAAGGGTCAGGGACTTGTTTTGAGCTTCAGGCGTACGGCGTTTCGGCGTTCGGCGTGGAGATGTGAACCATCTCCATAGAGAACAATGTTAAATCACCCCTCCAGCGTATTTTAGGCTGCAATAGCGTCGGGCCTCAGGCGTTAAAACGCCTAGGTGTGAATGGAGCCTAACTTTCACACAGACTAAATATTATACACTGATTTGGGTTATTTTCACCAAAGAAATGTAGCAGAATACATTTTTACCTAAATTTATGAAGAACAATTATTTATCTGTCAAATTTTATAACTTCTGTTATAAAATTTGACAGATAAATAATTGTTCTTCATAAATTTAGGTAAAAATGTTTACCTAAAAAACTATTTTTTTCCCCAACAATTTCTGTCTTTTTTTTCGTTTATTTAGCAACAAGTAAAAAACTAGTGATTAAATACCACCAAAAGAAAGCTATATTTGTGTAAACAAAATGATGAAAAAGGTTTTTTGGGTACAGTGTTGCATGACTGCTCAATTGTCATTCAAAGTACGAAAGCGCTGAAAAGTGAAAATTGGCCTGGGCAGGAAGGGGTTAAAGGTGCCCTGTTTTTAAGTGTTTTAAGAGCCCTTTTACACTAAAAGCACAGGGGGGGGGGGGCGTTGGCGGTAAAGCGCCCCTAGTTTTAGGGGCGCTTTACCGTTATTTTAGCAGCGTTTTTAACCCCCCGCTAGTGGATGAATAAAGGGTTGAAAGCGCCGATGCCGAGGCGCTTTGCAGGTGCTGCGGCGACACTGCCCACTGATTTTAAATGGCCAGGGGCGCTTTAGGAGCAGTGTATACTCCGCTCCTAAAGCGCCTCAAAGAAGCTGCTTGCAGGACTTTTTTTTATGTCCCACCAGCGCAGCGCCCCAGTGTGAGAGCACTTGGGCTTTTACACAGGGATTGCAGATTTTTATCGCAAAAGCGCCGGAAAAACTCCTCCAGTGTGAAAGGGGTCCAAAGCCTCGTACACACGATCGGATTTTCCGCAAAGCGTCAGACTTTTGTCCGAAGGGTGCAGGCCAGGAACTTGTCTTGCATACAAACGGCACACAATTGTCAGCCAACAAACACAAACGTAGTGATGTACTACGTGGTTTTTCAGCTCTTGAGCGCCACCCTTTGGGCACTTTCTTCTAATGTCGTGTTTGGTGAGCATTGATTCTGAGCATGCGTGTTTGTACTTTGGACTTTTGTCTGATGGACTTGTGTACACACAATCGGAAAATCTGACAACAGACCGTTGTCCGCGGAAAATTTATAAGCTTGCCATTCAACATTTGCCTGTGGAAAATCCGACAACAATTGTCTGATGGAGCGTACAAAAGGTCGGATTTTCGGCCAACAGGCTGTCATCACACAATTCCCTGTCGGAAAATACGATTGTGTGTACGAGGCTTAAGTCTTGTTGTTTTCCTATTATAATAAATGATAACTATGTATTAGTCTATACGTAAGTCTTCTCTTTGGCTTCCTACAGCACTCAGCTACACGCTAGATGTGGAAAGTGAAAGGACCAAATTGGGTTTGTCCTCCAGGATTGCGAATTTCCCAGAGCCAGGAACAGTAACCCTTCGACAACAAGGCCAAGACAAATGTTTCCAGAAAGTTCTATTTGTACAGGTAAGGGCAGCAGTAGACAGACACTTTTTAGGGTAGATATTGAAACTAATGCCGCGTACACACGATTGGAATTTCCGACAACAAAACCGTGGATTTTTTTCTGACGAAATGTTGGCTCAAACTTGTGTTGCATACACACGGTCACACAAATGTCTGAAATTCCGAAAGTCAAGAACGCGGTGACGTACAAAACTATGACGAGCTGAGAAAAATAAAGTTCAATGATTCCGAGCATGCGTAGTGCGTCGGAATTGCATACAGGCGATTGGAATTTCTGAGAAGAACTTTTGTTGTCGGAAAAATTGAGAACAAACATTTGTGGTCAGAAATTCCGACAGTAAATGTCTGATGGAGCCTACACACGGTCGGAATATCCGACCAAAAGCTCACATCGAACATTTTTTGTCGTAAATTCCGACCGAGTGTACGCGAGCATTAATGTATTAGGGTTTAAAAAGGGGTCACATGATTGGCCTGTCCTTCCCGCACCTAGGTAAAGGGATACTGTAGTCAGATGAAATTACCGTATTTATCGGGGTATAGCGCGCACCAGCGTATAACGCGCACCCCAAGTTTAGAAGGGCGGTTTAAGGAAAAAACTTAAATTTTGGATGTCTTGCCCGGCGTCCATCAGTGGCCTTGTCCGGCATAGCGGCCTTGTCCGGCGTCCATCTGCGGCCTTGCGCGGGGTCCGTCCAGCATTGTCGGTGTCCGTCTGCTGTCTTGCCCGGCGTCTATCGGCGGCCTTGTCCGGCGTCCGTCTGCGGCCTTGCGCGGGGTCCGTCCAGCCTTGTCGGTGTCCGTCTGCTGTCTTGCCCGGTGGCCTTGTCCGGCGTCCGTCTGTTTGAGTTTGGAGCCTCGGTCGAGCTGTGCAGAGCCGGATTTCCGGTGTGTTCGGCTCCTCTCGCATGGCTGCGGGCGGAGCCGAGCGTGGCCGAACCTAGCCGAGTGCCCAGTACACCCGGCTCGGCTCGGTCTTTGTCGGCGGCGCTCTGAGACAGCCGACAAAGACAGGATCGGCGTATAACGCGCACCCACGATTTTCCCCTGATTTTAAGGGGAAAGAAGTGCACGTTATACGCCGATAAATACGGTAGGTAAATACCCAATCATGTGCATGAATTATTTTTTTTAAATTGACTTTTACTAGCACATGATTGGCTGATTGAAGTGACTATAACTTCATCCTATTTACTAATCCTAATTCACTTTGCAATGTGAACAGACCGTTAGTAAATCAATCCTCCAGTGTACAGAAGACTTACAATTGTTTTTCTCTCTTAGGAAACTATTAAAGACAAACTTCGACAGATTCCTGTGTCTCTTACTGTGGATATTAAAAATGTCCGTCGGAAAAAGAGACAAAGTGGCTCCTTGCCAGATCTTATGCCAATCCAGGATGCCAATGAGCCCAAAACAATCACAACAGAGGTAACTCATTTATTTTTATTATGAATGTCTTTTAAATTTAGAGGTGTTTATAGATGTTGTTGTATGATTCTGCATTGCATTTGCACAATATTACACCCAGCTACATTGGGAAAACATTTGTGGCAAACAGGATCCTGCACTATGGGCAGAAAAAAAAAAAACAGACGTTTGGTGTTTTTTTGTTCAGCCTGTAAATATATAAAGATATTAGGCTATATGTCCATGTATACATAGGTGTTTACAGACATTTAAAGGCTGAAAAAAAATATCACCATCACATTCAGGAAGGGAACATTTGGGCAGAAAAAAAATGCACAAATGAGAATAAGTGCGCTAGACACATTGAGGCACGTTGATGCATTCCAAAAGCTAGAAGAAATTAATATTCTGGCCAATAGAATGCATTGGCATCAAATGCGCATAAATATGTGTGCAAAATGCGGCTTTTACTGCATTTTTTTTTAAAGCAGTTTTTCGTCTGACAACATTTAAAGGAGCACTTATGATCTCTTTAGATTTATCAAAACCATATAATATGAGGTCAAACCTAAACACTTTAATTTTGTATGCAATCAGGCGGGCCCTTCTACTACAGAGTTGAATGTAAATCTAAAGGAAATTGTATAATGTTTGGCCAGATTTACTGAATGATTTACTAGAAAATGACCATACTGATGCTTAGACCATATGCCATGGATATGTTTTGCCAACCAAATTCTATGTGTCTTTTAGGCTCAGTTTCTGAAAGAAGGATGCGGTGTGGATAATATCTGCAACAGTAACATGAAGATCTCTTACAACTTCTGCAATAAAGAAGCGGACGCCTACACCGAACTGAAGAAGTAAATAACCAAACATATTTTAAATTAGGAGCTGAACTTCAGACAGATATAAATACTTTTAATATTTAACGCAATTAGGGTTAAAACTATCATTAGTACCTGCATTTTCCTGATGTCAGCCACTGACCCATTGCAAAGCAGAGCTCAGACTGGGAGAAGTAGGAGCAACACCAGTCAGGCTCCTCTGCATACACATGTGCTGACAGGAGGAGAAAGCAGAATGAGCAATGTGATCTATCAATGTGTTTCTGCTCCTAAATTACCCAATCAGCAGGCTTTAGGCAGGGAGGTGACACCACTGTATTCCTTTAACAAAAAAATTAGTGGCGTCACCCTACTGACTGTGCTTTTTGGCAAAGGTATATGAATCACAAAAGTAGACACATCAATTGCAGCCTCACTGTGCCCATCAAACGCAGCCACTGTGCCCATCAAACGCAGCCACTGTGCCATAAAATTTTCGCCACTCTGCCATGCCATCAAATGCAGCCACTGTGCCATGCCATCAAACGCAGCAACTGTGCCATGCCATCAAACGCAGCCACTGTGCCCATCAATTGTCGCCACTGTGCCATGCCATCAAACGCAGCCACTGTGCCCATCAATTGTCGCCACTGTGCCATGCCATTGTCGCCACTGTGCCCATCAATTGTCGCCACTGTGCCATGTCAAACGCAGCCACTGTGCCATCAATTGTCGCCACTGTGCCATGCGAAACGCAGCCACTGTGCCATGCCATTGTCGCCACTATGCCCATCAATTTTTTTAGTTGGAAAGGCAGCGGAGGGGAGTGTACATATGCCATAGCTGCAATGCTTTGCATCATGGTGCAGCAAAAATTATCCCCGCTGTCATGTTCAGAAGGCAGTACTGCCCCTCTATACAAAAATTATTTAAAACAATATAAAAAATAACAATAATAAAATAATATGAAATGTATAATGAAAAATGTAATTTATTTTATTAAATGTATCATGGGAAGTAATATTTTCCTGGCCATCATGTGTAAAAATCTGGACTGGTATGTTTAGTTTTTCAAAAATGAATTTTGTCGGCTCAAGCACACCACACATGTGACTGCATGGGCACGTGTGACCTCAGAATGACTTCAGAAAATGTGTGATTGTCAGTAAGAATGTAAACCAACTGTGTGTATAAGGGCCCCCCAGAATCTGAAGTGCCCCGGGCCCCCCAAGGTCTAAATCTGTCTCTGATCACAGCGCCTCCTCCCCACCTCTCATATACTTACTAAAGATCGATCCAGATGTAAATGCCGATCACTGTTTGGAAATCAAGGCTTGTGTAAACCAGCCCTAACTTTCTGTCTTCTGATATCACAGGGAGAATGGTGTTGCAGTGTTGGCTCTTCAGGACCAGAAACATATTGCTCTGGAAATTACAGTAACAAACAAGCCATCAAATCCTAACAATCCCACAGCAGATGGAGATGATGCCCATGAAGCCAGGCTCATCGTAGATATGCCAAGCACTCTGTCTTTCTCTTCCGTCAGTTTCCCAACAAACCAGCAAGTAAGTACCAAGCACTACTGGAAAGTCATTTAAAGGTGATCTCCAGGTATGACCCAAATGTAGCCCCAAACCTTCCCCATCAAACAATGTTCCAGTATTATTATTTTCTTCTTTTACTTAATTCCTATAATAAGAAACAATTTTATTACCCCCTCTGATGTCATCCCAGGACAGAAAATTGTGTCAGTGGCAGCTGCTGGGAGGAGGGATCAGCAGAGTGCCTTAATCCTCGGACACATGATCGGATTTTCTGCAGACAAAGGCCCGGATTCACAATGGCGCATATTTATGCCGCCGTAGCGTATCTAATATACGCTAAGCTGACGCAGCGCAGAGAGGCAAGCACAGTATTCACAAAGCACTTGCCTCCCAAACTACATTTGGTTTCCTCGGCGCAAGCCGGCGTAGGTGGAAGTGGGCGTGAGCCATGCTAATGAGGCGTGACCCCATGCAAATGATGGGCCTAGCGCCATAGAAGTACTTAAAACGAACGGCGCATGCGCCGTCAAGTGGACGTATCCCAGTGCGCATGATCAGAATCACGTCGGAACAACTCCTTAAGATACGTCGAATCACTGCCTACGACGTGAAGGTAACCTACGTCTAGCCATATTCTCGTGCAACGTAAACTACGTAAAATACGACGGCTTGCATTCCCTGGTTCATACCTTTGCATGAGTTGCGCCTCCTATATGGGGAATAATTTTACGCCGGACGTACGACTTACGCAAACCGCGTATATTATGCACCGGGCGCAAGTGCGTTTGTGAATCGCCGTATTTCCCTCATTTGCATATTTGAATCTAAAATCAATGGGCGCCAGCGTAAATATGCGCCCACAATACGCCGGCGTAGGCAAATTACGATGGTCGGATGAAGCCTGTTTTTAGGCGTATCTTAGTTCTGTGGGCACGGCGCACAGATACGAAGGCGCATATTTACACTTACGCAGCGTATCTCGAGATACGTCGGTGTAAGTGCTTTGTGAATCCGGGCCAAAGTGTAGGACTTTTGTCCAAAGGGCGTTGGCTGTGAACTTGTACTGCATACAATCGGCAAAGAATTGTTGGCCAACAAATACAAAACTACGTGTTTTTCAGCTCTTTAGCGCCACCCTTTGGGCAACTTCTGCAAATGTTGTCTTATGGTTAGCATTGCTTCCGAGCATGCGTGTTTGCACTTTGGATTTTTTGCCGAAGGACTTCTGTACACACGATCTGATAATCCGACATCACACATTTGTTGTTGGAAAATTTTAAAGCATGCTATCCAACATTTCTTGGTGGAAATTCCGACAACAATTGTCCAATGGAGCCTACAAACGGTCGGATTATCCGACAACATCCTGCCATCACACAATTCTTGTCGGAAAATACGATCGTGTGTACGAGGCTTCCCATTAATATAGACAAGCCCCCATAACTACATCTCCCAGAAGCTTTTCCCTACACACAATTTGAAGACAAGCTGGAAAAGTATGCATTTGGAGAGGGGCTGGAAAAAAGAAGATCTGTCTAAAGGCCCATACACACGATAGGACTTTTTGACAACAATTGTCCGACGGACGTCTTTGATTGGACAATCCGACTGTGTGTATGCTCCATCGGACAAATGTTTTTGGTTTTTCAACGGACAAATGTTCGCTGTGAATGTTCTCAAACTTTGTCCGATGGAGGATAATCCGATTGTGTGTACACAAGTCCATCGGACTTAAAGCGGATGTGCGCTGAAAAAAAAATATTAAAAGCCAGCAGCTACAAATACTGCAGCTGCTGACTTTTAATATTAGGACACTTACCTGTCCTGGAGTCCAGCGCCGTCCGCAGCAGAGGACGAGCGATCGCTTGTCTCTCTGCTGCTCCCCCCGCCATCCTCAGTGAGGGAACCAGGAAGTGAAGTGCTCCGGCTTCACTGCCTGGTTCCCTATGGCGCATGCGCGAGTCGCGCTGCGCCTGCCGATTGGCTCCCACTGTGTGCTGGGAGCCGAGTGTTCCCAGCACACAATGGGGGGGGGGGGGGGGGCGACGGGATGTGATGCAATGCCCGTCTTTTGCCCGTGAATGCTGGGCCGGAAGTGGGTGCAAATACCTGTCTTTAGACAGGTATCTGCATCCCCTCCCCCCTGAAAGGTGTCAAATGTGACACCGGAGGGGGGAGGGTTCCGATCAGAAAGTTTGAAGTTCATTGGATTTGTTTTGGTTCAGTAGGTGTTTTTCTTTACTTGCAAAATTTTTAAAGGAATAAAACTCGGGGTAAAGTAGATATATTGCAGTGATGCATGACGTTTTTGCCCATACATATACTTGAAGTGTGACCATAGCCAGTTTTACATGAGAACTTTCATGCTTGTGATCTCCTCCCGTGTCTGATGGGATCAGAGTTTTTCCCATGAACTTCCCGCCAGCGCTGACTGCGATTGGAAGCTCATTTGGGGATTTACAGGCTGTGAGTTTCAACTGAAAAATCAACATGAAAAGCTCTCCTGTGACCTTGTCCTTTTTCTGTTCTGCGGTCAAAGATCTTTAATACTATTCTTTACGTTTATTACAATACAGGAAAAACAGGTTTTGTGCGTACCGAGTGTAAACAGAACACAAGTGGAGTGCGACCTTGCAAACCCTTTCAAAAGAAACGCCAACGTATGTGATCATTTTTTCCATGCACTTGTATTATCATTGCAGTTATAATTATTTTAATATTGCTCTTATTAGTTTTACTTTTATTTGTTTGCAATTTTTTTACTTTTATTTATAAATGTAAATACTTTATGTATATAACAATAACATTTCTAACATGTTTACAAGCTTAAAGCGGAGTTCCTCACAAAAATGGAACTTCCGCTTTTTGGATATAAGAGAAGCATCATGTCACAACTGAGTATAAAAGAGAAGAGACGCTCCTCTAAGTGTAGCAATATGGTTACATTTAATGAAGGTACAACATTTAGCAACTTATTGCTACACTTAGGCCCCGTACACACGACCAGTTTCCTCGGCAGAATTCAGCTTCCGACCGAGTTTCTGGCTGAATTCTGCCGAGAAACCCGGCCGTGTGTACACTTTCGGCCGAGGAAGCCGATGAGGACCTCGGCGAGGAAATAGAGAACATGTTCTCTATTTCCTCGTTGTTCTATGGGAGCTCTCGTCCCGCCGAGCTCCTCGGCGGCTTCAGTGCTGAACTGGCCGAGGAACTCGATGTGTTTGGCACGTCGAGTTCCACGGCCGTGTGTACGAGGCCTTAGACATGCCTCTTTTCTCTTTAACCACTTGCCGACCTCCTCATGTAGATATACGTCAGCAGAATGGCACGGACAGGCACATCAACGTACCTGTACGTGCTCTGCTTGACGTGGGTGGGGGGTCCGATCGGGACCCCCCCCCGCTACATGCGGCGGTCGGTAAGCCTCGGGGAGCGATCCGGGACGACGGCGCGGCTATTTGTTTATAGCCGCTCCGTCGCGATCGCTCCCCGGAGCTGAAGAACGGGGAGAGCCGTATGTAAACACGGCTTCCCCGTGCTTCACTATGGCGGCGCATCGATCGAGTGATCCCTTTTATAGGGGAGACTCGATCGATGATGTCAGTCCTACAGCCACACCCCCCTACAGTAGTAAACACACACTAAGTGAACACTAAATGTTACAGCGCCCCCTGTGTTTAACTCCCAAACTGCAACTGTCATTTTCACAATAAAGAATGCAATTTAAATGCATTTTTTGCTGTGAAAATGACAATGGTCCCAAAAATGTGTCAAAATTGGCCGAAGTGTCCGCCATAATGTCGCAGTCATGAAAAAAATCGCTGATCGTCGCCATTAGTAGTAAAAAAAAATTATAAAATAAAAATGCAATAAAACTATCCCCTATTTTGTAAACGCTATACATTTTGCGCAAACCAACCGATAAGCGATTATTGCGTTTTTTTTTTACCAAAAATAGGTAGAAGAATACGTATCGGCCTAAACTGAGGGAAAAAAAAATTTTATATATGTTTTTGGGGGATATTTATTATAGCAAAAAGTAAAAAATATTGCATTTTTTTCAAAATTGTCGCTCTATTTTTGTTTATAGCGCAAAAAATAAAAACCGCAGAGGTCATCAAATACCACCAAAAGAAAGCTCTATTTGTGGGGAAAAAAGAACGCCAATTTTGTTTGGGAGCCACGTCGCACGACCGCGCAATTGTCTGTTAAAGCGACGCAGTCCCGAACTGTAAAAACCCCTTGGGTCTTTAGGCAGCATATTGGTCCGGGGCTTAAGTGGTTAATACTCTGGAGCTCCTGCTGGATTTTTCTTCTAATCCCCTTGTGGAGACTTCCATTTGTGGATAGACATTTTATGGTTACACAACCGATCACATTGCTATAATCTTTTTATATGGACTATAAACGGAAGGACTTATGAATAAATGGTTGTGGAACGAATCATCTGAGTTTCCATGATTTCTTATGGGGAAGTTCGCTTTGCTATACAAGTGCTTTGGATTACAAGCATGTTTCTGAAATGAATTATGCTCGCAATCCAAGGTTTTACTGTATAAAAATGTTTTAATTTTAAAGTGAACTATTTCCGCATAAACACATGCTGCTAATTAAAAATATGTCTCTGCTTTCTTTCAGGTAACATTTTATCTTGTTATGGGTACAAATGAAATAACAATTGACACCAAGGAACTTCAGATTCCACTCACTTTGGAAACGTATGTGTTTTTCTTTACTGATATACTAAAGGTCTGGGTGATTGGGTGATGGGCAGCTGCGGTATTGGGCAGTGTGGTACGCAATTTGAAAAATAAGTATTTAACAATTCTTTACATATGTAAGAACTTTTTCTTTTTGCTTTTGCAGGACAAGCTCTCAGCCTGACCTGGGCCCTGTCGTTGCTAAAGCCCGGGTGGTTGTTGAGCTTCTGCTGTCAGTATCAGGGTAAGTTATCTAACAAATAAAGTTCAGCAAAACGTTGTTCTTTTGCTTGCAATTGCAAATAAATGTAAATTTAGTTTTGCAAGCAGTCTGTTGCAATGTACCTTCCAGCAAAATAAATCAAGCAGCTGATTTCAAATCAAATCAAATGATCTTGATGGATTTGGTCTTTTTTCAACCCGACTATGGGCCAGATTCACAAAAGGGATAAGACGGCGTTTCTCCTGATACGCCGTTGTATCTATGTTTCTATCTATGCGACTGATTCATAGAATCAGTTACGCATAGATAGCCAGAAGATCCTACAGGTGTAATTGTTTTACACTGTCGGATCTTAGGATGCAGTACCGCGGCCGCCGCTGGGGGGAGTTTGCGTCGTAAAACCAGCGTCGGGTATGCAAATTAGGAGTTACGGCGATCCCCGAAGATTTTTCCCGTCGTTACGGCGTCGCAAGTGTTAGATTTCCGTCGCAAAGATAGGGCTCCTTTAACATGGTGTAAAATGTTAAAGTATACCCGTCTTTCCCGCGTCGCTTTTGAATTTTTTTAACATTTTTTATTTTTTCCCGGCGTAAGTCTTTTTTCACGTCGCGATTCGCAAAACGTCGGCGCGTCGTAATTTCGCGCAAAGCACGTCGGGAAATTTGCGATGGGAGCATGCGCAGTACGTCCGGCGCGGGAGCGCGCCTAATTTATTTGGTACCCGCCCCATTTGAATTGGGCCGCCTTGCGCCGGACCTGTTTACGATACACCGCCGCAAATTTCCAGGTAAGTGCTTTGTGGATCGGGCACTAAATCGGAAAAATTGCGGCGGTGTAACGTAAACCGGTTACGTTACGCTTCGCCCGCTCTACGTGAATCTGGCCCTATGTAACTACCAAGGGACCTTACTCACTCTAATGGGTTTTCTTTCTTTCCTAAGGGTTGCCGATCCCTCCCAGGTGTACTTTGGAGGAAATGTGGTTGGAGAAAGTGGAATGAAATCAGAAGATGATATTGGAAGTTTGGTGAACTTTGATTTCAGAGTGAGTATTCTGATTTGTTAATGTGAATGAATGCCTTGTTTTATTTATTATTCTGGAGCGCCCTCTGCTGATCAAAGTATGTAATGCCACATACAATAGTTTCTTCAGTTCACTGTGAATACTTGAGCACAGAGGACAGATAGAGCTCCCCCAAGGGAACCTGTCATGAAACACATATTAGGACTGCCATTGCTGACATATTTCTAAAATGCCAGTTTCTAACAAAGCATGCGAGAAGTGAAAACCACAGTGCCTGATTAGAGTACATGTTCTTGGGTCAGCTATTTAGAAAGCTTACAAACGGTCGGAATTTCCGACAACAAATGTTCGATGGGAGCTTGTTGTCGGAAAATCTGACCATGTGTAGGCTCCATCAGACATTTGCTGTCGGAATTTCCGACAACAAAAATTTGAGAGCTTGTTTTAAAATTTTCCAACAACAAAAGTTGCTGTTGGAAATTCTGACCGTGTGTACACAATTCAATGCACAAAAATTCTACGCATGCTCGGAATCAATTCGACACATGCTCGGAATCATTGAACTTCCTTTTTCTCAGGACGTCGTACGTCACCGTGTTCTTGACGTTCGCAATTTCCAACAACATTTGTGTGACCGTGTGTGTGCAAGACAAGTTTGAGCGAACATCTGTCGGAAAAAATTCCACGGTTTTGATGTCGGAATGTCCGATCATGTGTACGCGGCATTAGGGCCAGTTCACACCATAAAAACGCAGTCCGGATGCGTTCCAAGTACATTTCTCCATGCACGTTTTTTGATGCATTCCCGGTGCGTTTTTGATGCATTTTTGGATGCATTAAGGTGAAAAAACAGGAAGCCTTTACAACCCCTTTAATACAGCACATAGCAAGGAATATGCTGCAGTGCACAGCATTGTGGTGAATGGGCCTAAGGGCAAGGGAAAACCTCTGCACTCTCAATATACTATGTTTTATACTAGGTGTGTGTGGGTGGGGGAGGGGGGGGGCATCCACAGGGATTGACTGAGGTACAACTCTTACGTTTTCTTTGTTTTTTAATTGCAGATCACTAATTTCGGGCGGCCCCTGAAGGCTCTGGGTACAGCATTTTTAGACATTTACTGGCCAAAAGAGATCATGAATGGAAAATGGCTGCTTTACATTGTAAAAATCGACTCCCAAGGCTTGGAGCCTGTGTCTTGTCAACCTAAGGATGAAATTAACAAACTGAAATTGCTGGTAGGTGGCTTCCAACATTGTAAGGCATTAAAGGATCTGTACACAATGGCCGGGATTCAGAGAGATCGGCGCATCTTTAGATAGGCGTAGCGCATCTCATATGCGCTACGCGGACGTAACATTGAGAGGCAAGCTGAGTATTCACAAAGCACTTGCTCCCATATTTACGCCGGCGTAACGTAAATGGGCCGGCGTAAGCCCGCGTAATTTAAAGTAGCAAGGCAGTGGGCGTGTTGTATTATAATGAAGCGTGACACCATGTAAATGCATGGCCGAACGAACGGCGCATGCGCGCGCATGCTCAGAATCACGTCGAATTTACTCCCTAAGATACGCCGGGTCCATTCATGCGACGTGAACGTAATCTACGCCCAGCCCCATTCACATACGCCTTACGTAAATGGCGCAGCTTACTGCGACGAGCGCAAGTACGTTCGTGAATCGGCGTATCTAGCTCATTTACATATTCAACGCGTAAATCAACGGAAGCGCCCCTAGCGGCCAGCGTAAATATGCACCCAAGATACGACGGCGTAGGAGACTTACGTCGATCGTATCTTGCCAAAATTCAGGTGTATCTGCTTTCCTGAATAAGCGTATAGATACGACAGCGCACATTTGGACTTACGACGGCGTATCTGGAGATACGTTGTCGTAAGTCCTTTCTGAATCTGGGCCCGTAAAGCTATGTATAACACGTTTGCTGTGCGAATGTGTCAATTATTTGCACAGATGCAGCGTATCTTCACTGAAGATTGCTTATAGTGGAATTACGTGAAATTAACTAATCTTGCCCCCTCCTAAAACCTACTGTATACTAACTAACCTGTGTAAAAAAGATGTGTATACTTACCTAATCTCAGGCCAGTCCGGTCCCATAATCTCCCATATCCCAACCAGCACTGGCTACAAGGAAGAGGAGAGAGCTCCAACAATGGCTGGAATGCCTGATTGGTGATATCACTCAGAGGCCGCGTACACACGACCGAGGAACTCGATGGGCAAAACACATCGTTTTGTCCGTCGAGTTCCTTGTGAAGCCGCCGAGGACCTCGGCGAGCTGAAATTTCCCATTGAACAACGAGGAAATAGAGAACATGTTCTCTATTTCCTCGCCGATGTCCTCGTCGGCTTCCTCGGCCGAAAGTGTACACGCGGCCGGGTTTCTCTGCAGAATTCAGCTCTGAACCGAGTTTCTGGCTGAATTCTGCCGAGAAACTCGGTCGTGTGTACGGGGCCATAGGCTTACTTTGGCCCATCCATTGTCAGTGCTCCCTCCTCTCCTCTGAAGACACTGCTAGCTGACACAGGGGAGCTGGAAACATGACCAGACTGGAGCTGTTTGAATATAGGTCGGTATATACATCTTTCTTCCAGAGGGTAGTTAGTAGTACCAATACTTTTTTTCAAGTACTCGCCGATACTGATTACCGATATTTCATGTGACAGTGGCACATATGTCAGTATTTTTATTTTGTTCTACAATTTTAATTTTTTACAATTTTTTGTTATTTTTTTTACAATGCTTTCCTTTTTGGGGGGAGTGGATGGTGTCAGTGTGTTTTTTATTTTTATTCTTTTTTACAATTCGTTCTTTTTATTATTTATTGCAATTCTTTTTAAAAAATGTAGCCCCATTGGGGGGCTTAACAGACCCCTGACATCTCACCTTTGAGACAGAGAAAGGGACTAAGAACACAGATTCCCCAGTCCCTTTCTCTGGAGCCTCAGCTAAAATGAATGGACAGGTGACAGAGGCTCCTCTCCATTCATAAACTGAAGCATCGTAATCACAAGTTACGATGTTTTAGTTTTGTGAATGGACAGAGTCAGTGAGTCGGGGGGAGTTACAAGCACAGATCGCCGCTGTATAAATTTCACTAAAGCAGCTGAAAAGGGAGGGGGGGGTCCGGGGAGAAGCTGTCAGGCTTTATTGAAATGTATACATGGAGATCAGTGCTTGTAACTCACCCCGCCGCACTGATCAAATCGAAAGAGATCAAATTGGTCAATTTTAGAAACTCTGGCTTCCTTGGGTTAGGCATTGTTTACCTCTAGACTTTGATGACACACTATTATTTCCTTGGTAATGTTACGCTGTTTGCCTTGACTATACTTTCTGTTCATTTGGGATCTCATCACCACATGTAACATGCTATTTGAATATTGTACCACTATCCTTGGATGTATGCTTTACATGTATGCTTTTAAAAAATAATAAACAAATTTGACGAGAAAAAAGGAAAGGGCCATACACACGGGCTGAATATTGGGTGGTATTGGCCAGTTCAATAGAAAGCAGCTGACATTCGGCCATTGTATACCACAGACGGTCAAAGGGGCATGACCAAAAAAGATCTGTCGATCGGCATCCATTGTGTTCTGGCTGTTGTGGGGGGTGGGCTGTCCCCCTGTCAGAACACAATAGGGGGGGGGGTAGTTAGTACAGGATCTCCTCCCAAGCTCTTCAGTTTTATTTTATTCAGCCTGCTGGGTTGAACTAAAAAAACAAATAGTGTGTACTAATCTTTAGGGCTCTTTCACACTGGTGATCCGATCAGCAGGCGGACCTCATCGGATGGTGCATGTTTTCCTATGGACAGGCGGGTGTAAATAGTTTTGTGTCCCTTTACACCCCCTACCTCCACTCCGATCTGGTCTGCAAGAAGTAGGGGGATCAGTTTCCCTCCATCTAGGCGGATTGGATTGGAGGGCAGTCTGGTGTAAACGCACATCCAGTCCGTTTACACCTAAATGCCCAAAGAGCAGAACGGGCTGTCAGAGTGGACACAGATATGTCATCCGCCCACTCTGCTCACAAGGGGATCAGCGGACAAACAGATCCCCTGCTGAGCAAAGCAGATTCCGCCCCGTGTGAAAGAGGCCTTAAGGCGAAGATTTGTTTGACACATTCATACAGTCATTTTTTCTATACATAGACCCCTAATGTGATAATAGCAAGGGTCAGCCATGTCATTGAGGTTCATGCTCTGTTTAATTTCTGACAGGAATCTGGAAAAGGTCGAAATAAGCGAGAGATCGGAGAAAGTCAGCCTCAAGAGGATAAGAAATCATTTTCCTTGTTCTCTGACAGGAAATACATGACACTGGTAAGGTGTCCCAGTCTATGCTTATTAAAGTTATTAAAATGTATTTGTCTGGACCAGAAAAATGCGACAAGTCCCCTGCATGTCCCGCAATTGGTATGATATATTCTGCTTAATGGCGGCATGATAGTGCACATCATGTTAGATTTTCCTGAGGAAAAGCTTTAGTAACACAACCCTGTTTTTCAAGATATATATTTATGAATACTGTATATATAACTTATGTTACTGGTGATCAACCTACTTAATATGGGGGCTTAAATACAGATCCCTAACATCACCAAAGGGCCGCACATAATATTAATTGAATGTAATGCTCCAGTAAGCTGTATAAGGCCTCGTACACACGACCGAGAAACTCGACAGAATCCATCAAGAAACTTGGTGGGAGAGCTTTTTTGCCGAGGAAACCGGTCGTGTGTACGTTTTTCATCGAGGAAACCGTCAAGGAACTCGACGAGGTAAAAAGAGAACAAGTTCTTTTTTTCCTCGACAGGAGTCTCAATTTCCTCATCGCGTTCCTCGTCGGGCTGGTTTTCGACGAGAAACTCGAGCGTGTGTATGGTAAGAAACCCTTGCATGCTCAGAATAAAGTATGAGATGGGAGTAAAAGTAGCATTTGTAATGGAGATAACACATTTTTCACGCTGTAACAGACTGAAAAGTGCAAATCGTCTCCGACCAAACTTTTACTTAACACGCAGTAACATGAGATTAGCAAAAGCAGCCCCAAGGGTTGTGCCAGTGGAATCGAACTTCCCCTGCCATTGTATGTGTTGTACGTCACCGCGTTTGAGAACGAGGAGATTTTGTCTTGACAGTGTGTATGCAAAGCAAGCTTGTCGAGTTCCTCGTCGAGGAAAACGATGTTTCATTTCCGACGAGTTCCTCGGTCGTGTGTACGAGGCCTTAGACTTGCAACTGGAGATAGTCAATGACAGCAAACGTTCTACAGGAGTTGGTGGAGACTGGGGCACTTGGTTTTAGAAGTCATAGATTGTAGAAACATTTAATGAGACTTTCCCACTGCTATTACTATACAAACATTTGTGCTCCATTTGAAAAATACTTGATATTTCTCTTAGCAATATTCGTTATAAAAAAAAAAGATTTTGTGAAAAATAATAAAAGTGACACGGGTGATCCGATCAACATGTTAAAAATGTTCCCTCCCCTTCATCCTACCTACCCTTCTGTATAAAAAAGATCTGTGTACGTACCTATTTTTAATTCACCTATTGGTAGCCATTTAGCAATCACACAGTAGACACCTTTTCCTGGCATCATTGTTTGCTACTGTGTATCTCTGTGATTGACCACAGATGGTAAACCCTACCCCCCAAGAGTAGTGCAGTGTCACTATGGTGAGAGTGACAGTATGTAAAAAAAAATCATAAAAAATGTAAAACAAAAATTGAAAAACTATACTTTTTTTTTTTTCTTTTTAACTCACTGTCACTAGTCAGTGTCCCTAATCACCGCCACACCACTCAATGTGTCCCTAATCACTGACACATTGGTTACAGTGTCCCTAATCAGTGTGACACCAGTTACAGTGTCTGTGATCACCAACACGTACTGGGTATGGTATCTGTGATCACGTCACACCAAGTATGGTGTCCTTTATAACCTTCATACCGGGTATGGTTTCTGTGATCTCCGGCACACCAGTTACGGTGTCCGTGATCACCACCACACCACTTGTGGTATCGTTATACTCAGGAAGAATAGTATAATGTGTTTTGGGTGTAATTCTAAGTAAGTATCACAAAAAATTAAGGTGGGAAAAAGAGAAAAGAAAGGAAGAGGGGGGGGGGGTTAAGAAGAGGAGAGGATGAAACAGAAATAAGGAAGAAAGAAAATCAGCCAGTTGGCTTGAAGGGATTACTATTAGCAACACTATAGTGATCAATGGGAGGAAACAATGATACGTTTAATTTAATTTATTAGTATCAAAAATATTTAAAAAGGCATTATATGTTACAAGTTATGTGAAAAAAAAAATATGTGTTTAGTGGTGGCCAAAAAGCTTGATATGGCTACCTTAAATTGAAAAAATACAAAAACATGCGCAAATTATTTTTTTTCACATAACTTGTAACATATAATGCCTTTTTAAATATTTTTGATACTAATAAATTAAATTAAACGTATCATTGTTTCCTCCCATTGATCACTATAGTGTTGCTAATAGTAATCCCTTCAAGCCAACTGGCTGATTTTCTTCCTTCCTTATTTCCGTTTCATCCACTCCTCTTCTTAACCCTCTTCCTTTCTTTTCTCTTTTTCCCACCTTAATTTTTTGTGATAATAGTTTTGATTACAGCAACACAACCCACTTGGGTATTGGATCAGTATAGGGAATACATATTATTCTCTACACATACCAGTGGATTATTTGCGTCCATTCCCTTCCCTGACCGTTCCCCTCTTTTTTATGTAATTCTAAGTATGCCCACGCTGTGTGTGAGAAATATTTTAATAAATTGCCAACTTTGTGTAAAAATATAATTTCCGCATTTTCCAAAAACGTATGGCAAAAACTGAAATTTTCAAAAGACTCACTATACTATACCTTTCAGAAAATACCTTGGAGTGTTTGCTTTCCAAAATGGGGTGTTTCCATTGTTCTGGTGCTCCAGGGCCCCAAAAAATGTAATTGGTAGTCAGGAAATTAGAGGTGTAATTTATTCCCCTGGAAGGCCTGAAGGTGCTTCTTGGATTTTGTGCCCCTCTATGCATCTAGGTTAGAACAAGTCTCACACATGTGGTAACCCCATACTCAGGAGGCTTATCAGAGTATATTTTGTGGTGTATTTGTAAGTACGTGTGTGAGAAAATAACAACTTTGTGTTTCTTAATTTTTTTTTAAAAAGTGACAAAAAAATTACAATTCAAAAAACTCACCATGCCTTTTAGTAAATACTTTGGACTGTCTACTTTCCAAAAATGGGTAATTTGGGGGGTATTTGTACTGTCCTGACATTTTAGGACCTCAAGAAATGAGATAGGCCGTCAGTACTTCAGGACTGATCAAATTTCAAATTTACAGTATATACCATAATTTGTAGATTCTATACTTTTCACACAGTCTAAATAATATAGACTAAATTGCGTTATTTTAACCAAAGAAATGTAGCAGTTTAATTTGGCCTAAATGTATGAAGAAAGAGTATTTATTTGCAAAATTTTAAAAAAGAAGCTAAGAAAAACTATTTTTTTCCCCCCAAAAATGTCAGTCTTTCTGCGTTTATTTATCAAAAAGGAAAAAACCCAATGGTGATTTAATACCACTAAAAGAAAGCTATATCTGTCTCAAAAAATGATACAAATTTTATTTGTTTACAGTGTTGCATGGTTGAGTAATTGTAATTATGAGTGAGTAATTGTCAATATGACAGTGCTGAAAGCTGAAAAATGGCCTGGACTGGAAGGGGGTAAAAGTGTCTGGACTTGGGATGGTTAAGAATAGTTATAGTTGGGGATTTTTTCCACTTTATCTTTTCAAGAATATTTTGTTTTGACTGGCTTAGGTAAGCACCAAAACAGACCACTGTTAGCAAGGGCCGCATAATAAGTGCCAAACGGCTGCAGGTTGGGCACCAGTACCCTACATGTTTATTAAATAAATTATCTCTGTTATAGCGGAGCTCCACCCTAAAGTGGAACTTCCGCTCATCGGATTCCTCCCCACTCCAGTGCCACAATTGGCACCTTTCGGAGCGGGAGGGGGGAACAGGATACCTGTCTTTGTCAGGTATCCTTTCCCACTTCCGGGAGTCCGGCCTCAGCCGCGAGGCGGCAGTGACGTCACCGCGGAGCTCCCTCCTCCTCCCTTGGCTGCCGGGTTAATAGGAGAGAGGACCTGGCGCATGCGCAGTAGGGTTCCCGGTGTGAAGCCGAAAGGCTACACTGCCAGGTTCCCGTACCCGCATTGGTGGCGGCAGTGTAGCCTTTTGGCTTCACGCCAGGAACCCTACTGCCGACATCGAGGGACAGCAGGACAGGTAAGTGTCCATTTATTAAAAGCCAGCAGCTGCAGTATGTGTAGCTGCTGGCTTTTAATTTGTTTTTCCCGGACCTCCTCTTTAAGGACCTGATTTCATTTTTTAAAGGTAAAGCTGCACTCACCCAATTATGAGGACAACAAAAAAACTAAGATTATGTTTCCAAGTTCTGATGCTTCTGATTGTATGTTTTCATGTAATTCATAGGGTAATGTATTCTGTATTCTATCTTTACATTATAGTTAATCAGGCTCCTGTTCACTTCACTTCACTTGGCCTTAATTTGCCTTCCACCACAGTTTAGTAAACCAGATGCAAATATTCCAAGACTTGTAGCGCCTTCACTGCTTGCATTTTTCCTGCATTATTTTTAATACCGCCACTATTAAAAATCATGATAAGATCAACTATTATATTTACTGGTGCCATTATTAAGAACCATTATTATTATTTATTTCATTTCATTTTTCCTTCATGTTATGTTAGCATAAATATAGCAGTACCTAACCTACCTTGCTAATGATTAATATCACTTTTTCTCACTTTTCTGATTGTAGGACTGTAAGAACCATGCAAAATGTGTTACAATTAGATGCCCTCTTGCCGGTCTGGACAGCAATGCATTCATTAAAGTGCGGTCAAGGCTATGGAATGGCACCTTCATAGAGGTAACACTGCAGCCCTATATACATTATTACCACTTTTGAATAGAGTAAGTTTAGTTAATCATCATTTTCCTTTCTGCTACCAGGAATATTCAAAGATGAATTATCTGGACATTCTAGTGAAAGCCTCCATCAGTATTGATACACAAGCGGAGAACATCAAATTGTCAAACGAGGGTTACCAGGTAAAAGACATTATGCCCAATTCATTATATTAACATGCTTTAATAAGAATTATACTTGGTCTTTAGGGAGAAAACGTAACACATTTACATTTTTTGTTCCTGCTGTGCTTTATTTTCATGCTGATGTTTTGTAAAGAGATCTGTAGGTTGTTCTTCTAGTATCTGTAATATCTGCTATGGGAAATCCAATTATTGGATAAGTCTCCCAAAGTTATTTTTTGAAGGTACTTGCTCAAATATGCATCATCACAGGGTGACACTGTGAATGCATCAATATAAGTGTGCCAACGTCCCGGTATAGTGAAAATGGAAACTAATCTAGAAAAAATTTACTTTTGGCGGCACACGGGTAATAAATATAAAAATCTATAGATATTTATTGTAGAAATCTGTATATAAAAAGGTTTTTTAACTCATAATACAATATTAATCAGCATAGGTACCCAGCAAGTATTCCAATAACACTTCCAAAACGTTATAATAATGCAGGTACGCTCAAAACATGAGAATACATAAACATCAAACAATAGAAATATATATAGGGTGTGTATCCTTGAACATGGGTCCAATATGCAGGGTGTTAGTTATTTGCTCAACATGTTTCGTGTGAAAACGCTTCATCAGGAGCATGGCGGTCTAATAAAAGACATACATAGACATAAACAAGGACATCATCAGAGATGTTAGGTAATCACACAATTTTATACATAAAACAATTACATAAAACATGAAAGCTATATTAAAAACATCAACATTGCTGTCCGTGCATATAATGTCCACCTCTCCCATCTAGCATCACCAACCGCCGGTGAACTGCACACCCACTATTGGAACGTCCAAAAATCAGCTAAAATATACAATAACGAGACACATCAAAAATGTGTCACCACTGAATGGGGCATGAATGGCCTCAAAACCCCCCCCCATCACCCCCCCTACCATAGGTGAAACCAGGGTTATTGTTAAGTATAGCTTAAGCTGACCCAAAGACTTGCACAGTTAAAGGAGTTGTAAAGTCCCCCCAGCACTATCCAATTACATACCTGACCTCCTTCTCTCTCCTGCAATGTCCATGATCCCTTCAGCTATCCATTATGCTCAGGGCTGATGCAAGGATTTTTGACACCCTAGGCGAAACCTAATTTTGCCACCCCATTGGCTCCACCCCTAACCCCACCCCCTTTGCCCCGTCCATGTGACAGGAGGTGGCGCTATACAGGAAGCATCGGCTTTGCTTTCTCTAGCGCTGGCTTCAGTGCTGCGCCTCTAATTACACTACCGGCCAGACAAAGCATCTGCCTGAGACTGAGTTAGTTACACGCTGCAGCCTGCAGAGCATGCAGACACGGAGGGAAGTCAGTGGCCGGGCGACTGCCTAGTTTGCCTAGTGGTAAATTCCTGGAGTGCCAAAGCATTTCTGGAATCTGTGTCTCCTTCATCAGGGCTAATAATAAATCCATGTGATATTATTAAACTGTAACCATACAACCCAAAAAAAAAATATATAAAAATATGTCAGTTATATATATTTATAAAAAAAAATGTATAACCACAACACATGTTTTTGTTTATCGGTATGAGGCAGGGTTTCATGGTTCATTCAGTTGGGGTAATTTATGGTGTTATAGTGTATGTTGCTCTTGTTGAATTGACTGGCAACACACCTTACTGAGCCCAATTATTTTTTTCTAATGCAGAACACCAAAGTGCACAATTGATGTGGTGAATTGCTGAGCAGGTACTCTAAGGCCCCGTACACACGTCCGAGGAACTCGACGGGCAAAACTCATCGTTTTGCTTGTCGAGTTCTGTGTGAAGCCGCCGAGGATCTCGGCGAGCCAACTTTCCTCATAGAACAACGAGGAAATAGAGAACATGTTCTCTATTTGGCTCGACGAGGAACTCGTTGGCTTCCTTGGCCGAAAGTGTACACACGCCGGGTTTCTCGGCAGAATTCAGCTCCAACCGAGTTTCTGGCTGAATTCTGCCGAGGAACTCGGTCGTGTGTACGGGGCCTTATGCCTCGTGCACACGACCTGTTTTCCTGACGAGAAAACTGCCATTTTTTAGATTGGTCGGGAAAACCGGTCGTGTGTATGCTCCATAGCTGTTTACCCGACAAGGAGACTGCCTGCAAAAAAATTTGAACCTGCTGTATTTTTTCCCTTCGTGTTTCCCGTCATACTTTTTCTCGTCACGAAAACCGCTCGTGTGTATGCTTTTCCGAGGGGGGGAAAACATGCATGCTCAGAATCAAGTATGAGACGGGAGCGCTCGTTCTGGTAAAACTAGCGTTCGTAATGGAGATAGCACATTCGTCACACTGTAACGGACTTAAAAGCATGAAGACGGAGAAGCACAAATCGTCTCTCACCAAACTTTTACTAACACAAGGATCAGCAAAAGCAGCCCAAAGGGTGGCGCCATTTGAATGGAACGTCCCCTTTATAGTGCCGTCGTTCGTGTTGGACGTCACCGCGCTTTGGTCGAGCTTTTTTTTTTACTGAACTTGTGTATGCAAGGCGGGCTTGAGATGAATCACGTCGGGAAAAACGTTGGGTTTTGGCATGTCAGGAAAACCGGTCCTGTGTACGAGGCATAATAGTGCGTACTGTATTGATGCCATGTGTTGCTGCGATGTGTACTATACTCTGCATTATACCATGCGTTGCTACAGTGTGAAAATGTGGCTCTTAACGTGCGTATGTGAAACAGAAATGGACACACAATTAAGGGAATCTTTTTTTCAGGGTATTTATTTCTGTAAGTTTCATTGTACCTATCAGAGTACCTTTAAATATATATTTGTAATAAAGTCTTTGTAGTAAACTAAGACAAACACTGTATTTCTCGCCCTTTGCAGGTGCGTGTTACGGTTTTCCCGGAGAAGAGGCAAGCGCAGTACACAGGAGTACCATGGTGGATCATCCTGCTTGCCATACTCTCTGGAATTTTATTGCTTGCACTAGTAGTGTTTATTTTATGGAAGGTGAGTATTAATTGGTCAACAATCATATCCACTGCACACCCAGGGATCTACATTTTGGACGCAATACACTCTTCAGGGCCTATTCCACCTTTAACTGATATTTTAGTGTTGACTGGATGTTCATAGGTTGAATAATTCACCAGATTCCTGTTTGTTGATTTCCACATAAAGGTCTTAGGCTTCTTTATCTATCCACGTAACATTGTGAGGGTTACCACAACTGGATTCCACACTTAAGCATGAAACATTTATGCTTTGTAACGGCAACAGAAGACCTTTGGGGACTTGGGTTTTCTGGTAGGGACTCACAACTAGAGTCCCATGTGAAGATAGCTACAGAAAACAAAGCATATAGCTGGATTCACGTAGAGGTGCCTAACGTTAGGCAGGCGTATCGTATCTCATATACGCTACGCCGCCGTAAGTTAGAGAGGCAAGTGCTGTATTCACAAAGCACTTGCGTCCTAAGTTGCGGCGTAGCGTAAATGTGCCGGCCTAAGCGCGCCTAATTCAAATTGTGAAGAGGTGGGCGCCGTCCGTGGACATATCCCAGTGCGCATGCTCCAAATTACACCGCAAATACTTATTGGTTTCGACGTGAACGTAAATTACGCCCAGCCCCATTTACGGACGACTTACGCAAACGACGTAAAAATTTGACGCGGTTCCGACGTCCATACTTAACATTGGCTGCGCCATATTTTTGGTGGAATAACTTTAGGCCTAAAAACGCCTTACGTAAACGGCGTATCTTTACCGCGACGGGCAAGCGTACGTTTGTGAATAGGCGTATCTCGCGGATTTACGCATTCTAGGTGTAAATCAGCATACACGCCCCTAGCGGCCGGCGTAAATAGACAGCTAAGATACGACGGCGCCAGCGGTCGTATCTTAGCTAGATTTAAGTGTATCTCAATTTGAGAATACACTTAAATATACAACGGCGCAGATTCAGAGTTACGACGGCGTATCTACTGATACGCCGGCGTAACTCTTCCTGAATCTGGCTAATAGTCATCAGTTTCCGAAGCCACGGTAGGTAAGGGGGAATCTAAGACGGTATTTCCCCTCACTTTAGAAAGATTTTTATCTATTTCCTATTGCGTCTTCAGGACAAGAATTGAAGGGAAAGCTCAAGAATGACACACTGGGGTTGATTTACTGAAGACAAATAGACTGTTCACTTTGCAAATACAATTGCACTCTGCAAGTGCAGTTGCTCCAGAGCTTAGTTGGTACCCAATCACGTGCAAGGGGAAAAAAAAAAAATGAATTTTTGCTTGCACATGATTGGATGATGGTAGTTAGCATAGCTTCTGCTCATTTAATAAGCTCTGGAGCAACTGCTCTTTGCAAAGTGCACAGTCTATTTGCCTTTAGTAAATCAACCCTACTGTAAGCAAAAAAATAAAAACTGACAGGGGTTTCAAAATTTTCTAACATATGTATAAGTTTTGGTCACAGATATGTTTTCTTTTGGTACCTGGACTTTATAATACTCATGCTCAGGTTCCTAACAGCTTAAGTAGTAGCACATCCTGGGAGTCCTAAAACCCAGAGTGCTTTACTATGCAAATTCTGACTTCACTAGCAAGTCAACACTTTGGGGTTGATTTACTAAAGGCAAAAAGACTGCGCACTTTGCAGTAGTAAATAAGAAGAAGCTCTGCTGACTTCCATCATCCAATCATATGCAAGAAAAAATGCTGTTTTTTTTAAATTTTCGTTGCATGAGATTGGGTACTCTTTGCAACGTGAAGCCTAACCTTATTTGCTAAGCTCTGGAGCAACTCTGGAGCAGCTGCACTTTGCAAAGTACACAGTCTAGTTGCCTTTAGTAAATCAACCCCATTGCTTCTTCTGCTATCTTTTCTCACTATTGGCCTGTGAGACTGCCCAATATTCGGATAGAGTGGGATGTTTTTAAACCTCTATCAGTATTTTTCTTTGCAGTCTTTGGGGTTGATGTACTAAAGGAAAATAGACTTTGCACTTTGCAAAGTGCATTTGCTCCCGAGCTTAGTAAATGAGCAGTAGCTCTGCTGACTTCCATCAGCCAATCCTGTGCAAATAACAATGCTGTTGTTTAATACTTTTTATTTTCCTTGCACGTGATTGGGTATTGATTGCAAACTGGAGCTTTACTAAATCTACTAAGCTGTGGAGCAACTGCACTAGCGGAGTGCAACTGAACTTTACAAAGTGCACAGTTTATTTGCCTTAAATCCACCCCTATGTCCCCACTAGAAACATGACTTCGAATTCCAGTCAAAGTGACAGAAAGAAAATGAAAATGAAATTGAAGTCAAAGTGACAAATCTCTAATGGGGACTGAGACTGCAATGAAAACACTTTTTTTTAGTGAGCGGGAGAAAAAAAGTAAAACCTTTTCCAGGTTTTTATTATTGTTTGTCCTGGAAGTCTCTGTTCTAGGACCCCCCAGCAGCACATAAATCAGTCTGAGGCCTAGTACACACGTCACTGACTGTCCTTTCAAAAGAACCGCGGTTCTCTTGAAAGGAAAGAACGCGGTGACGTCATTGCGTATGACGAGCATGCCCTCGTCACATTCGATGCCGTCGCCGCCATCTTGCTTCACCCTACCTATGCCGTGGAAGCTTCCGCGCATGTGTCAAAGTCATTTCGAGCATGCGGGGGTTTCCACGGCGACAGGAGAGTACACACGCTCGGGTTTCTCGTCGGGAAACAGGCCAACAAGAATCTCGACGAGAAAAAATCTCGTCGAGATTCTGAAAAGATTTCCTGACGAGAATCCTGAATGCCTTGTACACACGAACAGGAATCTCGTCAAGAATCCGTTTTCTTGCTGGTTTTTGCCGAGAAACCCGGGCGTGTGTACGAGGCCTGAGGATTTTCAAAAGGTATTGTGCACATGTGTTTTTTGCACTACTGCTAGTATGGTCATTTCGATCTTCCTGGCAAGTAAACTTTGGGGGTCAAAGATTTTAACAGAACTGCTACCCTAACACTGTTCATCACCACCAAGATATTAATATTATCTAAAATGATCATGGCACGTATTACCAATTTTACAGTAACATTCTATCTCTCATTTTTTAACTTGCCATCAATAAGTGGTAGATGCTGAGCAATCTGAAAGTGAAACGTACAGTTATCGTGATGGTGTTGGGTATTACCTACGTGTGGTCCCATCATTTATCATGTGCAGATTGCCATGTTTGGTTCATCCATTTTAACTGAGGATTTTTTTTGTAATTACAATTCATGTGTCATTTACACATAGTAAAAGCAGGCATTCTATAGCCATGAAAATATTCACTAACGGCTTCTCATTGGTGATGCTACTGAATGGCTAAGACACTTATTTTTGAAGTCCCTGAGAAAGCTGCTTTTGAGCTGTGTAAGCGACACAATTGTATCTTGACATATTGTGACAACTGATGTTTTTATTTTGTATGTTTCCTTTCACCAATCATTGAATAATCATACGATGCAATCTAATCACCTTGATTCTTTGTAGTGTGGCTTCTTCAAGAGAAGTAAGCAAGACCAGTATGATGCCTCATATCACAAAGCTGAAATCCATACTCAGCCATCTGATAAAGAGAGGCTGACATCTGACGCATAGTATTGATCAGCGTTCTGTGATTTGGTAATTGATTGTTTCAATCATAGCTTATGGGTGTTGGTTTGGCTGCAAAGTCTTCAAATTTAACATATCAGCTGCTTGTGCTATGGGTATCTTTGATTAATCCGCGGAATGCATCTCTTTACTGTGCTTTGCCTTTCTGGGAGAATTCAGTAACGTGTAGATTTCATGTACACCCAGTTCAGACTTCTACTTATGCATGCAAAATTACTAAACAATTCATACTTACATTTCTTTCTTCTAAAATGTAATTTGATGGCGTGGACTAGCTGTTTCATCTGCCAAAGTGTAAAGAAATCAGGTTAAGAGTGAACATATTTTAATGGCAAGACTAACTCTTTGGATTTTTGTGTACTTTGTCAAGTTATTAACAATTTGTTGTTTTAATTTCCAAATATTTTATTGTGCCTTGAATTTGATGTGGTAATAGAATAGTGATTCAAAGTTTATATCCAGCTTAAGGGTTAGATTCAGGTATGTCGGCGTAATTTTGAGGCGGCGTAGCGTATCGCATATACGCTACGCCGCCGTAAGTCAGAGAGGCAAGTGCTGTATTCACAAAGCACTTGCCTCCTAAGTTACGGCGGCGTAGCGTAAATGGGCCGGCTTAAGCGCGCCTAATTCAAATGTGGAACAGGGGGGCGTGTTTTATGTAAATGACTCGTGACCCGACGTGATTGACATTTTTCACAAACGGCGCATGCGCCGTCCATGGACATATCCCAGTGTGCATTGCTCCAAAGTACGCTGCAAGGACGTATTGGTTTCGACGTGAACGTAAATTACGTCCAGCCCCATTCACGGACGACTTACGCAAACAACGTAAAATTTTCAAATTTCGACGCGGGAACGACGGCCATGCTTAACATTGGCTAGGCCAGCTATTTGTTCGACTAACTTTACGCCGGAAAAAGCCTTACGTAAACGACGTAAAAAAATGTGCCGGGCGCACGTACGTTTCTGAATCGGCGTATCTAGCTCATTTGCATATTCTACGCCGAACTCAACGGAAGTGCCACCTAGCGGCCAGCGTAAATATGCATCCTAAGATACGACGGCGTAGGAGACTTACGCCGCTCGTATCTTAGCCTAATTTAAGCGTATCTGGTTTCCAGAATACGCTTAAATTTACGACGGCGTAGATTCAGAGTTACGGCGGCGTATCTACTGATACGCCGGCGTAACTGTCTCTGAATCTAGCCCTAAGTGTGGAACATGGGCACAGGTATAATTGCTCCATAGAATCTCTTTAGAAAAAGCCCATACCCATACTGTAGATCCTTTTCTATCCCTCCACCCATACATATGGTCTATTTTACATCCCTACACCCATGTCCTTCTTTACCCCTCTATCTACACATATGGGCCTTTTGTTATCCCTCCATCTATACAAAGGGGCCCTTCTTCATCTCTTTACCTATACACAAGGGCCCTTCTTCATCTCTCCACCCATACACATTGGTCCTCATTCACCCCTCGACATGTTCTTCATCGTCTTTTTACCAATACACATGGGCACTTCTTCATCTATCCATACACATGGTCCTCCTTCACCCAACATCCTCCTTTATCCCTCCCCCTATAATCATGATTCCTCTTTCATCTCTTTAGCCCATGGGTACTACTGCATCCCTCTATCCATTAGACATGTGCACAACAAAAAATGTTGTTTTGTTTCGTCTCGTTCCGTAGATTCGTAATTTCGTATGACGCAAGTTTTCCTATTTGGACCTGTTCGTATTTTCATAACAGTTTTATTTTCGTTGATACTGAATCATTCGGAATTCTGTCTAATTTATTTTCGTTAATTCGAAATTCGTAATTTTGTTAGATAATAATTTTCGTTTATTCGGTACACTATTCGTAATTTGGTAATTGTTACTTATGTGAGATTGCCTTTTCGGTTGATTCGTAACAATGTTTTGTTTTCGTTGATTTGTGTCTATTACCGTGCTTCGAATGGATTCGTAATTTTGTACTTTCGGAAATACATTGCAGCGCGATCATTCGCAATCTCGTATTTTAGTTTCATTTTCAACACGCGGCTAATCCATATTAAGATAGACTTTCTCTTAAGCCCCGTGCACACGGTCGGACTTTTTGCCAACAAACTTCAAAATTAGCAAGTTTTCCGAAAAATCCGACCGTGCACCGGACAAACTTTTTCGGACAAAAGTTTGCTCTGCAAACGGACAAACTTTTTGGCCAAAAAAGTCAGACCGTGTGTATGCTCTGGGTGTGCCCGCCCTTCTCCCTTCGGACAAAAATCCACGGAAAAGTTTGGTTGAAGTCCGATCGTGTGTACGAGGCTTTACACTGTCCAATGTGACTCAGCACAAAAGAGATAAGCTGATTGGCTAAGATATTAAGTAAGATACATCACTCACTAACTGCACTTCCCAGTGACCATTCGAAAGAACGATTTGAGTACACAAATTTACGAACAGACAAAGAAACGGATTTACAAAACACACGAATGAAAATACGAACATACGAATGAAAATTCGAAATTACGAACAGACAAAGGATTTAAAATACGGAATGCAAATCATTTGTTATAGATGTCATTTTCGTTCTTTTGCTGTTTCGGTGTTTCGTATTTTAGTAAGTTTGTCCAATCGTAAGTTCGTATTTTCGCTTGTTCGTTATTTTGCTTATTCGTAATTCCGTAATTTACGTATTTTGGTACTTTTAGCTATTTGGATGTTTGAATTGATCCGAATGTTTGAATACTAACAAATTCGTAACGAACGGAATCGCACATGTCTATCGATCATCTTTTTACGTATACACATGGGCCTTTCTTCATCTCTCCACCCATACACATCGGTCCTCCTTTACCCACCATCCATACACATACTGTAAGTTCTCCATCATCTCCTTACCAATACACATGGGCACTTCTTCATTTCTCCATCCATACACATTGGTCCTCCTTCACCCACCATCCATACACATAAGTTTTCCATCGTCTCTTTACAAATACACATGGGCACTTCTTCATCTCTCCATCCATACACATTGGTCCTCCTTCACCCACCATCCATACACATAATGGAGACAAGAAAATTTGCGCTAGCCCAAGAATATAAAATTTATGAAAAAATAAGTATGCTAAACCAGAAGGCAGCAGTAAACAGTGCATACACACATAGATACAAAATAGAGAAAAGAAAAAACTGCGCCAACTCAATATAGCCAGCTGTGATGCCGGAACAAGGTAAATAAATTGATCAAGGTGAAACAGTCCTAAAAAATGTCCCAGTGATAATGAAGCAATAAATGGTATTCAGCTGGAAACTGACAACAGGATAAAATCATCAGTGAAACCGCCACCACATAGACAGCCTCTTACCAGATCGATAAGAGGGAATAGCCTTAAGCAGATAGGATGACCATGGATTGATTTAACCGCACAATGATAACACCGGGTCCAGGGGAATCCAAATCCAATCCTCCACAGGAAATAACCAGCTGCCCCTTCACTCGGATGTTCCGTGGATCACCAGAAAAGATGGCGCTCTCTCTCCCACAGAGAGAGAGAGCGCCATCTTTTCTGGTGATCCACGGAACATCCGAGTGAAGGGGCAGCTGTTTTTTTCCTGTGGATGACTGGATCTGGATTCAATAAGTTCTCCATCATCTCTTTACCAATACACATGGGCACTTCTTCATCTCTCCATCCATCTCTCCATTGGTCCTCCTTCACGTACCATCCTCTATCTCTCCCCCTATAATCATGATTCCTCTTTCATCTCATCAGCCCGTGGGTACTACTGCATCCCTCTATCCATCAGCTTTTTACCTATACACATGTACCCTTCTGCATCTCTCCATCCATACACATTGATCCTCCCTTACCCGCCATCTATACGCATACGTTTTCCATCATCTCTTTACCAGGACACATGGGCAATTCTTCATCCACCATCCATACACATAAGTTCTCCATCATCTCTTTATCTATATATATATGGGTCCTCCTTTATCCCTCACCCTATATTCATGATTCCTCTTTTATCTCTTCAGCCCGTGGGTACTACTGCATCCCTCTATCCATTAATGTGAGCCCTCCTTCATCCCTTTACCCATGTACATGGGCCCTCGTATATCTCTCCATCTATAAACATTGGACTTTCTTCATACCTAAAAACTATACACACTTTATTCCTTCACCAATATAGACAGAAAAAATGTCATCCTTCTATCTGTATACATAGGACTACTTGCATCATGCTAACGATGCATGCCTCCACTCGTAAGTTTGATGTGAGCTCTTGGTCAGAAATTCCGACCGTGTGTGGCGGCCCCATCAGACTTTTTCTGTCAGAATTTCCGACAGCAAAAATTTGAGAGCTGGTTCTCAAATTTTCAGACAGGAAATGTTATTGTCTGAAATTCCGATCGTCTGTATGCAATTCCGACACACAAAAAAACATGCATGCTCGGAATAAAATCGACGCATGCGTGGAATCATTGAACAACTTTTTCTTGGCTCGTCGTAGTGTTGTACGTCACCGTGTTCTTGATG
Source organism: Rana temporaria (assembly GCF_905171775.1). Classification (NCBI taxonomy): domain Eukaryota; kingdom Metazoa; phylum Chordata; class Amphibia; order Anura; family Ranidae; genus Rana; species Rana temporaria. The sequence goes on along the minus strand of NC_053494.1, from coordinate 166,103,762 downwards.
GTCTGAATTTTGTGTGACCGTGTGTATGCAACACAAGTTTGAGCCAAAATTCAGTCGGAAAAAAAGCCACGGTTTTCTTGTCGGAAATGCCGATCGTGTGTACGCGGCATTAGACATTGGTCCTCCATCTTTACTGGACCTTTACACATGGTCCCTCCTTAATCCCATCACCTAAGCACATGAGTCCTTATTGGTTTATTTTCACTTACTCATAGACCCTCCTTTTTCCATAGACATTTATCCTTTTCAGTTCGTCAATCTATACATATATATTCAGAATTCCTCTCATCATCTCTCTAAATTCCTTCACCATTGCATATAGGCTTTCTTTAATTTTTCTACCAGCACACATTGATACTCATCAATTCCTCTACCCATAGATAGGGTCCTCCTCAGATCTTCTGTGTATACAGATATCAGTCCTCCTCAATCCCGCCATACATACACACAGGGATCTTTCTCAGTTCCTCCATAATACACAGGGATCTTTCTCAGTTCCTCCATAATACACAGGGATCTTTCTCAGTTCCTCCATAATACACAGGGATCTTTCTAAGTTCCTCCATAATACACAGGGATCTCCCTTAGTGCCTCTACCCATATACATACAGTATGTATGTAGGTGTTTACTTGGACATCACATAGGCAGGAGTCTGTTTCAATTATGCAGGACACCTTACAGAACATGATTTGAAATGTATATAAAATGTTATTACATTACAATTCATTTTGTAACAGTGTCTGAATTGACTAATATAGTAATGATTTATAGGATGCTAAGGGTTGATTTACTAAATGTAAATAGTCTGTGCACTGCAAGTACAGTTGCTCTTATTCTGAAGTGACCATGCAAAGAAAATACAAAACTGAATTTTTGCTTGCACATAATTGGATAATAGAAATCAGCAGAGCTTCCCCTCTGATCTAGAGCAACTGCATTTCTAGTACACAGTATATTTTCCTTTAGTAAATGAAGTCTCCTCAAATGACAGCTTGCACACTATTGGCAGCTACTATGCTAGTAGAATGTATGTTTTCATATGATCTGTTCTAAGGATCCTACAACTAGTCTTGCTTATAGTTATACAGATCACAAATATATATCTACTTGTCGCGGGTAATAACTTCTCTGCTTTATGGATCTGTTCTTTCCAAATATTCCTACTTGTTATCCTGCATAAGTGATACCTCATTCCTTCTGCTGTCTACTACCTCCTTGAGTCTGGTTAACTTGCTCTCCTGTCTGTTTCCTCAAAAAAATAATTGCAATTAACAGTATATAGGTAATTTTATTATTTCATCTTTCTCCAGGTTTATCTCTTGCAAAGCAGGACATTGAGCTGACTTTTGAAATTGCTTTCATTACTTATCATTACCTATGCCTGTACAAAATAAAAGTGGTATTAATCCCAAAATCAAAAACTTAGCAAATTGCAGCTTGCCAATTATTAAATGTGTTGGTGCATCAGGTTTTTTTTTCCCATTTATTTTTACCTGGGGATCCAGCTAGTAACACACTTCTTGTCTTAGGGTGTCTGCACTCTGGTTGGAGGAGCAAAAGAGACACCTTTGCACAGCAGCATAGTCAGTCTGGGGAAAGAGTAGTGTAAAGTGTTGTGTAAAGCTCAGCACACACTTTATAATCTGATTGTACAGTCTCCTTTAAATCAACCAATAAGTACTGTATGTAGTGCAGGTGTCTTGTCGAGCTAGTTCCCCTATCGATATGGTTCCCTGCTTGACAGACGAAGCCCACGGAAATCTCCGAACCCGATCAGCTGTACACAGCACATGCGCGGCATCCAGGCTCATTCCTTAACATCCCCGTAGACTTGGAGGATGTTAAAAAAAGAGCCAGGAGGCCGAGCGAGCGCAGCGAGCCATTCAAACGAAGTGAGGCCAGCTGGGCACTTACAGCAAATTCCACGTCGCCCTGGACCTGTTGTTACAGCTGATCAGGTTCGGTGATTTCCGTCGGCTCGGATTGCACCTACGCAGTCAAGGGGGGAACCATATCGATAGGAGGAACCATATCGGCAGATCACAGGGACCTGCCTGGATGTACAGTATACAGATTGTTTAAGTTTGTCATTATATTATATTGTTTTGATAGATTTGGTTGTAAAAAAAACTGTATGGTCAAAAAAAATAAAACATTGATCTTTAAGGGTCATAGTGACCTGGGGTAGCTGAAGTCCTATCCCACCAATGGTCAAAATGTGGGGCTCCTGCCGCCTATAGTTCCGGAGCTATGGGGCTTCTTGTGCAGCCTGTCAGAAGCTACATACAGAGTGGCCAGTTTAAATACAAGCTGGTACACTCTGTTTGCAGCAGACTGAAAGGATGAGCTCACAGTGACTCTCACTTCTTGTCAGAGGTACTGAGCCTAATGGACAGCTTGGAGCCTTGAACCAATGGTAAAGCACCATTGGAACAAGCTGTCAAATAAAAATTATGCAGTGGAGGCTGTCCTCTCACTGCAGTGTCATAGAAGGGGCCATGTTTCTAAAAGACAAATGCTCCCTTCTAGCCCAGCCCTCTTAACTACGAAGAAAAAGCATGGGTTTATGGGTATTACCCATATTCCCATGTTTTTCAAACACAGTTAAGAGGGAGAATGAGAATCTGCTGTCTGCTGAAAATGTACTGTTTTAATCAAGCTAAATCATATATTTTATACTAGATGTTATAAGATAATAATTTATTATTTATCTATTTACTGTGAAATTACTGGTTGGAAGTTATAACTTCACACTTCAGTAATTTGTCCGTTAAGCCACCTGCTTCAGTACAGTTTTTGAAAATATAGTAAATACCTTAAAAACAATATATAATAATTATTTGTATATTACCCAGGCCAATTCTGACACTTCTCTCCTACATGTAAAAATCGTTAAAAAAAAATTCTAGAAAATTACTCAGAACCCCCAAACATTATATATATTGTTTTAGCAGACACACTAGGGAATACAATGGTGGTCATTGCAACTTTTTATGTTACATTGTATTTGTGCAGAAATTTGGCAAACACGTTTTTTTCATGAAAATGAAAAAAAAAAAAAAAAACAGTAAAGTTAGTCCGATTTTTTTTGTATAACCACAAGTACAGCACACAAAGGGGAGCATTTTTCTTGAGCTTTTCGGGCGCTTTTTTTAACGCAAAAGAGCTCGAAAAGCGCCTCACTGTGAAAATGCCCTCAAATGGTTTGTCTCAACCCTCTAACTGTCACTTTCTGCTGGATAGCTTGGTCTTTTAACTACTAGCCGACCAGCCACCGTCATTATACGGCGGCAGGTTGGCTCTCCTGGGCGAGAGCCCGTAGCTATACGTCCGCTCATCGAGCGGCCACTAGGGGCTCGTGCGCGCCGCCGGAGGTGCGCGCTCGCCCCCGACTCCCGTGCGTGTGCCCGGCGGGCTCGATCGCCGCCAGGCACCCGCGATTGCTCGTTACAGAGCGGGGACCGGGAGCTGTGTGTGTAAACACACAGCTCTCGGTCCTGTCAGCGGGGGAAATGCTGATCTTCTGTTCATACAATGTATGAACAGAGGATCAGTGTTTCCCCTAGTGAGGCCACCCCCCCACAGTAAGAACACACCCAGGGACATACTTAACCCCTTCCCCGCCCCCTAGTGTTAACCCCTTCACTGCCAGTGGCCTTTTTATAGTAATCCAATGCATTTTTATAGCACTGATCGCTATAAAAATGCCAATGGTCCCAAAAATGTGTCAAAAGTGTCCGAAGTGTCCGCCATAATGTCGCAGTACCGGAAAAAAATCGCTGATCGCCGCCATTACTAGTAAAAAAAATATATTAATAAAAATGCCATAAAAATACCCCCTATTTTGTAAACGCTATAACTTTTGCGCAAACCAATCAATAAACGCTTATTGCGATTTTTTTTTACGAAAAATATGTAGAAGAATACGTATCAGCCTAAACTGAGAAAAAAAAAGTTTTTTTATATATTTTTGGGGGATATTTATTACAGCAAAATGTAAAAAATATTCATTTTTTTCAAAATTGTCGCTCTATTTTTGTTTATAGCGCAAAAAATAAAAACCGCAGAGGTGATCAAATACCACCAAAAGAAAGCTCTATTTGTGGGAAAAAAAGGACGCCTATTTTGTTTGGGAGCCACGTCGCACGACCGCGCAATTGTCAGTTAAAGCGGCGCAGTCCCGAATCGCAAAAAGTGCTCTGGTCTTTGGGCAGCAATATGGTCCGGGGGTTAAGTGGTTAAAGAAAGTTGAAAAATAGCAGACTTAGTAGCAGGATCACCAGGTAAAAAAAAAAAAAAAGAAAGAAAACAAATGCAGCCACCACAATTAAGAACTGGTAAGCTGCAATACAATACATTTTTGTTTTTGGGTTTAATACTGCTTTGAGCATCCTCTAGGTAAATGTTCACATGTATTGTCTTTCCAAGTATTCACTGTAAACGTAAGAAATGTTGAGTCTTGGCACGCATTCCATTTTATTGTCATCTAGGTCTGATAGACAAGTTGGCTACCAGCCAGATATGAAAATTCCCCTCTGAGCACAAAAATATTTCAACAGCCTGTGTGAACATAAAAGATTATAAGTAATGATTGCCATTTACAGAGTTTATTTTACTGCCCTGTTTTACAATAATACATGTTAGGAAGGGGATTTTCCATTTCAAAGAGAACCAGTCTTGATGGTGCTGATAGAAGAATATGAATCTTGAATTATTATACTTGTGCATACTGTATGAATATATACCTCCCCTTTTAACTTTATTTTGCCTGAGGACAAGTCTCAGAGGTGCAGGCCGGAGCCGCAGATTCCACTGTGGTGTGACAGTTGCTGTTATGGGAACGTCCTGTGTAAAACACACACATACAGTACACTTAAGCTGGGCAAACAATAGCGGAATTTTTTTTTGAAATTTTTAATTTTAAGAACATCCTTAGTGGGGTCAAACTGACATAAATATTTGACCATAATGATGGACACATTGAAAGGAGCGGGATGGGAAATTTTTCTTCAATGATCAAATTTGCAACAGTGTATGTCGTTTTCTTTCAGTTCAGTCCATTTGTTTCAAAAATGGAATGTTAAAAGCTAATGAAATATTTTGAACAATAGTCAAAGTCATCAGATGTAGTGAGAATTTTTGTACGAATGTTTATATGAATATTTGTTCGAAAATCTACTACTATATGGCCAGCTTTATACTGTAGAAAAACAGAGCTACAGGTTTTTTTTTTTACATTCCTCTTAAAGCAGAACTAACCCCTCCTATCCAGTACAGCCAAGAAGCTGCCATCTTAGCCTCTTTTTGAGCTGCAGTTGCCATGGTGCTGTTTTCTAGTGATCAGTTATGACACCAACTATTAAATGGCTTGACAGTTCATTTGAGAGCTCAAGCAACTGTGAGGCCCCGTACACACGACCAGTTTCCTCGGCAGAATTCAGCTTCCGACCGAGTTTCTGGCTGAATTCTGCCGAGAAACCCGGCCGTGTGTACAATTTCGCCGAGGAAGCCGACGAGGACCTCGGCGAGGAAATAGAGAACATGTTCTCTATTTCCTCGTTGTTCTATGGGAGCTCTCGGCCCGCCGAGCTCCTCGGCGGCTTCAGGGCTGAACTGGCCGAGGAACTCGATGTGTTTGGCACGTCGAGTTCCTCGGCCGTGTGTACGGGGCCTCACAGTTATCATTCACGGCATACCCTGAGGCCCCGTACACACGACCGAGTTTCTCGGCAGAATTCAGCCAGAAACTCGGTTAAGAGCTGAATTCTGCCGAAAATCACGGCCGTGTGTACACTTTCGGCCGAGGAAGCCGACGAGGACCTCGGCGAGGAAATAGAGAACATGTTCTCTATTTCCTCGTTGTTCAATGGCAAAAGTCGGCCCGCCGAGTTCCTCCGCGGCTTCCACACTGAACTCGACGAGGAACTCGATGTGTTTGGCACGTCGAGTTCCTCGGTCGTGTGTACGGGGCCTCAATGTAACTGTTTTGGAAAACCATTAAATCGGTGGGCTTTGTTCGCTTCGACTATGACACTTTTTTACATGCTCAGAACCTGGGAAAAAGTGGGGGAGATTTACTAAAACTAAAGCCCTCAGAGTCTGGTGCAGCTGTACATAGTAGCCAATCAGCTTCTAACTTCAGCTTATTCAGTTAAAGGAGTTGTAAAGGCAAAAGGTTTTTTATCTTAATGCGTTCCATGCATTAAAGTGGTTGTAAACCCATATTGTAAAAAAAAAAAAACACATGCAAGACAAAGGCATAATGAGCTAGTATGCATACTAGCTCATTATGTAATACTCATCTGACATCGAAGCCCTCGCTGCGGTGCCCGTACACAGCACCGGCCGCCGACCTCACTCCCGGAGTTACTTCCGGGTATCGCGGGCTGTGATTGGCCGGAGCCGCAATGATGTCACTCCCACGCATGCGATAATGGCACAGTCTAACTGCCGTTGCTTCAGCGCGCATGTGCCGATGACGTCGGCACATGCAGGTACAGGGGATATCTCCTAAACAGGTTACGAGATATCCAGAGTATCTACAGGTAAGCCTTAGCAAAAAGTGGTTTGTAATGGTTTACAACCACTTTAAGATAAAAATTCTTCTGTAGAACCCCCTCAATTACTTACCTGAGTCCCTTCTCTGCAGCGATGTCCAGGAGTGTTTTAGCTGTCCCAGACACTCCTCCTGATTGACCGAGACACAACAGTGGCGCCATTGGCTCTTGTGGCTATGAATTAAAATCAGCCAGCCAATCAGGGGAAAGAGGGGGCGAGGCTAGGTCGGGTCTCCATGTCTGAATGGATACACAGAGCTCTGACTCCACTCAAGTTCCCCAATAGAAAGCTGCTGGCTGAGGGGGCACTCACCAGAGGGAGAGCAGAAGAGGGACTCAAGAAGAGGAGGATCCGGGCTGCTCTGTGCAAAACCAACTGAACAGAGGAGGTAAGTATAAAACGTTTGATATTTAAAAAAAGAAAAAAGCCTTTACAATTGCTTTAAGCTTTGACAATAAAACCTGAAAGCTCATCGGTTTCTATGCAGAGCTGCTCCATATTTTGCATGCTCACGTTTTAGAAAATCTCCCCAAATGTAAGTTAGCATGGGGATAGGCAGTTACCAAGGCAGCAAATGTCAGACCCCAGGGGGTGTCCCAGCACTGAATCATCCCCAGACAAAGTAGGTGGAGTAAAATAATGGTTTGGGTTGCATAAGTCTAATAATTTAAGACTGCATATTAAATTGTATTCATAAGCCTGAGGCCTCGTACACACGACCGAGGATCTCGACGGGCGAAACACATCGTTTTGCTCGTCGAGTTCCTTGTTAGGCTGTCGAGGAACTCGACGTGCCAATTTTCTCCATTCCCGTCGAGGAAAAAGAGAACATGCTCTCTTTTTGGCTCGTCGAGTTCCTCGACAGTTTCCTTGTCGAAAAATGTACACACGACCGGTTTCCTCTGCAAACTCGAGAAACTCGGTCGTGTGTACGAGGCCTAATTGCGGCAGGTTCTCTTTATGGACCCCTAACTAAGCTCAGATTCTGTACTAATTCTTGTCCTTCTTTTTGCAGTGCGGATTTTTTAAACGTTCCAGGTACGATGATAGTGTCCCACGATACCATGCTGTACGAATTCCCAAAGAAGAACGCCAATTTGAAGACGGAAAATCAAAACAAAACAGTGAAAAAAAGCAATGGGTCACCAGCTGGAATGAAAATGAAAGTTATTCCTAGGAATGTTTTTATTGTGCTCTAATTTCTTCTTTTTTTTTTATAATGGATGTTAATTGAAAGACGGCTCCAGGGAAAAGGCTTTAACTTGAATTGTCTTCGGATATTGTTTCTACTCCCAAGGCAGTTAAGACTTGCACAGCGAAACCTCAATTGGAGACCTTAAACAAAATGGGATTGAAAGTGAAAAATTGGTCGAAGCCATTGCGCTAATGGACATGTAACGGTTATTTCTTGGTATCAAATGGTTTTAGAGGTGTACGCAGCGTGAGGAAGGGGGTGTTTATTTTATTGTTGTGCTGTAATTATGCAATAAACATGGAAGCAGCCACTGAACTATTGATTATAGGAAAAGCAATGACTCTTTCTAAAGGTATGCCTGGGCACCAAACAGCTTCAGATCAGCAAAAAAACATCATATTGCTGAATATTTTGTTTATCTATATTTTGTTTATAAGAGCGTATGGGCTGTGCATGCACTGGAAAAAATTGGCCATTGAGCAAATATTTCAGCACAGCTGATAGACTACTGCTTCACTATGGTGCCTTGAGGTTATCAATTATGACTTCTTCCACCCAGAATTATTAGAGGACAGTTGTGCAGTGCCTATGGGTACCTTTAGTCTGAGACGATCTATGATCATTCTGCCTTAAAAACAGCTTTTTGTACCATTGAGCAAGTAAGCCTTCAAAAAATGATGTGATACTCTACTGTTGCCTATGCAAAAACATTCAATTCTTTAATACAGCTAACAATGCAGATCTTTGTTTGTGACTTAGGAAGTCGAAGGCCTCTTTCACACGGAGCGGATCCGTAATTGATCCGATCCGTGTGTGTCCGTCGGCTCAGCGGGGATCCCCGCTGAGCTGTCGGCGGACAGGGCGGTCCCCGCACACTGTGCAGAGACCGCCCTGTCTCTCCTCCGCTCTCCCCTATGGGGAATCGGATGAATACGGACCGTCTGTCCGTATTCATTCGATCTGTTCCGCCGGACGGAAGAAAAATAGGGTTTTCTTCCGTCCGCAAAAGCGGATCTTTGTGGACGCGGATGGTTGCGGACGTTAGCGGATGCATCATCCGCTAATGTCTGCAATCCCATAGGGATACATTACAAGTCCGTAAACGGACTTGTAATAAACGAACCGTTCGTCCGTACGTCTGGAAGGGGCTTTAGTACTTAACTGGCCTGGTCCAGCGTGCCTTTTTAATTCCTTCTATGTAAGGAGCACCTTCAATGTATTGCATAGCAGTGAAAACTGTTGTTTAATCATATGTTTATTAATTATTCACTAAGGCGGAGACTCAGCAACCAATCATATAATTATTTTTATACAGGATTTATAAAACGCCAACAGTTTGTGCAGCACTTTACAAAATTAAAGGAGACAGAACAGTTACAAAACAATTTAAGAGGGTTAGGAGCAGGTTTGCCCATTTCCTGCAGCATTTTTTACTGACAAAACATGGAAAATTTACTGGCGGAGTACAATTTTTACTGGCAACCTGAGAAATTACAGTACTCCTATTGAAAACTAGCACAGTGAATATTTGAACAGTATAAACATGATATGGAAACACTGACCATACCTATAACAAAATGATTTGCTTGATTTACACTTAAAAGGTCAACACAGTATGAAATTTACTGGCAATTGTAAAAAAAAAAAGAATCACTGATTTTTACAAACTGTCAGTAAATTTACTGGCGGTTGGCAACTCTGGTTAGGAGGATCTTCTTAAAGCGGAGTTCCGCCAAAAAAAAATATATTAAAAGTCAGCAGCTACAAATACTGCAGTTTCTGACTTTTAATATATGGACACTTACCTGTCCTGGGCGCCTGCAATGTCGGCACCCAAAGCCGATCTCTCCCTCGGCTCTCGGGTGCTGCCGCCGCCATCTTCGGTAAGGGAATCCCTGCTACGCATGTGATGTCTTCTGGGGCCTGTGTGTCTCCTAGAAGACAGCGGGGGGGACAGAGTAGGCGCCGGACGTGGTATAGGTCACTGGGGTCATCTATGCCCAGAAGTGGGGGCAAATACCTGTATTACACAGGTATCTGCTCCCGCCTCCCCCCTGAAAGGTGCCAAATGTGACACTGGAGGGGGGAGGGGATTCCAAAAAGTGGAAGTTCCTTTTTTGGGTGGAACTCCGCCTTAATGAGAGCTTACAAAAACTAAAAAGGAGTGGGGCAGATAATACAAAAAATAATAGCTTTTGAGTCAGAAAGAGAGTAGTTAGGTAACTGAAAAATCATCTTTGGATCATTTCTGTCACTTGTTGCATGATAAGCTTTGCCTTGTTGAATAAGTTCATTTGCAACAAAAATACACTCCTTGCTCAGTATACAATCCTGGTGCATACCCAACTCTCCCCCATTCTAGCTTCTATAGGGGAGGGGTAGATTTTAGAAAAACCAAAAGGCATGTGAGAATACCCGGGCAGGACTGCGTTCAGATGTGGGCAGGGGTTTCAAGTAGCTTAAATTTTTTGCTTTTAAAATGCTGGCAAGTATGCAAGCAGGTTTAGTGGCTGCAGAATCATTTATGTGTAAACACTGAAACAAATGTGCAATACGGCGTCATTCTGCGCATATTTTTTATTTTGTTTTGCAAATTTTGCAACCAGTGCGTAATTTTTCATTTGTATATAGCTTAACCTTCACGGTATTTATTGCATTCTGCAACTTTTTTGGCAAAAGGAAAAACAACTACTATAGCAGCCAATCACTGTCTCCCTTTTATTTTCCCCATTCTGCACTGGGAGAAGGAAAGAGGAAATCTGGTTACTATGGGCAACATTCACTTCCATTAATATGGCGCATTTTTTGCATTAAATTCTGTTGATTGAGTAATGACATATACACTGTCATAACTAAGGTGCTCAAAAATCCCAAAGTTCCTAATAAACTGACAGGTTTCATTCATATATGTATATTTGTTGCTTCAAGTATTTTCTTTTATTGTGGAAAGTATAGCGATTCAAATAAGGAAAATGTTAAACGTCAAACAATTCCAGTGCAATTCGGTGTTTTATCAGTCTTTTTGTTACTAGCCAGATGCCGTAATACACTACTCGGGACTAAAACTGTATAGCTACCTATGTCGTGCCTATGTATTTCTGTAGTTGCCATACTGCCTTGACATTTTGGCAGCCAAGCAGTTTGTGTGCCGTCTTTGTAAATACTGTGATATGTATATATCAAATGCTATTTCTAATCAAGGGAAAGGTTCCCGCAATGTCTCAGCTGACTATACCTTTGGTAAATGTGGATCTGTAGGCCTTAAACTGTGTATCAATGGGACTTTTGCTATAACCGCTCAATAAAGAGCAACAAAAAAAGGGCACAGATAAATAAGCTAGTGCAGAATGAATAGAGTGCTGATTGCTTGCTATAGACAGTAAGGCCTCGTACACACGACCGAGTTTCTCGGCAAAAAACAGCAAGAAACTTGCTGGGTTTTTTTTTTTGGCCGAGGAAACCGGTCGTGTGTACACTTTTCGACGAGGAAACTGTCGAGGATCTCGTCGAGCCAAAAAGAAAGCATGTCTTCTTTTTCCTCGACGGCAATGGAGAAATTTGGCTCGCCGAGATCCACAACAGCCTCAGGCCCCGTACACACGACCAGTTTCCTCGGCAGAATTCAGCTTCCGACCGAGTTTCTGGCTGAATTCTGCCGAGAAACCCGGCCGTGTGTACAATTTCGCCGAGGAAGCCGACGAGGAGCTCGACGAGGAAATAGAGAACATGTTCTCTATTTCCTCGTTGTTCTATGGGAGCTCTCGGCCCGCCGAGCTCCTCGGCGGCTTCAGGGCTGAACTGGCCGAGGAACTCGATGTGTTTGGCACGTCGAGTTCCTCGGCCGTGTGTACAGGGCCTAACAAGGAACTCAACGAGCAAAACGATGTGTTTCGCCCGTCGAGTTTCTCGGTCGTGTGTACGAGGCCTCAGGCTATTTTTTCTTGCACTTGTCTTTGGATGGTCCATCCATGCAAAACTGTTTTCTCTATTGTAAATAACTAAAGGGCCTTGAATCACCCGCTAAAGTCATAAATCTTTGAAGGGCTCCAATATATCTCTGATTAAAGACTAGATCTGTCTGCTGTCATTAAAGTGGCTTAGTGGTTAGAATTTCAGCTTTGTAGCACTGGGGTCCTTGTCTGCATCCAGGTCAGGATAGTATCTGCTCTGAGTTTGCATATAATCCCAGCTTGCATGAGTTCCCCCCCCCCCTCCCCCCATATAAAGACTGGCTGGTAGGCTAATCAGCCCTAGTCATAATGGCTGCATTACTATCTGCCCCAAAAGCAGATGAAGAGCGTTGAGTCTACTGGGAGAAAAGTGCTATATAAATAAACAAGTTACATAGGGAAATATATTTTTTTAATAGTTGTTTAAAAGTGGAAGTTAATTTAAAACATAAAAATCCTCTAGTAAGTAGAGTTTTTTTCCGCAGAAGAAATGTACAGTCTGTTCTGCTGCGTCTTGCTTCTAGCAGGTTTTTACGTTCTGTGTGGGGCATGCAGTGTACACTCCCGATCCTTCATGCTAGGAATGGAGCAAGATGCTGGGATGATGTAACTCCTGTGTGCATGTGCAGCAGGAGTTACATCATCAGAGGGTGGCCAATGACCGAAGAGGATGAATGTGGACCCAGAGTAACAGCCAATGAGATGACAGTGATGGGGTATAGAGCAATGACTGACAACATACACTGGTCAGCGCTGAAGGAGGGCACGACCAGTTTTATCATCGGGAAAACTGCCATGACAGCTTTTGGCCGGGAAAACTAGCCGTGTGTATGCTCCATGGCAGTTTTCCCGACAGGAAAACCGCCGGGAATCGCGGCAGGAAAAATTAGACCATGTCCTTTTGTGGTCTTTTTCCCAGCAGTTTCCCTATGGGAAACACTGCGGTGGAGCATTCCCAGCCAAAGCTCTCACTGCAAGTTTTTCCGACGGGAGAACCTCTGGTGTGTACACGGGGAAAGTGACCGAGCATGGTTCTTGGTTTTCCCCCCGGCATTCCCGGCGGACTTTTTACCGCCGGGAGTTCCGATCGTGTGTACGGGGCATTAGGGTAAGTGTACCATAATGTGCAAGCACTTCACTTTTCTTCTGCTTCAAGTACCAAAATTGGTATTGAAGTTAGTATTACCACCAACTGCCTCAACAGGGGCAGTCTAAATCCCCTGGGAAGGCTAATATCTATCCCAACATCACAGACAGCAACTGAATTTCTCTGCAGACTACACTTCTATGTAGCAGCTTGGTTCAAAAACTGTCTCAGCCTGTAGGTTAATGGATACTGATGAGGTTATAAGTCTGCTTTCTCTGCACCTGTCAGCAGTCTACCCATGTTAGACTGACAGCATTTAGTAAACCCTAACTGGTTTACAATGATGCCACTCCACCCAAGCCCGAGGCCTCTTGTATAGAGATTCACAAGAATCTGATATCTTGAGAGATTCAGTTATTTATGCTAGTTGTATAAAATTCATTTTCAATAAATTGCATATCTGCATCAATTGGTTTTATATTCATGTGGATTGTATTTTTATATATAGGTGCTAAAAGGCACTTATATAGAACATAACAGTCAAATTGGCACCTACATATGTTAGCAGAGCCAGCAAATTCAAAGGATAGATCTCAGTGATGTATTCCCTAAATACACTAAATGGTTCCAGGTTATTCAGCCCTTCACTTTCACAACTGAAATAACAGTTTTGGGTGGTCCAACACAAAAAGCCCTACAAAGTGCTGACTACTGAGGGATAATTAGATTAGATGCTAATATTCAGCATCACTATGCACTATACCAGGACAAAGGCAATATTTTGTTTTTTATGGACATTACGAAATGCCATTTTAAAATAAATACTGATCTACGTTTTAACTTTATTTCTTTTTTTGGTAATGGTGTTGTTCTGTAGATAGATGACATCAGATTCTAAGTATATATAGAGAGACATTATGGGGAGTCATTGTTTTATTTAATTAGGGTAAATGGGTTTATATTGCTCAGGAAAGAAATTATAAAAAGACACCTCCAATAAAACTATGAATTATTGTTATGGGTGGAAAGTAATGGGAAAGCTTGCATGTAAGTGTACTTTTAGTATGTGAGAAAATTCTGGACAGCTGCACTCCAAAAATTATCCTTTATTCGTAAAAAAAAATAGGATAAAAAATACATGCCACAGCAGAACGGACAGAAGAGCAGACGCGTTTCACAATATCAAACAGTGCTTAATCGTTAGTTATGATTAAGCACTGTTTGATCGCGCCCGTTCTGCTGTGGCATGTATTTTTGGAGTGCGGCTGTCCAGAATTTTCTCTCATTCTATTTGCTATATGCATTGCCAGCACCTGCTGCTTCAAATCTAGAGGAGAGGTTTATTTCCATTGACCTACTTAGAGTGGCGATTCCCCTTCCCCTAAGTGTACATTTAGCGCTGCATCCCCAAACAAATGTTTTGGGGTTAATATAGCAATTTTTTTGGCCACTGTGATGCAGCTTGTCTTGTGGTAGAAGATGCCCTGTTGAATACCTGAAGCCGCTGTAGTATGCATAGCGAGGGAAGGAAATCATTGGAGGAATTGAAGGGCTCCACACATGTTATGTTCTGATGGCACAATCTCTGTACAATTTGCTTTAGCTTTACCAACAACTATGTAGTGCACTGGCCTACCCAACAAATCCATTTAATTTATATATGACCAAATCAGATAAAAATTTAACAATTCAATTGTTGGTAAAGTCAGACGGTACCATCAGATTGTAATATACATGGCCAGCATATGACAGGGTTAAGAAATTGTGCAAGGCCCTGTTCACATCTGCACAATTTATGTAACATGTTTGGTAAGCCTCTGTTGTGCGTTTTCTACTTACTGCAGGCCTGAAGAGAGCCCCAAGGTTCCCTTTAAATCTGCACGGTGGGTTACTGCACATATGTTAATGTGCTTTAAGGCAGTTAATTTATATTAAAAGGGTTCAAGCGCACCAAAAATGGACATGTACTTCTTTTTAATTGACTGCACCACAATGCTCAGATGGTTCCCATCCGTAGTATGATGACCTGCAGATCATATGCGTTGGGGTGTATTTGCATCGCACTTCTGATTGTGTATTACCATGCGATATACTTGACGTGATTGTAGCCATATTAGTGCAATTGTGACAGAGAAAACTGAGTACTGTCCGTGATACTTTTTTTATTTGCACTAACATAACATTTTTCAGGACAAGCTTTTGGGGTATGTCCCCTTCTTCCAGGTCTAAGCAGTACTGAAGCTTGTCCTGAAAAATTGTATGTTAGTGCAAATAAAAAAAGTATCACGGAAAGTATAAAAATATTAACATTTTACAACACGTCGCCACAATGCACCGATGTGAAGTCCCCCTTAAAGTTTACACACCTGCTGCCCTTATCTTTTTCTACCCAAAACTAAATGATTATATTACTTTGTGGAGGGCCTCCCTAAAGAAAAGTAGATCTTATACTGCTGCTTCCTATAAAATAAAATGTTGTCGTATTTAAAATGCTTTTACATCCTGAACATACCAGATATTGGACAGTGTGTTTTTGACAATATGGAAGCCATCTAGTTCAAATTCCAGCAGTATACTGATGCCACCCATGCTCAGAAATTGGACCTGGATGGAGTTTGGACATTTTTGAATCCTCGTCTATTTTATTTGGATTTTATTTGGATTTTCGGTCTTACTTTTCAGATTCCAGGATAGTTTCTCATTGACAAGGGATATGCATTTTTAGCTCTGACTTTGGATACAGATCTATAAATAGCTGTAAATTGTATGAGCAATAGAAACATTTGCAGGCCTTTGTGATTATGTGTCCCTCTCATTGTAGTTACTGATGTTATTCAGCAAGTGTCATTACTTTGTTACTAACTAAATTGAGATATGACATATTTTGTAATAAAATGCTATTAAAAAACATGGTAGCTCTGAAGTACTAGTATTTATTTTACTCTCTGATCTCCAAAATATGTTGCTTAATAATAAAAAATAAAAAAAATAATTTTAGCATAATAGAAGTCCTCCTGTAGCCTGGTAATCTAGTTATAATGCAGCTCTGATACAATGGGCAAAACTTTGTGGACATCCATCCATCACACATCCCATCCGATCCAATGCTATGGGGTTCATCTACTAAAAATGGAGAGTGCAAAATCTGGTGCAGCTGTGCTTCAATTAAGGCCTCGTACACACGACTGTTTTCCTCGACAGAATCCATCAAGAAACTTGGTGGCAGAGCTTTTTTGCCGAGGAAAACGGTCGTGTGTATGTTTTTCATCGAGAAAACTGTCGAGGAACTCAATGAGAAAAAAAGAGAACAAGTTCTCATTTTCCTTGTCGGGAGTCTCAATTTCCTCGTCGTGTTCCTTGTCAGGCTGGTAGAGAAACAGGTTTGTGCGTATGCTTAGAAACCCGCACATGCTCAGAAGGGTGGCGCCAGTGGAATCAAACTTCCCCTTTATAGTGCCGTCGTACGTGTTTTACGTCACCGCGTTTGAGAACGACAAGATTTTGTCTTGACAGTGTGTACGCAAAGAAAGGTTGTCAAGATTCTCGACAAGCCTAACAAGGAACTCGTCGAGGAAAATTATGTTTAATTTACGACAAGTTCCTCGGTCGTGTGTACGAGGCCTAAGCTTTGAAAAAAAAACAAGTCAGGAAGCAGATTGGATTCTATGCAGAGTTGTACCATATTATGCACTCTTCAGTTTTAGTAAATCAACCCCTATGTGCATTAAATGTGGGAGTGCATTCCTTCTGCAGCTTTAACAACTGCCTTCTAGGAAGACAAGGTTTGAAAAAGATTTTGGAGTGTGTCTGTGGGGATTTGTGCCTATTCAGCCAAAATAACTTTTGTGAATTCAGGAAGTTAAAATACCTGGTTCAAAATTAGCATTTTAATTAATCCCGAAGGTATTTCCTTTGAGTTCCTCCTCGCCAACCTCATCACCCTATGATTTGTAGACCAGACTTTCTGCACATGGACACAGCAGTACTGGAACAGAAAAGGTCCAGAAACTGTTGACACAAGGTTGGTAGGGCACAATTATCTGAAATGTCTTTGTATGCTATACTATTACCAGGACCTTTTAATGAAAACTGTGTGTTTTCATTAAACTCAATTATTTGGAGGAGTGTTCACAAACTTTTATCTGTATCTGGGGGCTCTTCATACAAACTGAAGGACGCTGTACTGTAAGTATATCTTAATCACTTGCCGCCCGCCAATGACAGATTGATGGCGGCAAAGTGGTTGTAGTATCCTGACTGGACGTCATATGTCATATGTTGTTGCAGGGTGTCAGTCTGACACCCCGCAACACCGATCTAGGTAAAGTGTCTCTCGCGGAGACTCTTTACCACGTGATCAGCCGTGTCCAATCACGGCTGATCACGATGTAAACAGCAAAAGCCGGTAATCGGCTTTTCCTCACTCGCGTCTGTCAGACGCGAGTAGAGGAGACCCGATCGGCTGCTCCTCTGACAGGGGGGGTTTGTGCTGATCGATTATCAGCACAGCCCCCCCTGAGGATGCCCACTGGACCACCAGGGATTCCACTAGATCACCAGGGATTTAAATCAAAGGTATGCCACCCTAGACCACCAGGGATGACACATAATGGATGCCAATCAGTGCCACAATGGATGCCAATCAGTGCCCACAATGGCCATCACTGATTGGCAGGCATTGTTTGGCACTGATTGGCATCCATTAGTACAACACATTAGTTAGTGCCGATCTATGCCCATCCATGCCACCTATCAGTGCCCATCCATGCCGCCTATCAGTGCCCATCCATGCCACCTATCAGTGCCCATACGTGTTGCCTATCCCTGCCCATCCGTGCCACCTATCCCTGCCCATCCGTGCCACCTGTCCCTGCCCATCCGTGCCGCCTATCCTTGCCCATCCGTGCCGCCTATCCCTGCCCATCCGTGCCGCCTATCTGTGCCCATCTGTGCCACCTATCCGTGCCGCCCATCAGTGCCGCTTATTGGTGCCCATCAATGCCACCACATCAGTGCCACCTCATCAGTGCCCATCAGTGCCACCTTATCAGTGCCAGTCAGTGCAGTACCATTTGTGCCCATTAGTGAAGGAGAAAACATACTTATTTACAATGTTTTATAACGGAAACAAAAAAAAAAATTTTTTTTTCTAAATTTTTGGTCATTTTTTTTATTTTTTTTTGCAGAAAATAAAAATCCCAGAGGTGATCAAATACCACCAAAAGAAAGCTCTATTTGTGGGTACAAAATGATAAAAATTTAGTTTGGGTATAGTGTAGCATGACCCTCAATTGTAATTTAAAGTGCAACAGCACTGAAAGCTAAATATTGGTCTGGGCGGGAAGGTGTATAAGTGCCCTGTATGGAAGTGGTTAAACTATATAGTGCAATATGTCAGTAAACAAGCAAGGACTTATGCCTCATACACATGATCGTTTTTCGCGATGGGAAAACTGCCATGTTTGCATTTGGTCGGGAAAACCGGCCGTGTGTATGCTCCATAGCAGGTTTTCCGACGGGAAAACTGCGAGCAAAAAAATGAGAACTTGATTCTCGGCAGGTTTTTTGCTCAGCAGTTTTCCTATGGGAAACGCTGCAAGGGAGCATACACACGGCCGGTTTTCCCGACCAAAGCCGTCATGGCAGTTTTCATGTCGGGAAAACCGGCCACGTGTACACAGGGAAAAGCCACCGAGCAGGTTCTCGGTTTTCCCCTCGGTTTTCCCGGTGGACTTTTGACCGCTGGGAAAACTGATCGTGTGTTCGAGGCATAAATGTGGACCTATGCTATGGCCATTCTGTCCACCCATGGGCGTGAAGACAAGGAGCCCAGAAGACAGGGCACAGCTTGGAGCTTACATAGAGGTGAAGACTCTCACTGCATCCATGTGATAGTGCTGAAGGAAGAACCACAAAGCACCAGTGCTGTCACATGAAAGAATTGGGAGTGAGTCACTTGTTCCCCAACACTGGGACATGTTGGGGTTGATTTACTAAAACTGGAGACTGTAAAATCTGGTGCAGCTCAGCATTGAAATCAGCTTCCAGTTTTTTTTTGTTTTTTAACAAGCTGAAGTTAGAATCTGAATGGCTATAATGCACAGCTGCACCAAATTTTGCACTCTACCGTTTTAGTAAATCAACACCATTGAGCATTTCTCTGCAATTCCCCATGATAATGGAATTGCAAGAAAGTAAATGAGGTTAGTATGCTTTGACAGGCATTAAAGCAGACCTTGTATGAGTTTAATACTTTTGTAGCCCCCACCCCCTCATTAAGGAACTCTAATGAAAAAGAAAAAAGTCTTTACCCTAAACCACTACTTCTGCACACTCGGGTAATGTAAATGGGCCTTCTCCCTGGATCCTGGTAAGCTTGAGGAAATAAAATCTTATGAGAAGTTGCTTAAGCACTGTGCAGGATATCTTCTTGTGGGATTTAGGCTCCTTAGCTTTCCCAGGATCCTAGGCAAAGGCAGTACCCTGGGTAATACGGGGGACAGCGGTGTCACCCTTACCCAGGCAACCTTGCTGGAAGCCGGAATGATCAATAAGAATTTTTAGTTGTTTCTTCTAATGATTTTACTTTTTACTTTCACTTATAAGGGGAGAGTGCCTACAGAAGAAGAGGTCCTTTTTGATTTAAATGCAAGGTCCAATTGAAAGTCAAACTGTTACTTTGCCTATGCACAGATTGGCTTTAGAGTTGACGTTTAAACTGCTAGATTTTGCCTTTCCTGGTTCCTTCCTCCCCCTCATCAACATTCTAATAAAATTTCGAGATACAATCTTTCTGTTTTCATTATATACCTGCTAGGGTTGTCCCGATACCAATACTAGTATCGGTATCGGGACCGATACCGAGCATTTGTGCGAATACTTGTACTCGCACAAATGCTCCCGATGCCCAATCCAATACCCAGAACCGTAAGTCGGCGGACGGAGAGGGTGGAGCAGAGATTGGACTGGCAGCAGCAGATCACGGGGGAAGACCTGTCAAAGTGGGCCAGTCTGGATGAAGTCCAGGGCCAAATTTTTGTCCCAGTCCAGCCCTGCACCCATCTTGGTACACCCTGCACTTGGCTGCAGTAAGCCAGCAGCGGACATCTTGTTACACCCAGCTCATATAGTCCAATATGGGCGTTGCAGTATACTTACTAGAAGTTAAATGACATGAATGATGAGAGGAAAGGAAGGATTTTGCAATGCTATATGCCATATAGCATTGCAAAATCCTTCCTCTCCTCTTATCATTCATGTAATTTATTATGCAACTAGCTGAATACCCGGCGTTGCCCGGTCTTCCTATCTTAACCTTTTGGGGAGGAAAATCATAGTAATATAAATATACCCATCTTTTATATAAGGGTGTAGGTAAGGGTTAATTTAACTGTCATATATTTTTATTTGGCATATAAGTAATATGTGTACCAGGTATTATTGAAATATCTCCAGGCGTACAGAAGTTATGTGGGAACATACATTTCCCATTGATTTGCATGGGACTTTAAACAAAAACCCCGACCCTCACAAATGGGGGTAGTTAAGGGATAAATTAACTATCCTATAGTTTAAGTGGACATATAAGTAACATGTGACCAAGTGTTATCGAAATATCTACAGCCGTTTGGAAGTTATGAAGTAACATGTATTTCCCATAGAGTTGAATGGGACTTTAAAGGAAAACCCCGACCATGGCAAATGGGGGTGGGTAAGGGTTAAACCACCTATCCTATGTTTGTTGCTGACATATAAGTAACATGTGTGCCAAGTTTCATGTTAATATCTTTAGCCGTTTGGACGTGATGCTGGAACATACATACATACATACACACACACACGTTGAGTTTTATATATATAGATTGCCAATCAGTGCTGCATTTCAGTGCCTGCCCATAAGTGGCATCAGTTCCATCTATCAGTGCCACCTTTCAGTGCCCATAAGTGCCACCTTTCGGTGCCAATAAGTACCGCCTATCTGTGCCATCTATCAGTGCCCATAAATAACATCCATCTGTCAGTGCCAATCTATCAGTGCCATCTGTAAGTGCCAATTAGTCAAATTGTCACTTGACATTAAAAAAAGTATCGGTTAATCCCGAGTACTTGAAAAAAAGTATCGGTACTTGTACTAGGTCCTAAAAAAGTGGTATCGGGACAAACCTAATACCTGCTAAACTGGCTGAATTTTGTTCCATCTATGGCCAGCTTTAGTCAGATGGTACTTAACTACTTGAGTGCCAGCACATTTAACCTGTATAAACCCTTTGACCACATAAAAATGTAAAAGACGAGGCACAGTTCTTTTTTGTCTTGAATCAAACAGTACCAAATTGCTTGCTTCTTTCCAGGTTATGGGGGAAATAAATGATGTAGTAACAATGATGTAACCAAAAATTTTATTTTATTTATGAAGCTTTTTTCTGACACTATGACATGACAAAGACCACAAAAACTGCAACATTTTGAACAAATGGCTGTAAATAAATAATACAATGTAATATTTTGATACTTGAAATTAAAGCAACATTTTTTAATAAATTAAAAATTATTGTATTTTTAGTTGTTGTTTTTTTTTCAGTTTCTTATGTATATAAGTAGATAATGATGCTATAAAATGCGTTATACTACTACTCCTGAACACCACATGAGTATGACTTGGTAACTTGGTGTGAACATAGCAGGGCCCAGAAACAAAGACAGTGGCCCAGATTCAGGTAGATCCGCGCAATATTTGCGTGGGCAAAGGGCAACGATTTTTGCTCTGCGCCCACGCAAATATTTAGATTTGCCAGCGATTCACGGAGCAGTAGCTCCGTAAATTGCGCGGGCGCTATGCTAATTAGCCCTGCGTAAGGGCACCTAATGTAAATGATCCCGCCGGGGGCGGGAATCATTTAAATTAGGCGCGCTCCCGCGCCGAGCGAACAGCGCATGCTCCGTCGGGAAACTTTCCCGACGTGCATTGCGGCAAATGACGTCGCAAGGACGTCATTTGCTTCTAAGTGAACGTGAATGGCGTCCAGCGCCATTCACGAATCACTTACGTAAACGACGTGAAATTTAAATTTCACGAGCGGGAAGGGCGGCTATACTTTAGCATTGGCTGCCCCTGCTATTAGCAGGAGCAACCTTACGCTAAAGTCGCCGTACGGAAACTCCATACCTTGCGTGCGCAGGGCCCGCGCAACTTTTGTGAATCGGTGGTAGTATGCAATTTGCATACTATACGCCGATCACAATGGCCGCGCCCCCTAGCGGCCAACGCAAGAATGCAGCCTGAGATATGAAGGCATAAGGAGGCTTATGTCTGTCATATCCTAGGCTGCAGTCCGCGTAGCGATGTTCCTGAATCAGGGGCATTCGCTACGCGGGAGCAAAACAGCTATTGCGCCGCGCAACCTATGGTTGCGCGGGCGCAATAGCTTCTTGAATCTGGGCCAGTACATTCTGGGTGTCAATGGCTGAAAAATGGCATGTCCACTTTTTGGCACCAAACTGCTTTTAGAATGGCCCAAGAGTAGCAGGACCCTAGAAACAACCCCAAAATGACACTATTTAGAGACCCCTCAAGGTTATTGAAAAGGGTATAAATTGGACTTTTTTCAAATTGCCATTGGCAGCAAAATTAGAAACAAATTTAACCACTTGCCTCCCGGCCACAGTACATTTACTGCGTCAGGGTGGAAAAGGTAAGGTGGATCACCATCCCACAACCACCACATACCTGTATAATATAGGTATTTGCACCCACTTCCGGGCATAGATAGCCGCAGAATCTGCGGCTATCTATGCCACTTCCAAACCCCCGCTGTGTTCTGGGAAATACACAGTTTCCAGAACACAGCGGGGAACAGTGAAAATGCGCGGCTCGCGCATGCGCAGTAGTTGCATGCCGCAATGTTTCACTTCCTGGTTCCCTCCTCGAGGATGGCGGCTGGGGCAGTCGAGAGATGAGTGATTGCTCGTCTTCGGCTGCCGACATCGTGGGCACCCTGGACATGTAAGTGTCCATTTATTAAAGTGGAGTTCCACCCATAAATATAACATTACATCAGTAGTTTTAAAAAAATGTCATTAGTCTTTTAAGAAAATTTTTTTTTTTTAGATGCCTTCAAAGTGTTGTTGCTAGGCAGAATAGTTAATCTGCCCTCTTCCTGCACCTAGGTGCTTAAGCTTCCTAACCTACACCGCACAGACTCCTGGGAATGTAGTAGGTGTAACTTTCCAGGAGTCTGTGCACTCTGTGTCTCGAAGCATCATGTGACTTGGACAGTACAGGTGCTGAAACCTGATCTGAAACCTATTACACTGCTTGTGCAGCACTGAGCATGTGTGAGATCTGCAAGGCTGAAATCCAGGAAGTCATACAGTCTGGCTTCCTGATGCCCACACTTAAGATGGCCCCAGTCAATTTCTATTTTATAAAGTGTCTAAATGCTGTAACAACCTAACAAAACGGACCTTAGTTTACAGACTAACTTTACTAGAATACATTAAGCTTGTGTATTACAGGGGTATTTATATTTAAAAAGTGAAATTGTGGCCGGAACTCCGCTTTAAAAGTCAGCAGCTGCCGTATTTGTAGGTTTAGGTGGACCTCCGCTTTAACATAGTGTGACCAGTCAGTATCCCTGATCACTGCCACACCAGTCGTATGATGACGTTGTTCTGCACCGATGACAGTATGTAAAAAAAAAAAATTTGCGGGAAAAAAAACATTTGTATTACATTTTTTCATTTTCCAAAAGATTGTGATAAAAAATTACAACTTCAAAAATCTTGCCATGCATTTTGTTAAATAGCTCAGTATCATACCTCCCAACTTTTTGAGATGGGAATGAGGAACACCTACCAGTGCAAGCATGTCGACATAGGACACACCCCTTTCCACGCCCCCTTAAAGGACAATTGTACAGAAAAACAAGATTAGTTAAAGTGGAGGTTCACCCTAAAAACAAGTATATACCATTAAATCCAGCATACTGCCGACATGTACAGTATGCTGTTTTTTTTATGTTTTTTTTCGGTTTACATACTGTAGTATAGGTATTTCTTCCCCCAGCTTCCGGGTAGTGAATCCCGCGGGAGTGGGCGTTCCTATTCGAGACTAAGTGATTGACGTATGACAAAAGCTTGCCCCCCCGGCGCAAAAGGCGCGTCACCAGTTTCCGAAAAAAGCCGAACGTCGGTGCACAGGCGCCGTATAGCGCCGACTCGTAGTTCGGCTTCTTTCGGAAACTGGTGACGCGCATTATGCGCCGGGGGGCAAGCTTTTGTCATACGTCAATCACTTAGTCTCGAATAGGAACGCCCAGTCCCGCGGGATTCACTACCCGGAAGCCGGGGGAAGAAATACCTATACTACGGTATGTAAACCGGAAAAAAAAAAACCCAGCATACTGTACATGTCGGCAGTATGCTGGATTGAATGGTATATACTTGTTTTAGGGTGAACCTCCGCTTTAAACCCATCAGTGCTTTTTTTTACCACTACTATTCCTTTATTTTGACTTCTGGAATTGACAAATGCAGTCATTTAGAAATCAGATGAAAGGTTTAGCGCTGGAAAACACTTTTTGATAGCTAAAAAGTGCATTTTATATACAACTATATAGATCAGACCAAAATGAAGGACAAATGAGGAGGAATGAGGGACAGAGGGACATTGCTCCAAATCAGGGACAGTCCCTCGAGATCAGGGACACTTGGGAGCTATGGCATAATTGAAATCTGAAAATTGTCCTGGCCAGGAAGGGGGTGATAGTGCTCAGTATTGAAGTGGTTAATATCTAGCCGCAACACAGGAAAGAATGCAATCATGAATGCATTTCAGGAGAGCAATATAACTTTAAGATCAGTAAAAAAAAAAAAAAAAAAAGGCCACCTAAAAATTGCACCAGATTACAATGTATTTGTGCTCTACCACCGCAATATCACTGTAATGACAGCTGTCACGGGATGCAAAACTCTTCTTGAACAGAGGGGGCGCTCTGCAACAAGGATGTAGCCTCTACTTCTAATACTTGTTGATGTTCTTCCAATCAGAAAGCGCAACACTGATACCTCCCTAAGTACGGCTTGTCAGCGGTCGAGGGATAGTTACTGTTGATTGGTCAGCAGCAGCTACCTCTGCTTTTCTCGGAATCTGCGATTGGCAGAGACATAAGACCCGGTCCTCTTACATTGGTTTTTAGAAAGCTCTTTGTATAACGCGATTGGCCAGGGGGAGGAACATGGCGATGGTTGTTTATTCGTATAGCCACACCCCCTGGCAATGTTCCTGTGGCTGTGATTGGATAGTGCGGGAGGAAAGTGTGCGAGTGGAGAAGCTGCATCCTTGAGAGAGGACACGGAGGGAGCCCGGGACGTGCGGCCTATGGCAGGGAGGAGGAGTGTGTCTATGTAAAGAGCCCCGTCCGGTCACACAATGAGGCTGCTCAGGGCCCTCATGAGAAGCGCCTCCCTCACCAACACCCAGGGACTGGTGGACTACTACTCCAAGTTTTCCCCCTCACCCCTCTCTATGAAGCAGTTCCTGGACTTCGGTGAGTCACACGGGGCCCCATTCATTGGCAGACTCCCGGGCTTCTCCACACTCCATACATGAGGAGGAATCGCATCTTCCTCCTCATACATGAAGAACATCCTACCTGTCCTCCCACCTTCCTCCTCATACATGAAGAACATCCCCTCTTCCTCCTCATACATGAAGAACATCCCCTCTTCCTCCTCATACATGAAGACCATCCCCACCACCTGTCCTCATACATGAAGAACATCCCCCATCCTCCTCATACATAAAGAACATCCTCCTCATACATGAAGAACATCCCCACCACCTGTCCTCATACATGAAGAAAATCCCACCTTCCTCCTCATACATGAAGAAAATCCCACCTTCCTCCTCATACATGAAGAACATCCCCCCTTCCTCCTCATACATGAAGAACATCCCCCCTTCCTCCTCATACATGAAGAACATCCCCTCTTCCTCCTCATACATGAAGAACATCCACCACCTGTCCTCATACATGAAGAACATCCCCCATCCTCCTCATACATGAAGAACATCCCCCTTCCTCCTCATACATAAAGAACATCCCCCATCCTCCTCATACATGAAGAACATCCCCACCACCTGTCCTCATACATGAAGAACATCCCCCTCTTCCTCCTCATACATGAAGAACATCCCCCCCTTCCTCCTCATACATGAAGAACATCCCCCCCTTCCTCCTCATACATGAGGAACATCCCCACCACCTGTCCTCATACATGAAGAACATCCCCCTCTTCCTCCTCATACATGAAGAACATCCCCCCCTTCCTCCTCATACATGAGGAACATCCCCACCACCTGTCCTCATACATGAGGAACATCCCCCTCTTCCTCCTCATACATAAAGAACATCCTCCTCATACATGAAGAACATCCCCACCACCTGTCCTCATACATGAAGAAAATCCCACCTTCCTCCTCATACATGAAGAAAATCCCACCTTCCTCCTCATACATGAAGAACATCCCCCCTTCCTCCTCATACATGAAGAACATCCCCTCTTCCTCCTCATACATGAAGAACATCCACCACCTGTCCTCATACATGAAGAACATCCCCCATCCTCCTCATACATGAAGAACATCCCCCTTCCTCCTCATACATAAAGAACATCCCCCATCCTCCTCATACATGAAGAACATCCCCACCACCTGTCCTCATACATGAAGAACATCCCCCTCTTCCTCCTCATACATGAAGAACATCCCCCCCTTCCTCCTCATACATGAAGAACATCCCCCCCTTCCTCCTCATACATGAGGAACATCCCCACCACCTGTCCTCATACATGAGGAACATCCCCACCATCTGTCCTCCCACCTTCCTCCTCATACATGAAGAACATCCCCCCCTTCCTCCTCATACATGAAGAACATCCCCCCCTTCCTCCTCATACATGAAGAACATCCCCCCCTTCCTCCTCATACATGAAGAACATCCCCCCTTCCTCCTCATACATGAAGAACACCCCCCCTTCCTCCTCATACATGAGGAACATCCCCCCTTCCTCCTCATACATGAAGAACATCCCCCCTTCCTCCTCATACATGAAGAACATCCCCCCTTCCTCCTCATACATGAGGAACATCCCCCCTTCCTCCTCATACATGAAGAACATCCCTACTTGTCCTCGCACCTTCCTCCTCATACATAAAGAGTTAAGCAGCTGACCACACAATGGTGCTGCCCCTCCAGTGGGTACCCAACAAATCATCCAAAGCAAACCTTAAAAGACGGAGCACCAGACAGGATGGTAAAGGGATTTTATACACTTTAAAGTTTCACAGAAAATCCCTCCACTTTATCCGGGCTTTGGATCTAGCCAAGAGTCTCAGTGAACTCCAAGAACTTTCCTATATAATTCGCTAAGGAAAAGGAAGACATAAATCTGAGGAATTTGTTATCGGTGGTGCCAGTGTTCTTGGCAGTCATATCACCACAGGGTACGGATTCAGGATTATTCGGTGTACAGTGCCGTCATTGGACTTCTTTCCATCTGGTTTGGTGCTCCTTCTGTTGATGTTTGCTTTGGGTTGCCCATTTAGGCCACTGATGGTCACCTTATTCAGTGCTACCTCGACCATGTGTTCCTATGCCTTGAATGGACACAGTGACAGATTCTCTTGAACCGTGTTGTTGCACATTGTAACTATACTAGAGAGCTGTCACCTCTGTGATAACCCTCCATTGGTAAGCATTATGAAGCAGCCTTGGCAGGCCTTTCATAACAGGCTGGTATGTTTTATTTATGTGCTCTATGTGGAGTAAACTTTCTTATACCACTTGTTTGAGCAAGACGTTCTCATCCCGTATTCAGTCCTGACTCCTGGCCACGGGTAGTGTGTTTTCCAGTCATCCAGTATAAATCTGCCCTTATTTACTCAAACAGCTACGTTTACACATTTGACATTGCAAAACCGTGCATGGAAGAGTTCTTAAAGTGCTTTTTGTAGTTCTTGAGGATTTTTGTTTTTATGATTTATGTAAATGTAAAGAATGAGACCTAACAGGTGTAATTCCCTTAGGAATATGTGTGCATTCTTTAACCACTTCCATACAGGGCACTTTTTACACCTTCCTGCCCAGACCAAGTTTCAGTTTTCAGAGCTGTTGCAATTTGAATGACAGTTGCGCGGTCATGCAACACTGTACCCAAACTACATTTTTATAATTTTGTTCCCACAAATAGAGCTTTCTTATGGTGGTATTTGATCATTTCTGGGATTTGTATTTTCTGCTAAAAAAAATGACCGAAAATTTTGAAACAAATACGTTTTTTTTGTTTTTTTTTGTTTCAGTTACAAAACTTTGTAAATAAGTACGTTTTTCTCCTGGGCACTGATAAGGTGGCACTGATGATGGGCACCGATTAGGTGGCACAGATGGGTAAGGTGCCAAACCATGCCTGCCAATCAGTGATTGGCATCCTTGGTGGTCTAGGGTGGCATACCTGGTGGTGGGCATCCCTGGTGGTCTGGTGGCATCCCTGGTGGACCAGTGTGGGCATCCTCAGGGGGGCTGCGTTGATGATGGATCAGCACAAACCCCCCCCCCCCCGTCAGAGGAGGAGCCAATCGTCTCTCCTCTACTTGCGTCTGACAGATGCGAGTGAGGAAAAGCCGATCACAGGCTCTTCCTGTTTATATCGTGATTGGACACGGCTGATCAAGTGGTAAAGAGTCTCTGTCAGACTCTTTACCAATATCGGTGTTGCGGGGTGTCAGACTGACACCCCGCAACAACGATTGCCACGGTGCGCCCCCAGGGGGGCGAGCAGCGTCTCAATATCCTGAAGACGTCATATGACGTCCGGTCAGGATATTGAATCCACTTTGCCGCCGTCATTTAGCATAAGGCGAGCGGCAAGTGGTTAATGTATATGTGACCCTTTACCTTTTTAAATTGTTAAAGCGGAGTTCAGCCGAAAAAAATAAGTCTGAAAGTCTGAGAAATATAGTGGGCATCAAATAAACCTGTTGTCCATGAAGTCAGGGTGCCCATGCATGATCTGTGTCCACAGCCAAAGTGCCTACAATTGGCATGTGGGTGTCAAAACTGGACCACGGAGCAATGGATGAAGGTGGCCTGGTCTTTTGAATTACATTTTCTGAGTGTGTGTCACTTACCTGGGTAAGAGATGGCACCAGGATGCAGTATGGGAAGAAGGCAAGCCGGTGGAAGCAGTGTGATGCTTTGGGCAATGTTTTGTGGGTAAATCTTGCTGCTGCCATTCATGTGGCATTTACTGTGACACATACCACCTACCTAAACATTGTTGGTGACCAAGTACACCCCTTCATGGAAACGGTATTCCCTGATGGCAGGGCCTCTTTCAGCAGGGAAATGCACCCTGCCACACTGAAAGAATGGTTCAAGGATGGTTTGAGGAACACGACAACAAATTTTGAGGTGTTGCCTTCAGCCTCCAGATTCTCCAGATCTCAATCCAATCGAGGATCTGTGGGATGTGCTGGAAAAACAAGTCTGATCCATGGAGGACCCACCTCACAACTTACAGGACTTGAAGGATCTGCTACTGAGGACTTGGTGCCAGATACCACTGCATACCTTCAAAGGTCTAGTGGCGTCCTTGCCTAGATGAGTCAGGGCTGTTAGTTTTGGCAGCAATAGGGGGACCTACTCACACATTTCCCATGGGCTCTGTTCTTAGCTGCATAAAAGGCTTAGAGAGGTTGGGGGGGGGGGGGGTGGTGTGTATAAGCAGGAGGCAGAAGGGAAAACGGCACACTGATCTTCCCAGTGATTAGCCGAGCAGGAACGCCCATCAGCACAAGTCTGACCATTTGAGTATAGGCAGACTGTGCTCCTAGGTAGAATGAAAAGAGGCAAACTGACCATACTGGGATAGCTGTGCTTCCAGGCCTAGTGTTGTCAGTTTGAAATAATAAAACCGAGGCACAGGCGTGATCCCCAGGTATTTCTACACAGGAATTTTCAATATTTGAGACAAGTAACTATAACAAACCTGTGAAATGGGCCAATGCCACCGGGTTCTGTACAGCAGCCAAGCAAGTAGCTTTTTTTTACAGATAGAGCTGTGTATATCTCTCATCACTGTTTAATTTGAAGAGACACTGTCACCATGCCCATGCCCATGCCCATTCAAGGCAACGTGAAAGTATCTCTGTATGGGAGTCTAGCAGTGTCTGCTAGGCGCAGAAGCCTTAATGAGTTACACACCTCTCTTACCTGTAAGTTCTGGGCATTCTTTTAATTACCTATTAAGTGTTAGCTTGTAGAAGGGAAATGCCTTATGGAGGAGAAGGGGCATGACTGACGTGTTGACATTCATTAGTTGTCTGAAGAGCAGACAGGAGGCAGTACAGGAACACGGAGGTTCCAGCACTTCAGGGTCTGGAGTATCTCATGCTGTGCATTTATATAAGGAGTGGGTGGATTACAAACCTATGGCAGCAGTTTCTGGAAATGCAGACTAAATGATGAGGGCGTCTCATTTATGGCATTAAACAGTACTCATAATATATATTCGTATCTCACAAAAGTGAGTACACCCCTCACATTTTTGTAAATATTTTATTATATCTTTTCATGTGACAACACTGAAGAAATTACACTTTGCTACAATGTAAAGTAGTGAGTGTACAGCTTGTATAACGGTGTGCATTTTCTGTCCCCTCAAAATAACTCAAAACATAGCCATTAATGTCTAAACCACTGGCAACAAAAGTGAGTACATCCCTAAGTGCATATGTGCAAATTGGGCTCAATTAGCCATTTTCCCTCCCTGGTGTCATGTGACTTGTTAGTGTTACAAGGTCTCAGGTGTGAATGGGGAGCAGGTGTGTTAAATTTGGTGTTATCGCTCTCACACTGGTCACTGGAAGTTCAACATGGCAAAGAACTTTCTGAGGAGCTGAAAAAAAAGAATTATTGCTCTACATGAAGATGGGCTAGGCTATAATATTGCCAGGACCCTGAAACGGAGCTGCAGCACGGTGGCTAAGACCATGCAGAGGATTAATAGGACAGGTTCCACTCAAAACAGGCCTCGCCATGGTCGACCCAAGAAGTTGAGTGCACACGCTCAGCATCATATACAGAGGTTATCTTTGGGAAATAGATGTATGAGTGCTGCCAGCATTGCTGCAGAGGTTGAAGGGGTGGGGGGTTAATGTACAGACCATACGCCGCACACTGCATCAAATTGGTCTGCATGACTGATGTCCCAGAAGGAAGCTTTTTCTAAAGATGATGCACAAGAAAGCCCGGAAACAGATTGCTGAAGACAAGCAGACTAAGGGCATGGATTACTGGAACCGTGTCCTGTGGTCTGACGAGACCAAGAAAAACTTATTTGGTTCAGATGGTGTGAAGTGTGTGTGGCGGCAACCAGGTGAGAAGTACAAAGACAAGTGTGTCTTGCCTACAGTCAAGCATGGTGATGGGAGTGTCATGGTCTGGGGCTGCATGAGTGCTGCCAGTGTTCTGCCGAGATGTGTCCCCCTGGCGCATAATGCCCGCCCTGGACTGCGCAGCGCTCTAACTCCGAAAATGACCAAACGCGAAGAGCTGTGCACGAGCTGTAGACTGCGCCTGTGCAATGAACCGGGCATAGTGACAGTCGTTACCGCACGCTGCCGATGCTCGCTCCACTCTGCAAGGGGGGTGTGTATATTACAATTATATTGTGTAAGGGGCGGATGCCACAAACTCCCCCCATCAACAGAGCATACACCCGCCCCCCCTATCAGACGATATAATAGTAATACACAGGCCACGGGGAGCGGGGCCGAGTGATACAGTCGGCGGCTATGGCTGTCGGCTGTATCACGGTAGTGCGCCTGCAAGGACTCCACACCATGCTAACTCTCTCGCATGACTGTGTGGAGTTCTTGCGGGGAGGACCAGAGACAGCCGCTGAGGGACCCCAGAAGACGTGGAAAACGAGCTGCACAGTGGAGGTAAGTATATCAACATCTATCTGAGGCCTCTGCTATATATCATCCGCCGCCACAACCTATCTTTTCATGTCTACGCTGACGACACCCAGTTCTACATTCCTCTGCCCAGGGATGGGGGGGCACAGATAACTCTGGCCACCTGCCTGGAGGAAATTCAAGCCTGGATGGGGGCCAATTATCTTATGCTCAATGGCTCCAAGACTGAGTGCATGGTTTTATGCAATCAGCCATGGTCGGGCGGTTTCCCTACCTGGCCGGACTCGTTTTCATCGGTCCCAGTGCCAGTCACCCAGGTCAGGAATTTGGGAATCATCTTGGACGAGAGATTGACGCTACGACCACAGGTAAACCAGGTGGTGAGTTCTTGTCACTTCCACTTGAAACTCCTGAGGTCGACTTTTCGCTTCATTGAAGAATCGCATAAGATCTCCATGGTCAATGCCATTATTGGAAGTCGATTAGATTATTGTAATGCTTTGTACCTGGGTTTACCTAATAACATCATGCACAAATTACAGCTTATTCAGAATGCCGCTGCGAGGCTACTCACGGGTGTTGGTCGTCGTGACCACATCACGCCATCGCTGAGAGCCCTGCATTGGCTACCCGTGAAGGAACGGGTTCTGTTTAAGACTGGATGCATGGTGCACAGGGCTACCCATGGCAAGGGGCCAGTGTACCTGCAGGAAAAATTCACCAAGTATGTGCCCAACCGTACCTTAAGGTCGGCTAATTTGGAAACTTTGGTGATTCCTAAATTTCGTAAGAAAAAATGCGGAGGGAGGACGAGTGCGGTCCAGGGAGCACAGTTTTGGAACTCCCTGCCTCTAAAATTAAGGCTTGAGAATGATCTTTTTAAGTTCAGGAAGCTTTTAAAAACTGAGCTTTTCAGTCTAGCCTATGGAATTACATAGGTTTTTATAGTTCTTTTGATCTGCTACTATTTTAAATTTGATCTGTTCCGCTGCCTGTGTGTGTTTTTTTTGGTTGTTGCTGTATTGTTGTTCTCGGCGCATCGAGGCCTACGGGTAACTGACTGCGTTTTGTACTTTTTTTGTACTTTTAAGAATTTTAATAAATAAATAAATAACATGTTTGTGTGTGTGTTTTTTTTTTTTTTTTTTTTTTATAAAAATTTTCCTTTACAAACCCTTAAATCCTTGTGCGTTGGTGACTTATTGCCTGTGAGTGCAGCACATATCGCAGTCCTCTTCTAGTTTAGTAGAGAATGGCCAGGCTGATAAACACTCACAATTCTCATGGATAGTTTGTGTCCAGCTCCCCATTCACACTCTTCTATGCCCTGTCATGATGTGCTGAATCATTGCTATAGCAACACAAAGAGATACAACGTGATCACTATTTTGCGTCTATGTTTCACACGAGGCTTCTGAATAGCTTCAACTTTGTTCCAATTTTAAGCAAAATATCTAAGACGTGTGATAGGTCACATGAATATAAATAGCCAGCAATGCATTACCTTGGCCTGCAGCATGAAGGGCAAATAGCTAGTATACTTTCTGTGCATACAGGTTTTCATTTGCTGTTAACAGTTAAAGGTAACAAGCAAACTGAAGCACAACAAATGTTATAGACAGACGGGATTATAATAAAAAAAAAAAAAAAAAAAGAAAGTGTAATGATAGGATGTTAATACTGTTGGTTAACATGTTGCATATTACTGTTTAGAGCCATTATTTTATCCTCTTTGTTAATGCACCTAAATCCAAAGTCTCATTGAGACTCTGCATCACATGTAGGTGTTTCCTAGGGTGGTCTGCCTAGGAGTTCCTCCGTACTGACATCCTACCATCCCTGAAAGGAAAACCCCTTAGACAGTTGTCACTGAAACAAAGGTGTTCATCGGAAGATTAATTCTAACCTTTTTGCTTGGGTCAAAACCATAAAATTATGGATTTTTGTGCTTGAGGTAGTCTGTTGGAGTGAGGAGTATTAACTCCTTAAATTGGCTGTAAAGGCAGACTGTTTATTTTTACCTTACTGCATTCTATGCATGAAGATAAAAAAACCTTCATGCAGTACACCCCCCCCCTCCCCCCCCCCCCCCCCCCCCCAATACTCGACTGAGTCCGATCTCCATCCAGCAATGTGCACGACGAGAGCCTTGTATCTTTTGGGTCTTTCCCTCCTTGTTGGCTCAGATGGTAACGAGATGGGGATGGTGTCAAGTCCTGTTCTGTATGTCTTATGGACACAGAGCAGGGCTCGGGAGCAAGCATATGCAAGTGCCCCTATAGCAAACAGCTTGCTATGAGGGCATAAAGGGTAGCAGAAACCGGAGTGCCAGCATGGGACCCCAGAAGAGGAGGAGGCTATTACATGGAACAGGCAGATACAACCTGTTCTTGTAATAAAAAAATGAAACTTTACAACCTCTTCTTAATTCTCTGCCCCTAGACTAAACGAGAATGTAAACCTC
The DNA here is from genome assembly GCF_905171775.1 of Rana temporaria. NCBI lineage: Eukaryota > Metazoa > Chordata > Amphibia > Anura > Ranidae > Rana > Rana temporaria. The sequence continues at coordinate 166,069,525 of NC_053494.1, read as the reverse complement.
ACAGTGCATGTCTGAATCTTTTCACTTTCATGGAGCTGGGCTTTAAATGTGGTGGGGCAAATCCATTTTTTTTTTTACTGGAATCTCTATGGCATAGTGTATGGCTGCTGATGGAAGAATCTTGTTTCAAAATTATGGGTGAATTTCTAATTATTGACCTTTTTTTTTTAAATAAAAAAAAAAAAAAAGTTTTTATTGATTCAGAAACAAATTTAAACAAACAGTACAACCCTCGAGTGCACAGACAGAGGTTGATTCCTTTAACCACTTAAGCCCCGGACCAAAATGCTGCCTAAAGACCCAAGGGGTTTTTACAGTTCGGGACTGCGTCGCTTTAACAGACAATTGCGCGGTCGTGCGACGTGGCTCCCAAACAAAATTGGCGTATTTTTTTCCCCACAAATAGAGCTTTCTTTTGGTGGTATTTGATCACCTCTGTGGTTTTTATTTTTTGCGCTATAAACAAAAATAGAGCGACAATTTTGAAAAAAATGCTATATTTTTTACTTTTTGCTATAATAAATATCCCCCAAAAACATATATAACATTTTTTTTTCCTCAGTTTAGGCCGATACGTATTCTTCTACCTATTTTTGGTAAAAAAAATCGCAATAATCGTTTATCGCTTGGTTTGCGCAAAATTTATAGTGTTTACAAAATAGGGGATATTTTTTTTTGCTTTTTTTTTTTTACTACTAATGGCGGCGATCAGCGATTTTTTTCGTGACTGCGACATTATGGCGGACACTTTGGACAATTTTGACACATTTTTGGGACAATTGTCATTTTCACAGCAAAAAATGCATTTAAATTGCATTCTTTATTGTGAAAATGACAGTTGCAGTTTGGGAGTTAACCACAGGGGGCGCTGTAGGAGTTAGGGTTTACTTTGTGTGTTTACTAGTGTAGGGGGGTGTGGCTGTAGGAATGACGTCATCGATCGTGTCTTCCCTATAAAGGGAATGACGCGATCGATGCGCCGACACAGTGAAGCACGGGGAAGCCGTGTTTACATACGGCTCTCCCCGTTCTTCAGCTCCGGGGAGCGATCGCGACGGAGCGACTATAAACGAATAGCCGCGCCGTCGTCCCGGATCGCTCCTGAAGCCACGGGGACCGCCGCATGTACGGGGGGGGGTCCCGATCGGACCCCCGACCCACGTCAAGCAGGGCACGTATATATACGTTGATGTGCCTGCCTGTGCCATTCTGCTGACGTATATGTACATGAGGCGGTCCTTAAGTGGTTAAAGCGTACATCATACAAGAATAGATACATGTCCCTTACTACACCCACTGACATCAGTCTTTTCCCCCCCCCTCTAACAAATATACATGCCCTCCCACCCCGATACCAATAATACACTAGACAAGCCCTCATGATCTCACAATAGCACCCGTTTACAAGCACCTCAGAAGTCTGGTCATGACAAGCTCCCTGGGACTCAGACCCGGCGTATCCAGCCACATCCCCCATATTCTCTCAAACCTGCCAGGACACCCTCTATGCTGATAAATGTGTTTTTCCATCACTAATGCCTTTCCCACGTGGGAAATCCATGAGGAATGAGTTGGTGGAGAGGCAGACTTCCACCCCATTAGTATTAATTTCCTAGCCTGGAACAGTGTCCTAGAGACAGCCACCCTGGTCATTTCCTCTGGGACTACATCCTCCAGCACCCCCAACAGGCAACATACAGGATCGACCGGAACCTTAGTCTGAAAAGTTAGTTAATTGTCTCCACCACCCCACTCCAGTATGTGTGCAGCTTCGGGCATCGCCACAGGAGATGTATTAGGTCCCCCTCGTGCTTCTGGCATCGGCAGCACAACGGGTCCGCCCGACTACCCATCCCGTGCAGTCTCACCGGTGTATAGTGTACCCTCAGCAGTATGTACAGTTGTGAAACCTTTTGTGCGACATTTAGGGAACATGTAGTTCGGGATTGAAGGGCCTCCTCCCACTGGTCACCCGTAACCTGGCCGAGGTCCCGCTACCAAGCAGAAAAAGACCCCACATGGGTACGCGTCCAGGTGTTCAGATAGTAGCATCTGATAGCACTGGGAAATAATTCCCTTGGTCTCAGAAGCCGATCGCAGCAAGTGGAATACCGGAGTGGGTGACATTGTCCACTCCACAGCATTCCCCTGCGCCGCTACTGCGTGCCTAAGCTGAAGATAGGAGAGCCACATAGAGGCCGGTAGATCAAATCGAGCCTGCAGTTGAGGGAATGTTAGCAGACTGCCATTATGAAATATCTGAGACCACATATATTAATGCCATGTGTTTTCCAGCGGGATCCCTGCTGCAATTTAGCCAACTCGGTGTAGGAGAAGTTATTCCATATTGGACTATGGTCAGTAAACCCCCTCACCCCCTGAAGCTGCCTACCCTTGTTCCAAATTTTTTGAGTTGGCGTTAATGTCGGGTTTTGTTTATTGGATTTGAGAAACATTTGTGCCTCCAGGCCCAGGGGAATGGTCTCAGCACCAGAAGCATCAGCCGTGCCAACGATCCCACTGGGTCCCGAGCCATGGAGCCCACCAAATGCTGTAACTGGGCAGCGATGTAATATACCCAAGGGTTGGGGACCGCCAACCCTCCGTCATCTTTAGCTCGCTGGAGCTGCTCCAGCCTGATCCTGGGGGTCCTCCCACTCCACAGCAACTTTCTGAAAAGGGTATTCACCACTCTGAAAACCTTCAAGTGTATAACCACGGGGGAGTTGTGTAGGAAGTACAGCAGCTGGGGCATTAATATCATTTTGATTAGGTTTGCCTTGCCTGCCAGGGACATCTTAAGGTTGTTCCACGTGTTAATCTTATCTCTAAAACGGGACAACAAGGGGTACACATTAAGCAAACAGTAGTCTGACAGTTTGGGCGAGATTTGTACACCTAGGTACTTGAAGCTATCTACTACAGGAATGGGGCATGAGGCCGGGAGGGTCACCTCCCTGTCTTCATCTAGCATCATCAGGGCAGATTTGGACATATTAATGGTCAGGCCAGAGAAGTGACCAAACCCTTGTATGACAGTCATGACCCCCAGCAATGACAGGGTGGGGTCCCCCAAGAAAAGCAGCATGTCGTCAGCGTAGAGCATTATCTTTTCATGGAGGCCACCATACCTGAAGCCCTCGACCTGGTCGCTCGCCCGTATCAGGGCCGCCAGAGGTTCTATAGCGATCGCAAAGAGCAGGGGGGACAGAGGACATCTGCCTAGTCCCCCTGCCCAAAGCAAAAGCAGGCGACATCTTATCCGCCATCCTAATGGACGCCTGCAGGGACGCATACAATAGCTTGGTCCAAACCACAAAGCGTTCTCCAAAGCCAAACTTACCCAGCACTGCCCACAGGTACCTCCAGCTGACACTATCAAATGCCTTATTGGCATCAAGCGACAGCAGGGCCCTACGGCCCCTATTGTCCGCCTGTACTTGCATGTTTAAGTAAAGCCTACGTAGATTAGTGGCTGTGGACTTTTGCGGCATGAAGCCAGCCTAATCTTGGTGGATGATTGAGGACACTATCCCATTGACTCGTATCGCCAGAACCTTAGCCAGGATCTTCACGTCGCTCTGAAGCAATGAAATAGGCCTATATGAGCCCGGGTCTTCCCCAGGTTTCAACAGTAGGATCACATTGGCCTTATTCATAGAGTCAGGGAGCACCCCCCCCCCCTCCAGCGAAGCATTATAAACTATCAATAGTTCAGGGAGTAATAGCTCCCCATATTGGGTAAACACTTCCATGGGCATACCATCCTCCCCCGGGACCTTACAAGTAGGAAAAGAGCAGGCCGCCACCTGGAGCTCCTTCAAAGTTATAGGAGCGTCTAGTTGCTTGCGTGCCCTGGCAGACAGTGATGGCAAAGTCATTTGGGACATATATGTAGCTAAATCATCATCCGAGTAAATTGACCTTTTTAAATGATGGCATTTGCCAATCTTTATTCAGGAGGATTCACCCATCAGCTGCCACATCAAGAGACTCCGGAAACCAATAAGATTTTCTGCCAAACCACATCACATGCTGAAAATGTATCCCATAAAATACAGACAGAAGAACATCGAGCCGTGTGAATTGTACAACAGGTCCTTTTACAAATTGATATGTTATAAATTACATTCACAAACCAAGTAAACAATTAAGTAAAGTAAAGGCATATTTTCTAGCTGGGGTTTTTTTTTTAAACCTTTTGTTTGTTTAATATAGTAGGTATTTTAACCCTCCTAAATATATTTTATAGAAAGGAGTTGTGGGATATACGGGTGTAACATTTATTTTCCCTCCTGCAATGTGACTTTGAGTTTCCTGTGCCAAGTAATCTTCCAGCCTTTTGCCTGCGTGTCTCATGTAGTCTGTGGTGAAATCCTGTGGTTGGCACACAGATCAGAGGGACTAGAGGGGAAGGGTTTGGTTTAAGACTCTACGTGGAAAATCCCATCTCCGAGGATCAGAGCACTTTTTGACATCCACTATGTGATTATATAGTATTTATTGTCTCAGGGTAGATATTTCACACCACAGTTTTCAGCTGTTAAAGTTGCTGTGTCAAGAGTCCCACTTCAAGAAGTCCCAAACGGCAGATCATGATTACTGCCATCCAGCATACAACCACTTATTAAGTCTTCTTTCATCAGTTAAACATGTTAATTGTACATTAGTGATATGTGTGCAGGTTTTATTAATGTGCCATTTGTCTTTTAGGATCCGTAAATGCTTGTGAAAAGACATCATTTATTTTCCTGCGACAGGAATTGCCTGTGAGATTAGCAAACATAATGAAAGAAATAAACTTGCTTCCAGACAACCTCCTAAAGATGCCTTCAATAAAACTGGTGCAGAGCTGGTAAGAGAGCTTTCCACTGCAATGTAGATTTAGGGTGGGTGTGATGTCATCAAGAGGGGAGGTACAGGAAGTACTGGCTATCGGAACAGCAATGAAAGTCAATATTTGCATATGCGTTCTACGTGCGATTGTACGATGTGTATGGGATGATGTCAGGTTTGCTTTAAATTATATTGATGTTCTAATGGAGAAGTACAAAGCCGATGACTGACTGGTTATAGTCCACTCTGGAGATCTTGGTAATACTAATTCATATGTTTTCTCAGGTATGTTCAAAGTTTCCAGGAAATAGTTGATTTTAAAGACAGAAATGCAGAGGACCCAGATACTGTCCGAACGTAAGTGGTTTATCTATATAATTTTTTTTTATTAATTAAAGTGTATTTTCCCCCCAAAAAATGCTTTTAAATGACCACTGCGCAAATACGGTGTGACCTAAAATATTGCAATGACCACCATTTTATTCTCTAGGGTTTCTATAAGACCTATCCTGAAAATAAGACCTAGCGTTTTTTTTCCAGGAGGGCTGCAATATAAGCCCTACCCCGAAAATAAGCCCTAGTTAAAAATATTTGTAAAATCCACTCTATTACAGGAGTATATAATGTACAATATGTGTGTTTCTGTAATATAAATGCGGGGAAGAGAGCTCCGGCGGGTCACAGAAGCACAGAATGGCGCTATAACAAAGGTATTTGGCACAATTATATTACAGGAACACACACATTGTACATTATATAATACTGTAATAGAGTGGATTGTAGGATTTTACAAGCATTTTAACTCGGTTCACACTGGGGATTCCTGACAGGCAGGGAGGGAGGGGGAGAGAAGACAGCACATTACATGGTAAGACCTTCCCCGAAAATAAGCACTACTGTGTCTTTTATTGGCATAATTAATATAAGACCCAGGCTTATTTTTGGGGAAACACGGTATGTTTGGGGGTTCTAAGTAATATTTTCTAGCAATTTTTTTTTAACTTGTTAGCAAAAAGTGTCAGAAAAAAGTTTAGTCTTTAAGTGGTTAAACTGAGCTCATTTGCAGACTGAAGTTCATCCCTTTTATCTAAAAGAACCCAATGATGCAAGAGGGGTTATATACTAAAGGCAAATTCATTGTGCACTCGCTGTAAATCTGAGGGGGACAGGCAAGGAAAATAAAAAACTAAATTTTTGCTTGCACATGATTGGATGATAAAAATCAGCAGAGCTTCCCCTCATTTTAGATCTTCCCCCTCAGATCTACAGCGACTGTACTTCCAAGTGCACTTGTAGTGCAGAGTGGATTTGCCTTTAGTAAATCAACCCCAATGCTGAGCAATAAACTTTGCCGGCTGCCTTTTATTTATTTTACAGCTCTGAGCAGAGAACAGCTCCGCACTTGTTACATGAATCGGGGAAATGCCAGGTTAAGATCGTGAGGGGGTTAAATCGAGATTGCGATTTTATTTTTTACAATTAATTGTGCAGCTCTAGTATATGGTCACACATATTGCATGTTCTGTGATGTGAAGAAGTGGCCTCACAAGCATTTTGTTTTGCAGTCACAAAACAAAACTTTTTACAACTTATTAAATGCTAATAGTCTTTGTTTTTGGTCAGTTTCACAGACACAGTGATAACCATCCGAAATCGGCACAATGATGTCATTCCCACCATGGCGCAGGGTGTCGTAGAATATAAAGACAGCTTTGGTGTTGATCCAGTAACGTCTCAGAATGTCCAGTATTTCTTGGACCGTTTCTACATGAGTCGCATTTCAATCAGAATGCTTTTAAATCAGCACAGTAAGTCCAGAAGCTGGTTCTTGGGGCAAGACCTTTGCCAGATTTAGTGCAGAGGTAATTTGTGTAGTTCCTAGAGAAATCCTGCCATTGTTTGTTTTGTTTTTGCCCAATTCAGTCTTAAAAGAGGAAATCTTTGCTGCTGTTGATGGCACTATTATGATTCCTTTGCTCTACTTCAATGGTTCTGACCACTGTTGGTTCTGGAGATGCATTCATATAGCAGAAGCTGATGGCCAGGTACTGGGTACCTACTGAGTGGGTGCAAATGTAAACAGACTAAAGCCCGGTACACACTAACAGGTGTGTGTTTTTTTATTTTTATTTTAACCCAACGAGTTGAACGAAAAAAAGCTGACTGCTCCGGTCGGAGCCGCTGTATGAACGATCCGATGTTAGTACATCGATCTGCCCTGCTGAGCAGTTGTGTTTTAGTGGTTAACCACTAGGTGGTGCTGAAGGGGTTAAGTGTGCCTAGGGATGTGTTCTAACTGTAGGGGGATGGGCTATGTGTGACATGACAGTGATCACAGCTTCCGATTACAGGAAGCTGTGTACACTGTCTTGTCACTAAGAAGACTGGGGAAATGCTTGTTTACATCAGAATTTCCCCCTTCCTCACCGTGACACAATTGTGGGTAAGCTGTCGGAGTCACGGAGCCCGTGTCCACAATGCCGCGATCTTAAAGGGGACGTATATATACGTCCTTGTGCCTGCCTGTGCCATGCTTCAGACGTATATCGGCGGGCGGCAAGCGGTTAAATATGTGCCAGAGACTCCCTTTGTAGTGTTTTATATATTGCCCTGGCCATGTGCTCCTTTCACTTTTTGCTATTTTCAGACAGCGACAATGGATCCCATTTTTTTTTTTTTTGGATCTCCAAAAAAAAAAATAAAAAAAATCACAAGCTTTCCCTATTCCAGTGTTTCTCAACTCCAATTCTCAAGACGTCCCAACAGGCTTACCATTATTTTGCACAGGTGATTTGATCTGTTTCACTGCCTTAGTAATTACCATAGCCGTTTCATCTGAGGGAAATCCTGAAAACATGACCCGTTGGGGCGTCTTGAGGACTGGAGAAACACTGCCCTATTCTATGCTAAATGATACAATTTGTCTGGATTTGGGTCCTGAAAATCTATCCACTGCTTAGAAAAGTAGACACCATTGGTGTACTACTAAAGGAAAATATACAGCGCACTTGCTCCAGAGCTTAGCAAGTAAGCTAAAACTTAAATTTGCAAAAAATACTCCATCACATGCAAGGAAAATAAGACCGCATTTTTGTTTGTACATGATTGAATGATGGAAACTAGAAGAACTTCCCCTCTGATTTAGAACAAATTCACTTAAAGTGCATTTTGCAGTGCACCGTATATTTGCCTTTAGTAAATCGACCTCCATGTGGCATGTCTTGTTTTGCTCTTTTAAACACTGAGCACAACTGGAGGTTATAAACAAACAGAGCATTGCTCCCTCGCCCCACACAGCGGTAATAAAAATCACATTGTGGAGTGCAGCGGGCCTTTGCCTTGAATTTCATCTTGTTGTAGAGATATGTGTTGGTACCTTTTTTTTTTTTTTCTTATGATGTCTGATCCTCTCTATTTGTTATGAAAATATTTTTCAGGTTTTCTTTTTTTTGTTAACACCTAACATTTGGACAACTTTTTCTGCATGATGGGCTGCTGTAACCAACATGTATTGACACATTCTGATAGGGCTGAATGTTGGCCACACCCACTCCAGCATCCTATAGTAGCACCAGTGCTGCAGATGAATACATGTACAAGGTGTAAGTACATTTTGACCCCAACGCTGTAGGGTTGGAGCCTGTCGGTCCCATTGGGTACTGAAGGGCAAACTTTTAGGAACTCCAGAGATTTGCCTGCCTTGTCCAGCTTATCCACCCAAACGAGATTAATTCAATTTGGAGTTGCCCTTTTAAAGATTTATTAGTTGCAATTTTAAAGTAAATGTAATCTTTTGTGTGTGGATTTTAAATGCAGCTTTTCCATAATAATCACTGCCTGTGAATTATTTTAATTTTTCGTTTCAGCGTTGCTGTTTGGTGGAGAAGTGAAAGTAAATCCAGCACATCCCAAGCACATCGGCAGCATAAACCCAACATGCAATGTGGTTGACGTTGTTCGAGGTAGAACTTGCTTGCCATAAATATTATTACAGGTTCTTTGTGTCTGTCCTATCCGAAGAGTAAAGTGTGAAATACGTTTTTTTTTCCTCAGCTGTTAACACTTAAAAAGGGGTATAAACCCTGCCTATAATATTTTATGTTATGTATGTAGCATTATATGATAACACATATGATTTTTACATTGGAAGCATTGTTCTGTCTTTCAGAATTTGTATCAGTACTCAGTGGAAGGTTACACTGACTATATTCAAATACCAATTCCTGAGGTTAAGTCAGTGTTAATGTACTGGCCTGTTACTCAGGACTGACATCTCACTTTAATAGGCTCTGTGATTCCAGATAAACACTAGTACAGAAATAAATGATGAGTCAATGCATGCTATGTTAGTTTGTATTGTATATCAGTCAAGATATACAATACAAACTCATTAAGCTTTTTATTTTACTTTTTATGAAGGTGTGTGTGTGTGGTGTGTGTTTTTTTTTTTTTTTTTTTTTTTTTTTACTCCGTCTGCAGTCTGTGTCCCTCATGGGCCAGTTTCTGTGTATGTGGACCAGTGATTCAGCAGTCTGTACTCATGCTGGTTGGTTCCTTCTTATTCATGCCATCACACATGACATGCTTCTGCATCTCGAGGCACTGAAGCTCCGTACACAAGGGCAGAATGTCAGGAGAAATTTGCCAGTTAGAAAAAAAAAACAGCCAACGTTCTGCCCATGTGTATGTCGGTCTATCTGACAGAAGCCAGCCATCGGACAAGCATGCTCAAAGTTTAGCTGATGCTCTGTCCGTCTTTTCTCAAGATAATCTAGTGTGTGTGTGTGTGTGTGTGTGTGTGTGTGTGTGTGTGTGTGTGTGTGTGTGTGTGTGTGTGTGTATATATATATATTTATATATGATGGTGGCAAATTGTTTACCAATGGTTTAGCCATCTAAATGTCCCAATTATGGTAAGGGCCAGAGCTGCAGGCACATGTATTTTTGTGATCTTGCAATACTTTTGCTAAACTACGTTTAAGTGATCACTGTATGGTAACTTTAAAGAGAGATTACCAGTGTGTTCATTGAAATGCCCACCAGGGAACATTGTTCATTGTTGGGAGACCTTGGTTACTGTACCGAGACGGTGGGGTTGCGGTGCCATGACTGCCCTCCTACACAGTAGATTTATAGCACAGCCACAAGGCTTCATGGGAGGACAATTTTTATAAACCATTTTAAGTTTGTTGTCAACTTTTACTTGCTAGCAACTTGGAAAAGTTACAAGCAGTGGTTTTGGCAACACTGTAATATTTTAAGTGAGCTATGAGTTCATCTTTAACTAGTACTGGCTACGTTATGCATTGTTTTCCAACTGCTGGGATGCTAGTGGGGTCATTTTAGGTTACATTACTGGCATGGCTCTAGTATACACTGACTGTCCTTGAGATTTTCCAGGCAGAAGTAAGTGTGAGACATAGAATTGGTTACAAGACTTTTTATTTTTTATTTTTTTTATTTACATGCTTTAGAGTGGAGGTCTGCCCAAAGAAAAAAAATAAATAATTAAAAGCCAGTAGCAACTCATACTGCAGCTGCTGGCTTTTAATAATCGAACACTTATCTGTCCTGGAGTCCAGCGTTGTCATCACGGCAGCTAATGGTTACATCAGCTATCTGGGGGTTAGCAGAATATAGGGTTGCATAGGAAGCGGAATTACTGGGCATAGATGAAAGATCACTAAGTATAAGCTGAACTCCAGGTTAACATCTAAATATACAGATGAAGGGCCGGATTCAGAAAGAAGATACGACGGCGTATCTCCTGATACGCCGTCGTATCTCTGAGTCCGGCCGTCGTATCTATGCGGCTGATTCATAGAATCGGGTTACACATAGATATGCCTAAGATCCGACAGGTGTAAGTGACTTACACTGTCGGATCTTAGGCTACAATTCCAGGCCGGCCGCTAGGTGGCGCTTCCATATCTTTTACGCGTCGAATATGCAAATTAGCATTTACGCCGATTCAGAAACGAACGACAGCCCGGCGCTTTTTTTTACGTCGTTTGCGTTCGGCTTTTTACAGCAGAAAGTTACCCCTGCTATAGGAGGGGTAAGTGCGGCGTATCCTATGTTAAGTATGGCCGTCGTTCCCGCGCCGAGTTTTGAATTTTTTACGTTGTTTGCGTAAGTCGTTCGCGAATACGGTCGGACGTAATTTACGTTAACGTCAAAACCAATGACGTCCTTGCGACGTCATTTGGAGCAATGCACGCTGGGAAAATTTGCGGACGGCGCATGCGCTGTTCGATCGGCGCGGGGACGCGCCTGATTTAAATTGTACACGCCCCTAGCCGCGGGATTTGAATTCCGCCGGGGGATTTACGATACGCCGCCGCAACTTTAGAGGCAAGTGCTTTCTGAATAAAGCACTTGCCTCAAAAAATTGCGGCGGCGTAACGTAAATCAGATAGGTTACGCGGATCTAAAGATCCGCTAACCTATCTGAATCTAGCCCGAAGTGTTTATATAAGGAAGCTGATTTGTGACAGGGTTTGTGTTTGGTAGCTCTGTCATACCACACAGCCATGCCTGACAGGCAGGACCTAATATTTCTCTGCTGAAGCTCAGAAACATTTGCAGGTCCTCTTCCCCACCCCCACCCTGTGAGCGGACAGTGAAAACAGAAGCAGCACACTGATGAGCTCATCTTTCTATCAACATGCTCCTCCTTGCACAGCAGCACAACTGTTGTGACTTCTTGTGCTGTTTCTTCCTCCCTCAGTTAGAGCTCGACTGTACAGAACACTGCAAAAGGCTGTTTGCAAGAAAAATTCTGGTACTTGCACTGCATGCCTTAAACACATTTTAGGATATAGTATTGAATACAGAGCTGCATGGATGTGTCTTTATATCTGCCTTCAGCTTCAACCAAAACTGTGCGCTATTGCTAATATTTTTTCAGAAATAGTCAGGTGTTCATATGGTGTATGTGTGTCTGTCTGTCTGTCTGTCTGTCTGTCTGTCTGTGTCATCACTGCTTTGGTGTTGAAGCAAGTATGCTGATTACCGTATTTATCGGCGTATACCGCGCACTTTTTTGCCCTGAAAATCAGGGCAAAATCGTGTGTGCGCGATATACGCCGATAACCGATTTCCCACGCTGAGTTTGAATACTGCGCCGGCATATACCGAGCGCAGTACACTCGTGTATAGTCGGGCAGTCTCAGGTCCTCCCGCGCTCACGTCCTGTACGTCCTGTACGTCCTGTACGACAGTAGCAGAGCCTGCCCGAGTGTACTGCGCTCGGTATATGCCGGCGCAGTATTCAAACTCGGCGCGGGAAACGAGCGAGAAGGACGCCAGACCCGACGAAGAGGACACCCGAAGCCGCAGGCGGACGCCGGACCCGACGAGGCCGCCGATGGACGCCGCGCAAGACACCAAAACTGTAAGTACAAAATCCCTTTTTCCACAGGAATTTCTGGCCAACTTTAGGGGTGCGCGCTATACCCCAATAAATACGGTAGTTGTTCTCACTTTATTGTGACTTCACTTGCTACATGGACATTCTGGTTAGGGACACGTTAAAGCTAAAGGATTTGTAAGAAGACTAACATTTTCTAAAAGGGTCAGTAGTCGTAGCCTCTGTATTTTTATAGAATTAGCAATTTGATACATTTCTTTGCCAGATAAGTCTCAGGGGGTGCTCTTGACAGGATGGACCTTTCATCTGACAACCCCTTGTACCCTCAGATGACCGTTGTACACATAGACATATATGCTTTTAAGATTAATCCATCCATAGATTTAAGTTTGACTGTCGTGTTTTTCTTATAGATGGGTATGAAAATGCAAAAAATCTATGTGACTTGTATTACGTAAACTCTCCCGAACTGGAACTTGCAGAATTTAATGGTAAGATATATAGTTATCAGACATTTTTACACTGTGTGGCAGTATTCCGATAATTGTATTTGTTTTTTTTTTCTCATTTTATTCTTATTTACTTTATTATTTTTCCAGCTAAGAATCCAGGACAGCCAATACAGGTGGTATATGTGCCTTCCCATCTATACCACATGGTATTTGAACTCTTCAAGGTATGTTTTCCTTTTAATGGCAGACTCTAAATTGCTTCTTAACCCAAGAACAAACATGTAATCTAATGCAGCCCACCCGTCCTTGGATGTGGTGCCTGCTATTCACAAGTATCTGTCTTTCCTGCCATTTCTGTGACTTGAATGACCAATGCATGCGATTAGTGGTGGCCATTCAGCCTGTACAAGTTTTAACACGCTGACCGCAGCTATTGCTGTTCACTTGTAGCCGCACCCCTAGTGGTTACCTTTAGTTATGGACTGATGTCTGAGCCTGAATGCAGTCAGATGGGTCCAGGCTTGGACACCTGTCCAGAACCGCAAGTAACATACTTTCTGTCCTTGATGCCACTTGTAACGGAACGTCCCACACTCCGCTTGAGTGCTTCCGTCATATGCCGCTTCCTATCAGTCTGGATATAGATATCAGATATTCCAGCTGCTCACAAGCACACAATGAGATGATACTTGTTTGTCTGCTGAACATGGAGTGTTTAATAGAACCAATAATACAACCTTATATACAGTTTAAAGAGGAGGTAACCAGAACATAAATTAACATGAGCTAATTAACTATCATTTACCCAGACTAGGCGACTCATAGATATGACCTTTCAGGGTAGACGTCACGTCCCCTCGCTTCACCTGCTATACAATACACATTATTATAAGTGTAAACACAGGACATCTTCAAACAATAGCATGGTCAATTAGCGCAGAGAACAGACAGATGGCTGGAGGTGAGGGCATTATCATCTCCTTACACTGTATGTCCCAACAGTATGAATCAGTCACTCTTAAATGGCATATACAGGGTACCCAGGCATACAGCTCACAAAGGGCACCGTTCCCCCAAATTCCAGGGCCCATGATCGCAAGGCAAGAGGCTAGCATTCAACCCACCCCCCCCCCCCCCAAAAGTCTCTGTCCCAGGTGAATCTGTCACACCACTCGCTCAAGAACAGTGTTGCTCAGTTCTAATGCAGACCTTTTAATTTTGATGATTGGCCAGCAAATTCATCTGACCTAAACCCCATAGAGAATCTGCGGGGTATTGTCAAGAGGAAGATGAGACAATAGAGATGAGCTGAAGGCCGCTATCAAAGTAACCTGGGCTTCCATAACACCTCAGCAGGGCCGGACTGGGAATAAAAACCAGCCCTGGAAAAATGTCATACCAGCCCCATAGTTTTAAACTTTTTCGGCCACTAGCGGGGGTTGAAAGTGCCCCACTGCCCCCCGAAAAGCACTGCAAAAAAGTTAGTAAAGCACCGCTAAAAACTGCATCGCTTTACCGCCGACGCCCCCAACGTGAAAGCAGCCTAAGGTAGGGGGGGGGGTTACTGATATAAGGGGGAAACCTTTATATCAGTGTCCCTTTACATTATTGTATTAACTCCCCCTTACATCAATGACCCCCCTTGCCCCTTAGGCTGGCCTTGCGGCGCTGTCACTGACCTCCTTTTAGGTGCACCTTGCAGGGATCAGTCAGGCGGCTCCAGCTTGGTGGCTCTGGTTTTCCTATAGTCTCCTTTCCACAGTCCACACACCTCTGACTTCTCCCATGACCCCCATCCCAGCGACACTCCCACTCTTGACTCCTCTCCAAACTCCCTCAGAGACTGCAGACTTCACATGATACAAGAGATGATCAGAGACTGCAGACATGATACAAGAGATGATCAGAGACTGCAGACATGATACAAGAGACCAATGCAGAGAGAACAGGCAAAAAAATATATATAAATGCACATTTTTTTACCTGAAAAATGTTTTTTATTATTATAATAAATACATTCACATTTTATTATTTACAGTATATTATTGTATTATAATACATAAGTTAACTCCATGAGAGAGGGGCTACAATGGCGAGAGAGAGAGAGAAAGGGGCTGCAATGGTGAGAGGGGGGCTATAATGGTGAGAGAGAAAGGGGCTGCAGTGGTGAGACAGAGAAAGGGGCTGCAATAGTGTGAGAGAGAGAGAGTGAGAGAGAGAGGGGGGCTATAATGGTGAGAGAGAAAGGGGCTGCAGTGGTGAGACAGAGAAAGGGGCTACAATAGTGTGAGAGAGAGAGAGAGAGAGAGAGAGAGAGGGGCTGCAATAGTGAGAGAGAGGGGCTGCAATAGTGAGAGAGAGAGGGGCTGCAATAGTGAGAGAGAGGGGCTGCAATAGTGAGAGAGAGGGGCTGCAATAGTGAGAGAGAGGGAGAGAGAGAAAGAGGCTGCAATGGTGGGAGAGAGAGAGGGGCTACAATGGTGGGAGAGAGAGGAGCTGCAATAGAGAGAGAGAGGCTGCAATGATGAGAGATAGAGGGGCTGCAGTGGTGAGAGAGAGGGGCTGCAGTGGTGTGAGAGAGGGGCTGCAGTGGTGAGACATAGAGAAAGGGGCTGCAATAGTGAGAGAGAGAGAGAGTCTGCAATAGTGAGAGACAGGAGCTGCAGTAGAGAGAGAGAGAGGGCTGCAATAGAGAGAGAGAGAGAGGGGGGGGCTGCAATGGTGAGAGAGAGAGAAGTGCTGCTATAGTGTGTGAGAGAGAGAGGGGGCTTTAATGGTGGGAGAGAGGGGGGGCTGCATTGGTGGGCGAGAGAGAGAAGGGGGCTGCAATGGTGGGAGAGAGAGAGGGGCTGCAATGGTGGGAGAGAGGGGAGCTGAAATAGTAAGAGAGAGAGGGCTGCAATGGTGAGAGAAAGGGGCTGCAATAGTGAGAGAGAGAGGGGGCTGCAGTGATGGGAGAGAGAGGGGGCTGCAGTGATGGGAGAGAGAGGGGGGCTGCAATGGTGGGAGAGAGAGATGGGCTGCAATGGTGGGAGAGAGAGAGGGCTGCAATGGTGGGAGAGAGGGGGGGCTGCAATGGTGGGAGAGAGAGAAGTGCTGCTATAGTGTGTGAGAGAGGGGGCTTTAATGGTGGGAGAGAGGGGGGGCTGCATTGGTGGGCAAGAGAGAGAGGGGGGCTACAATGGTGGGAGAGAGAGAGGGGCTGCAATGGTGGGAGAGAGGGGAGCTGAAATAGTAAGAGAGAGGGGCTGCAAGAGAGAGGGGGCTGCAGTGATGGGAGAGAGAGGGGGGCTGCAGTGATGGGAGAGAGAGGGGGGCTGCAATGGTGGGGGAGAGAGGGGGGCTGCAATGGTGGGGGAGAGAGGGGAGCTGCAATGGTGGGGGAGAATAGGGGAGCTGCAATGGTGGGGGAGAGAGGGGGGCTGCAATGGTGGGGGAGAGAGGGGGGCTGCAATGGTGGGAGAGAGGGGCTGCAATGGTGGGAGAGAGGGGCTGCAATGGTGGGAGAGAGGGGCTGCAATGGTGGGAGAGAGGGGAGCTGAAATAGTAAGAGGGAGAGAGAGGCTGCAAGAGAGAGGGGGCTTCAGTGATGGGAGAGAGAGGGGGCTGCAATGGTGGGAGGGAGAGAGAGATGGGCTGCAATGGTGGGAGAGAGGGGGGCTGAAATGGTGGGAGAGAGAGAGGGCTGCAATGGTGGGAGAGAGAGAGGGCTGCAATGGTGGGAGAAAGAGGGGGCTGAAACGGTGGGAGAGAGGGGGGGGCTGCAATGGTGGGAGAGAGAGAGGGCTGCAATGCTGGAATGGTGGAGAGTGAGAGGGGGTTGCAATGGTGGGAGAGTGAGAGGGGGCTGCAATGGTGGGGGAGAGAGAGAGAGGGGGCTGCAATGGTGGGGGAGAGAGAGAGGGGGGGCTGCAATGGTGGGGAGAGAGAGGGGGGCTGCAATGGTGGGGGGGGAGAGAGAGAGGGGGGCTGCAATGGTGGGGGAGAGAGGGGAGCTGCAATGGTGGGGGAGAGAGGGGAGCTGCAATGGTGGGGGAGAGAGGGGGGCTGCAATGGTGGGGGGAGAGAGAGAGGGGGGCTGCAATGGTGGGGGAGAGAAGGGGGTGCAATGGTGGGGGAGAGAGGGGAGCTGCAATGGTGGGGGAGAGAGAGAGCGAGAGAGAGGGGGGGGGCTGCAATGGTGGGAGGGAGAGAGTGGGGGCTGCAATGGTGGGAGGGAGAGAGTGGGGCTGCAATGGTGGGAGGGAGAGAGGGGGCTGCAATGATGAGAGGGGGCCTGCAATGGTGGTGGAGAGAGGGGCGCTGCAATGGTGGGGGAGAGAGGGGGGCTGCAATGGTGGGAGAGAGGGGCTGCAATGGTGGGAGAGAGGGGCTGCAATGGTGGGAGAGAGGGGAGCTGAAATAGTAAGAGGGAGAGAGAGGCTGCAAGAGAGAGGGGGCTTCAGTGATGGGAGAGAGAGGGGGCTGCAATGGTGGGAGGGAGAGAGAGATGGGCTGCAATGGTGGGAGAGAGGGGGGCTGCAATGGTGGGAGAGAGAGAGGGCTGCAATGGTGGGAGAAAGAGGGGGCTGAAATGGTGGGAGAGAGGGGGGGCTGCAATGGTGGGAGAGAGAGAGGGCTGCAATGCTGGAATGGTGGAGAGTGAGAGGGGGTTGCAATGGTGGGAGAGTGAGAGGGGGCTGCAATGGTGGGGGAGAGAGAGAGAGGGGGCTGCAATGGTGGGGGGGAGAGAGAGGGGGGGGCTGCAATGGTGGGGAGAGAGAGGGGGGCTGCAATGGTGGGGGGGGGAGAGAGAGAGGGGGGCTGCAATGGTGGGGGAGAGAGGGGAGCTGCAATGGTGGGGGAGAGAGGGGAGCTGCAATGGTGGGGGAGAGAGGGGAGCTGCAATGGTGGGGGAGAGAGGGGGGCTGCAATGGTGGGGGGAGAGAGAGAGGGGGGCTGCAATGGTGGGGGAGAGAGGGGAGCTGCAATGGTGGGGGAGAGAGAGAGCGAGAGAGAGGGGGGGGCTGCAATGGTGGGAGGGAGAGAGTGGGGGCTGCAATGGTGGGAGGGAGAGAGTGGGGGCTGCAATGGTGGGAGGGAGAGAGTGGGGCTGCAATGGTGGGAGGGAGAGAGGGGGCTGCAATGATGAGAGGGGGCCTGCAATGGTGGGAGAGAGAGGGGGCTGCAATGGTGGGGGGGAGAGAAGGGGCTGCAATGGTGGGGGAGAGAGAGATGGGGGCTGCAATGGTGGGGGGGGAGAGGGCTGCAATGGTGGGGGAGAGAGAGGGGGGCTGCAATGGTGGGGGAGAGAGAAGGGAGCTGCAATGGTGGGGGAGAGGGCTGCAATGGTGGGGGGAGAGAGAGAGGGGGGCTGCAATGGTGGGGGAGAGAGAAGGGGGCTGCAATGGTGGGGGAGAGGGCTGCAATGGTGGGGGGGAGAGAGAGAGAGGGGGGCTGCAATGGTGGGGAGAGAGAAGGGAGCTGCAATGGTGGGGGTGAGGGCTGCAATGGTGGGGGGGAGAGAGAGAGGGGGGCTACAATGGTGGGGGAGAGAGAAGGGGGCTGCAATGGTGGGGGAGAGGGCTGCAATGGTGGGAGGGAGAGGGGGGCTGCAATGGTGGGGGAGAGAGAAGGGAGCTGCAATGGTGGGGGTGAGGGCTGCAATGGTGGGGGGGAGAGAGAGAGGGGGGCTGCAATGGTGGGGGAGAGAGAAGGGGGCTGCAATGGTGGGGGAGAGGGCTGCAATGGTGGGGGGGAGAGAGAGAGAGGGGGGCTGCAATGGTGGGGGAGAGAGAAGGGAGCTGCAATGGTGGGGGAGAGAGAAGGGGGCTGCAATGGTGGGGGAGAGGGCTGCAATGGTGGGGGGGAGAGAGAGAGAGGGGGGCTGCAATGGTGGGGGAGAGAGAAGGGAGCTGCAATGGTGGGGGAGAGGGCTGCAATGGTGGGGGGAGAGAGAGAGGGGGGCTGCAATGGTGGGGGAGAGAGGGGGGAGTTGCAATGGTGGGGGAGAGAGGGGGGAGTTGCAATGGTGGGGGGAGAGAGATTATACAGTTAACAATCTGCAGGGGCAGAAAAGACAGGTGCAGAGAGGGGGGAGATTATACAGTCCAGATTACAATTTGCAGGGGCAACAAAGGTGACAAAGAAAGGGGGGTGCACCATGCAACCCCCCCCCCCCCCTCTCTCTCTGTCACCTTTGCTGCCCCTGCAAATTGTAATCTGGACTGTATAATCTCTCTCACCAATGCATGGTCAACCCCCCCCCCCCTCTCTGAGATTATTAGACAGACGATTTAGATTTTCCAGGGGCAGCAAAGGTAGGTAGGTGGCAGAGAGAGGAGGGGGGCCCGGGGGGGGGGGGGGGGTGCACCGTTATATGGTGAGAGATACTGTCAGCAGGATTTCGAATCTTTTTTCCTCACCTTGGTCTCCAAGGGTGGCTGGCCCGGGCTGCGCGTTGTCTTCTTCTCCTCTGCGACACGTGACTCTGCACTGGGCGGTGCTGGCGCCGCACGGGAAGAAGGAAGAACATCTGACGTTCGTTTCTTCTCCTGCTTGGCTCCTCCCCTCCCTCAGACACGTGACACACACGATCGCTCACAGCCGCGAAAGTGCAGCGGCGAGCATGGCGGCCGCAAATGGCAAACGGCCGGCCGCCGCTGCTTTAAAAAACTTTAAAAAACATGCAATGATTATTGAGGTGAGGTGAGAGGACATTAACGTGACAGTCACTGGAGTGGAGAGGGCTAGTTGAAAAGTGCGGCCGCGATGGCGGCGGCGGCCGTGGCCCGGCCACACAGGCAGCTAACTGGTTGATTTTTGACAGACAGCAGGCGGCCTACCGGGAATTTTCCCGCTATCCCGGTAGGCCAGTCCGGCCCTGCACCTCAGCACCACATTAATGCAGTAATTCATGAAAAAGGAGCTCTAAACAAATACTGAGCATGTCATACTATACTGTACATGAATGTACTTTTCAGTAAACCAACATTTCTGGATTAAAAATCCTTTTTTTTTTTTTAATATTACAATATTCAAATTTTCTGAGATTAAAATGAAGAGAAATGCTTAATGTATCACGCTGTGTGTAATGCATCTATATAAAATATTTGAGTTTCACTTTTTGAGTTGAATTACTGAATCAAATGTAACTTGTTGTGAGATGCATCTGTATAGACCTACACAGAAGTGATTACCTTAACACTATCATGGTTAAAGTGCTTGTAAACCCTAACAGACTTTATGCTACAGGTAAGCCTA
Organism: Rana temporaria; assembly: GCF_905171775.1. NCBI lineage: Eukaryota > Metazoa > Chordata > Amphibia > Anura > Ranidae > Rana > Rana temporaria. The sequence continues at coordinate 166,049,623 of NC_053494.1, read as the reverse complement.
TTATAAGGCTTACCTGTAGCTACCCAGGACATCTCCTAAACCTGCACAGTTTAGGAGATATCCCCTGTGCCCTGCATGTGCCGATGTCATTGGCGCACTTGGGCAAACTGAAGCAATGGCACATATGTGCCATTGCTTCAGTGACTGTGCCCTTACCAGTGGCTCCCATGCACATGCGTGGTAGTGACGTCATCGCGGCCCCAGCCAATCACAGCGCCGGAGCCGCGATAACCGGAAGTAACCCCCGGGAGAGATGCCCAGCCGGAGGGGGGGACAAGGACCCCTGTGGGGGCTTCGACGTAAGGTAAGTAATTCCTAATGAGCTAGTGTGCTATGCATACTAGCTCATTATGCCTTTGTCTTGAAGGTTTTTTTTTTTTCTAAGGGTTTACAACCACTTTTTAATAACCTCTAATGCTAAGTTCTTTGTACAGAAATTATAATTGTAGACCCGTACTATATGATGTCAGTGGCAGTTAGTTCCCCCCCAGTGTCAGTCTGTCTGCCTCACTATCACAGTCCTCTTAATAAGTAGCCGATCACCCATTACTAGTATAAATAAATAAAAATCCCAGTGTGTGTGTGTGTGTGTGTGTGTATATGTATATGTGTGTGTGTGTGTGTGTGTGTGTGTGTATATATATATATATATATATATATATATATATATATATATATATATATATATATATATATATATATATACAATCATAGTTTTGTAGGCGCTATAACTTTCACCTCATCCGAATAGAGAATGCTTTACATTACTTGAGAAATTGTTAAGTGTCCCTGAAAGATGCCTGTGCCAAGCAAGCAACCTCATGTGTTCACTCTCGGCATGGGACTCAGAAGCTAGTGGAGATCTCTGTAGTAGCAGTGACTAATAAAGGGATTTCCAGTTTCTACAGGGGTCCCACAGGATTGGCACAAACATATTTCAATTGGCAATTGGTCCAGCCTCAGCCAATGTAACTATGTCAAGTTCATTATACCTAAACTTCAGCTTTAAATACTTGACACTTTTTTTGTCCCGTAGAATGCGATGCGTGCAACTATGGAATTCCATGCTGACAAAGGTGTCTATCCTGCAGTCAAAGTGCGAGTGTCCCTGGGGAGTGAAGACTTGACTATTAAGGTAATTGCATTATATTTAATATAATTATGTGGCAAGTTTTACTCTTTGAAGAGTCAATTGGCTGCCTATGACACCATGTTTTCTATTATATACATGAGCTAGAAAATATTTACTGCACAGGAAAAAGAAAACTCTTTGACATGGGTTTTACACTATTCACTATTGGCCCGACTAATTATTAAAGCGGAGTTCCACCCAAAATTGGAACTTCCGCTTATCCCACTCCTCGCCCCCTTACATGCCACATTTGGCATGTAATTTTTTGGGGGGGGGGGAGTGGGGGCTTCAGGAGGAGTGGGACTTCCTGTCCCACTTCCGCCGAGAGGCTGGTTAGGCGATTAAGCTTAATCGCCTACAGCAGCCCCTCCCTGTAGGCGATCGCCTAGGACACGTCACAGGTCCTAGGCGATCTCCTGTCCAATCAGACGGCGCAGCGCCGGGCCGCGCGCGCATGCGCAGTGGGTGCCCGGCTGTGAAGCCGAAAGCTGTCACGGCCGGGTGCCCACAGTTGAAATGAAGATGCCGGCCGGGGAGGGGGGGAGAGGAGCAGAGCCCCGGCCGGCGCGTCGCTGGAACGCTGGAGCAGGTAAGTGTATGTTTAATAAAAGCCAGCAGGTACACTTTTTGTAGCTGCTGACTTTAAATAAAAATTGGCTGGAACACCCCTTTAAATACTTGCAGAAACCTAGATTTATATTTTAAAACATTTACAGGCTTTGGTGTAAATTGTTTACTTTATTTGAGTGTGTGTGTGTGTGTGTGTGTGTGTGTGTGTGTGTGTAAAAGGTTTGGTCACTGCTTTTTAATCTTCTAAAATGGAGATATTAAAGTGGATGAGTCTTCTTCCACATGTCACATTTTAGGGCACGATCTTTTGAGGTTGTGTTCCAGTTTCGATTGGACTGCTAATAAATGACAATTGACTAAAAACCTGTAGATTTTTTTTTGTTTTTTAACCACTTAACCCCCGGACCATATTGCTGGTCAAAGACCAGAGCACTTTTTGCAATTCGGCACTGCGTCGCTTTAACTGACAATTGCGTGGTCGTGCGACGTGGCTCCCAAACAAAATTGGCACTTTTTTTTCCCCACAAATAGAGCTTTCTTTTGGTGGTATTTGATCACCTCTGCGGTTTTTAGTTTTTGCGCTATAAACAAAAATAGAGCGACAATTTTGAAAAAAAAAATAATATTTTTTGCTATAATAAATATCCCCCAAAAATATATAAAAAATCTTTTTTTTTTTTCCCTCAGTTTAGGCCGATACGTATTCTTCTACATATTTTCCGTAAACAAAATCGCAATAAACGTTTATTGATTGGTTTGCGTAAAAGTTATAGCGCTTACAAAATAGGGGGTAGTTTTATGGCATTTTTATTAATAAAATATATATATATATATTTTTTTTTTTTTACTAGTAATGCTGGCGATCAGCATTTTTTTTTTTTTTTTTTTTTTCGGTACAGCGACAATATGACAGACACTTTTGACACATTTTTGGGACCATTGGCATTTTTATAGCGATCAGTGCTATAAAAATGCATTGGATTACTATAAAAATGCCACTGGCAGGGAAGGGGTTAAGTATGTTCCCTGGGTGTGTTCTAACTGTAGGGGGGGGTGGACTCGTTGGGGGAAATGACTCATCGCTGTTCATACATTTCTCCCGACAGGACCGGGAGCTGTGTGTTTACACACACACAGCTCCCGGTCCTCGCTCTGTAACGAGCGATCGCGGGTGCCCGGCGGTGATCACACACGCCGGGCACGCGCATCGGGATCAGGGACTAGTGGCCGCTTTGCGAGGTGTTGTAGAGCTACGTGCTCTCGCGCAGAGGAGCCGACCTGCCGCCGTATAACTGCGGCGGCTGGTCGGCAAGTAGTTAATGCTGCACTCCACAATGCATAACATGTGCCTTGTGTTGCAGTGCAGAGTGTGCCCATTGGCATCGAATGTACTTGCGTGTAGGGACAAACGAACATCGGTTTGACTCCACTGACTACTATATACATTCTCCCATTTTGTGTGTGTGTGTGTGTGTGTGTGTGTGCCTGCCTTTAGCCAGCGAGTGTGGTCTGTTGCCTAGTCAGCGATGGGTGACAGTCTCCAATGTTGCCGGTCGGTGTCCTTCAGCATAGAGATGGCTGAACTCATCGGTATCCCGGGCCTGACCCTTATCCTGGCAGCTGAAAGGTGGCGTGCCCAGGGGTAGGTAAGATGGATGCTTCTCACTGTAATGCTACACAGGAGGAGGACCCAGAAAAGACAAAATTGTTGTAGGGTTGTTTGCGGTCCCTTTTGTCAGAGAGCCCTGTCACTGTTGTTCGCATAAGGACTGTGAGAAGCTGGAGCTTTATGTGCGGTTTTTCAAAGTACTTGCAGAGCCTTTCATGAGTAAAAGAAGGAACAGGGGTGTGGGCTAACCAGGAAAGGGAACAGGGAGAAACTATCTAATGAATTTAGACAGGGAGAGTGGTCTTCTCCATTCTCCCTACAAGAGAATTGAAAGGTTACAATGACAACCGGACTAGATCGGAAAGTAAACACTGCAAATAGATGAGGTGGGGCAAACAAACCTAGGGACTCTAGCTCCATGATGGTACCTCTAGTAAGGTCCAGCTGGTTGTTGGTTTGTGTAATATTCCTCCCCTCAGTGATGCTGGATACTTTCTAGAGGAGATCCTGTGAAGGATGATGCCGCTCACCCTCCAATTCCTGTTCCCTTGGTTATTCACAAAACTCATAGTGGTTTCCCTGAATGCAAGCCATTCTGTGAATGGAGCTTCCATCAGTTGTCACACTTGAAGTTTAGTTTTGTATGTAGGTATGCATAGAAAGACTGCTGACTTCTCATTTTGACAATATATTTAGCTGGCTGTCATGCAGACTTTCACTTTTAAAACAAACCTGAACATGCAGATAACACCTTGACTTGCCTCACCCCCAAACTTTTATTGTTTTTTTTTTTTCCACACTCCCTTTTTATTTTATTTATTTATTTAATGTTTTATTTTCTCTTTTTATTGTGTAAACCTTTTTCTGGCTATGGAAGACAAATGAAAATGATTTATTAAAGTTATACAGATTTGATGTTTGTTCTTTTTGTTGTGTTGCAGCTCAGTGATCGCGGTGGTGGAGTGCCACTACGGAAGATTGATAGATTGTTCAACTACATGTATTCCACGGCACCGCTTCCCAAAATGGAGAATTCCCGTGCCACGCCACTAGTGGGTCTTTGCCTTATTAACGTGTTATCTGATGTGATCAAATTGAAAAGCAGGGCATTTGTATCAATTTGCCACTTACTTAATTTACAACTGGAAAGCACCCAGCATGCAATCCACTATCTGACAACCTCACATTACAGATGCCCACCTTCTCCAATGCATTCTTAATGACTTATTTACAGTGCAGTGTCGATAAAGTATTTATTTTTATTTTTTTTTACTTCTGAGCTTGCTCCTACCATTCTCTAGAATATAAAATGTCAGGGAAACCTGCAGTTTTAGGGCTCTTTCACACGGAGCGGACCGTTTCTGGGTCCGCTCCGTGTGTCTCCGTCGGCTCAGCGGGGATCCCCGCTGAGCTGTCGGCGGATAGGGCGGTCCCCGCACACAGTGCAGAGACCGCCCTGTCTCAGCTCCGCTCTGCCCTATGGGGAACCGGATGCAGACGGACCGTCTGTCCGTCTGCATCAGTTCCGTTCCGCCGGACGGAAGAAAAATAGGGTTTTCTTCCATCTGAAAACCGGATCCCGACGGACACGGACGTTAGCGGATGCTCCATCCGCTAACGGACGCGATCCCATAGGGATGTATTACAAGTCCGTTAACGGACTTGTAATAACGGACAGGCGGAGCGGACGTCTGAAAGGGGCCTTAGAGTGATGCTTTTAATGCAATAAGCTATCCCTAGAGGATGCCAGCCACTGCACTGTATGTACCCCCCACCCCACCCCGAGACTGCGGCATGCAGAAGTTTAGGAGAGCAATGTCAAAACACACACACAGCTTGGATGTCCAAAATATAACTAATGCCCTGTACACATGACCAGTTTTCCCGTCGGAAAAACTGCGATGAGAGCTTTTTGTCGAATTCCGACTGTGTGTATGCTCCATCTGACTTTTTCCCACAGGAAAACTGCCGGGGGAAAAAAGACGGCAGGGTCTCCTTTTTTTTTTTTTCAGGAAAAAAATCCTAGTGGGGGAAAAAAACATGCATGCTCGGAAGCATAGAACCTAATTTTCTTGGCTCGTCTTAGTCTTTTAAGTCACCGCATTCTTGGCAGTCAAAATTTCACTGAACTTTTGTGTGTATGCAAGGCAGGCTTGAGAGGAATTCCATCAGGAAAACCATTGTTTTTTTTCCCGACGGGAAAACCGTTCGTGTGTACGGGTCATTAGTGGGTTTCTTTCAATAAAACAAAAGAACATAATATAAATAATCAGAAAATTGCTTGAAAATATCTGTGTAGAAGGCATTCTGAGGGGTGTGAGGGTGTTTTTTTTTTTTTTTTTATGCCCCTTCTAGGAGGAACAAGAAAGAGAAGGTAACTGCAAAGACATTGTAATCTATGCAGAGAAATGAGGCACAAAGGACAGTAGTGTGCTACTGTAGTATCCAATACTGTGCAGCATTTTCATCCTGTGTTTGGAGCTTGATCAAAACATTTTAACATTGGGTTATATGGTATGGGGAAAGCCAGTCAGAATGTTCCCTTCTGGCTATGTATTGGTACTCTTGTCAGTTAAAACTAAAGGGAAAGTAAAAATGGGGGGGGGGACAAGAAAAGCACTTGCCCAAACCTCTGCTCCTGCCAGGCTCTTCTGCACACTAAGATCAGTCCTCAGCCTTTTTTTCCTTGTGCCCCAGCGTTCACAGGTCCTCTGATAATCATCAAGATCAATGTAAGGTTTATAGCCACCTGACCGGGAGCAGAGGATTAGGTCAGTAAAACGTATCCTGTTCCCTAAACCGGAACACACATATAGGGGAAGTACAGACTTTTCTTATTATGACATATGTTGATAAATAAGGCTCCCTTCATTTTTAAACATAGCTGTGTGTGCTTTTTTTCTTCTTCCGGTTGTTTTTGTAAAGTGCTATATTTAATTTTTTTTTTTTAAATAGGCTGGTTTTGGCTTCGGTTTGCCTATATCAAGACTCTATGCCCGGTACTTCCAAGGAGACCTTAAGCTGTATTCTTTAGAGGGATATGGAACAGATGCTGTAATATATATTAAGGTATGGCAACTTTTTTCCTCTTTACTGAACTACATGACTCGAGGCGAACGCATAAGGAAACACTTTTGACTTCTCTTGCATTTCCAGTTCTTTTTTTTTTTTGTGGAAGGCGTTCCTGGGGAGCAATGTAAGGACAATGGCTGCAGGGGTAGCATTCCTAGATGCAACGGTCTGCACTCCTATTAGTGCTGCAGAGCGCTTCCTGAAATGAATGCATTGCCAAGGAAATGCCCCCTTTTTGTAATGAGCAATTTACCTCCATATACGCTTTAGTCTAATCTATAATGTTTGCCTGTATTAAGACTCTGTTTAATTAAAACACAGACATTGAGCCCTTGTTCACACTAAGGGTGGGTTTGAAAGATGAACGATTTCAAAGTGGCATTTCAGTTCGACTTCAGGGGCGATTTGCCAGACTTTTATGTGAGTTTATGCACAGATGTCTATTGAAATCGTCCCCGAAGTCTCCAAAAGTAGTGCAGAAACTACTTTTGGGAATTGGTGCGGCACCGCAAAGTTTGCCTTGTACTGATTCGGACAGTGCCATTGCCGTAAAAAATGCTCAGATTTGGCATGCGATTTAACATGTCAAATCGGACCAATGCAAACGTGTGCTGAGGCTCACTTACCAATAGAAAATAAATACAAAAATAATACTGCGCATGTAAAAAGATTATTCTGTGTGGGAAAAAAAGCAGCACTGCAAATGTGAGATATTACCACAAAAATCAGGAAACAAAATAAAGGTGTGTTGTGCTACAGACCTCTTCTTCTTTTTTTTTTTTTTTCTTTTTTTTTTATTTCATTTACCAATAGAGCTAGAAGTTTCACACGAAAGAGTGAAGATTCACTTCAATTATCCAGTCATTGTTGAATTAAATAAATCGAACAAGAATATGCTTTCCATGTTATTGGATATTAAAGGGAATCTTCACTCTTATGGAGGAATGGATATTTTTAGTGTGTTTGGAAGCGTTTGTCGCGATTGTGGTGTCATTAATTGTTCATGATGCCCAAGTGTGGTCAGCAGGCACGCATTTCGCTGTGCGCAAAACTAGCAAAAAAAAAAAAACACATGGGACACTGGGTTCCCACTGCGCTATTTGTGAATAAATATTAAGTTTAACTCCAGACAGATGCATGCCATTTTTTTTTTGTTTTTTTTTTGTCCCCTGATCAAGGAAGGGGTTAGAACCTCTAGTTTGATTTAAACTGCATTTGATGTTCCAGTTAGAAAGGTTTACCCTCACAGCCTTTCCCAGTGACAGATTGTTAGAAAGATATCCTATCCCTTCTGATTTTTGTAATTCAGGTTTGGACTGCTCTCTCTTTCTTGTCCTGGTCTCAAAGGACAGGAGGTGGGGGGTCCAAGGAGACCTTGAGCTGTATTCTTTAGAGGGATATGGCTTTAATTAAATCTAGGGTTGTCCCGATACCGATACCAGTATCGGTACTCGCGCAAATACCCCCGATACCTAAATAGAATACTTTTTCCCCCCCCGCCGCTGCCGCCGCATCGAAAGCCGCCACATCGCACCGCCGCATCAAAAGCCGCCGCATTGGTTAAACGGCGTGCGGGAACATCACAACTTTCATTTGAATAGCTGTAGTGTTCCCGCGCGTATAGACACTCCCCCTTGCTCGGGATTGGATGGGTGATCGTGATCTGTCCAATGCCGAGCAAGGGGGAGTGTCTATACGCGCGGGCAAAACAGCTATTCAAATGAATGCTGTGATTTTCTCCATGCGGCGGCTTTCGGCGGCAAAGGTATGGGGGAAATGGCTGGAGGGACATGGCTGCATATGTGAGGGACATGGCTGCATATGTGAGGGACATGGCTGCATATGTGAGGGACATGGCTGCATATGTGAGGGACATGGCTGCATATGTGAGGGACATGGCTGCATATGTGAGGGACATGGCTGCATATGTGAGGGACATGGCTAGAGGGACATGGCTGCATATGTGAGGGACATGGCTGCATATGTGAGGGACATGGCTGCATATGTGAGGGACATGGCTGCATATGTGAGGGACATGGCTAGAAGGACATGGCTGCATATGTGGGGGACATGGCTGCATATGTGGGGGACATGGCTGCATTTGGGGACACATTTAAAAAAAGTATCGGTATTCGGTATCGGCGACTACTTGAAAAAAAAGTATCGGTACTTGTACTCGGTCCTAAAAAAGTGGTATCGGGACAACCCTAATCATATCTTTTTATTTTTGAGACACCATAGTGCCGGATTTTTTTTTCTTTTTAATTAAAAATGGAGGTGAAACAAAGACCATTTATCAGGTATGCATTTTGCTGTATATTCAGATATGTATTCACCAGCAGTTTAATAATTCTTATAAATGCACGTCTTTCCTCTCGTTTTTTTTTATAGGCTTTGTCCACGGAATCTGTAGAACGTCTTCCTGTTTATAACAAGTCTGCATGGAAACATTATAAGACCAACCATGAAGCAGATGACTGGTGCGTGCCGAGCAGTGAGCCAAAAGATATGACGACATTCCGTAGCAACTGATGGTCGGCCTACATGATCCGCACATCGCGTTGTATGACTTGGTTTATCATCCATTTGTCTGGTTTCCAATCTTTATAATCCGCTGGCTATGAATTGTGCACTTTGTAATGTGATTTATTTAAGACTGTAGCCAGTTTCCTCCACACACACATAGTCTAGCGACATTTTAAATCATGATTTCCCACATACCTGTCAGAAGTCAAGAAATCATCAGCCACTGTGGCCTTTGGATGCGTTCCGAGCCACTGACCTATTTTGGTCTAGACCAACACTGAGGCCTAGCCAATGGGTTTGTAACGAGTCCTTCAAGTACCCTTGGGGTACATATGACAGGATCAAGGGATGTTCCTACTTCTTAAAGGTGAGCTTTAACTGTGTATATATATATATATATATATATATATATATATATATATATATATATATATATATATATATATATATATATATATATATATATATATATATATATATCCATTTAGTTAAACACCTTTACAGCAATTGTCTTACCTTGTCAAAAGTTTTGTGAAGTAATACATCAAGAATCTAGTGATTTTCCTACCCTTCCTGTGCTATAGGGCTACATCTATTTTTCTGTAGACCCTTTCTTACCCTGCCTCCTACCCCTTCTTTGGACTATTTTGTGATGATCACCATTAAAGCCATGTAAATATTTTCCACTCCCACTTGTGAACTTGCAGAGCAAGTTCTCTCTCAGCAAACCTGATTTAAACATTCAGCTGGTGTGTTGCAGCTTGTATAAAGACAGACGTCAGGTAATTTTACCCTAGTTGAACTGGGGAAAAAAATGTCATGACTTTAAATATAGAATGGCCCGGAGTTGCCCTTTAATTTTATAATTGTAATATGTTGGCAGATAATTTTGTTTAAAACAGATCTGAGTGTGTATTTAAGTTATTTAAAATCTGGATTGTATGGTAACCATTTTTATATAAATGGGTTGTACTGCTAATAAACTGACATTCGATAAGGGGAGCGTTCAGCTAGTCATGGGAACTAGATCACAATGGGTTTTTTTATTAAAGGGGTACAAAGCTTAGTAAAGTTGAGTAATGCCGGTCTAAGCTGAAATTATAAGTGAGCTAGAATGCAGGATGGGGATCAGGAAATGGGCTGGGAGAATCTGTGAGATCCGAGTACTTTGCATACATGCCCTGCCTGTCAGTTATGGTGTTTTAAGAAGGAATCTTTGCGGGGGGGGGGGGGGGGGGAAATACCATTTAAAAGGCACTTTTAACTGAAATGCCAGCTTTTACCCTCTCTGGGCTTTTTTTTTTTTTTCTGGGGGGCGCGGGGTTTCCAATGGTGGATTTACAGTTTGGGACAATTTCCATCTTTCACAGTAGCTTAAAGTGAAAACACACCCTGCTATCGTTTTCAGACAAGGAAGCAGTGATCTTGGCCTCTGTTTAATCTTTAACTGCCTTGATGCTGCACATGTGATCACTCATGACTCCAGCCATTGGATGGTTCGACAGTTTGGGTTGGAGCACAACCAATGTGACAGTTACATTTCTGGTATGTACCAGAAATGTAACTGTTTTTTGAATCTGTTAAACTGATGGGTTTACTTCCGCTTTAAAGTATAACTAAAGCATTTTCTTTAGTTTTGTATAGAGTCAAGAGGGATTAGAACACGGGGTGATTCACCCTCTCAGTTTGTCCTGTGTACCTTTTTATCCCCAAGTGAAAGAAAATGACAAATTGTGGGTTGTCTCTAGAACAGTATAGATGAGAAGTCGTCCAATGTGGACATCGATTCTGGTGACCCCAGGAGGGATTTTGTCTCGCTTTCTGTTTTTGCTATGGAACAGGAATTGAATGGAAATCTGCCCAATGGGACACATGTGGCAGAAAATAAGCCTGACAGTGGTTATAGCTGTCCCTCATTCTATCCAGAATGGGCGGGAAATGTTTTTCCTTTTAGTTCTACTTTAGAGAACGTGGACAATTTTTGGTAATAGTTTTCAATGATGTCTTGTGCCTTCGTAAAGGAAACCTGTACTGAGAGAAGTATGTAGGCTGTTATTGCGGTTCTCCATCTGGAAATGCAAGCTGCCTGGCTGTGGAGACCCCCAATCATGAAAAAGGCATGCAGATTTAGGACATCCGATCACCCTATTTACATACTTCTGAATCATTGATTAGAAATGACCTCCTTGGGATAGTATGACAGACAGGGACCTAGGATTTGCTGAAGTTAAGCTATGTCAGCCTGTTTATTTCCTTACTACTACAGTTTTATTTTTATTTATTTTTTTCAAAATTGCTCTGTGCCAAATGTGTTTATTTTTCCTTGAAGGGTAAAGGCAGTGTATAATTGTAAATAATATCTCTGTAAATGCATCACGGCCCACAGATCTATCTTGATATTGTATTTTTTGGACTACAATCAGGAGCCATGACAGTAATATTGCACTCTTGAGTGATTATTGGTCATTTTGATATCTAGATAAATGTCTTCAATTTTAACGTAGAAGTTCAGTCAAATCCTAACTATACCTAAAAAACCTGCTCCCATTCTAAGTCTATTGTAACTAACATGTAGAGGAGAGATGTCTACAAATACCGTATTTATCGGCGTATACCGGGCACTTTTTTGCCCTGAAAATCAGGGCAAAATCTATTGAATTCAGTCAAATACACCCCAGTAGGAAAACCTTTTACACGAACCTATGTGCTAGAGAAGTAGTATTCTGCAACTTCCCTATAACCAGCAGTGATGGGATCATACCCAACCATAGTCTGCCTAAACTGGAATCATTAATTTTTGTTTTGGAATTCCTTTGTTACTTGTACACCAGATCAGCATGGTGTAGAGTTTTTTTTTATGGCTTCATAATACACAGATAAATGCTGTGTCAGTTTTGTCTTGGGATCCTCTAGAACAGATCTGCCCTCCTATCAGTGTGGTAGGACAGTGCTGCTGATTTCAGCCTTTAGAACATTTTCTTCTCTGTAGCCTCCAAGTCATGGGTTCAGTAAGTGTTTCTAAACCCTTTGCACCTTGCAATGCGACTATTGCTGCTACTACAAGATATGGTAACTGGAATTCACATCCTCTCCCTGACCCCCCCCCCCCCCCCCCAACCAATAGAGTGATAGGGAAAGTCTGTGTATGTACTGTACTTGCCTTTGTAGCCCTGTATCAAATACTCGGTTGCTCTTTTCCCCCTTTCTGTCAGAAATTTGTGTCCTAATGACTTAAAGCGGAGTTCCACCCTAAAAATTTACTTTCTATTAACAGCTTGCCTTTAATGTAAAAAATAAATAAAAAATGTTTTAATCACTTCTATCTGGCTGTTACTAGGCAGATTTCTTAATCTGCCTACTTCCTAGTCCTAGGTGGTTCAACTTCCTGTCCTAAGACCCCATTGCTTCCTGGGAAATTATGACACTTATTTCCCAGGAGTCTCTGGGCATTACTGTGCCTAAAAATGTCCCAGCATGCACCTCTCCCTGAAAACCAGGAAGAAAAGGGAACTGGCCTTCACATGCCCACACATATGATGGATACGGCCACAACATGAGCTGGAGGATATAAGGAAAATGTTTGCAATGATTTCTGGAATGATTGGGGGAGCTATTAATATGTTTTAGGGACTATTTAATGTGATGAAATTTTAGCTTGCAAAAATTATGTCCGGAACCCCGCTTTAAGGTTACCTCTGTACAACATGGGGTAAGGGCCATGTTGGACAGACAGCGGCCCTTTTACTGTTGCTATGTGTTATAAAAATGCTACAGCTTTAGGTTGGTGTACTGTGTTACAAAATCGGAGAGAGGGCATGAAACGCTGACCTGAAATTCTGCTCAATCACTGAGCGACTCAGTTACAAATTCCTGTAAAAATTAATAATTGAAGGGAAAAAAGATTGCTGCGAATAAATTGCCTGACATGACCCTAATGGCGCGTACACAAGACCGTTTTTCGGGTTCTAAAAAATGAAGTTTTCTTAAATGTCATTTAAAAACGATTGTGTGTGGGCTTCAGGGCATTTTTCGGGTTCGGGAAAAACGACCAAATTTTTTTTGTACATGCTCTATTTTTTAACAACGTTTTTAACGTTCTAATTTTTTGGGTTGTAAAAATTGGTCGTGTGTGGGCTTTAACGACGTGAAAAATCTGCGCATGAAGCAAGTTATGAGACGGGAGCGCTCGTTCTGGTAAAACTACCATTCGTAATGGAGTAAGCACATTCATCACGCTGTAACAGACAGAAAAGCGCGAATCGTCATTTACTAACACTAAATCAGCTAAAGCAGCCCAAAGGGTGGGGTCATCCCATTGGAACTTCCCCTTTATAGTGCCGTTGTACGTCACCGCGCTTTGCTAGAGCATTTTTTTTTTTCACGATCGTGTGTAGGTAAGGCCGTTTTAATGATCAAGTTGAAAAAAAAAATTGTTTTTTTTTCTAGACTCTGAAAAACTTTGTTTTTTACAACCCGAAAAATGATCGTGTGTACGCGGCATACAACTTTCCTGCAGATCTTCTTATTTTATATGAAGTTTATGTTCAAATCTATAACCACCCACATCATTCTCTACCCAGAATAAGTAAATTAGTTCCTTATTAATCAGTGCACTGTTTTTGTTTTTTGATTGTATGACTTTCATAGTAGGTGTTAATTTGCTTTTGGTTTAAAGCTCTGTCATTCATGGTGCCTTTTTTTTTTTTTGCTTTGTTTTTATTCTGCATGTAAAGTACATTTGGGATAAATGGGGTTTAAAGAAAATCTCTAAAAGCTTTCACTGTATAGAATCACTGCAAGAGCAGAGAGGAGTGTGATCTGTCTGCAGACTATTCACATCCTATGTCAGGTCTAATTTACGGGGGGATCTGCGGCAGTTTTGTATACTGTAATATGCCACAATCCCTTTGTTGTGTGGACCCAGTACCAGTTTGTTTCACTCTCAAATATAAACTGACATGGGTGACACAGAGAGACCTGAAATGCGTTGCCACAATAGATGGGTTCCTGTGCCATTTTAATGATGCAGGAACCTTTTAATTCCCCAGAATGCCTTGTGGAATTTAGAATAGCTTTACCTGCAATCCATCTCTGACCGGTGGGTAAGAATTACATATTTTCAAAGCATCTTGGACATGAGGAAGCTCAAATGCATTGAAAAAGATTGGTCAGAGAGCAGTGATGTGCACTATTGACAACCAATCAGAATTTAAGGTTAGTCTGCATGTGATGTGATGTGAACCTGTTTCAGATAGTGGTGTTTTTTTTTGAGAAGGGGGGGGGGGATTTTCCACCAGAGCCCCTTCAAACTTGTGCTTCTTTTGTGTTTTATAGTTTTCATATTTTTCATTGTAAACATATTTTCTTGTTATGTATGCAGGGAGTGTCAGAGTCATATACTGTTTGCTTATTTTCTTAAAATAAGATGAATAATTGTTCTATAATGACTTTATTTTTGAAACAAGTACAGTGTGAATAGCAATATCTTGCGTGCTTGAAATTTGTTCTAGTAAATTTTTATCTATCTGTGATAACTGTCTTTATTTCCTTCACCTCTTCTTCTTTCTTTCTTTTTTTTTTTTTTTTTAACATATATGTGGACATTTGTTTTATTGACTTAAGATTGGGATTGGGTTCACACTATAGTGATGTCAGACATTGCATGTGTTTCACACCACATTGCTGTGCAGCTTAATGTGACCTATAAACTGTACAACCCAATTGAAAAACAAACTGAAATCTTTTGTGGGGGGGTAAACAAAAATAATGTGGTTGCATAAGTGTGCATACCCTCTTATAACTGGGTTCAGAATTAAGCAATCTCATTCAAACTCATGTTAACTAGGAGTCAGTACACACCTTCTACTACTTAGAGTGCCTCTGATTAACCCCAAATAAAGTTAAACTGTTCTAGTAGGTCTTTCCTGACATTTTCCTAGTCACGTCCTACAGCAAGAGCCATGGTCTGCAGAGAGCTTCCAAAGCATCAGAGGGATCTCATTGTTAAAAGGTATCAGTCAGGAGAAGGGTACAATAGAATTTCCAAGGCATTAGATATACAATGGAACGCAGTAAAGACAGTCATTATCAAGTGGAGAAAAAATGGCACAACAGTGACATTACCAAGAACTGGATGTCTCTCGAAAATTGATGAAAGGATGAGAAGAAAACTGGTCAGAGAGGCTTCCAAGAGGCCTACAGCAACGATAAAGGACCTGCAGGAATATTTGGCAAGTACTGGCTGTGTGGTACATGTGTAGTACTACCCCCGTAGGAGCTGCCACCACCATGCTTTACAGTGGGTAACATTGCACTTCTTTTTCTGAGATTTATTTTCAGAACTTTAGTAGAAAAGTAAAGGGGTGGAAGGGTAGGTAGGTTCAGGTGTATAATCACAAATGGGAAACACTCCTGCTTCCAGCAAACAGTTCCCATCACCACTCTAGCCAGAGGGGGTATTGCTCACCCGGATAGGTCCCTCTCACTGGCCTAGCAGCCGGGATGGCGCACGGAATAAAGTACAGTCTCTGCCACAGACCTTTCTTTATGAGGACACTTTTGGTCCCCTGCCACAGGATTCAGCAACTGGATCTCTCCAGCTTAACTTTTGTAGAACTTAAATCCGACAGGCGACCACCGTCAAGCCTCTCAGTATATGGTGCATCCTTCGATGAAGTTTCCAGGCCTTCTCCCAAGGTACCAGCCTCTTGCATGGCCCTCTCCAGGATAGGTCCTCCCCTGGCTTTCTTCATCAAGTGGCTTCCTCCCGCAGGATGGACAGCACAGGATCACTGCTTCAGAAAGCAGGCCCCAGTCTGACTACTGGGCCTACCATGCGACCCCGGACCAACGTGGTCCCAGAGTCAGGATTTAGGACACGCACCTCAGGCCAGGCGGGCCATGAGGCACAAAACAACGGACCCTGCACCAATGGCGTCTGTCCCCTAAGTACCCCCCCAGCATGCACAGCGGGGGACCACTCCCACTGATTCACTGCCGAGGGGGGACACCCAATGCACCTTGACCTTGCTGCTGCCACCCTTGGCCTGGAGTGGTAATGACACCCCCAGGCAAACAATGGTGGGACTCCCAGCACAGCCATGGCTGGAACAGAGGCTAAATTGCCCTTAATCACATTAGTCTGAGCCAAATAACAGCTCCGACCCCCACTAAATTTAGAGCAGCGCCTGATCAACAGGAGCACGGCACTACACATGTGACAACAATCTCCCATATTCTTCATATGTCTGGGCTATGGGGTAGAGTGGCAAGATGGAAGCCTTTTCTTATGAAGAAAAACATCCAAGCCCAGCTAAATTTTGCAAAATCGTATTTGAAGTCTCACAAAAACGTGGGAAAATGTGTTCTGGTCTGATGAAATCAGGGTTGAACTTTTTGGCCATAATTCCAAAAGTTATGTTTAACGCAAAAACACTGAACATCACCAAAAGAACACCATACCCACCGTGAAGCATGGTGGTGGCAGCATCATGCTTTAGGGCTGTTTTTCATAAGCTGGAACAGGGGCCTCACAGTAGACGGAATCAAATGCCAGTCAATATTGGCACAAAACATTCAGTCTTTTGATAGAAAGCTGAACGTGAAGAGAAACTTCATCTTTCAGCATAACAACGACCCAAAGCATACATCCAAATCAACAAAGGAATGGCTTCACCAGAACAAGATTAATGTTTTGGAATGGCCCAGACCTGAATCCGATCGAAAATCTGTGGGGTGATCTGAAGAGGGATGTGCACAGGATGTGTGACAGATTTGGAGTGTTTCTGCAAAGAAGAGTGGGCAAATATTGGCAAGTCAAGATGTACCAGGCTAATAGACTTCCACCCAAAAAGACTGAGTGCTGTAATAAAATCAAAAGGTGCTTCAACAAACTATTAGTTTTAAAGTGGTAGTAAACTCTGTACTACCACTTTAACCTACAGGTAAGCCTATAATAAGGCTTTCCTGTAGGTATAAAGAATATCTCCTAAACCTGTATCGGAGATCCTCGGCTAAACGCCCGGCAGCCGCCGGATCTTGCCGGGGAGAAGTCTCTAATGCGCATGCGCGGGAGTGATGACATCCAGCCAATCACAGCGCTGGAGCGGCGATACCCGGAAGACACGCCGAGGCAAGATGACATCTCCCTTGGCGTGGACCAGGTAAGTTCCCCACACCTCGTTTCAAGGTAAGTATTTCATAATGAGCTAGTATGCGGTGCACACTAGCTCATTATGGCTTTTGCTTTTCAGGTGTTTAAAAAAAAACGGCAGCGGGTTTACTAGCGCTTTAAGGGTGTACACACTTATGCAATCATATTTTATTTTTTTCATTTTACTTCCATCCACCTAAAGGATTTCAGTTTGTTCCTCTGAGTTGTACAGTTTATAGGTCACATTAAGCCTGGGTACACACTGATGGGATGCGGGAACCAGTGCAATTACATCGCTGGTTCCTGCAGGGAGTTCACACTACCTTGTGCGGACCGCTGCGGGTGTCATTCTCACACAGGAATTGGATTGCATATTTGAGAACACCCATGCGATCCGATTCTAGTGCGGTGAAAAATAAATATCTGCACTATTTTCTGTGCAACTGTATGGCTGACCTCGGATTGGTCAGAGATCGCATGTGATCGGCACCTGCAGTGCAGGTCTGAATCACATGCGATCTCTGAGATCCCAGCAATGTGAACACGTCCTAAAGGTGAAAGAAGTTCTGAAATGATTTATCTTTGTCTCATTTTTTTTACATCACAGAAACCTGACATATTAACAGGGGTGTGTAGACTTTTTATATCCACTGTATTTACACACACATACAAAATCTACAAGCTAAACGATACAAAAAAGGGGGTTTTCACTCACTTGCCATGGAACAAAGTGCAACAGCGCCCCGACAGGTTTAGGTGGAGTGACACTGGAATCCATTTTACAACTTGGAAGGATTGCAGTCCTCTGAAATTGGCATGGCTCTGATGTGAGGTGAGGTGAAACCAGGGCAGTGTTTCTTAACTCCAGTCCTCAAGTACCCCCTAACAGGTCATGTTTTCAGGATTTCCCTCGATAATTACTGTACCACAGCCATTTCATCTAAGGCCCCTTTCACACACTCACTGCAGAGTAGCATGACAAGTCGTTCCCCATGATTTCCAATGACAGCCATTCATATTGTTCCGACTTGAAAGTAGTCCCTGCACTAATTTGGTACGACTTTGGCAGTTACACAGCCACTCCCTGAAATCGTGGCCGCATCATGCGACTTTGATGTCGCAGTAGTGTGAAAGGGGCCTAAGGCAGTGAAACTGATCAAATCACCTGTGTAAAATAATGGAAAATGTGAAAGCATGACCTGTTGGTGGTACTTGAGAACTGGAGTTGAGAAACATTGCACTAGAGGGCAGTAGAGTGCTGGAACGCTGTATTTTGTTGCTTTCTCAGCTTTTTTTTTTTAGAAGCCTTCAAATATCCCTCATGCACATGGGCAGAAAAAATACTGTGTCCAACTTTTAATTTTTTTACCTTTTGCAGTTTGTTAGCCTATTGCACATTAGACATTTAGATCTGTATTTTAAGACCTAAAAATGTATTCCTGTTGGTCTAACAGAAATGCACCCTACTCTTAAGCCCCCATGTACAGTAACACAGCATTTTTGTGGACTGTCGCTCCTGCCTGGTGTCTTTTGCTAAACTACTCAACAGTTCCTATACTCAGATCTTTACAACATTGGGGCTTATTATTCTAGAGTCCTGAATAAGAGCTCTTTGATATAACACAGGAAATGCGCAGAGGACAGCTCTGAATGTCTCCAAAATTAAGATTATAAAGATTACAAAATGTGTCCAATTGTATCTTTAACAGACCAGAGAGGGCAAATAAGATAAGTTAATTAAGGATTGAATACACTTTAACCCTTTCACGACTAAGCCTATTTCTGATATTTGGTGTTTATAAGTTGAAATCCGTATTTTTTGCTCGGAAATTACTTAAACACCCAAACATTATATATATTTTAGCAGAGATTCTAGAGAATAAAATGGCAATTGTTGCAATATTTTATGTAACACTGTATTTGTGCAGCTGTGTTTTAAATGCAACTTCTTTGGGAAAAAGACACTTTCATGAATTTTTAAAAAACGAAACAGTAACGTTAGCCCAATTTTTTTGCAGAATGTGAAAAATGATGTTAGGCCGAGTAAATAGATACAAAACATGTCACGCTTTATAATTGCACGCACTCATGGACTGGCGACAAACTATGGTACCTAAAATTCTCCATAGGCAACGCTTTCATTTTTTTTACGGTTACCAGATTAGAGTTACAGAGAAGGTCTAGGGCTAGAATTTTTGCTCTCGCTCCGACGATCGCGGCAATACCTCATATGTGTGATTTGAACACCGTTTACATATGCTGGCGCAACTTCCGTATGCGCTTTCTTTGCTGCACAAGCGCTTTAAAAAAAAAAAATCTTATTTATTTTATATTATTAGATTGTGTTTTTAAAAAATAAAATAAAAATTTGATCACTTTTATTGCTGTCACAAGGAATGTAAACATCCCTTGTGACAGTAATAGGTGGTGACAGGTACTCTTTATGGAGAGATCGGGGGTCTAAAAGACCACAAATCGCTCCTTCGCACTTCAAAGTATTCAGATGAGCAAAAACTGCGATTCTGAATACTGTATATTTTTTTTTAAATCCGGCGCCATTGGCAGCCGAGTAAACCGGAAGTGACTTTGCTTCAGTGTTTACAGTCAGGAGATTGGAATGAAGACATTTGCGGCTTTGTTTCAGTCTGTGGCTAGGCGCCGGAAGAGGCGCATCATGGATCGGATCTCCCGGTGGAACGGGAGGTCCGGTCAGAGCGGCGGGATGGGGGGGCTGTCCCCTCCTGCTCCTCCGGGGTAAAAGCCGAGCCGCATCAGTTGTTATCACCAGAAAGCCGATCACCTGCTCTAAACAATGGTACCGGGATACAAATCGTGAGGTCCCTCCACCGAGAATAATGAGCCTCTTACCAGATGGCAAGTAACCAGAGCAGTTGGCTATAGCCCAGCCACGGCCTTTGGGTTCCCTGCGTGCCTCTCATCAATTCATGTGTGAATAAGCGATTGATTCAAAAACGGTCGTGACGCTGTTGGTTTTGTCCTGTGACTTCTGGGGAACCCAAAGGCCGTGGCTGGGCTATAGCCAACTGCTCTGGTTACTTGCCATCTGGTAAGAGGCTCATTATTCTCGGTGGAGGGACCTCACGATTTGTATAACATGTCACCGGGTGATTGAAAGATCCATTATTTCAGCACTAGCAACTTTCTAAGGAATTATTTTCTTTGAATATTACAACAGTAGCTTCTGCTTATGAGTATAAGGACTCTCTTTGGGCTTTCTGCTAATCTCCATTCCTTAAAGGAGAGGTTTATTACTTATATTAGCTTGGCGCAGCTTTTTGTTTGTTTATGTTTATTGTGTACTTCGCACGATAGCTGCTGCCTTGAGATCATTGTGTTGCAGCGCAGTTTTCTTGTGTTTTTTCTCAATGGTACCGGGATGATGCCTGCAGCTGCGGGCATCATCCCGGTATAACCCCTGAAAGCCGAGGAAGCATATCTGCGTACGCTCGGCGGCAAGGGGTTAATACATTCCACATGTGCAAACATTTTACTTGGCAATATCTTCCAGCAGACGCTAGTAATAACTTGACAGATGTTTAATCCTCTTATTTATTTATATATAATATGTGTTATAAAATCTGGTTTGATTGTGGACTGTGTTCTCTTTTTTTTCAAGTGACACCCCCCCCCCCCTTAATTTCTGGTCCCAGTCATCATTATGGGAAGTGATGGGTAAATCCCTCTAATGGAGACACAGATGACAATACAAATTGATAAAGGTTCCAATTGCTCCCCATTTTTTTTATACAAAAAATTGGAAGTGACAACACAAAGAGTTCTGTCTGAGGCTGGGTTCACACTGATACGACAAGACAGTCATCCGACTTTCATCCTACTTTGTGACATCAGTCCTACAGAGTTTGTGGTCAATATTAGTATGATGGAGCGCCTGGATTTTGGGGATCATTTAAGAGAATACAATCATAGGAAGAGGGACTTGGGGCCACTTTGAAGGTACGCCTACAGGTTTGTTTTGTTTATAGGAGCATTGTATCGAAAGACGGCTTGTAATATATTACAGGTGACACTCCAAATATTTGAATATGGTGAAGACGTTCATTTATTTCCCTAATGCAAATTAAAGCAGTAGTTTACCCAAAAAAAAACATTTTAACATTAGATTCTGGCTAATTAAGGGGAGCAAAAACGGGTATTTTTTTTAAAAACAATGCAGTACTTACCGTTTTCGAGATAGATGTTCTCCCACCGCTTCCGGGTATGATCTTCGGGACTGGGCGTTCCTATTTGATTGACAGCCTTCCGACGGTCGCATACATCGCGTCACCAGTTGCCGAAAGAAGCCGAACGTCGGTGCGGCTCTATACGGCGCCTGCGCACCGACGTTCGGCTAATTTCGGAAACTCGTGACGCGCTGTATGCGACGGTCGGATGGCTGTCAATCAAATAGGAACGCCCATACCCGGAAGCCGCGGGAGAACGCCATTGATTTAAAAAAAAAATACCCGTTTATGCTCCCCTTAAATAGCCTCAATCTAATGTTAAATTTTTTTTTTTTGGGTGAACCTCAACTTTAAAGGTGAAACTAATATATCAGATAGACTCATTACATGCAAAGCAAGATAGTTCAAGCCGCGATTTGTCATAATTGTGAGGATTATGGCTTATAGCTCATGAAAACCCCAAATCCACAATCTCAGAAAATTAGGAATATTACACGCAATCAATAAAACAAGGATTGTACATATGCACTAAAAGATAGAAGATTGACAGTGTGTGTCTGGCCAATCCAATAAACGAAAAGACAAACCTAGTGCTCATAGGCACAGCATAACCCCTCAGGATTTTTTAGGACAGACCAGGCGAGTATTTAAAAAGTATTGTTTACAATGCAGTACAAAAATACGTGCAATACCCCTTCACACCAGAGGGCATTTATATTCATGCCTGTATTTTTGTACGGCAATTGATCTTTTTCTACTGTATATATTATGAAATGTTTCTAATAAACAATACTTTTTAAATACTCACCTGGTCTGTCCTAAAAAAATCCTGAGGGGTTATGCTGTGCCTATGAGCACTAGGATTGTCTTTAAGGATTGTACATAGAACAATCGGACCTCTGAAAAAGTAGAAGCATGTATATGTACCCAGTACTTGGTTTGGGCCCCTTTTGCAGCAATTACTGCCTCAATGTAGCGTGGCATGGAAGCGATCAGCCTGTGGCACTGCTGAGGTGTTATGGAAGACCAGGAAGCTTCAATAGCGGCTTTCAGCTCTTCTGCATTGTTCTGTCTCATGTCTCTCATCTTTCTCTTGGCAATGCCCCATAGATTCTCTGTGGGGTTTAGGTCAGGTGAGTTTGCTGGCCAATCAAGCACAGTAATCCCATGGTCATTGAATCAGGTTTTGGTGCTTTTGGCAGTGTGGACAGGTGCCAAGTCCTGCTGGAAAATGAAGTCAGCATCCCCATAGAGCACGTCTACGGAAAGAAGCATGAAGTGCTCCAAAATCTCCTGCTAGACGGTTGCGTTGACTCTGGACAGTGGTTGTAAACACATACAGACCACTTTAACCTACAGATAAACCTAGATTAAGGCTTACCTGTAGGTGCAACAAATATCTCCTAAACCTACATGGTTTTGGAGATATTTGCAGAAAAGACTGCACCGATGTCAATGCATACTAGCTCATTATGCCTTTGTCTTTCAGGTTGAATTTTTTTTTTTAAAGAAATGCTTTAGAGGGTTTACTTCCTCTTTAACCACATCCATACCAGCCCATTGTAAAATGACGTCCACAAAGGACCTCTAATGATCCGGGTGGACGTCATATGACGTCCTGGGCTTTGTGGGGGGATATCTGAATGATGCCTGCAGCTAGAGGCATTATTCAGATATCCTTCTCTTCTGCCGGCGATTCTGCACAACGTAAGAACGATCATAGCGGCGATTCTGCCGCCAGATCGTTCTTACAGGCGGCGGGAGGGGACATCCCCCCTCCCGCCGCCATCCGGTGCTTCTCCGGTCTCTCCCGTGCCATCAGGGGCCCGGAGAACGAATCGTCCAGCGCTGGCAGGAAGCATAGAGATGACTGGTGACCAGATGGTCACCAGTCATCTCTATGACCGTCGGAGGACCCGGGCGCGATGTGATGACGTCACGCACGGGTCCCCGTAAGTATACAAAGCCGCAATTGCGGCTGCTAAGCAACAGTAATCATGAGATCGGTGAATTTTTTTTCACTGATCTCATGCTTTCCAGCCTGGAGGAGAGATGTGGGGTCTTATTGACCCCGCATCTCTCCATAAAGAGTACCTGTCACACACATTCCTATTACAAGGGATGTTTACATTCCTTGTAATAGGAATAAAAGTGATGATAAAAAAAATAAAATAAAAAAAAAGTGTAAAAAAAGAAATAAATATGTAAAAAAAAATATTTTTTTTTAACGCCCCTGTCCCCAGTAGCTCTCGCGCAGAAGCGAACGCACCCGCAAGTCCCGCCGACATATGTAAACGCCGGTTAAACCACATATGTGAGGTATCGCCGCATGCGTTAGAGTGCCAGCAACAATTCTAGCACTAGATCTCCTCTGTAAATCTAAACTGGTAACCTGTAAAAAAAAATTCAAAGCGTTGCCTATGGAGATTTTTAAGTACCGAAGTTTGGCGCCATTCCATGAGTGTGCGCAATTTTAAAGCGTGACATGTTAGGTATCTATTTACTCAGTGTAACATCATCTTTCATATTTTACAAAAAAATTGGGCTAACTTTACTGTTTTGTTATTTTTTTTAATTCATGAAACAATTTTTTTCCCCAAAAAAAAGGCGCTTGAAAAATTATTGCGCAAATACCGTGCAAGATAAAACGTTTCAATGACCGTCGTTTTATTCCCTAGGGTGTCTGCTAAAAAAAAACCATATATAATGTTTGGGGGTTCTGCGTAATTTTCTAGCAATACAATTATGATTTGTACATGTAGGAGAGAAGTGCCAGAATAGGCCTGGTATGGATGTGTGTATAACAGCCCTGTATGGAAGCGGTTAATGAAGCACAGTGGACCAACACCAGCAGATGACATGGCTCCCAAATCAACTGTGGAAACTTGACACTGGACTTCAAGCATCTTGCAGTTCGTGCCTTTCCATTCTTCCTCCATACTCTGGGTCCTTGGTTTCCAAATGAGATGCAAAATTTGCTCTCATCAGAAAAGAGGGCTTTGGACCTCTGAGCACCAGACCAGGTGTTTTTCTTTAGCCCAGGTAAGACACTTCTGATGTTGTTTGTTTTTCAGAAGTGGCTTGACAAGAGGAATACGACATTTGAAGCCCATGTCCAGGATCCGTCTGTGTGTGGCGGCTCTTGATGCACTGACTCCAGCCTCAGTCCACTCCTGGTGAAAGTTCCCAACACTTTTGAATGGCCTTTTCCTGACGATCCTCTCCAGTCTGCGGTCATCCCTGCTGCTTGTGCACCTTTTTCTTTCACATAACTTTCTATTAATGTGCTTTGATACAGCACTTTGGGAACATCCAACTTCTTATGCAATTACCCTTTGAGGCTTTCCCTTCTTATGGAGGGTGCCAATGATTGTTTTCTGCACAACTGTCAGGTCAGCAGTCTTTCCCATGATTGTGATTCCTACTGAACCAGATTAAGAGACCATTTAAAGGCTTAATTATCGGACTAGAGTGGGACACTTTAAAGCTTGAATATTGCACCTATTCACAATATTCTAATTTTTAGAGATTGTGGATTTGGGGTTTTCATGAGCTGTAAGCCATAATCAATTATGACAAATCACGGCTTGAACAATCTTGCTTTGCATGTAATGAGTGTATCTCATATATTAGTTTCACCTTTTAAAGCGGGGGTTCACCCTAAAAAAATTATCTACCATCCCATCCAGCATACTTGCGTCAGCTACAGAATGCTTTTTTTTTCGCTGTACTTACCATTTAATTGTTGATTTTCTTTTCTTCTTCCTGCGGGGGAATAGGCGTTCCTATGAAGGGGCGTAGATGATTGACGTGCGGCTAAAGCGTGTCACGCTTTCCGAAAATAGCCGGACTAGGATCGGCTCTTCACGGCGCCTACGCACAGACTAGGAGCTGACTGCGCAGACGCCGTATATAGCCGAGTCCTAGGTCGGCTATTTTTGGAAAGCGCGACGCGCCTAAGCCGCACGTCAATCATCTATGCCCCTTCATAGGAACGCCTATTCCCCACGGTAAGAAGAAAAGAAAATCAACGAATAAATGGTAAGTACAGCAGAAAAAAAAAAGCATACTGTAGCTGACGTAAGTATGCTGGATGGGATGGTAGATCATTTTTTTTGGGTGAACCTCCGCTTTAAGTTGCATTAGTGAAATAAATTAACTTTTGCACAATATTCAAATTTTTTGAGTTTCACCTGTATGCAAACTACCTGTGCCTACAGGCCATACACTAAGGCCGGGTTCACACCTATGCGAATTGGTTGCGGCTTAAACCACATCCAATTCGCATAACATTATAAAATACATTGATTTCAATGAGGCTGGTTCACATATGTGCGATGCATTCGCACTGCGCATTGCCGAAAAAACGTGTGCGTTTTCTAGGCATTGTGGTGTGGCTCAGGTGCGAATTCAGGCCCATTATTTTCTATGGGCATGCATCTGATTCGCAGATGTGTTAATTTCTCTTCAGGATTTCTCTAATTCACCTCAATACACTTCCCCCCTCCCAGGTCTCCAAATTCGCAGCTAAATCGGAGATGATCTGTGGAACAGTTCTCTTATCTCTCTGCAGAGATGAGAGCGCTGAAATTCGCACCGCACAAGTGTGATTCCGGTCTAATACATTTTCCCAAAAAGTTTGTTTTAAGAATGTTCCTTCAAAGAAAGGGAAATTTTAAATGTGGAGATTTTTATATATATATATATATATATATATATATATAATCTCCACTTTAATACCAGACACTTTCCCCCCTTCCTGCCTAAGCCAGCTTTCAGCACTGTTGCTGTTATGCCCCAAACAAAATTTGTATAAATTTTGTTCCCACAAATAGAGCTTTCTTTTGGTGGTATTGATCACCTTTGGAGTGATATGAAAATTTTGAAAAAATAAATACATTTTTCTTTGTTTCCGTTATAACATTTTGTAAATAAGTTTTCTCCTTCACCAATAAGCAGCACAAATGGGCATCACTGCTATGGTAGCACTGGCAGGTATTGCTGATGGACACTGATTGGCATCCCTGGTGGAACTCCTCAGTGGGGGAGGGTTGTGCTGATAATCAATCAGCGCAGACCCCACCATCAGGAGAGAGCAGCGGATCGGCTCTCCTCTACTCGTGTCTGTCAGATGCGAGTGAGGAAAAACCTAAACATGGCTTTTGCTGTTTACATTGTGATTGGACACAGTTGATCATATCGTAAAGAGTCTCCGACAGTCCACCACAGTCACCCAAACCATTGCTTAATAGGACAGAGCCTTTTGAGTCACTCTGCACATGCTCAGTTTGGTGTGTATTGCTAGATAGTTTTTTTTCTTCTTCTTGGGAGGGTGCATGTGATCAGCCCAGGGCCAATCAGCACTGTCCAGACAGAGGGGCAGCAGTCCTGCAGCCTCAGGACAGTCAGAGTAGAATGAAAACTCCTCCCACAATCTTTACCCGACACTGACTGCTATATACTTTTGATGAGAAAAAGGTATGTAGCAGTTTTTATTTAAAATAGTTGCATTTTCACGTACTGTGGGAGATCAGATATAGTAACTGCAGGGTCCTGGGTTTAGTAACATTTTAATGTGTGCGTTAACATGCATTGCATTAAGGCAGCACATTCAAATGAATGGGCAAAAAGGAGAGAATTTCTCCTGACAGCACACAATGTGGTGATAGGGGTACACTGTGTAACACATGTGCGTCTCGCACGTCTGGAACTTCACACACACAGGCAGGTGGCCATGCTCATTCCTCCACTAATCTTTGTAAAGGCACAGCATAGCCACCCCTGGGACAGCAGCAATGTAGACTTGTAGTTATTAGACGAACAAATAAATTAGGCGCGTTTAATTCCAACTAACTCCACTTTAGAGGGGGGGGGGGGGGGAGATGGCAAATTAAGAAAAAATATATAAAATATTGCGGCTTGTGTGATTGGTTGACTTCTGGGAAAGTCAGATTTCAGGCATCCCCTGCAACAAAAATGTATTTTTTGGTGGGATATTTCCAATAGGAATATGTCTAAAGGAATGCAGGCCCAGCAGATTTCCTCATTGGTGCCCAGCTGACCGATAATTATGAAACCACATCCATTAGACTCACTCAACCCAAACACACAGGGATTTCTTCAGAATAACAAAAAGATAGGAATCTGAAACAAAGGTCATTATAATCGTTGCAATGTACATAGATCTCCCAGGGGAATGTTTTTTTTTCCTCCCTCAACAACAGTGGAGATACTCTTTAAGCCGTAAAAGCAAGTTCACCCCCCACCCCCTTTCGGATGACATTTTGAATTTTATGAACAAAAGCCGACCATGGTTGTCTCAGGCCTCGTACACACGGGCAAGAATCTCGTCAGGGAAAAAACGCCGTTTTCCCCAACGAGTTTCTTGGCAAGAATCTCTTGCCGCCCGAGTGTACACACAGACCTTTCAAAAGAAACGTGGTTCTCTTGAAAGGCAAGAACGCGGTGATGTCATCACGTACGACGAGCATGCACTCATTACATTCGATGCCGTCGCCACCATCTTGCTTCACTCTACCTATGCCGTGGAAGCTACCGCACATGCGTCAGTCATTTCGAGCATGTGCGGGTTTCCACGGCGACAGATAAGTATACACACTCTGGTTTTCCCATCGCGAAACATACCGACAAGCATCTACGAGAAAATAGAGAGCAGGATCTCTATTTTTCTCCTCAAGATTCTGGCCAGATTTCCAGACGAGAAACCTGAAAGCCTCGTACACACGAACGGTTTACTCGGCAAAAAAGCTCTGCCAGCAGTTTTCTTGCCGAGAAAACCGAGCGTGTGTACGAGGCTTTAACCTTCTGTCACCTTTGCTCGATGGATTGGTCAGGTAAAGCTGGAAACTGAAAAATGTGAGTAAGGGAACTGGACGGCTGTATTATTACTAGTGACAGATTGCGTCATTTCCATTTTTATTTTGCCCTTCGTTCTACTTTAACAAAATGAGACACAAAAACAGAAAAAGGGTCAGTTTTATTATATATAAAACACTTTGTTTTCTTTACAAAAATGTTTCCATGTTTTGTTTAAACATCTACGTTTAGTGGAAGAAAACCAGAAATTGTCTAGAAATGGTCCACAGTTAAGGCAAAGAACAAACATTATAATAAAAAAGCATGTGAGAAAGTTTTGGTGAAATAGAAATGTAGTTCAATCCTCTGCTGAATGGATATCCAGTCCTTCAAGGAATAACATCACCCACAGTAAACGTCTGACCCTCACGAGGAAGTCAAGTCATGGAAATGTACAGCAGCCTCTATTGAGACTGAAGGGAAACACATTGTGCATTAGAACCCAGGCTGAAGTCTACTTTGTATTGTGTGTTCACAAGCTGGTGTGAATGGGCCGCAAGTCCTCATTCATTGGCTGCAGCTTTTCAATTGTGCAACTTCCTTGCAAAATTTCAAAGCAGTAAGTGCAACTTGTAAGACATTTGTGCAGCTTCATGCAGAGGTCTATGCAAGTCGCACCTGAAATCGCCAGAAGTAGTACAGGAACTACCTTTTCAAATTGATGTGGCACTGCAAAGTTGGCATTGCACCAATTTGAACAGTACGATTGCCGGCAATAGGATGCGACCTGTCAATCACATAACAAGGCCCCCTCAAATGTGACCGAGGGCCAAGGGAAGAGATGCTGTGGCTGATTAAATCCATCAGCATACTTCACCGACTAGGAAACAATGCTAGAAAACATGGGTGCTCAACCTGTAGTCCTCCAGCTGTTGCAGAACTACAAGTCCCATGAAGCATTGAAAGGCTGACAGATACAAAGCACGACTCTCAAAGATGGAGGGCCACAGGTTGAGCACCCATGCTATAAAACTTTGAGGCACAACTCTGCCTCAGTAACATGACTAGGTTCTGGAGAAATGATTTGGGTTCGATGAAGCTTGGGGCCCCTTTCACACCGAGGAGTTTTTCAGGCGGTATAGCGCTAAAAATAGCTCCTAAATACCGCCTGAAAAACTCCTGCCCAGCCTTCTCAATGTGCGCTGGCAGGAGAGAAAAAAATCTCTTGCAAGCAGCATCTTTGGAGCTGTGTGTGTATACCGCTCCTTCCCATTTAAAACAATGGGATACCGCCCCGCAATGCGCCTCTGCAGAGGCGCATAGCGGGCGATATTAACCCTTTATCGGCCGCTAGCGGGGTTAATACCACACTGCTATCGGCCGAATCCCGCGGCAATTCCAATGGTATAGCGCCGATATTTTTAGCGGCACTATACCGCGACCGTACCTCCATTGCCCCGTGTGAAAGGGGCCCAAGGCTGGGTTTACACTCCTGCACACCAGACCCCTGATGTGAGCCGCTCTGTGCTGCAGTGTGACCCCAGCCTTATTACACACAGCGGTCTACAAGATATAGGCCAATGCATCTCAGCTTCATTCCTCAAGTATTCCAACAGGCCATATTTTCAGCATCTATAAGAACAGCTGCAGTGATTGCTGAGGCAGTAACACACATTCATGTAAACCTGTCAGAGGAAACACAGGGGCTCCTACTGAACATTCCAATTGCCTGAGCCGACTCTTCCAGGTGTAGTTGTAGGTGTGTGTACACACACACACACACACACACACATCCCTGACCCAGAACCACCATGAAGCTAAAAACCTTCAGACTTTCCTGGTTTGGGGTCAGCAACTCACAATGGATGGATGCCAAATTATGAGCATAACAGCCAGGCAATTGGCACTTTTAGCAGTGGCCGTCCCCATCGTCCTGCTAGGACAGGTTTACTTCAAATGAGGATAAAAACCAACAAAATTGGTGTTTCAATGTGAAGGCAACGGGTAAATTTAAAAAGTAGACTGCCAACATGGGAAATGCAGGAACTGACTGCCGTGGCCTCCTGAAGATGGCATTTGCCTGGCCATGTGCTAGTTTCAGAACTATAATTGTAAAATATTGAAACTAAACAGAGTGGTAGCGGTCTGCAAAGTTCCCATTTATCCATATGGCAACATCAGCAGAGCTAAAACTACAAATAACAGGCGCCATGGACCAGAAGATCCCATTTCTAGGATTCATGCCTGTGGCTGTCAGAGGCACATTGGGATTTGTTTTCCTAGTCCTGCTATATGGAGCAGTAGTTGGTCACATTCCACTGAACTTGTTCTATAATGCTAAAGACAATTCATAGCTTATCCAAGCCACTTCTAATGAGTATTGGGACAATACCCCTGCACTTCTAGACACACATATCACTGACAATTGTAAAGGTCAGCTCTAGGCTGGGTGCACACTGGAGAAGGCAGCAGCTCACAGCAGGTATCCAGGTGCATCTCCATTCAGTTTCAGGTCTCATTTCAACCTGAATTTTTGGCTGAATTTGGACCTGAAACAGATCAAAAGACACACAAGGGCTCTCCTGCAATTTGTACTGGAGGTGTGTGAACCCGCATCCAAGTGGCAATAGTGTGAACCCAGCCTGACATATACCCAGTGAAGTGACTGGCCTCAGGTGATACATAGAGATGAAACAAATCCCAAGTGGTACCTTGTCTATCTGCAGTCTTTTCTTTATCTGTTCAAAGTGCAGAATTTATAAAGAATTTATAGCAGAGGAACCAAGCATCAGAGAGAAATTACACTTTGTACTTGTCTCAATTAAGAGCACTCACTATAGAGGGATTTGCTTTGCTCATATTTAATGTCTAAGGTATACAGCCACTTTAACCTTAATGCATTCCCTGCCAAATACATGACCCAGTAGTTGCATTGCCCCATCACCTCCCTTATTTACCAAAGTCGCATCTCAATCAAGCACAGTGCCCATTTGCCACAGCGTTGGTCTCTCTCCTCACAGGCTCAGAGACAGCAGCAGTGGCCCCTGTAATCAATCAAATCCTGTGAGGTGGGGGCAGAGCTGACGCACCACCATAGGAAGCTGGCAAGGAACCCCAGAACAGGAAGTTCCAGGCAGCTCTATGCAATCCATGGGGTCGCCAGCTTAAATATTTGCTACTGGCAGCTTGGTGCCCGATACCACAGCATATCTTCAGGTCTAGTGACAGCAAAGCCTCAACAGGTCAGGGCTGTTTTGGCAGCAAACCGACATTTAGCCGAGTGGTCATAAAGTGTGGCTGATAGGTGTAAATGCTGGGGGGTATTGTCCCGACATTCATCAGAACTGATGATGTACTTGGAATAAGTTATATAAAAAATAATAATAAATCAGGCATTTCAAAAGACCTCTTCATCGGCAGCCAACATTTCTCCCATGACATTTCTTCAGAAAGAATTCAGAGCTTTATTCACAATGTGTGTATAGCTACGATCTTTAAATGGTACAGTCCCCAACACGATTTTCATAGCAGGTCTATACTATTAGTTGTACAAAATCATTTCCGATAAAATACAAAAATTGTACTCTACATAAAAAGTCTACATTTCAGTCTCTCCATACGGCATCAATGCTTTATACTCGGATATCTCCACAGTAGAAGGTTTATAGGAATACAATCTAAAAGTTCTGTAGTGGTTAATGAAGACACAAGACAATGGAAGGTGGCAGAAGTGCGTTCTGAATACAATTCTTCACCATCGGACACACCGTAGACTGCTGGACCCAGTGATCCTCCAAACTCCTCTTCTCTGATTCTTTAACATTGTATCAATGTGCTAGCCAACAAGTTCTCACTGTACCATCTCAGAAAAGACAGCAATGTTTTATTTACCTCCAAACATAGAATTCATAAGGAGGACAATAAAATAAAAGTTCAGATGACATTGTATGCACTACAACTAAATCCTTAAAGGGGCTCTCCATATAGCAAGAGCTTTCTTTAAAAACGTTGTTTATCACCCCATCAGATAAAGTTCTGCTATAAACGCGATCCGTCTTGG
This sequence comes from Rana temporaria, assembly GCF_905171775.1. Classification (NCBI taxonomy): domain Eukaryota; kingdom Metazoa; phylum Chordata; class Amphibia; order Anura; family Ranidae; genus Rana; species Rana temporaria. Next base: position 166,017,484 of record NC_053494.1, on the reverse strand, counting down.
CCATGTCTCCACAAATTAGACCCGTCAAAGACAAAGAGGAGAGGCCGTGACATCTGTACCGTAGAAAGATTTGTGTTATCAGAGACAGCTTAAAGTGGAAGTAAACCCTCCTATCGGTCTCAGCCAAGGAAGCGGCCATCTTGGCCTCTGTTTATTCTTCACCTGCCATTGTGCTGCCCATGTGATCAGTTATGACACCAGCCATTGGACAGTTTAGAGTACAAGCAATGTGACAATTACATTCCCGGCATTCCAGGACAGTAACTTTTTTGGAAACTTAAAATGATGGGTTTACTCCCGCTTTAAAGGAGAAAAGGCAGCTGGTGGAAAATCTGTATCAAATGGACCAATACCTCCTAGCCCACAGTGTGTAAGATTACAACAGTGAGTAGGAAACAAAAAACATCCCAATCATTATAATCCAACAGACTCAAATAAGTAGCAAAAAATATACATACGACTGGTCTTGGTGCCACAGATTAGTACCATTATTTAAAATCAGAAGAGTAATACCAAGAGAGGAAACAATGCTGTCCAACAAGTGGATTACCATTACTCTTGAAATAGAAGTTCCCATTAGGATTTAGCAAGTGCAGAGACAAGAAAGGTGATGCAGTTCATGGAAGATTTTTTTCATTTTCACCAGAAGACGCCATTCAACAGCCAACATTCTGTACACGATCAAAGATTTCTAACTCTCATACTAACCATACAGGACCCCTACTATTCTTCCCCAAAGACATTTACAACATCTCAACAGCACACAATAAAATACTTTCCTTCACAGGAGGATTGTTATAACAGCTTGGTCACTTATCTGGGAGAAAAAGTTCATCTAGTCAAGATCAGCAGGTCATTCTAAAAAAAAAAACTGAATGCGGCACTAGGCTGACATTAAAGTGGTTGTAAAGGCAGATTTTTTTTTTAAACCCTCCTGTACTCTATGTAGCAAGGTAAAAAATCTGCATGCAGTCGTCGTCCCCCGAAATACATAGCTGACCCAGAGCCATTGGTTCCCATTGATGGAACTCAGACCCAGTAAGGAGGGAGCAGGGCTCAGGAGGGAGCGGTCGTGCACAAGTGTCCCTCGAGCAAACGGCTTGCTATGGGGCACTCCAGGGGGAACGACCCAAGAAGAGGACGATCGGGGTTGCTCTGTGTAAAACCATTGCACAGAGCAGGCAAGCATAACATGTTTGCCATTTTTTTTAAAGTGCCTTAACAATCCATTTAAGACAGCAGAGAGGGAAGTAGATGTAGACTTGAGAAAGAAGGGCACACCCCTGAAACACATCAACCATGGCAACCCATTATAGCATTCCAGGAAGTGCCCTGTTTAGCTATTGTGGCCGTTGACAGCAACTTTACCAGCACTGATCAGACACCGAGTACAAGGGCTCCTCTCTGGTTTACCGGCACAAGTGGTCTGGGACAGCCCAGCAGCACTAATCTCATCACCTACAGCTCAGCCCCTTCAGGGATCAAGCTTGAGACAAAATAACAAAGTCTTACAATCATTAGAGATGTAAAAATCACCAGTACATTCATTACCATCAACTACTGATGTGATAAGGGTACATAGAAAAGGTGGGTTATGTTTGCTTCACAACCACCAGCTCAAACTGCCTCATTTTATACACTACGGGTAGGAAGTACTTAGACAGGCACTCAGAATTTAGGAATGTTCAAAAATGAAAAAAAAAACACAACCATAGGCATACAAATTTGCTGGTAAGTGCTTGAAACTAAAGCAGCCATACAGAACAGTGATACTGACAGAAACTGCACAGTAAAACTATTTTACCCCCCCCCCCTCTTTTAACCAACCAAGGCTGTCAAGTAGAAAACTATACATAAGAATCATCTTTTCTTACAAAAAGTCAGAAAGCCTGCATTTTACTGGCTGTGCGTGGAGGGTTTAAACACAAAACAAACATACTATATTATTAAGTGGTTGTTGGAGAGAGAAACTGTTCAGCATAAAATATCCACAACCTTATACACTAAAAATTACACTTCAAGAAATCATTACAAATATAGTAGCTATTTTTAATAAAAATGCTAAATAAAAATGTTGATCCTCAGGCGACGTTCATTTTAGATGCTAGTAGGCATTAAGAAATAATCTAAATATGTTATAGATTTCCCATCATCTCATTTTAATTGTACACCTATTTACATATACAACACATGGGCTGGAAAGGATTGTGGTGTCGTGTTTTAGCAGCTTGATTCCACTGTTCCGGCCACTTTGCCAGTTTTTCTTTGTACTTCTTTTTTTGAACTTTTTTCTTTAAGTTTTTCCAGTTTTTCTTGTGCTTTTTTTATTTCTTTGATTTTCTTCTTAATAGTGGCTCTGTCTGTCTGGCTTACAACACCCAAGGCCTTTACATGTAAAAGAAAAGAGAAAAGAATATACATTTGTGTTAATACAGTTGGCAAACCGTTCTATAACTAATGGTATACATCATTGGTCTCCAAACTATGGCACACTGACTGGATGCTGCTCTTTATCTGGCCCTTGGAGCACGAATCCTCCCACAGACACCAACAATCAGGCATAAATTCTCCTGCCGATATAAATAATGGGACACTATTCTTCCCATGGACACCAAAGATGGGACACTGTTACACCCACTGATACCAACAATGGGGCACTATTCTTCCAATTGACACCAATGATGGGAGACAATTTTTTCTACTGACACCAATCATGGGGCACCATTCTTCCTCCTCCTGACCACAGGTGCACTGTATTTTTTATTTATTTTTACCCTCACTGACCACCAAGCCTAAAAGGCATTTTCTATTCCCAAATGCCACAGTCTGGCCCCCTAATGTCTGAAGGACCGTAAACTGGCCCTTTGTGTAGAAAGTTTGGGGACCTCTAGTATACATGGACCATACAGAAACCACAAATGATTTTAGCCCATCTCAAGTCAAAACATGCTTTCATAGTTTGGACAGAGTGTGGAAGGGGTGGACCGTCTATCTACTTTTTATTTGCCAGGAATATAGGACAGAGCGCATCAAACTGGACTCCTAAAACCAGCGACTAGAGTAAGCTTTGTGTTGATATCTAAATAGTTTTCTCAAATACCATTATCCAGCACTTCACGATATCTGGACTCTAATGTCGCGTACACACGCTCGGAATTTCCAACAAGAAAAGTTTGTTGTGAGCTGTCGGAAATTCCAACCGCGTGTAGGCCCCATCGGACATTTTCTGTCCGATGGGGCAAAAATTTGAGAGCTGGTTCTCAAATTATCCGACTGTCGTCTGTATGCAATTCCGACGCACAAAAATCCTACGCATGCTCAGAATCATTGAACTTCATTTTTCTCGGCTCGTCGTAGTGTTGTACGTCACCACGTTCTTGACGTTCAGAATTTGACAACATTTGTGTGACTGTGGGTATGCAACACAAGTTTGAGCCAACATTCCGTCAGAAAAAAAAATCCACGGTTTTCTTGTCGGAAATTCAGATCGTGTGTATGTGGCATAATACTAGTTTGATGCTTTCATTGCAAGATTTCTTGTTTGCTGCTCCAAGTGCCCAGCCATGGTCTCCCTGTACCTGAAAATTATACCAGACCAGGGAATCCAGCACTCCACAATCCTGTTTCTCCATCAAAATTACTTTCCCTGCTATCTGTGTTAACATATAGGAAATATGTTTACCTCCTGACAGAAAGTGAGGTAAAATTCAAACCAATAGGGATACAGGCAGCATTACAAATTATAGAACAAGGGATGGCAAACGCCGCCCCTCAATATTTTGTGCCATTTATGCTCCCATGGAGGAAATCTTCCCCTCACCTTCCGTCCTGCTGATGGGTGTCAGATAGAAGATGAAAATAATAAAAATTCTCTATGGTGTGTGTGCGCAATGATTTGCAAATCTCATAAGCCCATATTTTATTCACAATAGAAAACCTATCACTGAGAAAATGTACCATTTTAAAAAAGAAAAAAAATTATGTCATTTTGAAATGGATGGCAGCAACATGCCTCAAAAAAGTTGTAACAGGTCAACAAAAAGCTGGCAAAGTAAGTAGTTCCAACATGGACAGGCTGGAAGAACATTTTGCAACAGATTAGATGAATTGCCAACTGGTCAGTAACATGATTGGGTATAAAAAGAGCATCTTAGAGAGTCAGTTTCTCAGATGTAAAGATGGACAGAGGTTCACCAATCTGAAAAGCTGCATCTAAAAAATGTCAAATTCAGAATAACTTTTCTCAATGTAAAATTTCAAACACTTTAAATACACTGCTCAAGAAAATTAAAGGAACACTTTGAAAACACATCAGATCAATGGGGAAAAATATGGGGGAATATATGCTGGGTATCTATACTGATATGGACTGGGTAATGTGTTGGGAACGAAAGGATGCCACATTTTAGGTTGATCATTTTCATTTCCATCAAACGGAGGGCTGAATTCAGACACCCCAAAAATCAAAGTGAAAAATTATGCATTTTGTTAAAATGTCATTGCGGCAACTCAAAATTGTGCTCAGTAGTTTGTATGGCCCCACACGCTTGTATGCATGTCTGACAACATCAGGGCATGCTCCTAATGAGATGGATGGTCCTGAGGTATTTCCTCCCAGATCATCACTGAGTTATTGAGCTGCACTGAGGTGCAACCTGGCGGCGAGGGATGGACCGAAATATCCCAAAGGTGTTCTATTGGATTTAGGTCTTGCAAGCATAGGGGCATTCAATGGTGCAAATGCCTTTAGCCTCCAGGAACTGGCTGCATACCCTTGCCGCATGAGGCCAGGCATTGTGGACCAGGAGGAACCCAGGACCCACTGCACCAGCGTAAGTGACAATGGGTCCAAGGATTTCATCTGATACCAAATAGTCAGGGTGCCATTGTGTAGCCTGTAGAGGTCTGTGCATCCCTCCATTGATATGCCTTCCCAGACATCACTGCCAATTCTGGTGTTCAATGGCAAATGCCAATTGAGCTCCACAGTGCTGGGCAGTGCAGTGAGCACAGGGACCACTAGAGGATGTCAGGCCCTCAGGACACCCTTTAATTGTTTGGTACAAGAAAGGACTTTGCTCACTTTGGAAACCACAGCTTGGCATTGCATGCCATTATTGAGCTTATGATCTACCAAAACTCCCAGATCCTTCACCATTGATGCGCCCCCAGTTGTACTCCCCCTAGTATGTATGATATGCATATTCTTAGCCCTCAAGTGCATAACTTTACTTTTTTCAACATTAGAACTCATTTGTAACTATGTATGCTTTCAAAATGACTTACAATTGACCAAGCACCAATATGCTTTCCCTTTTACAGACCAGCCAATGAGTTCTTTCACCAGCAGATGGGGCCATTAAACTTTAGGCCGTCTAAAATACCACGTGTTTAAATTTTCTTTGGCTTTTACCTCATACAGTGTCAATACACACAGCATGCAAAATGTTCAATCCAATAACACAAAGAATGGTGCTTGAGAAATACTACTAACAGTGTCATAGTGACACATCAAGTGAAACTAAATGCCAAACTTTATGAGGCAACAAGGCATCATTTAAAATTAGATCACAAGGCACCGCTTCTTATAAAACCTAATACGGTAACAATGCAATCCTTTCTCGGTTAACACGGCATAAAATGTGGCCTCTTCACATCTGGAAAATGAGAAAGACTGGCTAAGGAGATGAGCCATAATGCCAACAGCATGAGGTATGGGCAGACACATAGCTTGCAGGGGTGTCAGGTACTTACTGGCTATAGATCAGAACGGTTTACTATAATGAGAGAACAGCCAAGAGAAACATTGAGGCTAGCCATTTGCTGCTTATGCCGACCCATTGGTTTCAGTACTTTAGAGTCACTAGTCAGAAGTCCTGCATAGTTGTTCTGTGTTTAAAAAAAAAAACCTGGAGTCGTACAACTATAATCTGGAGAAGAAGTCAGCTATGGCTGCTTAGAGTTTCTCTCAGGAAAGATTTATTTTAACAGCCAACGGAGAAAAACATTTATTTGTTGTGGCTAGAATAAAAACTGGAGAAAATAAATAAATGGATCAATGTATAGAAACAGAACAGGCAGGTATTAACTCTCGTCTTTACAGGGCCCTTTTTGGAATATTTAACACTGGACTCCAGACAGTTAAATGCACACATGAAAAATCGATCCAACGCTGCATCTGTTCCCTGCAACCTCTACACTGAGCGAACAAACACCACTGATTGCCCAGTTCTCTCTGCTCTGTCCCTCAAGCACTCACTGGAGCTCGGAGCTGGGCAGGGAGCAGCAAACTGTCACCCTAAATACGGGTCACAGGAGTGCAGAACGAACTGCACTTCTGTGATCCATAGGACAAGTAGGGCCAAAAAAAAATCTTTAGGCATGCTTCAATACAGCTAGATGAATGAATGTTTCTGGGTCCTACTACACAATACATCTTGTACTTTAACCCCTTTACTTCCACGGACATATGCAATACTGGACTTCAGCAGTAGAGGGCGTTACACTCACTGCTGTAGCAGCTGGGAGTGTGTGTGTGTGTGTGTGTGTGTGTGTGTGTATATAAATCTGGCATTCTGTTTACTTTCCAGGTAGAAGTTTCTGAAGACAAGATCCTGCTTAAATTGAATAGTCGCATTAACGTGACTTTACAGAGATTAGTGAATTGAGTCAGAACAGTGAGGCATTTCCTTCCCCGAATGTTAAGCTAGCTCCAATCACAGATGGTGAACAGCTTCTCGTATAAACTCTTTATAAAACACTGCCAAGTCTAAAGCGACGTCTGTGACCCTTTCAGCCTGAACACTTATTTAAAACAAAACCTTTCCCCTTCAGTGGCTCACTTCTTTACTATACCTAGGGATTCACTTATCCAAATTACGAGGGCCTTATTTAATAGACTGAATTGTTGTCCTCTTGTTGTCATATTCCGTTGTCTTAGTTTGGCAGTATCAATGCGATACTCATGACTTCTCTTCTCAAACTGTTATATGCCTTTTGGGTGCTGTCAGTCCCGGTTCTCCCTCATAGCCTCTGTATTTACCAATGTAGTGGTTACATAGTTAGCCAGGTTGAAAAAAGACACAAGTCCATCCAGTAAAACCACAAAAAATAAAAAAAAATAAATAAAAAACACAGTACAATCCTATACACCCAACTCCATACCCACAGTTGATCCAGAGGAAGGCAAAAAACCCCAGCAGAGCATGATCCAATTTGCTACAGCAGGGGAAAAAATTCCTTCCTGATCCCCCGAGAGGCAATCGGATTTACCCTGGATCAACTTTACCTACAAATCTTAGTACTCAGTTATATTCTGTACATTTAGGAAAGTATCCAGGCCTTTCTTAAAGCAATCTACTGAGCTGGCCAGAACCACCTCTGGAGGGAGTCTGTTCCACATTTTCACAGCTCTTACTGTGAAAAAACCTTTCCGTATTTGGAGGTGAAATCTCTTTTCCTCTAGACGTAAAGAGTGCCCCCTTGTCCTCAGTGTTGACCGTAAAGTGAATAACTCAACACCAAGTTCACTGTATGGACCTCTTATATATTTGTACATGTTGGTCATATCCCCCCTTATTCTCCTCTTCTCAAGAGTGAATAAATCTAGTTCCTCTAATCTTTCCTCATAGCTGAGCTCCTCCATGCCTCTTATCAGTTTGGTTGCCCTTCTCTGCACTTTCTCCAGTTCTCCGATGTCCTTTTTGAGAACTGGTGCCCAAAACTGAACTGCATATTCCAGATGAGGTCTTACTAATGATTTGTACAGGGGCAAAATTATATCTCTGTCTCTGGAGTCCATACCTCTCTTAATACAAGGGTTTTCCAATTCATTTGGGGGTCCTAAAGGCCTTGAATCACAAAACCCTTTTTAACCAATAAGATCAACGATGGCCTCTCAGTCCCCAACATTTAAGCATACTATTTAGCAGCCAACATTGCTCTTCTGTCCCACCTCCATGAGACACGCCATCTGCCGCTGTGGACCACTATTGATTTAGTGCAGAGGCTCACACTTGCTTCCCTGCCCATAGACCCTGCTTCATACTCGGACTCTGTTACATTTTCGGTGGGTCTGATCACGTCCCATTTTCCAGATACTCTTTCTTCATTGTGCGCTGTTCCCACCAGGGCTCGAGAATCCTTGTTTGTCTGGTGGACTGATCACAGGTTTACCAACATCCTTTACTTCCTCACTCCTACTAGGATTGTAATGCTTGATGTCCTCAAGTCATCCCATGAAGTTTCATTGCGGGAGCATTACTGATGTATGCAAATCCATCATTTTGTTACACCATTCCTTAAATCCCATCTGTAGAGCCCGCCCACATTCCACAGGACTAATTTCCTTGATATACTCCATTGTATCTTCTATTAAAACCTCAGTTGCGGTTCTTCCATCACCAATGGTAGAGTGAGTTGGGGATGGATCAAGCAGATTATGACCGTAATGATAGCCAAGAGCTCCAAAAATGAACCCATTCTAACAAAACGCATACAATTCTGTACAAATGCTACTATACGCCAGCTCGCTTGGCTCGTTTTACTCCATTTTATCCATCAACTTGCTTCCGCGGTTGCTCCCAACCACGGACTATGGCCCACAAATGGTGGTCCTGCCCTAAAGTGTGCAGACTATGGGTTTGGGTTTATACGCACTCTCATTCATATGTCAAAAGAAATCCATACAAAGCCCTTTGCTAACCTATTAAAGGCTTTTCTCCTACGGCAGCGGCAACTAGCATATCTCTTTGCAGCAGCCAAACGCACCATAGCGAGAGCCTGGAAAACCCCAATTCTCAGTTTCGAGAACCTCCTCATGTCAATTTGAGGACCCCAATCCACTGTTCCTTGAGAACTCTTATTTTTTTTTTTCCTCTTATTCTTCCTTTTCCAGGATTCTTCTTTTGTTTTCTGATGTTTTTTTCTTTTTCAATTAGCATTTAAACTTATTAAGCCTTTAGATCATGACCTGGCTATGATAAAGTTTGCAGCTTATTTTTTTTTTTTTTCTGTCTTTCCACCATGGAATTGCGATTTTCTTGGCCCGGTATTTCAGGTAAACCTTAAAATCCACACTCCAAGATGAAATGTAGTTTTGCTTTTCTGTGACGTTGTAAAGTTCTGGATGCATTTATTTTCTTTGTTGTACAAAACTATTACAATGTTATGTTTGTAATTCCCATATATGTATACATATTGAAAGTACTGTAATTGTTATCTCACCAGCTCTGTTGTGTATGTTTTAAAGACAAAGCCTTTTGTAAAAACACTTTATAAAACCCATAATGCTCTGGGAATCCCATCTCATGGATATACCCTGTATTTAATGTTTAGATGAGGGCCAACCAACAATCCACCAAAACCAGATGGAGAGAGACACAACCAGATTGGGAGAAAACTAGACCAACAAGATGTGGTTAACAGCAAAAAATAAAATAAAAAATCCAATGGGCCAACAAGTCCCAGGAAACCAGGTCCTCTGATGAAAGTTTACACAAAACAAATCCTGAGGCCACGTACACACGATCAGTCAAAACCGATGAAAAACGGACTGAAGGACCGTTTCATCGGTCCAAACCGATCGTGTGTGGGCCCCATCGGTCAGTTATCCTTCGGTCAAAAAAAAGAGAACTTGCTTTAAAATTTGACCGATGGACGCCTAACCGATGGGTCAAAACCGATCGTTAGTATGCAAAAATATCGATCAAAAGGCCACGCATGCTCAGAATCAAGTCGACGCATGCTTGGAAGCATTGAACTTCTTTTTTTTAGGACGTTGTGTGTTTTACGTCAACGCGTTCTGACACGATCGTTTTTTTAACCGATGGTGTGTAGGCACATCAGACCATCAGTCAGCTTCATCGGTTAACCGATGAAATGGTCCTTCAGTTCGTTTTCATCGGTTTTGACTGATCGTGTGTACGCGGCCTAAAGAGAAAAGACTGGCAAGTCAACAGCAGAAGGCTCAAGCCTAAAGCCGGGTACACACAGTAAGTAATTTTCTGAATTTTGGAGGGGGAAGCAAAGCTTTGTTGCAACACCCCCCTTCAATCCAAAGCCGTCTCTCAGCAATTCTTTACACCTTTTTGTCTCAAGTCTGGTTTGAATGATGGCATATATCATTCAACCTACTTTCTCTGAGTTCAGGCTATCATGGACGTAGCCCCAGTCTGGACAACAAAGGAGAAGCAGCCCAATGAGCGGTTTCCTGCATACTCCGTCCTAGCACGTCAACTGACTCCTTATTTGGCTTCATCTCCCAGTCTGAGCTGTACTGTATTGGGACTTCAAGAGACAGATAAGTAAAAGTAAAATGTAGGTGCTTAGACTGCTTGCACTAAAAAAAACAATTTAATGATAATACAGAACTGCATTCATTTTTTTTTCTTAAAGCAGAAATAGAAGTATAATGTGAGTAGAAAGGGATTATAACACCCAATTGTTTTTTTTTGCAGTCTGTGCCCCTATTATGGAGATTCATCCTATTTGTTCCGTTTACCATTGTCATCGATTGTAAGAAAATTCCCAAATTCTGGGTTATCCCCACAAACGTAATATAGGGGACACTAGTTCTGGTGGCCTGAGGGGCCCCAAAAGATTTCTTTATTTTGCAGGGACCTTCCTCTCACTTCCTGTTTGACTATGAGACAGGAAGTGAAGGTAAATCTTCACAATGAGACAATATGACACAGAGGGCGAAAAAAAAAAAAATCTGACAGGAGGTTAAAACCCTTCCTTACGCTATGCAACATGAAAAAAACGTTGCCTATAATTCTACTTTAAGACCCTTTCACACTGAAGCGTTTTTACAGCGTTTTAGCGTTAAAAATAGCGCTATTAAAAACGCTCATAATACGCTCACCATGCATCTCAATGGACCCTTTCACACAGAGTCCTGCAAGCATCTTTAGAGCAGCTTTTGGGCGCTGAAAAAAAAAAAAAAAACGCTCCAAAAATGCCCCTCTCCATTGAAATGAATTGAAAGCGCTGTAACAACGCCTTGCCCTTTCACACTGAGGCGTTGCACTGGCGGGGAATTGAGAAAAGTCCTGCAAGCAGCATCTTTGGAGCAGCTTTTGGGCGCTGAAAAAAAAAAACACTCCAAAAACGCCCCTCTCCATTGAAATGAATTGAAAGCACTGTAAAAACGCCTTACCCTTTCACACTGAGGCACTGCAAAAACGCCCTAAAACGTTAGGGTCTTAGCGGTGCTTTACCAGCGTTTTTCGGGCACTGGCAGTGTGAAAGGGCTCTGAAAGCACTCGGTCTTTCACATTGGGATTGCAGGTGAGGCTTCTTTCAGGCGCTTTACAGGTTTTTTTGTTTTTTTTTTAACGCCAAAGTGCCTGAAAAACGCTTGAATAACGCCCGAAAAACGCCCCAGTGTGAAAGGGGCCTAAACCAGCTATAAATAATTATAGTTTCCCTTTATACTTTACAAAACAAATAGTTTCAGTCCTGGAAATGTTCCATGTGCGATTAGTGTGGATGCAGAGAATAGTGGATCTCACCTTTAGTCTGTCACTATCCAGTAGCATTAATTGCTGTCCATCAATGTTCTTTGCTGTGAACTCCGTGATGTATTGCTCCATATTCATTCCAATTAACCATTGACACACCTGCTGAGCACTCCAGTCAGACACTGGCCGACTGTGCCACTGGTTTAGTTTCCCGCTTGTTGCGACATCTTCATCCAATGCCTGCAAAAAAATAAAAAATAAATAAGAGCTCTGTGACTCTGCTTAATATCTCTGGGGCTGATCAGTATTGCTATCGGAATGGACTCCAGGGCCAAGACAGAGAAATGCCCCCCCCCCCCCCTGCAGTCATGACACGATAAAACAAACCGTAATTTCTACATCATCTTGTAAACTCCTGGCCCCAGTCCCACTAGTCACCCCAGCTGAGCTTATTTGGTCATTTTCCTTGTCTATGCCGATTTCAGATAGGACTTCAGACTTCTACTTCGATAACGGAACAATATGACCTACTTGAATATAAACAATGACAGACAGCCAAAAGCTGCAAATCTCAGTTTGAACATTTTCTACAAACACTTTCTCCCTTACCACAAAATTAAAAGTCAAACTCTGACCAAGAAATTTCTGAACAATTTTGCCAAAAAATGTAAAAAATAAATCCATGAATCTGCAAAGTGCTGGTGGTCTGCCTTTTCAAACAAACACAATTACACTGGAAATGTAATGCGGTTTGGTAAAAACCCCACACAAAAAACACTGAATGTACACAAAAATGTACAACCAAGTCAGAAATACACCCCTAGAGCTCTCCTTAGAAATAACCCAAATCAGTGTATATTAGTCTGTGTGAAAGTTATAGGTTCTAATATATATATCGTATTTATTGGCGTATAACACGCACCCCAACTTTAAGAGGGAAATCAACTTTCCATAGCCCTCTGCGTATAACACGATGGCACAGTTTGCCCTCTATTTTCAGGGTAAAAAAGTGAGTGTTATATGTGTGTGTGCGCTATATATATATATATATATATATATATATAAAAATAAAATACACACACAATCTGACAAAAGTGAGTACACTCCTCACATTTTTGTAAATATTTTATTATATCTTTTAATGCGACAACACTGAAGAAATGACACTTTGCTACAATGTAAAGTAGTGAGTGTACAGCTTGTGTAACAGTGTACATTTGCTGTCCCCTCAAAATAACTCAACACACAGCCATTAAAGCGGTGGTTCACCCTCAATAACAACATTCTAGCATTAAATTAAGCATAGTAGCGCGAGCTACAGTATGCCTTTATTTATTTTTTTTGCCCCGTACTCACTGTTTAATCCTATAGTGAAGATTCAGACTCCCCGCGGGGAATGGGCGTTCATATCCAGAGGGAAGATGATTGACGGCCGGCTATGGCGCGTCACGCTCCCCGAAGATAGCCGGAGTAGGTCTCGGCTCCTCACGGCGCCTGCGCACAGATCAGGCGCAGGCGCCGTGAAGAGCCAAGTCCTATTTCGGCTATTTCCGGAGAAGCGTGACGCGCCAGAGCCGGCCGTCAATCATCTTCCCTCTGGATAGGAATGCCCATTCCCCGCGGGGAGTCTGAATCTTCACTATAGGATTAAACAGTGAGTACGGGGCAAAAAATAAAAATAAAGGCATACTGTAGCTCGCGCTACTATGCTAAATTTAATGCTAGAAAAAGAAAAAAAATTATAGGGTGAACCCCCCTCTATCTAAACTGCCGGCAAAAAAAAGCGAGTACACCCCTAATTGAAAATGTCAAAATTTGGCCTGATTAGCAAGTCACATGACACCGGGGAGGGGAAAATAATAATTGGGCCCAATTTGGACATTTTCACTTAGCGGTGTACTCACTTTTGTTGCCAGCGGTTTACACATGAAAGGCTGTGTGTTGAGTTATTTTGGGAGGAGACAGAAAATGTACACGGTTATAAAATCTGTACACTCACTACTTTACATTGTAGCAAAGTAATTTCTTCAGTGTTGTCACATAAAAAGATGTAATAAAATATTTACAAAAATGTGAGGGGTGTACATACTGCACACACACAGTGCCTTGAAAAAGTATTCATACCCCTTGAAATTTTCCACATTTTGTCATGTTTCAACCAAAAACTTAAAATGTATTTTATGTGATAGACCAACACAAAGTGGCACATAATTGTGAAGTGGAATGAAAACGATAAATGGTTTTCAAAAGGTTTTACAAGTAAAATAAAAAATGAAGACAAAAAGTGGCGTGCATTTATATTCAGCCCCCTGATTTTTGTAGAACCACTTTTTGCTGCAACAGCTGTAAAGTTTTTTGGGGAAGTCTTTATCAGCGTGGCACAGAGTGAGTGATTTTGCCCATTCTTCTTTGCAAAATAGCTCAAGCTCTGTCAGAGTAAATGGAAGGCGTCCCTGAATAGCAATTTTCAAGTCTTGCCACAGATTCTCAATTGGATTTAGATCTGGACTTTGACTGGGCCATTCTAACACATGAATATGCTTTGATCTATTCTAAACCATTCCATTGTAGCTCTCGCTGTATGTTTAGGGTTGTTGTCCTGCTGGAAGGTGAACCTCTGTTCCAGTCTCAAGTTTTTTTTAAACAGGTTTTCTTCTAAGATTGTCCTGTATTTGGCTCCATGCATCTTCCCATCAACTCTGACCAGCTTCCCTGTCCCTGCTGAAGAAAAGCATCCCCACAACATGATGCTGCCACCACCATGTGTCACAGTGGGGATGTGTGTTCAGGGTGATGTGCAGTGTTAGTTTTCCGCCACACATAGCGTTTTGCTTTTAGGCCAAATTAGTTAAATTTTTGTCTCATCTCACCAGAGCAACTTCTTCCACAAGTTTGCCGCGTTCCCCCACGTGGCTTCTTGCAAACAGGGCTTCTTAAAGATTTCTTTCAACAATGGCTTTCTTCTTACCACTTTTCCATAAAGGCGAGATTTGTGGAGTGCACGACTAATAGTTGTCCTGTGGGCAGATTCTCCCACCTGAGCTGTGGATCTCTGCAGCTAATCCAGAATTACCATGGGCCTCTTGGCTGCTTCTCTAAATAATGCTCTCCTTGCCCGACCTGTCAGTTTAGGTGGATAGCCATGTCTATGTAAGTTGTATAAATGACATTGGCAAAGAAGGGGTTCACACTAGGGGCAAAGGGTTACCTGTGGTCTAACTGTGTGGGGGATGGGCTCACTGGGACAACACAAATAGCTGTTCCCGATTACTTGGAACAGCCGATCTTAGTGTTGTCCCCTGTCAGAACGGCGATCTACCTTGCCTCTTGCGGGTGGCCACATAAGCGTCCACAGTTTTTAACCACTTATGGACCGCCCCGCCGCAGGAATACGTCGCTACTTTGAAGAGGATTGCCATTATGGCAGCAGCTAACTAACATAACCCTGGTATCGTCTTATTCAGCAGGCAGTCCTCTTTCAGATAAAAGTGTTTTCTGCAGCAGGTACGCCGCAAGATTACTTTTATCGGGCCTTCGCCAGTTACCAAAGCCGTCGACAGCGGTGGATGCGATTCGGTCCTGTCCCTGGCTGGGTATGGAGATGAATGAGTCTCCATCTCATTGCAGGTCGGAAGCGACGTCAAAACGTCACTTTCGCCTAATGCTCTTAAAAGGGATCTTTTTTATTGCATTTTAGTTTAACCACTTCCCTACCACTGTATTGTCATATGACGGCCGCAGGAACCCTTCGTCCCTCCGGGCGGCCGTCATATGACGTCCTGGATTTCCTGCATTGTGGAGAGCACGCGCTCGCTGCATCACTGGGGACCCAATGCGTGTGCCCAGCGGCCGCAATGTCCTCCGGGCACCGGCGATTGCTCGTCAGAGCAGGGACGTGGGTCTGTGTGTAAACACACAGATCCACATCCTGTCAGGTGAGAGGAGACCGATGGGGTGTTCCCATTATAGAGGAACACTGATCGGTCTCCCCTTGTGAGTCCCCTCCCCCTACAGTTAGAAACACTCCCTAGGTAACAATTTTAACCCCTTCATCGCCCCTAGTGTTAACACCTTCCCTGCAAGTCACGTTTATACAGTAGTAATCAATGCATTTTTATAGCACTGGTCGCTGTATAAAAAGTGTGTCAAAAGTGTCCGATATGTCTGCTGCAATGTCAGTCACGATAAAAAAAAAAAAACGCAGATTGCCGCCATTACTAGTACAACTTTTCATATTTGGCAGATAAAGCCGGCTCCATTCATTGGCCAACTTAATTTTACTGCCCCTCATCCTTGTGTAAATGAGGCCTTAGGCTGGTATTCAACCCAAAAGCAAAGATTTATCATAATGTAGCTTACCAATTAATTATATATATATATATATATATATATATATATATATATAATTTTTTTTATTATAGCAAAATGTAACCGTTTACATGAATGAGATAAACCACTTAACACTGGAAGGGGCAGCTAAAAAGATCAGCTTTTATTTATTCATGTAAAACCTTTATCCAAAAAAAAAAGGAATAAAAGGTTAAAGGTTTGCTGCAATTGATTATAAAGTGTGAGCGGGATTTAGGCTTCAATTTGTTAGTGCATCTCAATCTGCTAATACATTTAACACTAACCCCCCCCCCCCCCCGACTGACAATGCTGCTGTGCCTCCTGTGCTCATGCATCTAGAGTGGTCAATCACTAATACAGGTATGTTACTGGCCAGATCAATTGGTAAGCAACAATATATGAAATATTCGGGTTTAATACCACTTTAAATCTTTGTGAGTGGTTACTGTAAAAACAGCACTTAGCAGAGCCTCTGCTACCTATGTGTATACACAGGTAAGCAGATTCCCTACTAAGTGCTCAGTGCCCAGTTTAGCCTTCAATACACAGGTTTAACGGCTTCCAAAATGCATTTTTTTTTAGCATACACACGGACTTTTGCACAACAGCAGTAACCTCTTTCATTCCAACACACTTGATTGGGTAGTAAGCAGATACTATATAAACACTGAAAATGTATAATAAAAAAAATATTGTATCGGCAAACAACTTGCACATGTCTGCCATCTGGTACCCTGCAGTCTAGTAGTGAGGGTATACAAGGTCGTGGGTTACCGTCTAGTGGATTATCAGTGTGTCCTTACGGACGCTGTGTAAATCCTACGATCATGTCTGCTATAAGCAGGTTTCTAGGACAGGAGCACCCAGCAATTTCAGGTCAGTAAAGGTGTTTAAAGAACAAACATGACTGAAGATCTTCCCAATGGTCAGCTTCACACAAGAATTTTTATTTTTGTGATCCGTCAAAGCTCCAACCTTTGAGAAAATAGACAAAAAGCACTAATCCTTGCAATGGAGTTACTCACAAATGGATATAAATCAATGAATATTGATTAAAAATTCAGAGCTAATGAAATAAAGAATGATCAGTTAATGCATTTAAAAACTCCTTTCTAAGCCTATCACATTGCTGCTTTTTACTGAAAACAGAGTAAAATAGTAGTAGATACAATTTACTTTCTAGTTCAGGCCTGCTCAGCTTTGATATTTTGATGAGGATCTTCACTTTATCTTTGCCTTTTTCCATTCACACATCTATGTCCCCTTCCCTCTAAAAATTATATACATACATACATACATACATACATACATACATACATACAGTACTGTGCAAAGGTTTAAGGCAGGTGTGAAAAAAATTCCGTTAATATAAAAACTTTCAGAAACACCAACACTAAGTACGGTAATTGATATCAATTACTGTATACACTCTAGTATAAGCCAAGGTTTTCAGCCCTTTTTTGGGGGGCTGAAAATGACCCCCTAGGCTTATACTCAAGTCAGTACCCGAGTCCATTCCTGCTTGACCTCACCATGCCCATTGCAGAATCCGATCTGTGTACCCGAGTCTGTTTTAAAAACTTGCGCTCCTCCTTGTGCTGTTCCATGATAGGCAGAACACTCAGTTTCCCAGAAAAGTGTTCAGTGCTCCACCTATCACGATTGCCCTCTCGTCTATCACGAACGAGAGGGTGATAACAGGACCTGCCGGTTACAGTAGAGAGAATGTAGGTGAGAGGATGGTTGAGTTGAAGGGCTGCAAAAGGGCACAGTGAGGGCAGGCTGCAAATGGGCATTGTTGACCCTCTTTTCTGCTTACAGTAGCTGTTGCATTCTCACCCTCGGCTTATACTCGGGTCAATAAGTTTCCCCAGTTTTTTTTGTGGTAAAGTTAAGTCCTTGGCTCATACTCTGGTCGGCTTATACTCGAGTATATACGGTAACAGATTTAGAAAAAAAAATAAAAATAAAAAAAAATAAACAGAAGAGACATCCAAATCATTTGGTGTGACCACCCTTTGCCTTCAACACAGTATTAATTCTTCCAAGTACACTTACACACAGTTTTTGCAGGAATTTAACAGGTAGGTTGTTCCAAACATCTTGGAGAACTAACCACAGATCTTCTGTGAATGTTGGCTGCCTCAAATCCTTCTGTCTCTTCGTGTGATCTCATCGACTCGAGAATATTTAGATCAGGGCTCTGTGGGGGCCAAACCATCACTTCTAGGACTCCTTGTTCTTTTTTACACTGAAGATACACTATATTACCATTCTTCCAGAAGAGCATTTGTGAGGTCAGGCACTGATGTGGATGAGAAAGCCCCTCTCGCAGTCTCTGCTTTAATTCACCCCAAAGATGTTCTATCGGTTTGAGGTCAGGACTCTGAGAAGGAGGAATTTGACTAGCCCGCACAAACTTGCTCATCCATACCGTACCAGTACAGCAATTCGTGCAATAGAGCCGATCTGTCGCTGGGTGGTTGGCAAGTGGTTACCGTTTAAACCTACATAAGCAATTGATAATCATTGGCACCTGCTTGGCATAAATGGTTAATCATACACTCGATTCAAACCCTACAAAATCCCAGACTTTGTGGAAATGTACAAAGTGTGCAAGTGTAAGAACTGATGCTGGTTTAAAGTAAAAAAAGGTAGGCACACAAAACTTCTAAAGGGCAAGCTGTGATATCTAGCACTAAGCCATCAGTAGCAGATCCTTATGGTGAGACAAGGATCCAAGTCTTGTAAGTTGTAAGGTGCGGCCTCAATGGATCAGACTTGTTTTTCCATATCCCAAAGATGCTCAATTGGATTAAGATCTGTAAAATTTGGAGGCCAAGTCAACCCTAAAAAGGCACAGTCTATAACTCTGGTGTAGTTCTTATACGAATGAGCCCATTGTAGGCACTTTTGGCTGTGAGCATGGGTGCCCTGACAGGTTTTCCTTCCCTGGCACACTTTTGGTAGGTCATGACCACTGCAACCCTTGGTACATCCCAAAAGAGCTGCAGTTATGCGGTTGCTCTGACCCAGTTGTCTAGCCATTACAATTGGCCTTTGTCAAAACGGCTCAAATCCTTTTGCTTGCCCATTTTTTCTGCTTTCAGCACAACTGCAGAGACAACACTTGCTGCCTAATAAATTTGATCCACTTTCAGATGCGACTGTCAGGAAATAATCAAGGTTATTCACTTTCCCTGTCAGTGGTCTTAATTTTATGAATGATCGGTGTATACAGACACACAAGGACTCCATAAATACAAGATACAGGTACGTGGATGTCAGGAACAAAAGTTAACCAAAGCATCCCACAGACCTGCACTGAGAAGGGGAGATACAACAACGGAGATTTACAGACTTGTGTGCTTGACACTTGTGTATGTACAATCAAAAAAATACAGAAGTCAGTCTGAAACAGCAAGTTATATGGGGCCAACTTACATGCCAACAGTGTTCATCTTTAAATGACATATATAGGACAGAACATTGATAAATAAAAGCTCATCTTTGATGCAGCAGTATTTACTTCATCCTTTGGTCAATGGATAGGTTCATTTCTGGGTTTCCTAGCAACCACTGCTAATCAAGAGTAAAGCTAAGCCAATATCCGGAAGGGTATAGCTCATTCTTGTGACTATCGGATCACTTGGCCAAAGCTGCCCCAAATCCAATATCCTTTGATACAAAGAAAACCTTTGAAGTTTGAGGTCTAAGCCAGATTAATCTGCTGCCCTTTAACCCATCACTGGAAATTTTAATTAATATGTGCAAAACACAATGGAAACAATGACTCCACAGAGGGTGAAATACCACCACGAATTGATAATCGTGTTACCGTCATCTCCATGTGGCCAAATTAACTAGATTTAAAGGAATGTATAATTGTTTTGTACAATATTGTCTTTATTATGGTCAGGACTTAAGTCAAATACTCTGCCTGCACCTTTTCACATGTTTACAATTACGCCTTGACTGTAAAAAAAAATATATATATATATATATATATATATATATATATATATATATATATATATATATATATATATATATAAACAAAATGCTGTATAGAGAGCTCAATAAATCAAGCTGAATTTTTTTACACACAATTACACTACCATACCCAGTAGGAGTCGACCCGATTATCGGAGCGGACAATAATTAGGGCCAACATTCACAATTTTTCAAATCGGTATCGGTCAGAAACTTGCCGATATTGGTCAGACCACCTCCGGCGCTCACTACAGTCTCTGCCAATCTGCTCCTCCAGATACCATTAAAAAAGGTCTGGACTGGCCATAAGGCAAACCGGGCATTTTCCCGATGGGCTGGGGCCATGGGCACAGTGAGAGTGGGTCTGACTCGCATTGCTCACAGCCTGCGTTTTGTGTGCTCCTGCACTAGCTAGAATGGGGTTACAGGCAGCCGATGGATAGATCATAGGCCTGTATTGCCAGTCCTTCCCCCTGAGCCTTTACCACTCTCCCCTTCACTGGACAGTGGCCACTATCTCAGGACTGGATGGGGGCAGGAGAGGGAGCTGCTTGAGTTAACTTTTCACATTAAACAGTAGGTGATTGGTTGCTAGGATCGCCCAGTAACCAATTACCAGCCTGGTAATGTGAGTAGTGTGTACGTTTGACGTTTACATTTTTTTTAAACTTGTTCAGCTTATACCAGATTTGTGTAGAAACTGTTAATTTTTCAAAACTTTAAATGTACAGAATAAAAGCGATATTCGTATCGGTCTAGCTCTATCCCCAATACCCAGCTAACGGTTTTGTTTTAGCAATACTGAAAGCCAAATAGCAGGATGACAAAGTGAACTTTACTGACTTTTTTTTTTTTAAATAAACATTCTACCTCTGAACAGGAAGCACAAGGGGCCTAATACCATCTCTGATTGCGGCTTATTTTGTTACTGATGAGCCTGAAGCAGAAATTATATGTAGAAGTTATAACCATAATAATGGAATTAAATGTCTGACGCCTTTTTTTGTAATATAATCAGAAAAGAAGTTGGGACACCCCCCATACAGACACTGCTCACGGTACAAATATAATGTAGATGTGTAACTTCTTTTAACCCTAAACCTCGGAAGCAAGCTGTAAAAAAAAAAAAAATCACTGACAAAAAAACAAACACTAAAAAAAGTGGAATTTTCATTTCTGGTAAACCGGTCATTGGACAAAATTTAAAAAAATTAAATAAATTTCAACATTTTCAGTGCCTGTTTAAGTTGGGTTTCAGTTGAAGCAAAAAGTTTTATTTAGATGTTCTCTATCTAATCATACCGATGTAGTTTACCACTATTAAATCCTAATTTTTTTTTTTTAACCTTATTATTAGGCACTGAAAATGTTTTACAAATACACACACAAGGCTTGTCGAGAGCCTCTACATGTAAAATACAAGCTCTTATAAAGAGGCTATTAACAACATTAACAAGTTTACATACCTGTGCACAACGAGATTTGCCCTTTGCATTGATATCTGCAATGCAAGATATCAGCCACATTAGGCTGGGGAAAGGCTCAGCACAGGCTGACTGCAAAGTAATTTCATGGAACTATTGGAGAAGTCAGCCAAGTTTGGGAAATTGTATCAAAAACTTACAAAAACATTTTCAGCTTAAAAAAAAAAAAGTTGGTGCGTGTTATTAATAAAGCTCTTTAAGTCGCCTTGTATTTTAGTTTAATTTGGACTAGTAGTACACTAGCACGGCTCGACCATCTGATTAGGACTGCACAACAGACATGCGGTTACGGAGAACACCAACACAACACCACGAAGAGCACACACCGAAAAAAACTCACCTCATTGGAGGAGAAGGTAAATGTGTGTGAGCGCCCCGATAGGGAGGGCTCTGCCACCAACCCTGACAGGTCAGAGCAGGGGCTGTAACTGTGTGAATCATCTATGACAATTCTACTCTGAAAACAAGTAGAAATAAGAATGGATTATCCATGCCCCTGGCAAGCTTCATCATAACACCTTCATGCATCTCTGCCTTATATATGAAAACCCACACACCAGCAAGAGCTGTACAGAGATCTCTGTCTTGTTATATTCATTGCAGCAAGCTAGATTTGATTAAAGGGGTTGTAAAGGTTTGTTTTTAATTTTCTAAATAGTTTCCTTTAAGCGAGTGCATTGTTGGTTCACTTTCCTTAAATTTACCTTCTAAATGTTTTTTTTTTTTTTTCTTTGTCTGAATTTCTCACGTTCCTGTTCCTCCTCAGTAAGCTTGCCCCCATTCATGAGCCATCTGGCTGGTGGTTAGTCAGTCAGAACAGCTTACTGAGGAGGAACAGGAAGTGAGAAATTCAGACAAGGGAAATCAAAAAGGAAAAAAGGTTAGTTAACCAACAATGCAAAAATGGAAAGAATATTTGAAGAGCTGCACTCCAAAAGTAGTGTAGTGCTTTTATCCAAACTTTTATTAATAAAGGCAACCAAAAGGTTTTTTTTGGAGGGCGGCGGTCCAAATATTCTTTCCATTTTTGCTTCATGCATTGCCAACACCCTCGGTCTCTGTGAGGAGACGAAGTACATCCACCTGGTGCGGTTACTCCCTTTCCCTAACCAACAATGCACTAGCTTAAAGGAACCTATTTGGAAAATAAAAAACAAACCTTTACAACCCCTTTAACTCCTCCAACAAATTTTAGAAAAAAAAAAAAAAAAAAAAAAGTCTTCAGTTTACGTCTTTATTCCTTCAAAAGATGTGCACTCATCACGCAATTTAAATACATAACTGGAAATTGGTTTTCCAACGAAAAAAATAAATAAAATAAAAAACACATTTCTTTTGCAGAGGTGCCACGGTGCCCATTAATTCTTGCTAAAGTCCTAATGGCACCGCCAAGAGCACCTTGCCAACAGACACACCAAAACCCATGGTAACATAGTACCATGGCTTTGGTGAAGCACAATGTTTAAGAATATTAGACACTTTAGCGCTTGGGGTAGCCCATTAAAATAGGCTTCCCTAAACGCAACATAGATGTGAATGCACAAAAGACACACAAACTCCTGCGCACGGGTGGGTTGTCCGACAGTTAGTCACTATTTCCACATGAGAACTTCCACAAAATCAAAACTGGTAACAGAGGCCTTGCTGCCCTTCAGGGACGGGGAACATCCTAGCAGAGAACAAAAAGAAAAAGAAAGGTGCACCAGCCTGTTGTATTACCGTTTGACTGTTTAATAAATGGGTAAGATAAAAATAAAACTACTCACAAACGAGATAGTATAAAAGGCTTGTCAACAACGGTATGATAGGTAACCCTCGAGCCGCAATCCCAGATGGGGGGGGGGGGGGGGGGCGCATGAGATATGTCGCTGACGAAAAAAGAGGTATGTCGCTGTGGCGCCTTTCTTTTTCTTCTTTTTGTTAGATGTGAATGCAACCTAAGCCACATACCTGCTAAAAGTTGAAATTAGGCTCATGCTGGATGTGTTTGACCTGTAGGTTGATGGGTAGCAGGGGGTGGCACTTAGAGCATATCTATGGTCAAAACTTCAAATCACATACATTTCCATATTATATTTCAATTATTTCCTGCCCACTCCTGATAATCTGAGCAATCTTGAAGACTGTAAACCTAGTTTGTGAAGATTCCTGCACATTTACTTCCATGAGTTCTGCAACATGTATTCCCTGTGCACTGTGGATAGGCACGGCTGCATTACAGAATTTATGGAGTCTGCCTTCTGAACTACAGAGGTGATTTTGGGGGGGGGGGGGTCAGGAGTCATTGCTTGCAGGCAGCAAGGTGCTCATGGGATATGTAGTCCTTAAAAATCAAAAAGCATGCAGGGAGCTCAGGAAGTTGAGGAAAGATGACCAGCAGACAGGCAGGACTGATTTTATAACTAAGCTTATAATGGTTGTCAATAAAGCGTATTGTTTGCATTGCTATAAAAAAAGCTAAAATGTATGCCGTAACCATAGGATTTCTCTTAAGTGAGTATGCAAGGAGGAGGGGGCGAGGGGGTGGCTGCCACCAGTTTGGTGATCTGTAAGCGTGGCTTAAATAGCGTGTAGTGTTTGGAGCAGTGGAATATCACAACAGTACATGCATTGCTTTAGAAATCTGCTCCTAAGCATTTTATGGCTGTGTATGCAGGTATTTCTGCTTACTGCAGACAGATCAAAACCAGATACCTGGAATTCCTAGATCAGCATGTAATCCGAGGCAGACAGGCCATGGTAGCTATAACTGAAGAACAGATGCCCTTGGCATAAAGAATGTATCCCGTTCACATTTCATGACCTCTTTCTTTTATGAGCAGAGTATACCTCTAACAGAACAAGGCAACAACTGTACAAGATGTACATCATCTTTTACTTATACCAACTATATAAAGACAGAGATGTTTTTTTATGCCTAGATAGAACTGCGACTGTTCTATAGACATTCAACTATTGAATTGTAAACAAGCAGTAAAGACCCCTTGAAACAAGCCTTCCGTTTCCTTAGGCACCATGAAATAATTCATTCTAAAAGGCTAAGGCCATGTTTTGAACCACATTATACTAACCCTCTAAAACCAAAACTGCTCCCACTTTTTCTCAAATCACAGGGTACTTCCTCTTGCACCTGGTTATTTGAATTCAGAACGGCTGTGCATGGCTCGACCCTTACAGCCACATCAGCAATTCATAGGGATCTGTAAATAGACATACTACAAGTCCTGCCTGCCACCACTGCAGATCACACCTGCACCATGACAGTGATGTCACTGTAGTCCATTAAATACTTACCTCTGTACAGATCTGCAGCTAGGAGTAAACAATGCAGCTAGCCTGTGTATTGCACTCATGATGCACTGATCACAGTTGCAATGCTCTGCAAGCTTAAAATGTAAAAATGTAATAAAGTGTACATTTTTAAAAGAGAAGTATGGCCAAAGCTTTTTTGGTCATCTGTTTCATGTGGGTCACAGGAGTGCATTTATGGGGATACATCCAGAGACTGAAATGGATCTGTGTTGTCAATGTCAGAATCCACCCAGATGCCTGACTGACAACTGGCTCAGCCTTTAAGAGCGCCACCAACAGCCTGAGCCAGCCGCTCCCACCCCTTCTACAGCTCGATGACCAATGAGCACTGGAGGGGCAGAGCAGCGACTGTCCGTCACCACTCTGCTCAGAGCAGACCCGAGAAGTGAGAGGCCAGCGGTTACGTGATCATTCAGTTCTCGGGCTTAGAGCTGGTGGGGAACAGATGTAGCATTGGACTGATGCTGCAACCACACAGGTAAGTATGCAGGCTTTTTTTTTACTTTACGCACATCTCTTTTGATTACTTCATTGCTGGTGTATTTATTATTTTCTTTAAAGGTGGGATATACAGAGAAAATAATGGAGTTTTTAACCCCAGAAGTTAAATAGTCCCCACCCCATCAGCCTTCTAATTTCTAATGTAATCGCAGAGCAGTTGACCTGACAAGGGGCAGAAAATAGTGCCGAAATCCAACTTTAATGAGTTCACTTCAGCTCGTGAATTTTGAGGATGTATCGCTCCACAGTGTTTGAGGTTACATAAGTCAGTAAGGACTTGATATAAAGTTTATTACAATTTAAACTGACTGACTTAACCCAGTGACCGAGTGAAGTTCAGGCAGATAAATGTAGGTTGGAAAGCAGACAGCATGCACCACGTTCACTCTTTAGCCAATACATTGTGCTCTCGGAATCCTTTGGGATCAGGTATTTGACATACCTGGAAATGTCAGAGTTCAGTGGCACCTGTAGCTCTTCAAGAGTGAAGATTAGATTTGCCACCTCCTGGAAAGGTAAGAATTTAACGTGTTTTACAGGCTGGCTTAAAGCGGTAGAATCACCTTTAAATACATATTGCTATTCCAGTATAAAAGCTCGCCAAGCCCTCACTCTAACATTCATATGAGAATTAATGGAAATCATTACTATTCCTTAAAATAAAATTAAATAATCAAGTTACAATTATTGGAAAGATAGTTGCTTGGAATGAAGTTTCTCTAGTTACTGTTTTTCAGTTAAAAGGAGAAGTACGGTATGTCCCCCCCCCCCCCCCCTAATCATACTTATCTAGGTGGATGCAGCATCGGTCCGAAGCTGCATCTGTGCCCCAGCCAATGGCTTGCTTCTCTCGGCTCCCCGAGAGGAGAGCTGCCGACTGTCAATCACCAGCTTTCCTGCTCTGCTCCTTCACTGGAGCGCTGAGCTGTGGAGGGGTGGGGCGCGTCTGTCTCACCAGCTCACTGAGAGGCTTAGACTGTCATCAGTCCAGGCACCTGGCAGATCCAGACTTCTGAAGTCGGGATGAGGCAGTGTCTGGGCTGAACTTGGTGACGTCAGCTGAGAGTGGACATCTGACCGCTCTCTGCTGAAACCGGGTCACAGGAGTGCAAAACGAATTGCACTCCTGTGACCCTTAGGAGAAGCCGAGCCAAACGAGCCCAGGCTGGACTTCTCCTTTAATGACTTGGTTTAGGGTTCTAAATATATACTATAATTATCACATGAAGAAAATTATAGATGTAAAAACCAGACTGATTTCACTTTGAAGTCAGCTTGTGTCAGCGCTATACAAGATTCCATAAACATTCTGACAATTTGCTAGTGGATGTTCATTTCCCTACTTGAAGCAACCCGAGAATGGATTTATACTCTTTAATGAAACAAACAGGAGACCGTGAGATTTCAGCTTTTCATGGGACTACTTTATAAAGCATTTAGTATTCTGAATAACTGCATACATGTAGGATATAGTTCTCCCTTAAAGCTCAGATTCTTATACTGCTCTGGGCCCCCAGAGCAAGATCTCTGCACAAGCATTCCCAGCTATTTTGGTCTGAAAAGTTAGCTAAAGTAAAAAACCTACTAAAAAAAAAAAAAGTTCAAAGCATTTTTTTTTTCGAGTGAAGTGGCCAAGGTTCAAAGCTTAGTCCTCTATGTGATTTTCCATGGTATCCAGGAACCCAATGTGTTTGCCCTAGTCTACAAGGAAACCAATAAAAAAAGGAACATTTGAGTGTGCATTACCTGGTCTATAGCAGCCTGGGTTTGCATGATTGATTACATAAACAGATTATTTTAAAATGCATTAATTTATGGGTCAAACAATACATACATTTGAAATGTTTTCATAAGATTTTCTGATTAACGATGTGTCTCAAAGCAATAAAAGCATTGTAAAAAAACTATAGTAAAATAACAAAAAGTGAAATTTAACTACACAGCACTGGTCATGCACCTTGCAAATAGAGCTTTGCCTTGATTCCTATAAATGCAAACATAAGCACAGCCATCTTAACCCATTGTATTCTATCCATATGTGTAGAGAATCGACCTGCATAACGTTACCAGCAGCTATGGCGAACTTCCATTGAACAATAAAAAAGAGCAGACAGTAAACATATAGGGAATATTACATATTGCAGTTCAATGTTTACCTTGTTTCTGCTTCTCTCTTGGTCTGCAGACAGCTCCGAGCCACTATGAGGAAAGTTGAGGCTTCCGCTAGAAGCAGATTCTTTATGGCTCTCGCCAAACCAGGAGAAGGGCATACACGTAGGGACCGGAGAGTCTGAGTCAGACAGTGACTGGTTACCACCTTCATCCAGTAATTCTCGAGATCCACTGGAAACATTTATTAAAGGCAGAATTAGGAAAACCCCGCAATTACCATGAATCACACAAGACAAAGACACTAGCTATTTAAAATGTTTCGCTTCATTTTGTTTGGATTCACAGCAAACGCATCGCATTTAGCGCACACTAATGTTCACTAAAATGCATTTGTGCCATCGTGTGTATGTTGTGACACATTGTGTTGGATTTAAATGCCCTATTTTCAAACAGGGCACATCAACGTGCTGCATTATTGTGTACAGGGCTGGTGGAAAACAAAAAGTATTTTTACTTTGTCCCATAGCCAAAACAGGGCGTGAGCGGACAACCTTCCAAAGTGAATCTCGGACTTTCACTAGAACTAGTGGCCCCATTGGAAGATTTCTCCTATATTCCTGCTCTGGGAACAAGCAAAAAAACTGAATTTTTCATTTAATTTCAACGATAATGGTAAACAAGACAGATGGAGAAAGTGAATGCAGACAGCAGCAAAACCGACAGGCTCTCCAATAAATCCATAAAGTTTGCCCTTCGTTATAGTTTGAAATCTTTAAACATGTCTGCAGATCACAAATTCATTTTCCAATCTCATCTCCCCCACTTCTTTACAGGTACAGCAAATAAACCCCTGCTTTACTGTGTAAATCCCCATCACGTTTATTTTTGTCTATATTCTAGAAATAAAAGTACCTTCCTATTTATTTGATCAGGGAGAGCCGAGGACATCTTTACATTCAAAATACTAACAACTAACAAAGCCATCCACAATATAGCACCCAGCTACATCACTAACCTAGTCTCAAAATACCAACCTAATCGTTCTTTGTTTCTCTCCAAAAAAAGTCAAAACAAAAAGGATTCCCTCTGGAGGGGTCCCGTTTTGACTCCGCCCCCTCAGCTCCTGGTTGAGGCACCTGTTGCTGCCGTCTTGGGGCTGCACACTTGTAGCCATGGTCAAGCTCAGTGGCGAGTATGGGGACCCACAACCCCTCCTGCCCTGTGCCTTTGCAACTAATACTATGTTAGATTGCCAAACATATATACTTTTTCATCCTAGGTACAGTGTTACACACCCCTGAAGAGCGAGCTGGATCTTGCGAAACTAGGCTAGTATGATGCCCATGTACTCTGTCTACCATTATACTTGTGTACTAATATTTATTGTTTATGTATTGTTTCAATTGGCAATTGTTGGTGTTATCTATGTATGTAACAATTTTACTTTACGCATGTAAACAATTTTACTTGAATAAATTATATACTATACAATTACCGTTATCTTTACTGGCGGAAATGTTACCCACTTCATTTAAAGTCCCAGGGCGAATCCTTTTGTATTGACTATATGCAACAGGGATGGAATTGTGTCACTGGGGACACCAGACCTTTCCTCTTTTTTTCGTTTGTATCTCTCCAAAGACCTCCTGCTCTCTAGCTCCCTCGTCACCTCCTTTGCTCGCCTCCAGGACTTTTCCAGAGCCTCTACAAAACTATGGAACTCCTTACCTCAATCTGTCCAATTATCTCTTACTCTATTAGCTTTTAGACGATCCCTGAAAACCCTCCTCTTCAGAGAAGCCTATCCTACCAACACCCAACAACTATATTTTCATTTGTCTATCAGTTCATCCCCCAGTTATCTTTTGTTTCACTTCACCCTTACTTCTAGATTGTAAGCCCCAACGAGCAGGGCCCTCTAATTCCTCATGTATTGAATTATATTGTAACTGTACTGTCTGCCCTCATGGTGTAAAGCGCTGCACAAATATATAAACACACAATCCCAAAAAAGTTGGAGGGCTTTGTAAAATAAAACTCAGATTTTTTTCACAATAGAAATCAAATATTTAAAACTGAGAAAACAAAAAAATTCAGCACACATGGTAATTTGGAAATGGATGAGAGCAACAAGTCTCAAAAAAGTCCCATGTCTCTGCCTTTGGGAGTCATGCTTGTAACCGTTGGCCTTGCAATGCCTCATAGGACTTTAAGTTCCGCAACAGCTGGAGGGCCACAGTTTGAGCATCCATGGTGTAGCGTCTCCTCTTAAGCCATTCAGCCTCAGAAGGATTTACCCACTTCCTGACCAGGCCATTTTTTGCTATAAGGCACTGCGTCGCTTTAACTGACATTTGTGCGGTCGTGCGACGCTGTGCCCAAACAAAAATTGATGTCCTTTTCCCCCCCCACAAAGAGAGCTTTTTGGTGGTATTTGATCACCTCTGCGTTTTTTTTTTTGCGCCATTAACAAAAAAAGCGTCAATTTTGAAAAAAAACAACACTTACTTTCCGCTATAAAATTTCCAAAAAAAATGTATTCATTAGTTTAGGCCAATATGTATTCTGCTACATATTTTTGGTTAAAAAATACTAATAGGTGTATATTAATTGGTTTGCGCAAAAGTCATCACGTCTACAAAATAGGGGATAGATTTATGGCATTTTTAATTTGTTTATTTTTTTACTAGTAATGCCGATCAGTGATTTTTAGCGGGACTGAGAGACATTGCAGCGGACAGATCAGACACCTGACACTGACAATTTTTGGGAACCTGTGACATTATTACTACAGTAATCAGTGCTAAAAATATGCACTGTTATTGTACTAACGACACTGACAGGGAAGGGGCTAACATCAGGGGCGATCAAGGAGTTACCTGTGTTCTCTCACTGTATGTTCTAACTGTATGGGGGAAGGGCTCACTGAGACAACACAGATCCGTCTTCCTGCATAGCAGAAAGACAGGATCTGTGTGATCTCTCATGTCAGAAAAGAGATTTGCCCTGTTTACACAGGCAAATCCCCATTCTGTCACTGTGGGGAACGATCATGGGTGTCTGGTGGACATAGAGTCAGCCAGACCCACTGATTGGCTCCCCCGCTAACAGGAAGGAGTGGGCATGCGCGCCCACAAAAGAGTTCCCAGGCCGATGTTCACCTACGGCGATTTGCTGGATTGTTCCATCTAGCCGTAGCATAACGACGGCGGCTGGTCGGCAAGTGGTTAACACTCTGTAAACATCTGGAAACCGAGGAGACCAGTTGCTGGAGTTTTGGGAGAGGAATGGGGTTTCAATATTGCCCAACAGTCCTGGGTCTTCATGATACTTTTAGTTTCAAGATGCCTCAAATATTTTTAATTGGTGAAAGGTCTGGACTGCAGGCAGGCCAGTTAGGCACCCAGACTCTTCTACTATGAATCCATGCTATTGGCATAGATGCGGCATTGTTCTGCTGAAATATGCAAATAAAAAGACCGGATGGGAGCATATGCTGCTCTAAAACCTGGTTATATCTTTCAGCAGTGATGGTGCCAGATGTGTAGGCTGCCCATTCTATACTCACGAATACACCCCCATACCATCAGAGATGCAGGCTTTTGTACGGAGTGCTGACACCAAGCCAGAAGGTCCCTCTCCTCTTTTATATGGAGGACATAGTGCCCATGGTTGCCAAAAAGAATGCCAAATTTCAAATCGTCTGACCACTGAACAGTTTACCGCTTTACAATAAACCACTTTAGGAGGGCTTTGGCCCAGACAAGATGGCATCGTCTCTGGATCATGCTCAGGTATGGACCATGAAATGATGACCATCACAGAATCATGCCCGTTTTTAATGCAATGCCATCTGAGGGCCTAAAGATCACAGGCATGCAATATTACGTTTCGGCCTTGGCCCTTGCACCCAGAGATTTGGAATTTTACATTGAGGAACATTATTCGGAAATTGTTTTGACAATTTTTAGAGGCAGGTTTTCAGAGATTGGTGAACCTCTGCCCATCATTACTTCTGAGACACTGCTGAATTTCTAAGATGCCCTTTTTATAACAAATTATGCTCCGGACTTATTGACAGTTCACCCACCCAATTGGTTGCAAAATGTTCTTCCGGCTCTTCCTTGTTAGTACCACTTAGCCAGTTTTTTTTTTTTGCCCTGTCCCAACTTTGAGACATGTTGGAGCCATCAATTTCACAATCAGCTTATATTATTCTTAATATTGGTACATTTTCTCAGTTTAAAACACACACAGAATTGACCCCCTGCTTGACCTCTTATCTTCAACTCCCTTAACTTACTTCTTGCAGATAGTGAAACCTGTTTTTTCAGGAGGCCGAATCTTCCTTTCTAGATGCCCTCTCCTATGGTGGCCTTCCCTGGACTCACTCACCCAGACAACAAAAATGGGTGGAGCTGGAATCCCATCCAAACAAAGCATTGTCCAAGTTCCTCATTCACCACTCTCACTATTCCTTGTTTCATTTCAACCTATTTGTCTTTGTACGTAGTTTCTTTAAGAATTGCTCTACTTTTGTTGGTGTCATGCTTCCTTGATGACTTATTTGCCTGGCTACCCTACTTTCTCTCCTCTGAAATACTATAATTTTTGGTGACTTCAATATCCATATTAACGGTAACACCCCAGCTAAAATTCAAGTTCTCAAACTAACCTCATCTTTTGACTTAACACCATGGATACACACATTCCTATTCACTCTAACTGCAATATCCTTGACCTTATCACATCTCTGCACTCTCTGCAACAGAATGTAAGCTCCCGTTGGCAGGGTCCCCCTCCAACCCACTTGTCTTGAGTTGTATTAAAACTATACGGTCTCCCTTTTTTTCTAAAACGTTGGAGACATGGATAATAGTAATAATATCATAGGGCTGGTATATGATTTTAGGTTCAATAACAGCAAAAAGGCTGCAGGTCATCTTGTTAATTCATTCCACACAAAAAACTTGAACATTTAAAAGTTTGTAAGAAGCAAAAATAAATAATGTCCTAACCTTACAAATATTTTAAATTAGCTGTAGTAAAAACTAAACAAAAAACATTTACCGGCTGTCCAAGGATCCTCTCTGGCTATCCCGGTCCAGTTTTTTGCCTTTTCCCCCAGACTTTCGCAGTCCCCTAAAGAAACAAAAATATGACTTTTTAAAAAAAAAAAAAAAAAAAAAAAAAAAAAAAAAACTTTTTAAAATGTAAACACCGATTTATCCTAGGGTCACATAATACTGTACTCTTCAATTGTAGGCAGCTGTAAATATGCATTTCTCATCTGTTAATACATACTGAATTCTTTGTGACTGGTTTAAAAATATTCTTCTTAAAAAGGGGATTGACCACAGAGTTACGGAGAACTCGCAATTATTCAAAAAACAGAATTACTTTGTCTTTACGAAACTATAGGTTGCTCTAAAATTGCTCCTTATATTACCCATTTATAGATCACCACAACAATGACTTGCATAACATGAAGAAAATGTGTCAATTGGGACAGGGGAAGGGGCGGGGGATTGGGGGGGCAGTGGGACTTTCCAATGAAACAAGACACCAGGGCAGGATGAGTCAATCAATAAGGTAAACAAAGCATTTAATAGTATCATCATTGAGTATAATACATGAAATGACATTCGTAGTACATCCATAAGACAATACCAGATAGGGTATAAAATGATTGGTAAATCATATCAGACATGGTAAAAAATGGTTGCATAAAGAGCATAGTAACCCATGATTCACATAGATGTCAATGGTAACTCAAATGTTGAACTTATTAAAATAGTACAATAAAATAACATTGATATATGACTCAAACTTTTCAAAATGACCCATGGCAACTTCATATTTATTTACTCATTATAGATGACCCCAATTACTGCTCCTGATGAGTGGATATTACTCCACGAAACGCGTCGAGCCTCACTACTAATTGATGTCATATCACAGCAATCATGAAGTTACCATGGGTCATTTTGAAAAGTTTGAGTCAAATATCAATGTTATTTTATTGTACTATTTTAATAAGTTCAACATTTGAGTTACCATTGACATCTATGTGAATCATGGGTTACTATGCTCTTTATGCAACCATTTTTTACCATGTCTGATATGATTTACCAATCATTTTATACCCTATCTGGTATGGTCTTATGGATGTACTACGAATGTCATTTCATGTATTATACTCAACGATGATACTATTAAATGCTTTGTTTACCTTATTGATTGACTCATCCTGTCTTGTTTCATTGGAAAGTCCCACTGCCCCTCCCCCTGTCCCTATTGCCACCTTTTCTTCAATTATTTGGGGATGGAGACCTGTGCACTGTTAAGTCATGGTCTCATATAAAGTCCCAACCATTGCTTTCTTCATACTTGCATAACATGCTTTACAATTCACTTCATTCCTTGCACTCGTGGTACTTGGAGCAAATCAAAACCCAGATACTAAAATCTTATATAAGTTCTAACATGTTAACATCAATTCAAAGGTTGTGCTTCAGCCAAGGTTCACACTAACCCACATATCACACAGGAACCGCACTGCATTCCTGTGCAATCCAGTGTAGTTAGATGTGCAGACACTTTTCTTGGAGCCGCATTGCATGGTCATTTTGTACCATGTGATCCAGTGTGTGCAAACTGCACTGCATTTGTAATCCTTTTGGGGGCGTTGTTAACTTTGTATTGATACTCACAGCAGATCAAATACAGTGTGATTGCAATGCAGTGCGATAAAGGAACAGTGCCGAGAAAGGAGCAGGGATCGCTGAGCTTCCCGCACTGCATGTGTGTGAACCTAGATGTAATCCTCAATCTGCAGCTTTCAATAAAAGCATACCCGATAATCCTGCCATGCAATTCTCTTTCAAGCTTATTTGTTTATGGGACGACAGCTGTCCCCCAAATGTGATGATGTTTCCATCACATGCGCCACTGCTTAAGACTACAAGCAGCTACGCTAACACACACACGCCATCATTATTACTATCTGGAAGTTTTCCCATAGCAATGGTGTGCCTATGCTGCAGCACATTTGTGTAGGCAGGAAGTGGTTGAAAGAAATCTGCAGGAGATGAGCAGCACCAAGATGTTAAACCAATGTTGAACTTATTAAAATAGTACAATAAAACAACATTGACATATGACTCAAACTTTTCAAAATGACCCATGGTAACTTCATATTTATTTACTCATTATAGATGACCCCAATTACTGCTCCTGATGAGTGGATATTACTCCACGAAACGCGTCAAGCCTCACTACTAATTGATGTCATATCACAGCAATCATGAAGTTACCATGGGTCATTTTGAAAAGTTTGAGTCATATCAATATTATTTTATTGTACCATTTTAATAAGTTCAACATCTATGTGAATCATGGGTTACTATGCTCTTTATGCAACCATTTTTTACCATGTCTGATATGATTTACCAATCATTTTATACCCTATCTGGTATTGTCTTATGGATGTACTACGAATGTCATTTCATGTATTATACTCAATGATGATACTATTAAATGCTTTGTTTACCTTATTGATTGACTCATCCTGCCCTAGTGTCTTATTTCATTGGAAAGTCCCACTGCCCCTCCCCCGCC
Organism: Rana temporaria; assembly: GCF_905171775.1. Classification (NCBI taxonomy): domain Eukaryota; kingdom Metazoa; phylum Chordata; class Amphibia; order Anura; family Ranidae; genus Rana; species Rana temporaria. The sequence continues at coordinate 165,982,650 of NC_053494.1, read as the reverse complement.
CCTTCCCCTGTCCCTATTGCCACCTTCTCTTCAATTATTTGGGGGTAGAGACCTGTGTACTGTCAAGTCATGGTCTCAGAGAAAAAAAATAAAAAATAAAACCACAATTGTTTACAATACAGTGCTTTAGCAAACTAATTTTTTCAGTTCTGGTTTAGATCTACTTTAATGTAGTTTTCCTGTTACAAAAGCAGACAGATTTCAGTGATAATCTGGGAAGAAACAAAAATGAACCTTCTAAGTTTTGACTTTTGAGGGACCACGGAGAAGGTTATAGAATAATCTATTCCCAGCACACCTGTGAAGCAAAGCACAAGTGCTAACCAAGGATCTATTCTGATCATTAAAGAATAGGCTTTTTTGTTTTGGACATAGTGGAGGGATTAGAAAACCTGTCTGTTTTTTAGTGCCATTTACACCCGTTAGGGAGATTCACCCTCTCAATTTGTTCTCTTTAGGGTTATCAACTAAAACGAACATGAAAGAAAATCCCAAATTTTGGGCTGACCCTAGAACAGTAATAGAAGGGAAACTCATTATGGACAGATGCCGTTTGGCCTTCCCATGTCATCAGTTGAGTGCTGTGGACACGGAGGCAATCCAGTTTGCTTTTTATGGCATGCTTACTTGTGTCATACGTTTGAGTATAATACTGTTTTAAATCATTCAATAAAACTACATAGTGGTAATGCACCAGGTCGGTGCGCCCTCTTTTTGTTGTTTTGCAGTGCATTCATAAGGATACTCAACCCTGAGGGGGCAGCAAAACATATTGAGGCTCAACCAATTTTGGCTTAATGGAAAGCATAGTAAGCCTTAACGCATACCACCGAAAATGCAGGAGACCATTTTTGGATTCACAAGAATAAGGGCCTGAGGAACTCTTACCCAAAATCAGGAAACCTCCTCCTGTGCTTCCCAGTGGCTTCATTTGCATCAGTGGTTTTGTCTTCACTTCTCTTCTCCTCTATGTGATGAAACAAGGCTTACATCAACAAAACTGACAGCAAATTGAAATTATTTCTGCATGAGAACAGATGGGTCATCCAAACACTACTCAGGTCTACATCTTCTCTATTCATACAACCGATTATTTGCAATCCAGACAGATTCACTACACGAGCAACAAAAGGAATCAATCCTTCTCAGGCCCTCCTACAACCACATGGTCAGAAATAGAAGTGGTCAACTTCAGCTTGTTCTTAACAACTTTGCTGTGAAATTAAGACAGTAGTAGACAATGTCTCGTGTAGAAGATGCTGAAAGACATGGCAGTTTTGGATTTACCCAACCTGTGCCCTGGCGCAGAGCTTTTGCTTTTTCAGGTTAAGTCTACAACAAGGTGGGAACATGTTAATGTAGAACATACTAGCTCCAACAATAATAAAGGAATCATAGAAATGTTGGTCCCAGAAGTCAATTTATGATGCTCTGGCTACATGAACTCCTAGACGCCTTTTTCTATCAACCAGTCCATGTTCCAGTTACTTTGGTTTCAAAGTTCATCTTAGAACTTGGCAGGCACAACACACACTAAGTGAACATTGCACTAAACTAGGCCCGAACTCTTAACACTGCAATAAGCGCATTTGGTTGGACTTTGCCTATGGATCACAGGAGTGCAATTCATTTTGCACTCCTGTGACCCATTTTTAGCAGAGAGCAGGCTGAAGTCCACTCTCTGATGTCACAGAAGTCGATCCAGGCACTGCGTCATCGTGACAATGGAGTCTGGATCCGCCAGGTGCCTGGACCGACACCCAGCTCAGCGAGGAGAGGAGGGAGCAGAGCTGCTGATTGACAATCAGCAGCTCTATGCCCAGGGAGCTTTCAGAACAGAGCAATCAGGGGTGTGCGATCACTCGGTTCTTAGTGCAGAGGTGCCAGGGGACCGGTGCTGCATCCACCTGGGCAAGTTAAAAAAAAAAAAAAAAAAAACATACTTCTCTTTTAAGCCCTGTGAGTTGAATTGGAGAAATCACTTGAATTGCCCATACATAATTAACAGCATGGATGGACGAATATCTCCTTCAACTGGAAGCAGACATAAAATTCACCATACGTACGGCAAGCTTAAAGTGGAATTCCTGCCCAACACTAAATATCATAACATTTCCCATCCCCACTCCTGGTACATACCCTGCCTTCTAGAAATGTATACAGTGGGAAAATTATTTGATCTCCTGCAGATTTAGTAAGTTTTCCAACTTAAAGAAATTAAGGGTTTATAAATTTTTTTTATCATAGGTGTATTTTAAATGATAGAGACAGAATATCAACCAAAAAAACCCCCATAAAAAACACAATACAAATGTTATACATTGAGTTGCAGTTCAGTGAGTAAAAGAAGTATTTGGTCCCACTCAAAACTGACTTTGTACTTGGTGGAGAAACCCTTGCTGGCTAATGCCAAAGAGCTCAATTCTGGTCTCATCTGATCACAGAACTTTCTCCCGATATTTCTAAGTAATTCATAGATGTTCATTGGCAAGCTTCAGATGGGCCTGTACATGTGCCTTCTTGAGGGGGACCTTGTGCAGGATTTCAATCCATGGCGGCGTACTGTGTTACCAATGGTTTGTTTGGTGACTGTGCTCCAAACTATCTTGAGATCATTCACAAGCTCCTCCCCATGTAGTTCTGGGCTGATCCCTTACTTTTCTCATGATCATCCTTACCCCCAGCTCCAGACTGAGGGCGATTCATGGTTATTTTGTATTTCTTCCATTTGCAAATAATCGCTCCAACAGTTGTCTTCTCACCCAGCTTCTTTCTGATGGTCTTGTAGTCCGTTCCAACCTTATGCAGGTCTACAATCTTGTCCCCGATGTCCTTTGACAGCTCTTTGGTTGGCCTTGCCCATGATGGTGAGGTCTGAATGGAAGAAAGATTCTGTGGACAGGTGTCTTATACACATAACCAGTTGTTAGGAGCGCCTTCTAAAAATTGACAAGATCAATCTTGTGTACCACATACTGTAGCCAAATATTTTACTCACTGAACTGCAACTCAATTTAGAACATTTGTATCATGTTTTTAGGCTGATATTCTGTCTCTACCCTTTTAAATACACCCATGATCACAATTATAGACCCTTTATTTCTTTGTAAGTGGGCAAACTTACAAAATTTGCAGTGGGATCAAATCATTTTCGCCACTGTATTCCCACTTTTTTCAGTTTGCTCTGGTCTGCATAATCACACAGCTCTGGCTCCCCTACCGTCATGAAGCGGCAGCTTCAGGGGAGAGGGAGCACCAACAGCTGGGCTATAGGAGCCTATGGATGAAATCACTCTGGGAATGCCCAGATGTTTCTACGCACTTCCTGACACCTAAGCTGGAGCGGCTGATCTCATGATCAAATCAGTGGACTAAAAAAAACGACAAATAGACCTTTTTGCATAGGGTAGGCAGGTTAGGGGAGGGGAAATGATTGCAGGAATTCCACTATACATTCGCTTGGTGATAGTTATGGCAGGAATCTTGAGCCAAGGACGACCTTGCTGCTGAAATCCAAGAAAGGTTTGAGAATCTACAGGTTGCAACCCTTGGCAATCTACTCAGGCTTAATATTTTTTTTAACCAAAGCATAACAAAAATAAAAAAATTACTCACTGCATTCTTAAACTGGGGTTATTTTATCTCCAATAAAAAAATAAGAATATGGCTCAAAAATTATAAAATAAAAGGTAAACAAAAAACATTAATAGTATCATTGCTTTTACAATGGAAAAAAAAAATTCTCCCCTTCCCTGTGATAAAAAATACTGTCCGTTTTAACAAAAAGATAGACATTGACATTCTGATTAGTAAGGGAGCCGATAAATGCAAACCTGTTAGCCGAGTTATTGAGATGTTAATGGCCCGTTTGTTGTATATAGTACACATGCATTCAGCTACTTGAAACAAATAGAACATGCACTAGATTGGTTTTATGGCAGAAAAGACAAACTTGGGTTTTAAGTCTCCTTATAATGCTCTGCCCTAACAGTGCTGAACCTGTCAAATATAAAAAATATGTTTGAATATAGTCTGCTGTAAAATCTGCATTTCATCTCTTGTACCAGGGCACAGCAGAGAGGTACATGAGACTTTCCTCGCCCTGTCGACAGTCATACGACCCGCAGTTCAGTCAGCTATGCTTAGACTGTGCAGTTTCCAGGGTGAACAAACAAAAGCACTGAAGTATTTAGAAATTAGTCTGCATATGGAAACAATGAAACTCTGTAGTGGAGAGCTGTCTCCTGATACAAGCTGCATACTCTTACGCTTCAGTGGATATCCTCTGACCTTGAACCATAATTATGGGGGAAAAAAACTGAGATCACTTATTTCTCTTTTTTTAGATCGTATTGCTTATTTTTCTGCACTTAAATACCTAAGCTTACCTTTGGCGACTTTGCCTTTGCCTTTAGATTCTCTCACTTTGGTATTCCTAGTGTATCCACCTGAGGAACTCTGAGCTAGCCCTTCCTCAGTGGGAGACTGACTGGAGGTTAGAATGGTTTCAGTGTTAGTCCTGTGTGCTGGGGAGGAGGAAGTGGAAATGGAGGGGATTGACTCCAAGAGAGTACCTAAACTCTCAGCTCGAGGCTTTTCAGTCCTTTGATCATCATCCTGGGCAGCTGCCAACACCAGCCGCTCTTCTGTCTCTTCTCTTACTTTCTCACAAGGGCTTACTGTTTCTACCAGAATCACATCTTCAGCATCTTCCTCCTATAGAAAGAACACACTTTTTTTTAGAGCACCCAGGTTTTGGCTCACAACAGTGTGCTAGTACCAATTCTTTACTATAATACATAAACAAAGCCTTTTAGTATGTGTTAATGTGATTACCTTAGAATAAAAATATTGCACTGGCAGACTTTCATTGCAACTTTTAGTTACAAATATATTTACACAAGACGACCATTATGTGACAATGCAAAAGTAATATATGTATGTACCCAAAATCTGCATTTTATAGGGCTCAATTTAATGAAGGAAAATCCACTCCGCACTGCAAGTGCAGTCGCTGAAGATCTGAGGGGAAGCTCTGCTGATTTTATCATCCAATCATGTGCAAACTAAAATGCTGTTTTATTTTCCTTGTATGTTCCCCCTCGGATCTACAGCGACTGTATTTTGAAGTGCACTTGTAGAGCAAAGTGGATTTGCCTTTAGTAAATAACCCCCTGTAATGCCTCAGGTTAGAACTGTCTGCAGCCCACTAATGAATCTTGAAGAAGATACAGCCGACAGGCCCATGGTTGTGTAGGCTCATGGTTACCAGACAGTTATCCGTCACACAGATCTGCATTACACCAGCTTTGCCACAGCAGAATTCCAAGATAAACCCAACTTAAAAAGGACAAGTTCACCTTTTGCAGGTAAAAATTATATTTATTTTACTTGGAGTCTATAGCAATGCAACCATGACTAGCAGATTGTGGTTGACATGCAGGAGTCCGGCAGACTTGTCACTGTATCTGTCTGCTTGTACCCCATACGGATAGACAGATACACACAGACAGGAAGAGAGCATCAATTACCTAGAGCACTCAACAGTGTCATGGTAGTTCATTAAGACCTACAAGCCAACAGCCACCATAGGGCAGTAAGTTTAGGCTGGCAAGCCCATAGGACTGTAAATGAGTTGTTATTGCTGTGGTGTCTTGAAGCTTGGTCCTAAGGGATAGTTTTCAGTAAGCGCTCAATTCATCAAATGAAAATCATAGTACATACCTCGGTATATGAGGTTTTCCCTTCAGCAGTCAAAGGCTCTTTGATTTTGTGTCGGGACGGCCGCTGGCGTTTCACTTTAAGTGCAAGCTGAGCTTTGGCTTTGTGTGCGCTGGTGTCCAAGCGTTGGATTTCTCCCACACACGCATCAAAATCTACAAGCAGAGGACACAGACTAAGTCAAGTCTAACACATGCATTGTTTTAATCAGGTTTAATCACAGAATGCTGTGACTTCATGTGCTGCGTCAAACAGAGCAAAAGTAAAACACATTATCAATCAAGGGAAACCTGCACACCCTCCATGTCAACGAAAATACAAAGTCTCACTGCAAAAAAAAAATTGAAATTAAAAAAAAAAAAAAAAAAATGCAAAAGCCCATACACTGGCATTTTTTGGCTTTGTATTTAGGGATTAAAAATAAATGAATACATGAAACCTGTGCATTTCGGGGCAACTCTGGCACAATTGCCTAAATATTTAGCATACTTGTTTGAAGCAGAACTCCAGAAAAAAGGTTTGTGGAGCAGCTTGGTTTTGTCCAGGGGCGCACAGGAAGGCAATCGAAGGAAGGGATACAACCATCCTTTGATCCTCTGGAAACAGCGCCCCTCCAATCCAGCAGTGGACTGTTCCTGCCATTCTCACATCCGCCAGTGCGTAAAGACGTCAGGAACCGTCCTTGCACAAAACCGCTAGCATGTAGGAGGCAGAAACAGCAGGGACCGGTCTTGTGCTCAGAAGATCGGCAGACTAGATGAGTATATCCTTGCTCTTCCCACCCCTAGACAAAAACAAGCAGTCCATGCAGTGCGGGCACAGCCCCACTGGGAGCATATATTTTTTTTCCCCTGGAGGTCCTCTTTAAAGCGGACGTCCAGTCAAATTGCTAAATACATAAATACAAATTCTTCGGCAGATAAAATAGATCTTTATCTTCATGTCCTTTTCAGTTTTGAGATTTACACAGCACAGACCTATTTGGCAGGAAAGGATGCCTGCATTCCCTTTCCTCGCTGTGGTTCAGTAACACCAAAAGGGTGTACTCACAATGGGTACAGCTAAACTGTGCCCAAATTTGACTGCGCCCCGAAATCTGCATTCACACTGGGCTATGAGCAAGTGTTGCCGGGCAAAATTACATCATCACTACTGCCAATCAGACACGGTGATCCTTGCTTTTGCACTTCGTAATCTACGGAGAGTTCTGCGCTCACACTAGCGAACTGTACTTGACAAGTAAACCATGCCCGGGATCCCTGTCCCAAGTGGTCATGGGCTTTGTACGTTCAATGGGCATAGTTTGGAGCCATCACCACACACACACACACACACACACACACACACACACACACACACACACACACACAGCCAAGGGTATGAACCGTGCCTTGGACCAGTTAAAACTGCCAGTATGAGTTCACCCATAGAGGTCTCCTTCCCACCCTTAGCCTGTGAATGGATAGTGAGGGGAAAAGTCAGCTGACTGACCTCATCTCGCTCACTCTGCTCTCTAATGCCATGCTCCTTTCTACAGTAGCAAAATTGGCTCCACACACCACATTTGAGGGTGTAGAGTGTCTTAACTTTCTTGGTGGTTTTCCACCTTCAAAGTCTTAGGCATATTTTGTACATCACACAGCACAAAGCCCCCCCTCCAAAAAAAACTTAAAATTTGGATTCCAGGTTGTAATGAAACAGAACACACACACACACACACACACACACACACACACACACACACACACACACACAAAACAAGTGGATGTGGGGGATAATGAAGTGCGTGAATGCTTATGCAAGCTCTCAAGAAAACAGACCATGTGCAAAATATCAGAACTGCTATGGGTGATCTCCTGGGAAATCCTAGAAGACTGCCCGTCTCTAGCTTCAGTATTCTGAGACACTGACCTATAACAAAGCAATCAGAACTCCAGATCTTCATACTTGTTCCTAGATAGTGACTCAATGTACTAGATCAAAAGAATTGGCAGAATAGCTATGGAACTTTCCCAGGTAAGCGATGTACATGCACCCGGCCATCCATATGATGCAAAAGAAAGTGATTAAGCAGACCAGGCCACCTTCTTCAATTGATCCACTATTCCGTTCTGATGCTCATGTGCCCATTGTGGGCTCTTTCAGCTGTGGACATGGTCAGCATGGGCACGCTGACAGGTGTGCATGGGCACTCTGACAGGTCTGCAGCCCCATATACAAAACTACTATGCCCATTTATTCTGCTTTCAACACAAACTTCAGGGACAACATGTTTACTTGCAGCCAAACAAATCCCGACATTTAGATGCCATTGTAACAAGATAATCAATGTTCTTCACTTGACCCGTCAGTGGTAATAAAATTATGATCTGTGTATTCCCCTCATGACTGGGAGGAAGTCAAGAATGCTGCATTTCTTAAAGAATATCTACTGTAGCTTCCTTTTATTCAATACTGAAGAATATTCAAAATGCTTCAAATTAATTTTGAAAAGACAGTGTGAAAAGGTTTTTCTTTATTTTGCAAATTCTGGCAGTCTTCATACAAAATGGTCATACTTCTGGTGATATGTTCTTTTATAAAATATATATAACTATATTATTATTCTTCTTCAGGATTTATATGGTGCCAACAGTTTACGCAGCGCTTTAACAACCCAGGGAACTAGATCATTTTTATTAAGAACAAAACAAATCACTTACCAGACACAGAACTTTCTAGAAGTGTAAAGCCCTCTGTCTCCAGATCTTCTGAGGTCTCCTCTGCAGCTGCGCCTGCATGTTCCTCACCATTTTCATTATCACCACCATCTTTACTGTGGGGGGCCACCTGCAGAGAATGCTCATACGCACCGAGTCTGCTCTCAAGATCTGAAATCTATTATTAAAAAGCTTTACTTATTACATCATTTTGCAGAGAATGATTAGGCACATACAAGACAGGACGTGCATGCAAGAATTCCAACAGCACCAGGTAAAGAGCTTGAGACTAGTCCAAGTAACTGGTCCCAAAACCTCAAAAACTGGCTAAGCAAACAATTTTGCTCAAGTGGTGCCTGCAATAAACTTCATCGTAATTTATGCATTCTTGTGGTGCTCATGGATTTCAGGCATAGACCACTAAGCCAAGTCAACGTGAAGCTCTACCCTCAACCACCTTTCTAGAAGACTTAAAAGTATTGGCTTTAAAATAAAAAATACTCATGTAGGTTGGATGCAGCATTGATCCAGTGCTGCATCTGTTCTGTCGGCTCTGCGGTGCGAGCTGAGTGATCAAACACCATTGGTCGCTCAGTTCTGCCCCTTCACTCTGAGAAGAGAGCTGCGACTGTCAGTCACTAGCTCTCTGCTCCCCCAGCGGTCACTGGATCGCTGGGCTGTGGAGGGAGCAGGGAAGACCGTCTCAGACTCTCGGCAAATCGCTGAGAGGCTGTGCCAGGTGCCATTTCAAGTTTATGGTCGAGAATCTTTTAAGAGCCTGGACCGGCAGATTGTCATCTGCCAACAGTGGACTTTAGCCTGTTGTCAGCTGAAAACACGTCACAAGAGTGTTAAGCTCAAGATTTCCAACAAAGGATTGGTTCTGCCTAAAATTTCTGACCCGTTTGACGCTCGAGAATTGCAGTGGACAGTTGCACATTAACAAATTATAACTGGATGACTTACAGCCCCCCACCCCCCAAACACTTATCTGGCTCCTCTAACTGATCCTGCACTGTCATATTGGAAGCATCGCTTGTCCACTTTCTGGTCTCGTAGGAGACACAGGCAGCAGCGGAAGCCATTGGCTCCTGCTGCAGTCAGTCAAACTCTTGTGCGAAGAAAGCAGGGGCTTAGCTTACTGGCGCAGTGTGCATCTATGTACGCAAAGCCTGGCTCGAGAGCACGTCTGCCAGGGTGCCCCCAAAGTGCATGGCTTGCTATGGGGGAGCCCGCAAGAAGCAGCAGCAGACAGTGCTGGTGGGGGACAAACAAAGTCCCAAGGGACCGCTCTGTGCAATCTTGTAAGGTAACCTTTTACTTAAATTTTAAAACGTATCCTTTAGAATCCCTTTAAAATAATGCGCATAAAAATAAAAAAATAATCTACTTTTCAAAGAGGCTGCAGTGATATACAGACTGCAGTAAAACAGAAAGCAATAATGAACATTTCATATATCTATTTTCCTTGAACTCCTTGTGGGAAGTTTCCTCACAAAGTCTTATGCAAACCCCATTAACTATTTTAATAGAGGTAGAAATTCATTCTAATCTATTACTTTGGAGGTGTAAGTAATTATTTCTATTTTTAGACTGCTAGAAACGATCTGGAGTGTTTTTAAATATATTTTGATCGCATCATCGTCTTTGTGAAGTGGTTTGAATTATAAGCATTGCCACCCACACAACTGCTGTACTTTGGTAATTTCAAACTCTGAAAAACAGCTCAAAAGTTGGCACAGCAATACCTGGCTTTTAGCAGAAAAGTGGCTCACTACAAAAAAAAAAAAAAAAAAAAATTGACGAAACCATTATGAAGTTTAGAACACTACTTTAAAAGAGAACTCGTCCAGATAAAAAAAAAAAAAAAACTCACAACAGAAATTTTAACAGTGCAGGCACCTACCTACAACAGACCCCCCCCCCCTCCAAAGCCCCACCACTCCAGGCTCATTCTGAAAAGCAAAGCACCGACACTTCTGGGTGATGTAGGAGCTTCTTAACAAGCCCGCTCTCTGCTGAAAACAGGTCAAAGGAGTGCAAAACAAATGATCCCTAAGAGGAGTAAATCCAAAACGCGATGTGGCTGTACTTCTCCTTTAAACAATTTTTTTATTAATTTTTTTTTTTTTTATTAAACTTTATTGCTATCACAAGAGATAAAACAAAATTCCCTGACAGCATAGCCCATGGCAGGTCCTATTTATGAAGAGATGTGGGGTTTATTAGACCCCAAATCTCTCCTCCGGCCTCCAATGCAGCTGATCAGACAGATCAACAGATGAAATAATGAAATCCTCATCACTCCCAGTTTCTGGGGCCACAGAGAGGGAGGAACGTTGTCAGTTTCTCTCATCCTGTGCCGCCGCTGACTGCAGCGCTCCCGGGCTCAACGATTGGGCAGGAGAGCCCGAGAAAGGCATCGGGGACCCCATTCCACCACCCGCAGAAGTGATCGAGTGGCTACTCAGCCACACAAATCACTTCACCGGCTAAAAATTCTGATACTGGGATGCTGCCTGTAGTTGCAGGCAGCATTCCAGTATGACCACTGCAAGCAGAAAATATCATATGACAGCCTACAGTTGGCAAGTGGTTAAAGAGATATTAAATTCCAAACCAAAATATAATATTATTGCATTAGCTTTCTCTTTATGCAAGCTGGCCAGAGCACCTGGTGATCTGGTCAGGAATATACCTTGTGTATTAGAGTGCCTCAGGATGATGGAGCAACAGAGACAGTTTTGGACAGCAGCATGGTCAGTCTGGGGGAGGGAAGTGTTACACGGACTAGCCGATTTAAATACACTAAACATATTAAAGCCAAGCACCAGCTAACACTCAAGCAGTTACAGCAACAGTTTTGTTCCTTTTAGGATAAAGGTTTCCCATCAAAACTGATCACTGTAAGCAGTGTTAACAGTTTTCCCCCATACTTGAATAGCAAGGCATGTGGAACTATGATCCCTACTACTGATCAGCCCCTCCGAATTCTGATTCTATTCAGTTCAGAGATGTGCCAAAAAAACAAACATACACCCACACAACCCCAAAACACACTTACTCTTTTGTGCAGCAAATTCATTTGTTCGGTATGCCGTCTGTCCTTTTCTTTTAGGCGCTCTTGGTGCTCTTCCTCCCTCTTTTGAAAGTCTATTTCTCTAAAATTAAAATTAAGGATATGTAAGAAACAAAATAAAAAAAGGCCCATTAACCAGTTTATCCAAGATGCACACATTTTTTTATAAATTTTTCTAATTTAAATCTTATGTGGAAAAATGTAAATGAAATGAAAGTTATGTGAATCTGGAATTTAAAAAAACAAAAACACACACATTGATACAGAGGACCTTAAGAAAATATTTGAAAAGGTCCTTGTAAGTTGCAGCTGTGAGCTGCTATGGACTCACGCAGGGAAGCGTCCATGGACCTAGAGGCAGGCAGCGTGCCTCCAGGTCTGTGCACCAAAACCCTGCATACCTGTTAAAATCAGAGCTGCATGCAAGTCTGTTCACCCCCCTCTGTCCCCATTCACCAGCATAGTCTGCCTGCGTGCAGCTCCACATAGCTCAGAATGGATCAGTAACTTGCTCTTCATGCCATACAGGCCAATGATGTCGGCTGCATGAGCCCTTATATTGACATGAATTTCTTTTGACGAATTGCCATAGTTATCAAACTGGAGCTAACATTATTAATCCAACCAACTGAATCTCACCATACTTACAGCTCAGTTGTGTTCATGTTACAGTTCTATTGAAAAGCATCCATTTCCCTGAAACTCAGTGGCTTTCCTGGTTGTTAATATATCCTCGTTATTCACTTACAATTAAGCAAGCTCTCGTTTTCTTGATCCAACTCTACTATATACACTGCAAGTTGCTCCCCAATGTTGCGTTAAGTGCTTGCTACAACTACGGGATGTCCGCAATACTGAGATCAGCGTTTTCTTATAGTGAGTGTAGTGTTTAAAATAAAGATGCTATACTTGCCTGCACTGTGCAATGGTTTTTCACAGAGCGGCCCCAAACTTTCTCTTCTGGGGTGCACCGACGGCACTCCCAGCTCCTCCTCCCTTCCAAGTACCCCCATCTTAATCCGCTGGTTATGGGTGCACTTGTGCAGGCTTGAACCCAAGCTGAGCTTTGTGTCTATACACATAGAGCATGGCTCCGGCCTGCCCTGCCCACCACTCCCTCCCCACAGAAATTGACAGCAGCAGAAGACAATGGCTCCCACTGCTGCCTCCGAGTCCTATGAGGGGAGACCGCTGCACTGCTGCTCTCAGGCACTGCACTGTATTGAGATCAGGCAAGTATTTAGGGGGGTGATCATGGAAGGTTTTTTGGGGAAACTTTAATGTCACCAAAACGGCACCTTGTTCTGACAGAGTGTACAGTTCACTGTTCAACTATAACTCATTATGACACTTAAAGATTTCTGTGTACTCTGCTCCACCACCAATATGCCATGTATGGGCAGGCTGAATGTACCAAAAATGATCAACTTGGGTAAAACCAGCCTGTGAGACTTTTACATGCGATTATTGCTAGCGGCTGTTATAGCTGCTAGCGGTAATAACGGTTTTCCCGGGGGGGACTGCTTCCCCCGTCCCAACAGGTCAACACAATGGCTCTGCAGGAGGGATTCCTCCCATTAACACTGACTGTGTAACAATTTTCTTTTATAACCTGTGCAAGGAGAATATCTCTTCAAATTTTGCAGGTCTCTTTGTACCCAAAATAAGCATGACAAGACAGAGGATGAATTACATCAATGCCGTGGCTTGTGCGCACAGCAGAGGTCAGCATGTCCACCATTGCAAGCATATGATTTGAAGCTTGCTTTAACACTTAGGCCTCATTCACACCATCTGCAGAGAAGTCCGTTTTTATGCATGTGTTCTGCAAGGGCATAAAAAACAATTGTTCTCTATGTCCTGTTCACATTACAACATTGGTATCATGTGCAGATTTTTTTCTGCACAGGAATCTGCAACCTGTAAAAACTTACCGAAATGCGCATAAAAAAACTGATGTAAACTCGTGTCTCTGCAAGTGAAATCTGTGCGTCAGTTTCCATCAGTTTCTCTCCACGTATGGTGGGATTGAGGCCTTAGTTGTCTGACAAATTGTGACATGGTTGCAGAAAAATATGCTTTTGTCAGATAGGCCACTTGCTGAATTTTAGCACCAAGTTTAAAAAGTTTGCTGTAAATTGAACACATTCCAAACCAGCCCTCGTTTTTACAGTAATGGTCAGAGATACAGGGTAACCTCTCTTACCAGTCCAAGACATTGCTCCCTACATAGGGTTCAGTCTTGGCCTGTCACAGTGGGAATACCCCCAAAGCAATCTTCGGGGGCTAAATTCCATAGTAATGATGGACCATGGTCCTGGACATGTACAGCACCCTGCAGTTGAGTACAATCCCAAAAAGCTTGGTAAGCAGTGTAAAATCTACATAAAAACAAAATGCATCGATTTGCAAACCTCAAACCTAAATTTTATTCACAACAGAAAACATATCAAAGGTTTAAAATAAGAAAATGGACCATTTTAAAAAGGTAACCTTGAAACTGATAGCAACAGGTCTCAAAGTTGGGAAAGGGACATATTTACTATGGTATAGTATCCCCTCTTAACACTCTGTAAATGTCTAGGAACAGAGGAGACCAGTTGCTGGAGATTTGGGGGAGGAATGTTGCCCCATTCTTGCCCGATATAGGATTCTAAATACTCAACGGTCCTGGGTCTTTGACGTATTTTTTGTTTCAAGATGAACCAAACCTTTTCAACAGGCCAGTCAGGCAGCCATAATTTTCTGATACAAAGCTATGCTGTTGTCATAGATGCAGTATGCAGTTTAGCATTGTCCTGCTGAAATAAGCAAGGCCTTACCTTAAAAAGACGTCACCTGTATGGGATCATATGCTGCTCTAAAACCTAGATATATGGTGCCTTTCCAGATGTGCTGCCCATTCCTTACCTACTAAAGGCATCCCAATACCATCAGAGATGCAGGCTTTTGAACTGAGTAATAAGGCCGAAAGTCCTGTTCCTTTCGTCCAGAGGACGCAGAGTCCATGGTTGCCAAAAAGAATGTCAAATTTTGATTCATCTGACCACAAAACAGTTTTCCACTTTGCAACAGACCATTATGAAATGAGCTTTGGCCCTGAGATCATGATCAGATATGGGTTCTGCTTTGCACAATAGAGCTTTACCTTGTTTTTTGGATGGCACAGTGAATTGTGTTTACAGACCGGGATTTTGGAAGTATTCCTGAGCCCATACAGTGATGTCATCACAGAATCATACCTGTCTGAGGGCCAAAGATCATGGGCATCCAATATTGTGTTTTGGCCTTGTCCCTTGTGCACAGAGATTTCTCCAGATTCTCAGAATCTTTTGAAATTATGTACTGTAGAGGAGGATATATTTATAGTCTTTGCACCATTACTTTGAAGAACATTATTCTGAAATTTTAGATGCTGCTTTCCAGACTGGTGAACCTCTGCCCATCTTTACTTCTGAGACAGGACACTCTAAGATGCCCATGTTATACCCAATCAGGTTAATGACTTGTTGACAAATGGTTAGAAAATGTTCTTTCAGCTCTTCCTTGCTAGTACCACATACTTTGCCAAATTTTTGATGCCCTGTCACAACTTTTTTGAAACATGTTGCTGCCATCAATTTCAAAATTACCTTATTTCTTAAAATAGTACATTTTCTCAGTTTAAACATTTGATAGGTTTTCGATTGTGAATAAAATATGGATTTATGAATAAAATATGGATTTATGAGATTTGCAAATCATTGCACTCTGTTTTTATGTAGATTGTACACAGTGTTCCAACTTTTGTTTTGAAGTTGGGGTTGGACGTGGGTTGCACCGACTCGAATGCAATGCTTCCATTGTAATACTTAGAAGACAGTGAGGGGTTGATTGAAGATTTGACTGAAGAAACAGAAGATAAAATAAACTAGTCAATGTGAGATTGATTTCTCTGCAAGGGAGAAGAGGTCCACCCCATTCGGACAGCAGCAAAAAACTGGGAACTTGGATTGAGGTAGGATTATAGGGAAGGCACCCAGGGGGACATGTCCTTGAAAAGCTTTACCAGCGTCCAACCATCTGAAGATACAACTCGGGGGCTTTGAACGCTCAGCCTTTGCCATATGATTATTATTTTTATCATCTGCCGAGTTACACATTGGTAACGATCTTGCTTTTAATAATATTTGTTTCTAAAACTTGTGGATGTAAAAATCACATGATTATACAGAGATGACCTACTTCAGCTGGAATTCCTTCAGTAACTTCTTGGCCTTTGTGTACTTCTTCTCCAGAGTATCATACTGCTCCTGAGTTTCTTTCAGATGTTCATTAACAGTTTTACACAGCGCCTGAGCCTCCAGCCAGTAGGTTTCCAACTTCTTAATCTTCTCCTTGTTTTCCTCTACAGACTGCAGATATTTTGACCGGTTTGTCTCCCAATCCAGTTTCTCAGCCTCAGCAGCTTTTATCTTTAAAACAAATAAGACAGACAAGCCAACGTGAACTTCTGCTCTTTCAAAAAAGAGAAAAAGAAAAAAAGAAAAAAAGAAGAAGTTTATATTTTTATATACACCACATGAAAGAAATCAGACTTTATAGTGGAAGATGCAAATGAGATTTACTAATCTATCCATTCTTTATACTGTTCTCTTATAACCATTCCTTAGCCTCATATTCCAAAAGGTGAGAAAACTAAAGCTGAACTCCAACCTTAGCTTCAGTCTTACACAGTTGCACCGGCTATTTTGTACTAAAATTGCTTATTCGGATTTTACTGCACACCAAGTTTCTCAGTGTGCATCAGAAACTGCAGCAAATCAAATAAAACCTGACCCATGTCCTTCCTGGAGAAGGACTTCCAGCATCATCTAGATATTTTCTCTCTAGCCTTACTGTTCTTGGCCCTCCAATTTCATTCATTGATATCGGTTCCACAGTGGGTGGTACCTAGAGTAACCTCCAAGCAAATGCAGCCGACCGGGAAATAAACTTGACCTTTAAAGTGTCCATGTTGCCCATAGTAACCAAGCACATTATTGCCTTTATTGTCTAGGCTCATCGAGAAAAAAAGGGGGGGGGGGTTCGATGATCTACTTGTTCTAGGCAACAACCTTTGTTTCGCGCTTAAAAAGCAGACAAAAGGGAACTCTTTACCCAATACCCTCACAAACTGTGTGTGCACGTCAATCGTGTTGATAACACAACTCATGCAAAAAGATACTTCCTTTGCATTATACGTTTTTTTCCTGTACAGCCATGAGAATAAAGGTAAACATACACTAATAAAATGGTAAAATGACTTACCTTCTCTTTCAGCTGAAGCACCTCGGCGTTTGTGACAGCATGCTTTAGTTGCAGCTGCAGAAAGGAAAGTATCTGTAAGCTTACATGTACAACCGTACTGCTCTTATGTTTAAAACTGAATTATCTTGTATCTGCTTTAAATTTTATTACAATTTCAATGTTCTTCAGAATACCTGGAGAGTGATAAATCATTGTGCCGAGGACAAAAATAAGCAAAATGTATAAAAGGAGAGCAAGCATCTAGCATGTTTTGTTTTACAAACAGTATCGGATTGTGTCAACTTTTGTGGCAAACAGACTAAAAAAAAGGTGGGTCCAAAAATAATGTGGGGCAAAATAAATGCAGACATGAGTAAGAAAATGTTTGTATAGTTTAACCATGATAACGGTGCCGTGTATATGAGAAACTTGCATGCAACTGGAGGAAAGTAAGTTGCCATCTCCTGCCCCAAAGAACTTATGTGAAAACCTGAACCAATAAAATCACTATATTTCAGTCATATCAAGTAAATGTCAAACTTTTTTCAGCTTTATTACAATGTGCGATAGGTTTAGCAGAGCACGCATCAGATACTGTCCCTTCAATAGCGATATCGATCCTGGAGATGGGGGAGGTTTTTATATATAATATAAAAAATAAAAATAAAAACACTTATAATCAAGCAGCATTTTTAAAGTGTTAAATTACTACACTCATTTCTCAACTGTAAATATGGAAATAAAACCAAATTTTACTTGCGCTACAGTTCAAAGGTGGGTGGAGAAAGCAGTGAGCTCCTGAGCCTGCAGATGTCACAATCTTAGAGCTGCCCCGCCAGCCTCTGCATTGTGTCACGTAGGACAGATCCACGTGATGTGTAAAGCATTCCTATGACACTTTTGGGTGGAACTCCGGTTTAAAGTGGTAGCAAACTTTTTTAGTTTAAAGGATTTCCCCCTGCAAGGTAAAGGCATAAATGTGCTAGTATGCATTGCATACCAACACATTATGAAAGACTTGCCTTGAAACAAAGCCCTCAAGCAGCATACTGTTGTCGCTGCAGAGGCTTCTATATTTCACCCATTCTTCCTTCAAAGCTGCGATGACGTCACTCCTGCGCATGCTCGCGGGAGTCATGGCTGCGGCACAAAGCTTTGAAGGAAAAGCACGGGTATGCCTTTCCTTTAGAGCGCATGCGCTGGTGACATCACCAGCTCCTGCTTATAGGAATATCTCCTAAACAGTCCACGTTTAGAAGATATTCATTTTACCTACAGATCAGCTTTATTATATGCAATTCAGGTGTTTACTTCCAATCAGCTTTTAACTTCAGCTTGTTCAATTAAGCTTTGGCAATAAAACCTGGAATCAGACTGTTTTCTATGCACTCTCCAGCCTTAGTAATGCAGGACATACTCCATGTTGCTACAATGAGAACTCAAAATCTAATAAGAATTTTTGATTCCCTTTACCCAAGCTGATGCAAGTACGGTATTTTTAGAACATGGGTAGTCCCCCAAGATAGATGACTGTACATGGCAACAGAGATCCTCCTGCAACAGATTGTATAATAAATTATTATATATATATATATATATATATATATATATATATATATATATATATATATATATATATATATATATATATATATATATATAAAATTTAACAAAGCGAACTAGTAAACATGATAATTTTCATGTATGAATAACAAGTATAACCAAGGCACAAAATGCAGTGTACAGCATCAATAAAGACAATAGCAAATGCTTGGATTCAGTCTCGAGTTATGAGTAAATAACTGATCGTGCATCTGAAATATTCTAGTGTCCATCCTGTGGGTTCAAGAAGGGCAACAGTACCTAGGATAAGTACATCCCTGTTTCCCGGTTCATAAGACAAAGTAGTAAAAATAATTAAAGACAAACCAAGTAGGCTTCCTAATGAACCAAACAATAAAAAGGAAAAATAAAAGTGGGAAGTAATTAACTGTGTAAAAATATATCTCATGCCACCAGAGGTGTTATTGTGGTGTAATTGTATTGTATTTCCCAAGTAGCTACCATATAATTCCCAACTTTCCCATTTGCGATCAAAGATATGCATCGTATCAAGAATGGTATTATTCGTATGGCACTGTAGGAGGGTGGCATTTTAACGCAATAGCCCAAATGATCACGCAGAAAAGTGTTTGGGTCAATTTTTGGGTTGGGGCTGGGACCTCTGGAAGAGGTGCAAAAAGAAGGCACATTGATGAGACCCTGTCGTTTGGGCCCCTCTAGAGGCAGCCTAATGCCAAATTGGCTTAAGGCCTGGGCAGTGCCAGAATATGTGGAGAAATAAGCCTGCAGCTTGGCACTGCCTAAAGAGGTTTTCCAGGACATTTGGATAAAACAAATGTTTTTTTATTAGGGGTCAGGTACCATCTAGTATGTCATTTCACTGTCTCCTTAAGAGGCGTGGAGCACCTACATTTGTGCATGTTCAAAAGTATGTCTGACCATTCCTCTGTGGTAAACTCTTCACCCATGTCAGATTGCCATCGGACCATGGTTGAGTACATCTCAAGTAAGTGCAACCCATTTAGATAGCTATAAATCTTAGATGTGACCCCCCTTGTCCCTGGAGGAATTATAACAGATGGATTAAGGTTAGGGAGTTAAGAGTGGTGAGGGTGTTCGACTCCAACCAAAGGAAGTCATTGGGTGAAACAAAGGCTGAGGGGAATCATATCTCCTAGGAATGAAGATAGGGGGGCCTAGAGGAGCATAGGTTAACATTTCTGGTGGTATAATGACCATAAATATGTTTTGCAAACAATGCTGTTCAGAGGGCTAGTCTCTCTGGGCCGAACCCGTGGCATGGCAGGTAGAACTGGCGAATTGATATATATTCAAATTGAGGCCAGGGCATCTGCGATGGAGAAGTGCCATTGGGTTGTTTGGGCTAGTCTACTAGCCAAGTTGTAAAAGTCATATATTAGGTAAGCCTACTGTATCTATTTATAACAGGAAGAAAAGATAGACATTTTTCTCCCCAGAATTTAAAAGCGGTTTAAGGCGTTGTAAAGGCAGGTTTTTTTTTCATCTTAACGCAGTCTATGCATTAGGAGAAAAAGCCTGTGTGTAGCAGCCACCCAGCACCCCCATCTTTATCCAGCGATGGCCATGAGTCCCTCGGCCTTCCAGGACTTCCCTCCCAAGATTTCTTAATCATGTAGTTTCATGGTGTAATTTGTTGTCCCGTGAGGCATTCAGCATGGCACTGCACAGGTTCATGCAGGACTCCTGTCTGTAGTGCGAAATCTAAAGCTAAATTACAGGATACAATTTTCTTGTTCAATTTACTTTAGATTTACCTTCAACTACGGAGCACAAGGGCCTGCCTGATTGCATACAAAGTTGAAAGCGTTTAGGTTTGACCTCATATGGGTTTGGAAAATCTAAAGAAAAGCTGTAGAAGAAAATTGTATATAGTGTATGGCCAGCCTAACTTCCTGCGATGAAACTATATATCCCACAATCTAGTGTCAAAGTGTCTAGTGCAGATGAGAGCTAAAATAGCCATTAGATCTGAGACAGACAACTCATGCAGTGTTTCATCATATTTGCATTTTAACCACTTCATGCAAAATCACGTACCTGTACGTCATTTTGTTGAAGTGGTTGTACAGCCAGAAGCCTCACCCGGTACTGTTTTACTGTTGGCAGGAAGCTTTCAAGTGATAAACAATGCGGCTAATGAGCCACTTGTCCGTTAGCACAAGCAGCGGAAGGGGACATTTCCTTCCTCCCTCCCCAACCGGTGCCGATTTAAAAAAATCCAAGGTATAAAAAATAAAATAAAAAAAATAAAATAGAAAAAGGATTTTGACCGCAGATCTCTCCATAAAGCATATTTGTCACTGCCCATTACTCTCACAAGGGATGTTTACAGTGATCAGAATTTTTATTTATTTTTTTTAACACTTTCCCTACCGAGTCATTGTAAAATTACGTCGGCGGGAACCCTTCCTCCTTCAGACTGGACGTCATATGATGTTCTTGCATTCCCGGGCGGCTAGGGGGCGTGCGCCGCCGGCGACACAAGCTCCGGCAACATTGCTCGGGACCCGGTGTGCGTGCCCGCGATGTCTGCCGGGCACCCGCGATTGCCCGCAATCATGGCAGGACCATGGATCTGTGTGTGTAAACACACAGATCCATGACCTGTCAGCGGTGAGGAGACCTATGTGTGTTCCCAGTACAGAGGAATACACATCGGTCTCCTCCCCTTGTGAGTCCCCCTACAGTTAGAACTTTAGAGAACATATTAACCCCTTCCTCGTCCTAGTGTTAACCCCTTCCCTGCCAGTGACATTTACACAGTAATCAGTGCAGTTTTATAGCACCAATCGCTGTATAAATGTGAATGGTCCCAAAAATGTGTCAAAAATGTCCGATATGTCCGCCGCAATGTCACAATAAAAAAAATAAAAAAAAAATCGCAGATCTCCGCCATTACTAGTAAAAAAATAAAAATATTAAAAACGCCATAATTCTATTCCCTATTTTGTAGATGCTAGAACTTTTGCGCAAACCGATCAAATACGCTTATTGCGATTTTTTTTTACCAAAAATATGTAGAAGAATACGAATCGGTCTAAACTGAGGAAAAAAAAAATATTTATTAAATCAAAAAGTAAAAAAGATAGTGTTTTTTTCAAAATTGTCGCTCTTCTTTTGTTTATAAAACGCAAAAAATAAAAACCGCAGAGGTGATCAAATACCAAAGGAAAGCTCTATTTGTGGGGGGAAAAGGGCGTCAATTTTGTTTGGGAGCCACGTCGCACGACCGCGCAATTGTCATTCAAAGTGCGAAAGCATCGAAAACTAAAAATTGGTCTGGGCGGCAAGGGGGTGAAAATGCCCTGTATGGAAGTGGTTAAAGAAACAAACAGTGTAAGTAAAACTAATATATATATATATATACATATATATATATACATATATATATATATATATATATATATATATATATATATATACACACATATATACACACACACACACACACACACACACTTTTTTTTAAAGCGGCCCCATCCCCGCGCACCAAAGAAAATTCATACGAAAGTCGCGGCCCCAAAAATGTAAAGTGTGTTCAAATCACATGTGAGGTATCACCACAATCGTTTGAGTTGAGGTTTTTTTTTTTTTTTTTTTAAATACAGTAAGGCCCTTTTCACACTACAAAATAAATCCGTTTTAATAATCCGTTTTAAAATCCGTCAGATAATGGTAAAAAACGGAAGTTATACGTCCTTTATAAAATATCATTAAAGTCTATGGGATTTTTTTATGTTCCGTAAAGATCCGTAATAGTCCGTTATAACATACGGACGTTAGTTTTAACGGAATATGTGACGGGTCTTGCACTATTTTTTGTCAATTTTTTGTCCGTTGCAAGTAACGGATATATTAACGTCCGTTATATTTTAACATTGAAGTCTATGGCACATGGACGTTAGTAAATGTCTCCGTAAATGTCCGTTATGTTAACGGACGTTAATTTTACTGAGCATGGATATTCAGGGGAACCCCGCTGTCAATTTAAAACAAAAATTACGTGCGGTTCCCGGTAAATATCCATAACCAGACCCTTCAGGTCTGGTATGGATATTCAGGGGAACCCCGCCGTCAATTTAAAACAAAAATGACGTGCGGTTCCCCCTAAATATCCATAACCAGACCCATTATCCGAGCACGTTGACCTGGCCGGCCGCAGAAAAGAGGGGGGGACAGAGTGCGGCCCCCCCTCTCTCCTGAACCGCACCAGGCCACATGCCCTCAACATGGGGAGGATGTCCCCATGTTGATGGGGACAAGGGTCTCATCCCCACAACCCTTGCCCGGTGGTTGTGGGGGTATGCGGGCGGGAGGTTTATCAGAATCTGGAAGACCCCTTTAACAAAGGGGACCCCCAGATCCTGACCCCCCCCTGTGTGAAATGGTAATGGGATACACTGTACCTCTACCATTTCACGAAGGAAGTAAAAAGTATTGTAAAAAAAACACACTGACACAAAAGAATAAAGTCCTTTATTAAAAAAAGAAAAAAAAAAACTCCAGCGCTGAAAAATCCACTCGTTCCCGGCTTCCTGCATTGTCCTGATCCTGCGACGGGTGCGGGTGATCTCCCGCGATGAGAAGATCCAGCGTCGGGTGATCTCCGCTCCGGCGATGTGAAGATCCATCCATCCGGCGCAGCAGCATCCCGGACCTCCTCTCACCGCTGGGCACAGCCCAGCGAATGAGCGGCTGAAGCAGTGACATTTCTTATATAGAGGAGGCAGAGCCACCCGTCACGTGACCCTGCCCCCTCTGACGTACCTCTGCTACATCACTGGGGAAGACCAAGAAGAGAAAGGTCTTTCCTCTTCTTGGTCTTCCCCAGTGACGTAGCAGAGGTACGTCAGAGGGGGCAGGGTCACGTGACGGGTGGCTCTGCCTCCTCTATATAAGAAATGTCACTGCTTCAGCCGCTCATTCGCTGGGCTGTGCCCAGCGGTGAGAGGAGGTCCGGGATGCTGCTGCGCCGGATGGATGGATCTTCACATCGCCGGAGCGGAGATCACCCGACGCTGGATCTTCACATCGCGGGAGATCACCCGCACCCGTCGCAGGATCAGGACAACGCAGGAAGCCGGGAACGAGTGGATTTTTCAGCGCTGGAGTTTTTTTTTTTTTTAATAAAGGACTTTATTCTTTTGTGTCAGTGTGTTTTTTTTACAATACTTTTTACTTCCTTCGTGAAATGGTAGAGGTACAGTGTACCCCATTACCATTTCACACAGGGGGGGGGTCAGGATCTGGGGGTCCCCTTTGTTAAAGGGGTCTTCCAGATTCTGATAAACCTCCCGCCCACATACCCCCACAACCACCGGGCAAGGGTTGTGGGGATGAGACCCTTGTCCCCATCAACATGGGGACATCCTCCCCATGTTGAGGGCATGTGGCCTGGTGCGGTTCAGGAGAGAGGGGGGGCCGCACTCTGTCCCCCCCTCTTTTCTGCGGCCGGCCAGGTCAACGTGCTCGGATAATGGGTCTGGTTATGGATATTTAGGGGGAACCGCACGTCATTTTTGTTTTAAATTGACGGCGGGGTTCCCCTGAATATCCATACCAGACCTGAAGGGTCTGGTTATGGATATTTACCGGGAACCGCACGTCATTTTTGTTTTAAATTGACGGCGGGGTTCCCCTGAATATCCATACGACTTCTGGAGCTGAGGGTGAAATGTTTATTAACGGACGTTAGAAAGGAATGATATAACGGATGTATACGGATATATACGGATAAACATTATCCGTTTTCAATAAAGGAAGAATGGTAAAATATTTATCCGTATGTATCCGTTATTAAATCCGTTAATAAACGTCCGTTAATAGGTGTAATACGGATATTATAAAACGGACATACAATCCATAGTGTGAAAGAAGCCTAAAGTGTATTTCTTCCCCAAAAAATTGCGTTTGAAAAATTGCTGCACAAATACCATGCAACAAAATATTGCAACGGCCGCCATATTATTCTCTAGGATCTTTGCTAAAAAATTGTATATAAAATTTGGGGGTTCCAAGTAAATTTTCTAGCAAACAATACTGATTTTAACTTTTAAACAAGTTTTAGAAATAGGCTTGGTCTTGAAGTGGTTAATATTTATGGTGCAATACAGAGGAGGCTGGTGAAACATTCAAACGTTGTGTGAACCGGAACAGAAAGTGGTCTTATCCTAGTGAAGCATAGGGAAAGACTAGCTAAAGAAATACATGGACTAGGGTTGCACCAATACTAGTATCGGTACTGATACTTAACATTCGCATGAATACTTGTACTCATGCAAATGCTCCGATGCTTGACCCGATACCAGGCAAAAGGCCAGTACACCCGGGGTCCTCAGTATCGCGGGGGGGTCGAGTAGCCTCATAAATGATTGGTGCAATGGTGGTTTTCTGACAGCCGCTTCTTCTCGTCTTCCTTTGGCTGTCAGGGAGATCAGTGCTTTGTCACTGCCCCCATTGCCGCACCGATCATCCCCAATTGTCCTGTGTTCCCCCCGGCTCCTCCCTGGTCGCCCCTCGTCCTGATTCTGTCAGGATGGCGATAGGAGAAAGGAGCCGGTAAATCTCATTTCAAAAAGGGGAGATATCGGAAAAATTTAATAAAATTAAAGAAAAACAAAAACAAAACACGACAGTCCATCAGTGGATTGTGAGCACCATCAGTGCGCATATTAGTGCCACCGTCACATGACATAAAAATAAAAAAGGATCGTGAGTACTTGAAAAAAGTATCAGTACTTGTACTTGGTCTTAAAGTGGTATCGGTGCAACCCTAACATGGACATATGGGGAATCGATCAACAGATCCCGCTGACTGTATTGGTAGCTGCACAAAATTAAATAAAATATTCAGATTCAAGTACCTCTTTAAACTTTAATGCCATCTGTGACGTGTCCATATCTAATGAGAAACTGTCTTCATTTTCTGGCAGATCAAAAACTTCCACAGAATTGCCATGAAACTGGGGCTCTAGATCATCATCGTCGTCGTCCTCGTCGTCAAAGTCTTCTTCCTGCAGACAAGATAAATGTGTGAGGCAACCCACAGATACAATCATGGAAAATAAACAATTTCCCGGTTTGTTAGTTCCCAATGTTCAGCTGTCCAGAAATATGAATGCTGCCATTGCTGATCTGAAGAGTGTTGTTACAAAAACTTAGTTCAATTTAGTTTAGGTCACACACACACCAACTTTTACTACAGCTTTTTTTCAAAGCTATGCATTCTAGAAGATAACAAAACATGTAAGCAGCCATCTACAATGCTTATATATTATGGTTTTATCCAAAAAGCTCTTAGGGCTCGTTCACACAAGCTTTCTTTTTTTTTTTCATAAAAACACATGAGCTTTCATCTCTGAAGAGCAATCAGCGATCGGCCACTCCTCAGAAAGCATTTGACAGATCAGGCACTGTATTGCCTCCTCACCACCTGGTTTACCCCTTAATTGCTGTGGTTAAAAGCAACAGCAAAGCATCACAACCGCTGCATGTACACCCCCGGTCCCTGCCTCTGCAGCTAAACAGGGTAGCAGCTGGGGGGCAGTAAAAATGTGGCTCAACCGCTGGGTTTTACCGCCTCCCAACAACAATAAATAAAAAATAAAAAAGGAAAAATGTACAGTCAAAGAAAATACAAAGCATATACATGAATAAATTTGCAAACCTAACAAACTACCCAAGTGATAGATCAACGTATGAGAAATTACCGACAAACTTTTTTCCCTCGATTGTGGAAGAACTACATTTTAAACCAACAAGCCTGTCTTATGAAGTGAACCTCATAACCAAGAGCTGGAATAACTAAAAAGGTAATGGAATTCAACACACCTACCATCTACATCATTTCAAAAGTCCACAAGTCATTACAGAACCCACCCAGTAGACCAATTATCTTGGCTATCAAGAGCCCCTTGGAGAAGATAGGAAAATATCTAGACGCACGCCTCAAAGAACTGGTCACCAAGCTACCAGCCTTTGTACAAGATACCAGGCAAGTGTTGATGAAGATTGAGAACCTCTCAGTTCCACCTGATGCAATGGGGAGCTGAACGCAAATAGTAGAAATATATGGTCAACTTTTATTAAGGATCCCCACCAAATTTCCTTCCTAGATCTCCACATTAGGATAAAACTAGGTAAACTTATGACGAAAATGCATAGAAAAAAAGGCCGCTGCTGGGGCGCACGAAGATGGCCATGAGGTAATCCCGCTCCTCCGCTACTGACCACATTGGCTGAAATAAAGCATCCAGGCTTCTGCGGGCGTAGCATCTCCCATACCCCCCGCGGATCAGATGGGGTGCAGAACGGGCACGACACGGAGTCCAACCGTGAAGCACGCCGCTCAAGCGAACTCCGCGGTCTTCCCGCCAGATGTCCCGCTGGAGACACTGGCCTCTGACATGGAGCCCTCACCCCCTCCACCATCAGGTGAGCCGTATGTCTGCTCAAACACAGAGCCTGCATGGGGCCCAGCAGCCATATCCAACACCAGCATTAAGAGATGCATACCTGCTGGCTCGTTTTAAAACCCATGCTCCAGGACGGGTTATCTGCTGACCCCTCAAAGCTGGCTGCGCACCTCACAAAAGAGATCCAGGAGCTGGGCAGCCATACAAATGCTTTAGAGCAGGAGTCTCCAAACTACGGCCCTCCAGTTGTTCAGAAACTACAATTCCCATCATGCCTAGCTATGTCTGTGAATGTCAGAGTTTTACAATGCCTCATGGGAGGTGTAGTTCCGCAACAGCTGGAGGGCCGTAGTTTGGAGATCTCTGCTTTAGAGGACAGAATGGATGCTGCAGTGATGGATAAACCACCATGAACACGATCTGCAGGACATTCGTAAGGAACTGAATGCAGCCCCTTTAAAATTGGATTATGAGAATAGGTCCCGACGGGGAAAACTCCACCTATGGGGCCTCCCAAAAACCTTTGCTGGTCTGACCTCCATTGACCTGTTCCAGCCATCCCCCATAGAGCATATGGGAATGGCTGGGGTCGAGGAGAGGAGTCCCCCCCTGGGACATTATAAAGTTCACATACTTTTCACCAAGGAGACCCTCATTAAGGCAGCACACAACAAGCCTGATTTATGCTTCTAAGGGCACAAGTACCAGCTTATCAAGGACCTGGAAACATCTACAGTACACCTCAGTTCTGATGGAACGTCATTAAGTATGTTTGGGGCTTCCCCTTCCGCCTCACATTCACTTACCAAGGGCGGAGTCACACTATTTGCACCATTGAGGAGGCCCAGGCGACCTTCGAGGCAATTCACCTGATGTCCCATTCGGGTGCCTCCAACAGCCAGGTGAGGGCCTCAGGCCCCCAGCCTTCTTCCAAGCAATTGGGTCGTGCGTGGGAGTAAGTTTTGTTTTTCTTAGCCCCCTCTAAAGGGGCGGTTATATTACATGCAATTTAAAGCCATGTGGTTGGTTGTAGAGCCACCCCCCTTGAGTATTCTACAGTTAGAATGTGATGCCCACCTTGTGTGGTGATTATGTGTATTAAAAAAACATGATTTCTTCTCCCTCTTGGACTCAAAGAACCTCATCAGGAGAGGTATCTGGCCTGTGCAATTTTCTATGACAATACGATTTCTGTCTCTCCCCCATGATGGCTCGCAACGCGTTAAAACTATTCACACAAAATATCCATGGGTTTAATTCTCCCAAAACTATCAAAGCTCTTCTGCCACTTAAAATCTCAATCCATAGATGTAGTCTGTCTGAAGGAAACCAGGTTCTCCCAATCCAGAGGGGTGCTGATGGCGTTCCGCCATAATCTCTCATTCAACTGCTCTACGGACCCCACGGGTAGATATTTGCTCTTGCAAGGAACCCTGTGAGATCAAGAGGTAATCTTGGTGGGTTATTACGCCCCTAACAAATTTCAGCAAAAGGTTTTTCTCGCACTTGCTTCAAGTGGTTACCAGGCACCAGAGGGGCCCGCTTATTATGATGGGAGACTCAAACTCTGTCTTCAATTCTACTCTGGACAGGCGTAGCTCCAGGGAAGTACCTCCATGCCACGATGCCTCTGAAGAACTAGCACTGTGCACTCTTTCAGTCATATGGTCTGGTGCACGTGTGGCGTAAGCGATATCCTTCTTGGAAATTCACATTCTTTTCTAATCCTCAGAGTTCTTGCTGAATAGATCAAGTGTTTCTGCAACTCTGTTCTCTGCCATTAGTGCATAAGATTATTATTTCCACCTCTCCATGGTCTGACCACGATCCTTTGGTTCTTGGAATTACCCTCACTGGATTAACCTGTCCAGCCCATCTTTGGCGGATTAATGAATCCCTCTTAACTACCCAGGATACATGTGTTCAGGTGCAAACACACAGCCAAACTTATTTTACTGAAAATGTAGGCTTGGTTGAAGCTCCCGTCTCCTTGTGGGAAGCCCACAAGGTTACAGTCAGGGGGCATCCGATTTAGATTGCATCCTGTAATAAACAAGCAAGTGAGCAACGGGCCCGGGAATTGTCCCCCCCTGTTGGAAGCAGCAGACTTAAAAACACACCCGACAGCGACAAATAGAAAGGCCTATGACTATCTGGCCACTGGGCTGGATCTGCTCTTCTCTGCCCAGGCTGAAAAGGCATTGCGCTGGACCAAATATACATTTTACAGTAGCGCAAACAAACCTGGTCCTATGTTGGCCAGGGAACTTAATTCGGTGGGGCACTCATGCAAGCCAGTTCGGCAACAGGTAAGGCAAGGTGAATTCACCTCGGACCAGTCTAAGATTCTCTAGATTTGCCTCCTTTTTTGTCATCCCTATACAGCAGACCCGCCTCTTGATCTGGGCAAGGCTGAGAGCTTTTTTCAAGCAAACATTTAGCCTTGCTTCATTGTCCTCGACAGCCTAAGACACCCTGAACTAGGGCCGAAACAACTAATCGATAACTAATCGATAATAAAAATAATTCGATTACAATTTTCATAATCGATTAATCGACCAGTAACATAATGGGGTTAAAAAAACAAAAATTAGCCCTTTATAGTACAAAAAAGCAAATCGCTACTGTAAATATTACTTTCACTGTCCCCCAGTAAAAAAAATTAACCCCTTACAGTAGCGATTATTTGCTCTTTTTGTACTTATTTTTGTTTTTATCCGATTAATCGAAACAATAATCGGCCAACTAATCGATTATGAAAATAATCGTTAGTTGCAGCCCTACCCTGAACGCACCCAACTCTGAGCCAGAGGTCACCCAAGCTATCAAATCTCTTAAGCCAGTCAAAGCCTCAGGGTCCGGATGGTTTCAACAGTCTGTATTACAAAACATTTGCAACCTTACCTGACCGCTTATTTAAATTCCTGGCTTGATGGTGCACGGCTCTCACCAGACAAACTTATGGCCCACATTTCTATGATTCCCAAGTCAACTGAAGAGGCCACTGACCCACAAATCTTTGTCCCATTTCTCTGTAAAATGTGGACCTGAAGGTTTTTGGCAAAATTCTAAGCACACAGTTCAACAAATACCTTCAGGTCCTCATTCAGAGGGACCAGATGGGCTTTGTGCTTGGTCGTCAAGCAGGAGATAACGTCCACAAAGTAATCTCTGCAGTCAAAAGGACGATCCTTCCCAAAGTTCTCTATTACTTTCACACTCTGCCAGTTAAAGCACCTTGCCAGTTAGAGGACTGCCGACAAAGTATCCATGGGAACCGCAGGGGCACTGGTTGTTGCCTCTGAGGTGTTTGGGGAAGAAAGGCCAGTTACTGACTCCATAATGCCCACCGACAGCCCTTAGGAACCAAGTCAAGACACCTTAACAAAAAAGGGCCACCTTCCTTGCTGCACAGACCGGGGGGGGGGGGGGGGTTACACAGGGGACTCACTCCCCGGCAAGAGACCTGCTCCCCGCCTTGCTTCCGCACACAGTGTATGACAGAAAAACTCCTGTGAGGTGAATTGTGCTGCTTGCGCCGTTTAGAAAGCCAGCCAGCGCTAGAGGCCAAAACCCACTCCAAAATGTTCGGGCCAGACGCCTCAGAAAACAGAGCGCGGACCACAAGAAAATGTCTGCCAGCAATGCCGACCTGCGTCACAGCGTGGCCATGGCAAAATGGCCACCAATGGAAAAAAAACAATGCAAACAGCAGTATAACAAAAAAAAATGGCGTCAGCGCTACCAAAATGGCACCCAAACACTGCGATGTGGACGAGAAGGCCGCGGCTGAGGCTTCCAATGCGACAGACCCCCCCACAGAAAGCGGGTCCCAACACCTCCACGGTCCCCAACCGGGACTTTGAGTCCACCCACAGGCATACCCCGGTTGCAGCAAAGGCAGGAGGAGAAAAGTGACAGAGGGCAGGGAAAGGGAGGACAGAAGAACACCTTAATCCTAGGAATGCCCAGCTGTTCCATCCTGCCGAGGCAGGAGGAATCGTACTTACCCGTCCTTGCTGGCGTGTCCCTGACAGGCCTACAACCGAGTGGTACGGAGTAGCTATCGGCCCGGTCCACTGTGACTGAGACAACAGCAGCCCAGTCATATGTGGACCCTGGAGCATGTAGCCCACCGGCCACCCCTGGAGCCATAGGGTCCATCGTGGCTGACCCAGCACGTAGCTAAGGTCTGCTCATGCTCGATGGCCAGACTGGGGGGACTGCAAGGATCTATAATATCCAGTCTGTCACCCAGCCGGCAGTTAAGACGATTTCTCAAAAATAAATTAAAACATTTCTTTAGGACCTTGGGCCCAAAGGGAGCCAGGTCCTACTCCTCTACTAGGCAGGAAAAAAAACTGGAGCTGCAGGGCGGGGCTGTTCAACTCTGTTAAAGTTACATGTATTTAAATATCCAACATGTCTGCCTAGTCCTCTTCTAATAAATGGAACATAACCCACAAGTCAAGACTTAAAGAGGCTGTGTCCATCCTTGGACAAAAAGAGAAACAAAAAAAAAAAAATTGACTGGACTGGATCTAGGATCAGACCTAAATACTTTAGACCAGTGGTCTCCAAACTGTGGCCCGAGGGCCAGATGCGGCCCTTTGCTTGCCTTTATCCGGCCCTTGGGGCACTATCCCACCCACTGATACGAGACACGATTCTGTCATCTGACACCAAC
This sequence comes from Rana temporaria, assembly GCF_905171775.1. Lineage (NCBI taxonomy): Eukaryota > Metazoa > Chordata > Amphibia > Anura > Ranidae > Rana > Rana temporaria. Next base: position 165,951,177 of record NC_053494.1, on the reverse strand, counting down.
AACGGAGCACCATTTCTCCCACTGACACAATAGAGCACTATTCATCTCTATGATACCAGCAATGGGGCACTATTTCTCCCCCTAATACCAGATGTTTACCAACAATGATGCCAGGAAAATTTCTACTCCCGCTGGCCAAGGTCTGGCCCTCCAAGAGTCTGAAGCACAATAAACCAGCCCTTTGTTTAGAATGTTTGGAGACCCCTGCTTTAGACTATAGACTTTGAGCTGGTCTCAAGGCTGACCTTGACATTTATGACCCAGCCCAGACTTTATATAAATACAGCACTGTGCAGACTATGCTCTGTTCTAGGGCCTGTAGTGAATGATCACTGAGCAGGAGGTCGTTCAGGTATCCGAGCCCCAAAATTCCCTGGGCCCTTAAAACTTGGTACTGGTGCTAGGACCTTAATAAGCATGCAGGGTGCCGTGGCAAATAAATGGACATTTTGTATTTATATGGGCAGTAGACATTTTTATAACCTTTCCACAGTTTGAGTTTAATATAAAATTGTACAATGAGATACTTTGCATGATGTTTTAGAGAGCCTATGTTTTATATATACCGTGTTTTCCCGAAAATAAGACCTGCCCTGAAAATAAGACCTACTGCGATTTTCCAGGATGGCTGCAATATAAGATCTAGTGGTTGTAAAATCCTATAATCCACTCTATTACAGTATTATATAGTGTACAATGTGTGTTTTTGTAATATTATTGTGCCAAATACCTTTGTTACAGTGCCGCTCACCTGACCCCTCGCTGCTCTCCTCCACTTCTCTCAGCCTCTCCCTCTGCAGTGCTTGGAGCGGGGAAGAGAGCTCTGGCGAGTTGCGCAAGCACTGTAGGCTTATATAGATTGTATATTCACTGTAATATTCTCAGTGCTGGGCTTAATGAGGTAATATTTGGCTTCATATTTATTTTTCAAGGGGTTTATTTAGCACATCAGCAGCGTACTCTATATTAATGTCTGTTTTTGTACATTTCATGGTTTAAATAGTACTGTAGTACAGAGTGGAGAGAATTACATACCGGTATCCCAGTTCTGTGACAATGTCATTAGAGCCAAGCAACATTTTTACTGGCCAGCTATGGTGGCCTCCATGCTTCCTCTGTACTGAATTCTTTAAAGTGAATAACAATGGTATAATTTAAAAGGCATAAGCAAGTCCTTCATATTACCTGCCCAGTACTACCCTCAGAGTAGTGCTGGTCGTACTGCTGACATCTTTCCTGCTCCAGGGTTTCACTGATAAGACGTGCCACTTCACTCTGTGTTCCCGGCTTCTCTCTTCCAATATTAAATCTAAAAAAGGTGGGAAAAGTAAAAAGTAAAACTAAAGCAAGACACATTTCATCATGCTACAGATTCATAGCATGTAAACGTCAGAGAAAAAATATTACAAAAAAGTTTTAAACCTATTAGGCCAATTTTAATACGTGTGCATTGACACGAATAACCTGACAAAACTGGTATATCACAGTTAGTCATTCTTGCCTACAACTCCGTTCCTTTGTGTCTGGCGAGGACCCTGGAAACTAGGCACAGGCGCTAGCACTAGGCAGGGGCACTAACCGCTCTCAAAGCTGCCAAGCTCAGCCCCATCCCAATGACAAACCCAATTATAAACCATAAAATCCCAAAAACGTAGCTGCTAGCAGAGGCTCGAATACTTTACAGCTAAATGATTGGTGGGCTTAGGAAAGGCGGGAGAGTCAAGGCCTTCTGTAGAGCCTAGTGCTAGAATGCAGGGAAATCTTTCACTGGCAAGTCTGCCCAACTGTAATAATCTGAGTATGAATGATAGATTCAAGCCAAAAGAGGTTTTCTTAGCAAAGTAAGGCATTAAAAATTCTGGCAAGTTAACTTTCTCCAACCAACAATATTTTTCCTGACTAGGATAAACTGTATGGTTAAAGTTTTTTTTATCTTCATGCATTCTATGCATGAAGATAAAAAACCTTGTGTGTAGCAGCCCCCCCCCCCCCCAATTATTTACCTGAGCCCCATATCTCTCTGAAGCAATGTCCACGAGTGGCTTAGCCATCTGGAACTATCCCCCTGAGACAGTAGTGGCGCCACTGGCCAAAGTCAGTTAGCCAATCAGGAGAGATGGGTGGGGCTCAGTTTCTTAATGGACACACGGAACTGTGACTCAACTCGGGTGCCCCCATAGCAAGCTGCTCGCGAACCGGTCCTGTGCTCCATGACCGCGTCCCCGGGACCCGATCGCCACAGGTGTCCTGCGATTGGGTCACAGAGCTGAAGAACGGGGGAGAGGCAAGTGTAAACAAACCTCTCCCCGTTCTTTCTAGTGAACCTGTCACTGATCGTTTGTTCCCCGTCATAGGGAACGGCGATCAGTGACGTCACACACCAAGCCACGCACCCCTACAGTAAGAAAACTTTTTATATTTTTTTGGGGGATATTTATTATAGCAAAAAGTAAAAAATATTGAATTATAGCGCAAAAATTAAAAACCGCAGGAGGTAATCAAATACCACCAAAAGAAAGCTCTATTTGTGGGATGTCAATTTTGTTTGGGAACCACGTTGCACGACTGCGCAATTGTCAGTTAAAGCGAGGCAGAGCCAAATCGCAAAAAGGGGCCTGGTCCTTTAGCTTCATAATGGTTCGGGGCTTAAGTGGTTAAACGAGACTTTACAGTCACTTTAAAGGAAAGGAGGGAAAAAAAAAAAAAAAAAGTTCCGGACACACAAGATTATCTTATTGTCTTATTAGCTTAAGGTATTGATGTTGATGAAGGTAATCTGGTTCCAAGGCAGGCAGCTTCTACACCACTGAGGATCTCCACCATCTGCACTGGATCTTACCCCTTCCTGTGGAAAGATTCATTAAAGTGAATCTAAAGCAGGCATCGTCTGCCTGCCTCATTCCGACTACATAGAGTAAAAAGGAAAAATGGCTTCTAAAACACAATAAATATCCAAAATGACAAGCCGGAAATTCCCCACCTAGTCACCGCCAGTACGAATGAAGTTCAATTTTACTATACTCAAGGATGTTGGCCATTTTCAAATAATGCCTTATTGCAGCACCTTCTTAAAACTGTGAAGTGTATACTGTCGCTTTAAATGAGGCACGAGAGTACTGTTGAGTACATCACCTCTAGGTTATTAATAAATATTATAGCCACAAAAGAACAGAGGTTGAACAAAGTGGGCACAAGTGATTTGGACAAAGCAGACTGTAAGTGAACAAAGACAGAAGGTGCAATACGTGAACAGAAGCTGGTGTGGACAGAATGCGTAAAGGGGAACCAACAGGAGCGCTGGCCTCTGGCCAAAGAACGCAACTGCAAACAGTGGCGTCCTCAGACTACCAATAGTCTGCAAACACCACACACCGGTCAAACAGTGAAAAAACAGTCAAGTCTGCATCCAAGGTCTATATAATTTTTTGGATTCATTGAAAAGGACAGGAGGCCCTCTGGTAAACTTTTAACCACCACTACAGTTGTAGTAAACGGCTAAATACATTAGTTAAAATACATAAGTGAAAACTTTTAGCTGCCAATCTGTCCAGCCAGCATTGAGATTTACCCTGCCAGATAGCTCAGACGGGTAGGTGGCATTTTGTGTGCTAAAGCAGAGCATCAAAACTGCATTTTTTTGCAAAAAAAAATAAAAGAGAAGGACTTCTGTACTTATTGTAAAATCTGTTTATTTTGAGACATGGAATCATTAATTATGCTAATACAATTGCTGTCACCTTCAAAAGAACTGGCCAATACCAAATAACAAAAAAGCCATTGGCTGGCCAGGTATAACCTCTCCCATTGCCAGAATGTACTACTTTTCAAAAAAAAAAAAAAAAAAAAACTGAAGCAAACGACAAAAAACAGGTGGGATCTGTGTGACTTACTGAACTTAATGAAAAAAAAGAAAAACCTGGCATTTTCTTTATTGTTCAACTGACGGAACACTAAAACTCCAACAGGCCCACATAAAGTAGAATAAAACCAAGGGTGGCCTGAAGCATCCGACACCCAAAGCCGTCATCAGAGGCCTTAACATTCACTTGGTAAAACTCACAGGATATTAGAACAGAAGACCAGGAGGTTTAGGACCAGAATTAGTGCACCAACATTGTGAGTGCAATTTATGAAGTTTTTATTATTTAAGGGTTATTAAAAGTGGTAAAAAACTATGTGCAATTTATTTTACCCTTTGAATAAGTGTCGGTGGAGAGCTTGCCGGACCTACCTGGTATTAGAGAGGCCTGGAAATATCAGGAATACGGTTGATGGCATTTTTTTGGAATGACCTGGATTGACTCAAAAGGGGAAAGCGCATTGTGGCCACTATAAAGGTCCAAAATTAAGGTAAGTGTAGAGATTGAATGGTGGTGGTTTACAATGAAAGATCATATCAGTGCATGTGAAATATCCTGTATCTTATAGCAGAATAATGTAATATTTGGATTTCATGGACTGTTTGATTGGCATTAACAGTGGTGGTAGCACCCTCTCACGTTTTTGGATCAGAGTTAAATCTATCCATCTATCTATATATTCTCTCTAGATCACACATACATTGTATGTACAGGCAGGTCCCAGATTACAAACAAGACGGTGCCTGTAGGTTTGTTCGTAAAAGGAATTGTAAGGGCAGAAGGTTTATCTTAATGCATTTCTATGCACTAAGATAAAAAATAAAAATGTTGTGTAGCAGCTTTCTCGGCAACCCCATTATTTCTTACCTGAGCCCCATCTCTCTCCAGCGATGTCCACAAGTGTTCTAGCCATCCGGGACTCTCCTCCTGATTGGCGGTGACAAAGCCGCTGTGCCAATGGCTCCCACGGCTGTCAAAGTCAGCCAATCAGGGGATAAAGGGGGTCGGGTCATGGCTCCATGTCTGAGGGGACACATGGATCTATGACTCGGCTCCAGTCCAACAGACAGCTGCTGGCTATGGGGGCACGAAATAGGAGGGAGGGGCCAAGAGCAGCAAAGAGGTACCCAAGAAGAAGAAGATCAGAACTGCTCTGTGCAAAACCAACTGCACAGAGGAGGCAAGTATAAAAGGTTTTTTTTTTTTTTTTTTTTTTTTTTTTTTTAAACAAGACTTAACAATCACTATAAGTTGAATTGGTTTGTAAGGCAGAGCAGGTAAAAAAAAAATAAGTGTAGCTCCAGCAAAAACAATAATTTTTAAGTTTTTTGGATAGCATAGGGAAGGGTTAAAACCCCTGTAACATTTGTTTTGCTGTCTGTGTCCCTGTTCAGAAGATTTCACCTCACTTTCTGTACTCATGACAATTGGATTTAGAACATTTTGGGTTGTTGTGAAAACAAGGATTGATGATAAAGCTTAAATGGAGACACATTTTCCCCACAATAAACTCTTACAGGAGTGAATTTTTCCTTCCTAGGGGTAAATTCTCTCACTTCCCGTTAATTCCCTGTTTGTAAGTAGGAGTCGTTTGTAAGTCAGGGAAGCGCCTGTACATATTGTAATGAAATATTAGCATTACAGTTATTTTATGCAATATTACAATTTTCTATTACTGTGCAAGATTTTAATGTAGTGCAGGACTTTATGGATAAGATCCTTGCAAATATTGCAACAAGTTTTCTGATGCCCAAAATCCCAAGACGCATGCACAAACCTACCTATATGTGCCTTGACAGGTTAAGGGTGAACCATGTCCAAAGGAGCATTAAAAAAAAAAAAAAAAAAAAAACTCAGGGTCACAATCTGGTCCCCAAGCTTCTTTGGGGTGACAATCGCGCATGGGGCAGCCCGCTGAAGTGGATGAGTTGCCCTATGTGCAACACATTTCCGCGTGAGAATCAAGCAAACAAAAGCTACACTACACATAATGTGAATGAGGCCCAAGTGCAACAGAGATAAAGGGCCAGATCCACGAAAGAATTACGCCGGCGTATCTCTTGCTACGCCGCGTAATTTCAAATTTTGCGCGTTGTATCTTTGTTTTGTATCTACAAAACAAGACACGACGGCATCTCGGATGGATCCGACAGGCGTACGTCTTCGTACGCCGTCGGATCTTTTATATTATTTGTTTTTTATTTGATTTTAAAATGACTTGGTACAACAGGCAATTGTATGATCAGATAATGTTACAGCATACATAATAAAAAAAAGAAAAAGACAATCAATTTCAGCCAATACTGACTATATTCTTAGCTTGTATAGCCGATAGTACCCGATGCCTGCTAGGTGACCTAGCCATAAATCTAATCTTTCCCCCCGCCCCATCCCCCCTCCCTACCCCTGACTAAGGAAGAGTCTTGCCCCGTTAATTGATCCACTAAGCGAGAAGAGAAGGGAGGAGGCCGTCGGATCTTAGGTGGAATTTTCGGCAGCCGCTAGGTGGCGTTTGTCGAATTCTGCGTCGAGTATGCAAATTAGCTAGTTACGGCGATCTACGAACGTACGTCCGGCGCATTTTTTTTACGTCGTTTGCGTTTGGCTTTTTCCGGCGTATAGTTAAACCTGCTATTATGAGGCGTACTCAATGTTAAGTATGGGCGTCATTCCCGCCTCGTATTTTGAATTTTTTACGTCGTTTGCGCAAGTCGTTCGCGAATAGGGATTTGCGTAGAATGACGTCACCGTCTTAAACATTGTCTTGTTCCAGTTTCATTTCGAGCATGCGCACTGGGATACCCCCACGGACGGCACTAAAAAAACTAAAGCCAAACTCCAGCGCTCCCTTTTATTTTTATTTTGGATGAAAATTTTAAATCACATCTGCCAGTGTTAAGTGGTTTGCTTCATCCATGTAAACTGATATATGCTGCTGGAGAGCTTGAGAAAAACAGGTCACAAGATGAAAAGCTGAAATAAAAGGCTTGCCTTTCGGTTTAACACATTAGATCAAAAATACTAAAATCTCATAAGCTTTAAATACTTTAATTGGTGTTCTTTATACCTGCCTGAAGTTCAGATTTAATCTGCTTTTTCCATTTAAAAATATAATCTTTTGTATTGTTGCCATAAACCAAAAGTTTGTATGAAAGTTTATCGTAGTATTACTTTCAGCAAGATTTTAGTTTTGAATATGATATAAAATAAGGCTGAGGGTTTAGCAAGGCTTGGCATGTGAGGCCCAATTGGAATGCGTTTGATAACCGCTGTCCTGAATAATTGCATGCAATTCGATCTCACAAGAAAAAAAAAAAAAAATACAATCATTTGCAAGCTAGGACTGCCTGCTTAGTCCAGCCTTTATTCTACCTTGGCAAGCTTACAACTGACCATTCACCAGGCACATTTCATCTGCCTAAGGACTATTAAAGGAAATTCTACTTCTAGAAAGCCAAAGGGCAGGAAGCAAACTATGCACAGGATAACATGCCACATAACAGAAGTTTTGTTCTGCTGTGCCAAGTCACTTCCCCCTAAAATAGATCAAAGTTGCAATACAGCGTATATAATATATATATATATATATATATATATATATATATATATATATATATATATATATATATATATATATATATATATATATATATATATATATATATATTAAAAAGGAAAAAAAAAAATGGACATACCAAATACAATGCTGTAAATTAGCGCCAAGACATCAAAGAGTCTGGAGGGAATCAGATTACAACTGGCATTCCCCAATGTAATCTGCTTTGCCAAGTCTCAGACATACCCTTTGCATCAACAATGAAGCTGGTAGTTAAAGCGGTAGTTCACCCTCTCGTACTTGATTTTACCATCGAGACAGGCATTGTAGCGCGAGCTACAGTATGCCTGTCCCGATTTTTTTAACCCCGTACTCACCTCGTAGTCGTCCATCGTAGATTTCGGCTCCCGCGGGGAATGGGCGTGCCTATGGAGAGGGAGGATGATTGACGGCCGGCCCTGGCACGTCACTCTCCCCGAAGACAGCCGGAGTAGGTCTCGGCTCTTCACGGCGCCTGCGCACAGGCTATGCGCACGCGTCGTGAAGACCAAGCCTATTTCGGCTATTTCCGGAGAAGCGTGACGCGCCAGAGCCGGCCGTCAATCATCCTCCGTCTCCAGAGGCACGCCCATTCCCCGGTATCTTCGATGGACGACTACAAGGTGAGTATGGGGGGAAAAAATTCGGGACAGGCATACTGTAGCTCGCGCTACAATGCCTGATTTAAAGGTAAAAGAAAAAAAATTATTTTTTTTCCCGTCGATAGGGTGAACCCCCGCTTTAAGAAAAGCAACACGATCAGCAAATATGTATTTCTTTTGGGCCTCCAGTCAAACAGTAGAATACAGTGTGTGTGTGTGTGTGTGTGTGTGTGTGTGTGTGTGTGTGTGTGTGTGTGTGTGTGTGTGTGTGTGTGTCCCCCATCCCGTTTTAATCCAGAGAAATCCGTTAGAACATCTGTTAGGCTTAACATACACTTTAACCAATTTTTGTTTTAGCAGAACCTCATTTAAAACAATAACCTGGTCTATTCATATGTGAGCTCTATTTTCAATTGGTCTATTAAAGGGACATAAAGTTGTAAAATTAGTCTTGCAGTGTTTTCCCCCTTTCTAGAAGAAGGAGTGTAACTCGGACATGTTTATAATCCTTTTCAGGTGAAGCAGAAAAAATAAAATAAAAATCACCCACCTGACTGTACCTTTGGTGTTCTTCAGTACCGTGGCTGCAAAGAGTTGTGTCACTCCAACTAAACTAGTACCGTCTACCTCCACGATTTGGTCATTGACTTGAATCCTTACAGAGATAAAAAAGACAAATTAAAAAGTGCCATGAAAACTGTAAAGACCAGTTCATGTTTAGGAACGCACCAGAATAAAAAGGTCACCGCCAGCTCAAAAACCTACAGCAGTTTTGTCATTTCAATCATTAACACAGGTTTCATGATTAGGCAATGAAAATAAATATTGACAAAGCAAAAACAAAAATATATAACTATGGTGTCCTATGTTGTACAATTTTTATAGAAATTCAAAAAAAGATATCAATGGAACATCTTGAACCAACCAGCTTGCATTTGAATATAAACTATATGAGCAATTTTAACATTTCATCGTATTTAAAAATATATATATATATATATATATATATATATATATATATCCATTTACCATGTTCTCAGTGAGGTTGCCTTGTAAATAAGGTGGATATAGATATATATCTATATCCACCTTCTTTCCAAGGCAACCTCACTGAGAACATGGTAAAATGGCAATATATATATATATATATATATATATATATATATATATATATATATATATATATATACACACATATATATATACATATATATACACATATATATACACATACACACACACACACACACACACACACACACACCACCTTCTTTCCATAGTGATACAATGGGAGGAGTCTAAGTGCCGTCCTATTGAATATTTTCATTCTGCCCCCCTATGGGTTGGAGGGATGGTGGGCCCCCTCTTTGTATGCTTGGTACCGAGATTGAACATTACCACCAGGGAGCTTTTGAGATGCACAACCTGAGACATTGATAGGGTGAGTCACTATTCACGTCTACTCTTTGTGGTGTGACATGGTGATGATTAGCCTTTTGAGTGCTTAATATGTATTTCTGTGATTTTGTATTTTTCTACTTTAGAATCTGATACTGTAAATTACCCTGAGGAAGAATGTCACACATTCGAAACGCGTCGGAATATCTTGCATGCCTACAGCTCGCCAACTATGAGCATGCTGTGACGGACAGTATAATTTGAATTGTTTTTATAATGATCTCGATTTCATCATTGATACTGTTTTTCTATTATATTTAGGAAAGAGGAGAAGTTCCCCCAGGGTGGGGCTTTAACGGTAACAATGATAGAGAAATATGAAATATAATAAAATTTATTAGGAAAGAATACAAAGCAAAAATTATAATAAACAACACATTATTATAAAAACAAGGTACATCACTAAGTGGTGCGTGTGTCCGCAGGGATAAGTTCAGGCCTGAACTTATCCCTGCGGACACACGCACCACTTAGTGATGTACCTTGTTTTTATAATAATGTGTTGTTTATTATAATTTTTGCTTTGTATTCTTTCCTAATAAATTTTATTATATTTCATATTTCTCTATCATTGTTACCGTTAAAGCCCCACCCTGGGGGAACTTCTCCTCTTTCCTAGCTTAATCAGGGGTGTTGGTAACGCAAAAGGGTCTTCCATTATAAAATACTTTTTTCTTCCAATTCTATTATATTTACGCATTGTAATAAAAATATAGTTTATGAATTTTGTTGCTTTATATTTGTTGCCCAAAAAATCCCACTCCTATCAAGGTTTTTTCAGTTTATAATTGACTAAGGGATGATGGCAACCACATGCCACTGTACAGGAGTTAATTTCTTATATTTTATTTTAATGCAAAGAATGCATTAAGATAAAAAAAAAAAAAAAACTTCTGCCTTTACGACTCCTTTAAGGAGAGGGCTGGCAATGGAGAACTCTTCAGTCAGTGGGGGCTTTCCACTGACTGCTGAATGTAGGCTAAACTATTGGTAGCAATAAAAATGGAGAAAAAAAACCCATACCAGAGCACCTAAAACTAAGGGATGACGCGACTGGGCAACCTTGCACCCTTGTGCCACAAAGCACCCCCCCTGTTGAGGGCATGTGGCCTGGTACAGTTTAGGAAATGGGGGTGCACTCATTCATCCCCGCCTTTCCTGGCTTGCCAGGGTGCATAAGGGCCTGGTATAGATTGGGGGTACCATACACTTTTTTATTTTTCTATTAGAGGAAATTGTTTCGTTTTCAGATCAGTCATCTGTTAAGGACATGGGGGCCAGCTTCCCAGCTCACTCATTAACCAGATATTCACTGGTTGTTAAAAGGTGCCGTTGTCCACCCGATCCTAAAACAAAAAAAAGGCTACCGCTCCTTTTGAATATGCTCCTAAAAAATGTTTTGGGGATGTCTAGTATGCACAGATCCTAAAACACAAAAGTACATTTTCAGGCAGGAATGTAAAGCCTTGTACACATGTACAAGATTCCCGGCGGTAAAAAGTCCGCCGGGAAACACCCGAGGGGAAACCCCGAGAACCTGCACAGTAACTTTTTCCTCCTACACATGACGATCGGGTTTTCTGATGTGAAAACTGCCATGAGAGCTTTGGTTGGGAATCCCGGCCGTGTGTATGCTCCATTGCAGTGTTTCCCATAGGAAAACCGACAGGTTAAAAGCTGCCGGGAATCCCGGCAAAAAAAATAAATAAATAAAAAAAGGAGAGCTTTTTTTAGGGTAGTTTTCCTGTCGGGAAAACTGCGATGGAGCATACACACAGTCGGTTTTTCCAGCCAAAAGCTCTCATAGCAGTTTTTCTGCGGGGAAAACCGGTCGCGTGTACAAGGGTTTAGGCTGCTGGGTTAGGACAGGTCTAATAAATGTAAACAAGTAAATTCACAATTATAAAGCTCCAGCTTTTTTCCCTACGATAAAAGAAAAGCATCCATGAGATTCTCAGCCAGACACAATGATGCCACTTTAGGCCTCATTCAATTACATGCCTATACGAGATTCTTGTGGCTGGGAGGACAGGCGTATGAACAACAGTGGCTGCTTAGCCTGTTCAAAGTAATGACAGGCTGAGAGGAGCCATTGTCATTTGCATGTATCTGCACACTCAATAGTTACATAGTTAGGGATGAATGAGTGACCCTGGATGAAGAAAGATGCATTCAAGTTAGGACATCAGTCCTCAGGGGACCTGACTGGAGAAGAGGGAGGGAGAACAAATGGCAGCCTCAGAAGATCAATCGCGGTTTTAATTTTTTTGGCATCAATGAAAAAAAAAAAAAATCCTAGATCTCTGCTTAGCTGTGTGTGTGTCCCCCTTTCCCCTGCCATAGCCTTGAGTCAAAACCCTATGTAATCTATGCTTTGGTCAATGTCAGAATTTACTAAATCCCCCTACCCCACAAGACAGGGGGTGGTTAGGGGCCTAGAAAGTGTCTGTTTCGGTCCGAGCACTACATTCTACAAATTGTGAAGTCCGATCCTTTCCCACACCCAGATGCACTAGAATTTTTTGATGGGGGTGTCATTGCCTTGAATGGGCAAATTGCAGATTCCTTCAACTACAGAAATGACACTCCTCTGCAGTAATGCCGCTACATATATAAACACATAAATGTAAATAAAAACAATATTTTAGGTTACAACAACATTCATCGATTTCAAAATTCTTGGCATTGGTGACACTGAGCACACCCTGAAGAAATGCAATGACACATATTTCAGTATGCACATTCCTGAGCACACTGGTATTACACACATCTGTGTCACACACTGTGCATCACATTGTAGAAAGAATTCAGGCTCCCCATGACTTGAAATGGCAAAAAAAAAAAAAAACTCTAGCCTGTCACAAATCTGTACAACCTAGCATACGACAAAAAAAAAAAAGAAAAAAAAAAAAAAAGGGGGGGGGGGTTGGGTAAGGGGCACCAGAGATTACTTTCACTAAAAACAGCAAGCAGTTAAAGTGGAGGTTCACCCGAAAAACAAATTTTTAACATTAGACTGAGGCTCATTTTGTCAAGGGGAATCGGGTGTTTTTTTTTTTCAATCGAAGCCGTACTTACCGTTTTAGAGATACATCTTCTCCGCCGCTTCCGGGTATGGGCTGCGGGACTGGGCGTTCCTATTTGATTGACAGGCTTCCGAAAGTCACATACATCGCGTCACGATTTTCCGAAAGTAGCCGAACGTCGGTGCGCAGGCGCCGTATAGAGCCGCACCGACGTTCGGCTTCTTTCGGCTACTCGTGACGTGATGTATGCGACCGTCAGAAGCCTGTCAATCAAATGGGAACGCCCAGTCCCGAAGACCATACCCGGAAGCGGCGGAGAAGATCCATCTCTAAAACGGTAAGTACGGCTTCGATTTAAAAAAAAAAAACACCGATTCCCCTTGACAAAATGAGCCTCCATCTAATGTTAAAAATTGTTTTTCGGGTGAACTCCCGCTTTAATCCAGAGATATAGGCAGTTGATTCATAGTTTAAAAAAAAAAAAATAAGCTATTGAGACATAAAACAAATACCCCAACACATCTGAATGCAGCCAAACAATCCATTAGTCGCTTTTGGAAATGGTCTAGGATTCCCACCAGAACCAGTTGGATTTTGAAAAGTGACAGATTATGGTGTTAGAACAATGGTTCGTCACTTGTAATGATCAATATGATACATTTTATGTTACTTGTGGCACTTAATGAAGAGGGGAAAAAAAATAAAAAATAAAACACACCCCCTTTTGTAGGCAGAAGCCCCCTATTTGTACTGTACAGTATTGTGAAAATGATTTATGACCGTTTACCGTTTTTACTGAAAATAATCCGTAGACCTTTTATTTTTATGCTTCAGGTGGCTCTTGCTGCAATAGCTCGGACTTTTTAGTTTTCTGAATTTGCCGCTAGCTTGTAATCTCCCACACCCCCCACTTCACAAGGGCTTTTCATAGGAGGTAAAATGCCAGGGTACCAAGTTTGTGAGAGAAGGGGTAAGGAACAAAAAGTATATATTTCTGTGATTTGAGTGGAATGTCCCAAAAACACAGAGACCAGAATATAAAGACTGGCAGGAAAAAAAGAAAATCAGAGTGGATCAATGCCATCACTTGGCTTTGTAATGTTACAACAGTTGGGCAGAAGTGGAATTTTTATGTGGATATCTCACCACTAAAAACCCTAAAGAGATATGAAGTTGGCATGTGATGCACTGTGTCTGCAAAACCAATACATTATTGGGTTATAAGCTAAAGTCTAATTTATGTCTAGGCAATCAACTTACTGACATCTGGCACCTGACATCTTATAGAAAACAAAAGAGGAATTTTCCAATCTGTGAAGGTGGTGCTAAAATGTGATTGTCTAAAGGAACCAAAAAAAAAAATGGGTGTATAGGGCAGCGGTGACCCTTAACACCCCAGATGTTTTTAAACAATATTTCCCATGATGCTCAACTACACTGCAGAGTAAATGAGCATCATGGGAAATGTAGTTCCAAAACATCTGGGGTGCCGAGGTTCACCATCACTAGTATAAGGTGTCAACTATGATACATCACTGATCAATTCAAAATATGCAAATGGAAGTACTCCGATATGAGAGTACCCTTTTCTTCTTTTAAACACTTCCTTACTGGGCACGTATACCCCTTCCTGACCAGGTGAAATTTCAGCTTCTGGCACTGCGTCGCTTTAACTGACAATTGCGCGGTCGTGCGACGTGGCTCCCAAAAAAAATTGGCGTCCTTTTTTCCCCACAAATAGAGCTTTCTTTTGGTGGTATTTGATCACCTCTGCGGTTTTTATTTTTTGCGCCATAAACAAAAAAAGAGCGACAATTTTTAAAAAAAGTCAATATTTTTTACTTGTTACTATAATAAATATCCCATTTTTTTTTTTTTTTTTAATATTTTTTTTCTCAGTTTAGGTCGATACGAATTCTTCTACATATTTTTGGTAAAAAAAAAAAATCGCAATAAGCGACTGGTTTGCGCAAAAGTTATAGCGCTTACAAAATAGGGGACAGAATTATTATTAATTTTTATTATATTTTTTTTTTACTAGTAATGGCGGCGATCTGCGATTTTTTTTATTGGGACTGCGACGTTATGGCGGACACATCGGACACTTTTGACACATTTTTGGCGCCATTCACATTTATACTGCGATCAGTGCTATAAAAATGCACCGATTACTGTATAAATGTGACTGGCAGTGAAGGGGTTAACACTAGGGGGCATGGAAGGGGTTAAATGTATTCCCTGGGTGTGTTCTAACTGTGGGGGGAGGGGGGTGACTGGGGGAGGTGACCGATGCTGTGTCCCTCTGTACTAGAGACACAGATCGGTCTCCTCTCTCCCTGACAGGACGTGGAGCTCTGTGTTTACACACAGAGCTCCACGTCTTGTCCCTGTAGCCGCCGATCGCGAGTGCCTGGCGGACATCGCGGCCGCCAGGCACTCGCATCGGCATCTCAGGAATGCGGCGGGCTCGCGCGCCCTCTAGTGGCCTGGAAGAGCGGAGGACGCATATATGCGTCCTGTTAGAGATTTAGAACCACCCTGCGGCCGCACATATTCGTACGGCCGTCGGGAAGTGGTTAAACACAGAGCGATAGAAAGAAATTTGCTGTCTAGTTTGTTTGAAGAAAGGTGTGCACCCCCACAGCCTACATAAGCAATTTATGCAGATCATTTTAGGAGAGGGGAGTGCAATATCTAAAAGCAATGGTGAACACACCTTTGCACAAGTGGTGATGTGAGAAATCACTGGGTGGAAAAAGATTACTTGGATCCAAAGGCGAATCATAATGTGAAAGACTTTGGTTTATTTAGATTTTGGATAATCTTTTGGAATTTTGGCTTCCTTATTCATTTTGGATCACTTGACACTTGGGTGTAAATCGTATTTATTTTTAATTTTAGTGTATGGTTATAAAATCACAGCGCCTCCTCAGATTGGAAAGTTCTTCTAATTTTCTTTATGACACTTACTTTACTTTTAAAGGGGGCAGCAGTGGATTTGAGCACTTAGTACATTTTAGAACTTCACTTAAAGTGTTTGTAATCCAAAAAAAAAAGATCCTGCTCCTTTAAAGCATGTTTAACAGCCCAGTGCTTGTGATCCACAATACCAACATCAGTTTACGTGCCTCAGTCATCCTGCTGTCTGCTCCAAATCTCTCCCTCTTCCCCTCCCTGTCAGTTCCGAAGCCTGTGTGTGACAGCGATCCCCTCCCCGCCCCCTACTTTCGTGCTGATCTTCCCTGTGTCTTGAAAAGAACGTATATAAAACAATTGCCATTCCCTCTGTTTTATCAAGATCTAAAGTACTCTGTGCATTTTAATTTTTTTTTACAATTCTATTCTTAAAATACCTGATCTCTCAGCACCAATGTGAGGTCACCTGACCTTCCTCTGCCGGCCGGATGATGTTACAGGGTTATCTCAGCCCCTCCTTCCGCATTCCTTAGATTGGGGAAAGGGAGCAGAGGAAGCTCACAAGACCTTACATTGGTGCTGTGAGAGCAGGTATTTAAGATTAGAATTGTTAAAAAAATAAATAAAAATAAAAACACACAACACACACACACACGCTTTAGAACTTGATAAAACAGAGGAGATGAAAGTTAATTATTCTGACTTTACAACCACTTTAAGGAAAGAAGGAGGCCTTCATGGGTGCAGGGTTTTGGTTTTGTATATTTTGTATGTGGCCTTCCTATGCAATACATCAAATTTAAAGTGGGACAGAAGTCAGAAAAGTAGTCAGAAAATTAAGTCCTGCTAGATCACTTCAGGCTGGCCCCTTTTCCATGTATAGTTCTAATTAAAAACCACACATTAAAAAAAGTGCCTAAACTGTTTAGAATCCAGGAATACGTTTTTCCCCCCCTGCTCTGCACATGCTCAGTTGCTCTCTATTTTTACTCACTGTGCCAAATTTTTCTAGGCCAATCTGCGGACAGCCCAAATATGTCTAAACGCTATTTAGGGGCTCTGGACAAAATGCCAGCCTCCAGCAAGAAGAAACAGGAGCAATGCTGGAGGTAATTTACAGCTCACACTAATTTTGGTAGCATAATTATTAAAACGTGGAATGCATGTTCTTTACTTAACCACTTAAGGACCGCCTATTGCACATTTACGTCGGCAGAATGGCACAGGCACGTACCTGTATGTTTAAGAGCCCAGCCGTGGGTCGCGCGTGACCCGGTCCGAAACTCTGACCACGGACCCGATCGCCGCCGGTGTCCTGCAATCGGTCACATGAGCTGAAGAATGGGGAGAGGTGTGTGTAAACACACCGTTCCCTTTCTTCACTGTGATAGTGACACTGATCGTCTGTTCCCTGATATAGGGAACGACGATCAGTGACATCACGCCTACAGCCACACCCCCCTAAAGTAAGAATCACTCCCTTAGGGCACACTAAACCCCTTAGCGCCACCTAGTGGTTAACCCCTTCACTGCCATTGTCATTTTCACAGTAATCAGTGCATTTTTATAGCACTTTTGGTCCCAAAAATGTGTCCAAAGTGTCTGATGTGTCCGCCATAATTTCGCAGTTACGGGAAAAAAAAACCACGCTAATCGCCGCCATTAGTAAAAAAAAAAAAAAAAAAAATTATAAAAATGCCATAAAACTATCCTCTATTTTGTAAACGCTATCAATTTTGCGCAAACTAATCGATAAACGCTTATTGCGATGTTTTAAAAAAAAAAAAAAATAGGTAGAAGAATACGTATCAGCCTAAACCGAGGGAAATGGATTTGTGGATATTTATTATAGCAAAATTTAAAAAATATCGATTTTTATTTTTCAAAAATGTCACTCTATTTTTGTTTATAGCGCACAAATAAAAACCGCAGAGGTGATCAAATACCACCAAAAGAAAGCTATATGTGAAAAAAAAAAAAAAACGCCAAATTTTGTTTGGGACCCACGTCGCACGACCGTGCAATTGTCAGTTAAAGCGACGCAGTGCCGAATCGCAAAAAGGGGCAAGGTCCTTAAGAACTTTTTTTATTTTTATTACGCCGTTATGGGTAAAGCTTTAAAAAAATAAAAAAAGGGGGGGAAGGTTGCTGTTCATCGCAAACCTATGGCAACCCTTTTATGGGCACCCAGGAGGTATCAAAGCTTTTGTGTTTGTACAGATGGCTCAGAATAAAAAATGCAACATGCACATGAAATAAGATGTCAATTGTATATCCATCTATATAGATTACACAATTTTATAAAAAGTAAATGTTACTTACCGTCCATCCCTTTGAGCTGCTCCTCCTTCTGTAATCGTTTTTACAAAAATTCCCAATTTCTCCAAGCCTTGATCTGCACCAACCCCCATTCCAATGATACTGATGCCAAGGCCACAGTCCCCTGAACATAAAAAACAGAAAAAAGCAAAAAATAAAATATGAGGGGGGGGGGGCAGGGGATACTGTACACTGCTAGAAAATAATTGTTTCATATACTCTAGACCAGCTTTTCTCATTTTTTTTTCAGTTGATGCACCCTTTTATAAGTATTCAAAATCTCCGGGCCTCCAAGTCTAAAAATAAAGTAAATGTTACTTATCAGTGGGAAAACTGAGCCTGGGGCAATGCATACAATCGCCTTACTGAAAAAAGAGGCCCACCTTTGGGCACCCACAGCGATTTTTTATGTGCACAATACGAGGATTGAGGACATCTGTGCCAGTAGCCGTCTGCTTGTATGGTAGGCGGATCAGGGATTTACCGCATAGTTGTCTCTCAATCCAGTGTGACGGGTGACGAGCAGGCAGTGATCGTTTACCTACTTCCGGTGTCACTGCTCCTGCTAGGATATTTAAGTGAGGAGAGACGTCTGATACCTTAGCCTCCTTTCCCAGTAGACGCCTTGTACGGAGAAACGCAGCGTCGGGTGGAGCGAAGGACTCTGACGTCATTACACAACAGCTGGTCAGGCGTGAGCCGAGACACTGGTAGTTTGTTTGTTTTTAGATTGTTCTTAAAACTTTTTTGGATGTCAGCAACCTGCTCAATTTAATAAAGGGCAAGTGTTTTTTTTTTTACTACACCATGAAGTTTTTTTTTTTTTCTATCACCATACCCATTGCTTATTGAACGCCCCTCTGCTGTCCTGAGAGGAGATGGTGTATGCGCACCCAGGATTCCAGTGATTCATCTTGAATTTCCCAGGAATACGACCAAAGGCCGTTCCCTGCTGGGGGTTGATCGCCACGTTTGGAGCCAAACGAATCATCCTGTATGTGTCGAGCTGATTTGATCTCTGTAATGGGGGTCCATCTGTTCCGGTAAGCGGCCATCTATCTACCTTATGTGAAAGAAGTGTTTAGTTTTTGAAGATCTGAATGATAACCTGCAAACCAGTCGCCATAGTGTTACATCCTTTGCGGACTTCACCTTCTGTTTTTGCTACTTTGTTGCTACTTATTTGGACTTTCCTCTTGTTTTACAATTTTTTCACAAATTATCAGTATTTTTTTATTTTTGTGTTTATGGACTTGAATGACCATTTATCACAAATACTGGAGGGTTTGATGCAATGTTACTGTTTGATTAGATCACTTTCACTGCGAAATTCCTAGGAATCATAATTTAGTATATCATTTTTTAGATATTTATTTACACATAGCTTTTTCGCTACACTTATCACTTTGTGTCACATCAAATCGCTGGGATATGCGACCTTCAGGTTGCACATTAATATATATTCCTTTTCAGAGGGCAAAAGGTGAAGGATGTGGACTTCAGTCTTCTCCTGGATGTTGTGGGGGACCCCGCATGGCGCCTGCCAAGGATTAGTTACACATTGCCATGGACAAGTTGGGAACTTCTGTAGCCATCTTTGTTCCAGTCAGGAAGGAGTGCTCTTTCCTCTGGTCCCAGTGATGAAGACAGATACAGCAAGTAAAGGGAAATATGTCCAATAAGCACATAAGGCAAGGTGTAAGGCAATGACATTTTCCTCCTTAATTATATGCAACTCTGCATATTAAAAGTAGGCCATGCATTTTCATAAGGGGTGTGCTTTAAAGAGCAAGCCATTCGCTGCATGTGTGCACTGCAACAAAAAGGAATAGCTTCTAGGGTCCCAGAGCAACCACACTCAGATCTACTACCAATTATTTCATCTCAGGTATGCACATACACAGCTGATCTAAAAAGATGGCAGTCTCCTTATCATCAAAGTAGTTGGCAACCATCACACACATACATCTTTGCTGGCCAACATATCCACTAATTATGCAACCAACCCTAAGATCGGAAAGAAAACATGTTTGGAAAGTTGCCATCTGTTAGTTTACCGATTTTGATGTGTGAACAGTCATTGGTACAACAAACCTCTACACAGAAGCAGAGGATCAGCAGTTCCACCCTCCAGATTAATTTAGGCACCAAGGGTATGTCCATACTGCATGCTTGGTGTTTGTGTTTAAAGGCAGAACAAGGTGTGCATGAAGCCGTTACCTTTTTCGATTTCCACAGGGAAAACATCCATTTTCTCCACCCTCTTCTCCAGTTCATACTCTGCAGATGCTGCCACCGGGTCCACCTCGTCATTACGCCGGTCATAGTCTTCATTGGAAAATGTGGAGTATACCTTAACAAGAAACAGAAAAATGTATGAACGAAGAATAACTGCAGATCTTAGCTTTGTTCTGGACAAAGGCATAATGACACAAAAGTCATAATGAGCTAGTATGCATCGCATTTTATTTGCGTGAGCCGGTCAGAAACCGGTAAAAAAGCACCTGTCATTCAGATCCATTATGGCAGCGCCTGTTCGTGGGCATCCACTCACCTGCTGCCACCACGTCACTCACCTTGTTGTGTCACTGCTGCATCTCCAGCCATCCCATCAACGGCTGGTGATGTCAATGGGACGGTCGGAGAGTCAACAGCAGGTCAGGAGGAACCGATGCGGGACAAGCAATTTAAATCAAATCCACCCTGGCTACTATGCAGTAAAACCTTAAGGGCCGGTTCACACTAGCGCTCTGTGCGATATTGCATGCGATTCGATTTTAGCCATACAGATCGCATTTGGACTAAACCTTTTTTGGTCCACACTAGAATCTGATCGCATGGGTGTTCATACCTATGTGATCCGATTCATGTCCAAACTGACAGTTCGCAGTGTGATATGCGAGCTGAAATGGGGGAGTCATTAACATTGTATGGACACTGCCCAGCAGTTCAAATATGGCAGTGTGAACTCCCGTGCCTATAGCAGTGTGAACCCAGCCTTACTCTGCATTCAATGGGCAAGTAGGTTTAATCTTTAAAAACAACAAGAAATTTAAAGTACACAGCCTTTTGTCTAGCTACACATTTAAAAGCCTATACAGGTGGTCCCTGGGTAACAAACAAGATAGGGATTGTAGGTTTGTTCTCAAGTTGAATCTGTTTGCAAGTTGGGAAAAAGGTAAAAAAAATTAAGTGTAGCTCCAGTCAAAAAAAACTATTTTTAAGCTTTTTGGATAGCATAGTGAAGGAACAACACTCATGTAACGTTTGTTTTGCTGTCTGTGCTCCTGTTTAGAAGATTTTACCTCACTTTCTGTCCCAATGACAATTGGATTTTGAACAGGTTGGGAAAACAAGGATTGGTGATAAAGCATCAGTGGGAACACCTTTTTCCCATAACTCTTACAGGAGTGAATTCCCATTCATAGGTGCAGATTTCCTCTCACTTCCCGTTGTCTCCCTCTGTAAGTAAGAGTCGTTTGCAAGTCGGGTGTTTGCAACTAGGGGACCGCCTTTAACTGTATTTACTAATATTACTGCCTCAAATATGTGTTCTGTATCATACCACAAGCCCTGTTCAGCATATAGAGTGGAAGGGGGTGCAGCATGAGCCACATTACATGTTTAAAAGAACTACAAGAGTTGGTGATCAGGCAGCTTACAGTAGATGAGAGCATAAGGGTGTCCCCAGTCTGACCGTTTTTTCATACAGCAATGAAAAGATGCATGAAAAAACAGTGTTGTCACTGTGAAGGTTCTCATCTCTCCAGGTCATGGTATAGCCAGCTGTAGTTGGTGCATCCAAAAAGAAATTAAAAAAAAAAAAAAAAAAAAATCATCAAGGTACTGCTGTATTCATTTATTTCAGCTTACAACAGCAGCATAAGGGACCCACAGACCCACAGTTCACCAGTCACCGGCCACAAACTACTTGTTGATGGAACAATTAATTTGATGAAATAACTGCACAATAAACATGCCAGACATCATCTGCCAATTACATCATGCAACAATTCTGTCAGTAGAACACATTAAACATGAAGTGATAAATACAGAACACAGATGTACCCAGCAAAAGATTTTTTTTTTTTTTTTTTTTAAATGCAGTTCTATTATTGCAGAACAGTTGTGCCAAGTGGGTGTAACCACAGTGCAGAGCGAGGGACACGGCATCCAACACATCCAGACATGTCAGATATCAGTGGATGATCTTTTGCTCCACAAGAGTAAATATTGGAATTGCTGCCCACCGGACAGGAAAGTATTCGGACACATTCACACTGGGGCTGGCATCAGCGGTAATTTTTAGCGTCACTTTACCGTTTTTGCTGTGCTTTCCGGCCGCTAGCAGAGCACTTTTACCCCCTAACGGCCGGAAACGGGTTAAAAAGCACCGCTGCCCATTGATTTCAATGGGCAGGGGCGCTTTAGGATCCTCCAAACAAAAGCACTATGTCCCGTGGCTTTCTCCTGCCCGTTCCTCTGTTATCAGCCTGATAACTCCTAGCAAATTCTCCAGTATGTGATAAAAGAAGCCTGAGTTTTGTGTCAGGGAGGGAGCTATAAATAGATTAGCAGGCAGCTTGCCTTGTCACAGAACACCTCTGAGAGTCTTTGCCTATGAGAGGGTGCGCGCGCACCTTTCCTCCAAATCAGCTGTCTTGGCTGTATGCCCAGACGTCACACTCCATGTTAAACAGGAAGAGAAAATCTAACACAAAGAGCACTTTCTAAAAACAGTATATAAAAATGAAGCCAGCGGATATACATGTAAAACCTACGAGATTTGTTTCATCTCTGGGTATCATCTGAGCCCGTTTACTTTGCTGGTTGTAAAATGCCGTGCATATATAGCACCTTCCCCCTGCTATATATGCACGGCATTTGGAGATTCAATATACCATGGACGCAACAGCTGCTCCCTCTATATCCAATCATTGCCTGCACATGATTGGATGATAAAATCAGCAGAGCTTCCCTTCAGATCCAAGGTGACTGCACTTGCAGTGCAGAATGGATTTGCCATTAGTAAATCAATCCCAATGTTTCTACTGCTCTCCAAAGCAGCTAACAGGGTTTAACAAATTTGCTTGGAATCTAGGAGCCAGCTAAAAGTTTGTCGCCATTCCACGAGCAGACGCAATTTTGAAGCGCGACATGTTGGGTATCAATTTACTCGGCGTAACATTATCTTTCACAAAAAAAATTGGGATAACTTTACTGTTGTCTAATTTTTTTAATTAAAAAAAAAAGGGTATTTTTTTCCAAAAAAAAGTGCGCTTGTAAGACCGCTGCGCAAATACGGCATGACAGAAAGTATTGCAACGATCACCATTTTATTCTCTAGGGTGTTTGAATAAAAAATATATATAATGTTTGGGGGTTCTACTTAGAGGGAAGGAGATGGCAGTGAAAATAGTGAAAGATTACACATTGGAAAGCGGTTTAACTTGTAATGCCAACGGCCACCACCAGATGGCGCCAGCTCACAGAAGGAAGAGCTTGGGACTTCACAAGGCCGCCGCCGCCTCCTCAATTACTGTCAATCGCACGGCGGGGAAGCACGTTGACACAGGATCCTGTGCCTCCGTGCGCCCCCGCCACGCAAACGCCGCGGGTCCGCAGCGGCCGGTAATGGAGGCCGCGACTTTGGGGCCTTGTAGGCCACGGCCTCAATTACCGGCCGCCAGGTCACAATTTCTTGTCGCAATTGCGACCTGGCGCCCAGATTTTGTCGACCCCTGAGCTAACCAAACCACATTGTGCCTGGTTAGCTGCCTTACTAGCCATATCAACCAGGGAATGACAGTTCAAAAACCAGAAGTGACAAAACAATTGTCACCTCCAGCTTCAATCAGTACAGATGAGCTGTAAATATTTTTTTTAAATAAATGGGCCCCTGTGGCCTATGGTATGCGCATTATAAGAAACATCACTGCTGGCAGGGCTTCCATCTTCACCTGATCTTCCTTCCGGGTTCGCAGGCTCAGGCCGTTTGAATGGCCGAGCCGAGATGTCACTCCTGCAGCACAGCTCTCTCAATTGATGGCATGCCAGTGGGCTGCATGATCTGGTGGCCTACTGCTAACAGTAAATCACGCACCGCTTAGGAAACATTTACTGTACCTACAAGCAAGTCTCTTCTTATTGACCTACCTTTAAATAGAAAGAAAAAAAAGCGGACTTTATTACCACTTTAACCCTTCACTGTACTACATACACCCAAAGAGCTGAACTGGTTAATAATTGTCATTATTGGCTACTTGGGGCCTTTTCACACAGACATGTTCTGATCAACAGGGAATCTGAACAAATCCAACACTGAATCAGAGTGCCAAAAAGGAACAAAGGTTTGTTGGCTCTTATGAAGACACAAAGGCTGCATACTGTATACTCATTTTAGATTTATGCTCAGTTACAATTTTTCTTTTCGATTTTTTTTTCTTTTTATGGGAACAAAAAGTGCTGGCACGGTGGCCACTGAATATTTGTTGAAGTGCAAAAATGTATTATCTTTATATACTGTATATTCAGCCAAGTGTTCTTGGCCAAATAATTTTGGTCCCTTTTGCGCTGTTAAAATACAACTAAAAAGTTCTGAGCAATCTAAACTACCAAATGAAGTTACTTCCCCTTGCTGACCAATGCTGCCGATACACAAATAGATGTTATTAGAAAATGCCTGTTCATTCGATTTTCTAATCATTAGTTGGGGTCAAACTGAAGTTCATTTTCGACTGCAGTGACAGGAAAATTTGAAGGAGCAGAAAAAAAAAAAAAATTCTCTTGATCAAACAAATTTTCGGACAGTCTATGTGGTTTTCGTTCAGAAATTACATTCAATTTAAAAATTGAATGTTAACAGCAAGTAACATTTTTGAACGACATTCATGAAATTTACAAAGAATATTCTCATCTGAAAATCTAGTGTATAGCCAAATCCTCCTTAGTGCCCCAAATGCCACGACTTCCAGACACTGCCACTCACAGGGAGAGGGGTTTCAGCAACAGAAGCAGCAGTGCAGTGAATCCAGAAAGCAGTGGGCGGGACTAGGTGTGGTCAGGTGCTGATTGACCAGCTCCAGCCTTGTGCAATGCTGATAGCCCCGCCCACTGCAACATGTTTTCATCCCACTGTAGTAGAAGGCACAGCCTACACGAGTGGCAACCCCCCATTCAGGAGCAGTGCTGAATCACTGCCACACCCTCACAGGAAGCTGCATTAGCTGAACTTCACTGGCAGGTTCAACAAAGTATTTGGGGGGGGGGGGGGGTTTAAGAGGGTACTGTCCATTCTTTGCAGCAGGGGATTGGTCAGCTGATCCCCTACTGAGCAGCGGAGATGACAATTCCATGTCAGCAAATGATCAGGCAAGTAAAACTGCTTTACACGGTCACCAAGACATATAATAAAACCTATCTGTTCCATAAGGGCTAAATAAAATGCCGGCTCATCCTCCTAGAAATGTCAGCTGACAACTTCCTGTGCTGCATTCTCATTACAGTCAATATTGCCAGGCATCTCAGGACTACACCACCTCTTTCCTTTATGTTAGAGAAGGAGGAATATTTTTGTATTTCTGTCCTAGGGTGTTCGCCACAGATACTGTATTGCGAGAGAGTTTCATCCTAGGACAGGAAGGGTGCAATGGGCAGGATCAACAGATGAAAATTAAAAAAAAATTAAAAAAGGACAGAAAAGCAATGCAGCCACCACATCTAAAGACTGTTCTTGGGTTTAGCTACCTTTAAAGTGGTTGTTAACCCACTTTTACTAAATGCTGGCATCCGCTCTGTACCACCCACTACAAGAAGTTTCCCTGTGCCCGTGTTCTGTAAAATAAAATTTTTTTAAAAAATTGCCCGAAAGTACGTGTATGAGCTCTGCTCTGGGTGCACAACTGATACCTCCCCACCTCTCTCCGGCTCACAGCTGCAGTGGGCGAGGCCAAGCGCTCCTGCTGTTGTCGGCTGGCGAGGAGGGGGGGGGGGAGAGAGGAGGCGAGAGCTGCACATCAGCTGAGCGCTGCTCATACAGGTACAATAGGGCAGATTTTTTTTTTACAGAATCCAGACACAGGGAAACTTCTTATAAATGGTACAGAGCAAATGGCACCATTTAATAGCAGATTTGCAGGAGCTGGAGGCGCAGGTACGAGCAGGGAGGGAGGTGACAGCGGACACAGACACAGGAAGAGCTGCGGCTGATGGAATCACGCAAACAGACCACGGTATCAGGGCTCAGCAGCCATATTATCGAGGTCTGTTTGCAGAGGGGAGGATATAGCCAGACAGGATCGGCCAGGTATTTTGGGGTATACAGGGGGCCAAAATTACACAGCACTGTGACGCATAACATGCTCTAAAGGGAACAGGATTTTAAAAAAAAAAACGCTTTACCAATTAGAAGTTACTTTACTCAGATTTGTTCTATGAATCTGCAAGCAAAGATACCATCTGTACACGTGCCAGACAATTCCTCTGGCATCCTGGTGTATGAAAAGCACAAATGAATAAGAGTTTGTTTCAACACAGCCGCAGTCTCAAACATGTCATAACAAAGACGTACAGCTATTGCAAAAGACACAACCCTGCGAAAACATGAAGGTGCTCTTCTCACACAAATCAGAGCCTGCACAAATGAAGGTTTGTTTTTAAAAAGGACTTGGTATAAAATGCGGAAATCCTTTAGGTTTTTGCAGTTACCTGCCAGACAGACATCGATGATGATGGGAATGTTTTCAGACAACTGTAGGATATTTCCTACCACCAGACAGGTTATCAGTAATCTGATATAGGTGCAGCTCTAGGTATAAAGTAATCACACTGAGCGCAAATTTCTCTAAGGGCCCAAGCTCGCCAGTGACCTGCACTGAAAGGCACTTCGCACCTTTTTTAAATTCACAGAACTTTATAGAAATATTTCAACAGTTTTATGCACTGCAGCAGCATTGGGATGCAGTGTTATGCAATGCAACCCGCCACAATGGAAGAAAAATAACCAACTAAATTCTGCATTCATAAATGCTGTGGGGTGACCAGACAAAAAAAAAAAAAAAAGGGGGAGTTGGGGATGCAATGGAAGCAGCTGCCAGCATAACCCTACTGCATCAGGTGTGAACACGCCATAAATTTAGCTTTTTTTGTAGTCTGCTAAATATACCATTGAGTGCCGGTTCACACAGGGGCAACACGACTTTGCGAGGCGACTTGGACACGACTTGAGCGTGAACCACAGCACAACTTGGAGCAACTTACAACGCGACTTGAAGTTGCCTCCAGGAGAGGGAACTCCACGCCAAATTTTAAATAAAAAACGGGCATGGGTTTCCCCCTCCAAGAGCATACCGGGCCCTTAGGTCTGGTATGGATTATAAAGGGAATCCCCTACGCCGACCTTATCTGAGCACGCAGCCCGTCCGGTCAGGAAAGGGGATGGGGATGGGGACGAGCGAGCACCCCCCCCCCCCCCGAACCGTACCAGGCCGCATGCCCTCAACATGGGGGGGGTAGGTGCTTTGGGGCAGGGGGGGTGCCCTGTGCCCTCCCCTCCCCAAAGGACCTTGTCTTGACCTAAGGGCCTGGTATGCTCTTGGAGGGGGAACCCATGTCGGTTTTTTATTTAAAATTTGGTTTGGAGTTCCACCTCAAGATTCGCACCGCACAAGTGCGAATCCAGCCTCAAAACAATAATCAGCTCTGCGGGAGGGAGGGGTTTGCCTGAGAAAACTATTTTCCTCTTCCTGTAAAGTTGCTTCAGTTAAGACAGTGATCCAACTTTGGAGGCAACCGCAAGACAGGTGTCTTTTATACGCACAACGAGTTGTCGTTAGGAGCACCTTATTAAAATTGACAGGACTAATCTGTGTGCCACATGAGCACATACTGTAGCCAGTCTGTGGGAGCCAGAAGTATTGTTGGTTGGTTGGTAGGGGATGAAATATTTTACTCAATGAACTGCAACTCAATTTTAGAACATTGTATCAGGTGTTTGCTTTTTCTGGATTTTTGATTGATATTCTGTCACGATTTAACCACTTCCCGCCCGGCCTATGGCCGATTTACGTCCGGGAAGTGGTAATGAAATCCTGACAGGACGTTCTAGAACGTCCTGCAGGATTTCATGCCGCGCGCGCCCGTGGGGGCGTGCATCGCGGCGATCGGTGATGCGGGGTGTCAGTCTGACACCCTGCATCTCCGATCTCGGTAAAGAGCCTCCGGCGGAGACTCTTTACCACGTGATCAGCCGTGTCCAACCACGGCTGATCACGATGTAAACAGGAAGAGCCGTCGATGGCTCTTCCTCACTCGCGTCTGACAGACGCGAGTAGAGGATAGCCGATCGGCGGCTCTCCTGACAGGGGGGGGTTAGCGCTGATTGTTTATCAGCGCAGCCCCCCCTCGGATCGCCACACTGGACCACCAGGGATGCCCACCCTGGAGCACCAGGGTGGGCAAAAAAAAAAAAAAAAAATGACAGAAAAAAAAAAAGTCTAAAAAAAAAAAAAAAAGCATAAAGAAAAAAAAAAAAGATGCCAGTCAGTGCCCACAAATGGGCACTGACTGGCAACCTGGCAAAAATCAGTGCTGCCACCCCAGTGTCCATCAGCGCCACCCCAGTGTCCATCAGCGCCACCCCAGTGTCCATCAGCGCCACCCCACAGTGCCCATCCATGCCCAGTGCCCACCTATCAGTGCCCATCTGTGCCACCCATAAGTATCCATCAGTGCCCATCTGTGCCGCCTATGAGTGCCCAGTGCCGCCTATGTGTGCCCATCAGTGCCGCCTATGTGTGCCCATCAGTGCCGCCTATGTGTACCCATCAGTGTCGCATACCAGCGCCGCCAATCAGTGCCACCTCATCTGTGCCCGTCAGTACTACCTCATCGATGTCCATCAGTGCCATCTCATCGGTGCCCATTAGTGCCGCCATATCAGTGCCCGTAATTGAAAGAGAAAACTTATTTACAAAAAAATTAACAGAAAAAAATAAAAACGTAATTTTTTTTCCAAATTTTCAGCCTTTTTTTAGTTGTTGCGCAAAAAAAAAAAAAAAAAAAAAAATCGCAGAGGTGATCGAATACCACCAAAAGAAAGCTCTATTTGTGGGGAAAAAAGGACGCCAATTTTGTTTGGGTACAGTGTAGCATGACCGCGCAATTGCCATTCAAAGTGCGACAGTGCTGAAAGCTGAAAATTGGCTTGGGCGGGAAGCTGCGTAAGTACCTGGTATGGAAGTGGTTAAACACCTATAATAACATTTTTAGACCCTTCATTTTCTTTGTAAGTGGGCAAACTCACAAGATCTGCGGAGGATTAAATAATTAATTTTCCCCACCAAGTACAAAGCGTACAGAGAAATGATCCTGCCTTTCTTTCCAGTGATTAGATCATCACTACTCCGGAAAAAGGACATCACCACATCTCCGATGCTTTTTTCCCCCCCCAGTAATCACCGATACTTTCATTTAATCTCATGTGACAGTGGCACATGTGTCAGTATTTTGTATTTTTTAATTTAATTTTTTTAATGTTTTTACAATGCTCTTTTTTTTTAAGGGGGTGGGGACAGTGTCCATGTGTTTTTTTTTTATTATTTTTTACAATTTTTATTATTTTTTATTGCATTTTTTTTTAATCAGCCCTGTTGGGGGGCTATGGTGAGATATCAGGGGTCTTAACAGACCTCTGACATCTCCCTTTGAGACAGGGAAAGGGACTAGGGTAACATATTCCCCAGTCCCTTGCTCAGCAGCCTCCGCTGCACTGAAAATCAATGGAGAGAAGACAGCGGCTCCTCTTCATTAAAGTGGATGG
This sequence comes from Rana temporaria, assembly GCF_905171775.1. Taxonomy (NCBI): domain Eukaryota; kingdom Metazoa; phylum Chordata; class Amphibia; order Anura; family Ranidae; genus Rana; species Rana temporaria. The sequence continues at coordinate 165,921,583 of NC_053494.1, read as the reverse complement.
CAAAATCTGCACTCCTCACCACCACCGTCGCTTTTTCCAGGCTATATGCCCTCCTTTTTTCAGCCATTGAGCAGATTTAATTCTCAAGCTAGCATACAGGTACAGGAGTTTGACAGATGAGGTCTATAAAAAGGACATTAAATACAAAAAAAAAAAAAAAATCGCTACCTTTTAGCAATATTTTTGGTGGTTAGACTTCAGTTCACCACCTTAACTTCGGGTTAAAGGGGAAGCCATGCTCAACTCTTAGGCTCGGTTCACATACACATGGAGAAAGAAATGCAGCAAATCATGAGTGTTTCCCACACCACACCGATAATGCGATCTGCCGCCGGTGTTCATGTTATGTCAATAACGCCCCAAAACAGAATGCAAAACGCAGTGCGATTGCAAGAATCGAAACGTATTGGGGTTTCACACAAGTGGATATTAATCGCGCCTCGGGAGGAGGAGTAGAGATGTACCCTCCATGTACTGTGCATTCACCTCTCAGACTGCCCATGCATGAATCAGCTGTAGGTCCAACCACGGATGGGTGGAAACAAAAAAGGGAGCCTGCTGGTGCAAAGAGCCACCCAAAACACAGGAAAGCACAGACTGAAAAAAAAAAAAAAAAAAAAAAAAAAAAAGGTCCAGTTTTAGAAAATAAGCAGCATGTTCGGCAAGTGTGGACCTCTGCTACTATAAAAGGATTTCTAATTTTGTCTAGCTATCCCTGAGATTTACACAGCCCTGTCAAACAAAACCTGGTGGATGATCTGACCTTTCTATACTACAATTAAAAGGAGAACTCTGGGGCTTCATCAGTAGATGTAGTGTAGCCCAATCAGAGGGCGACAAGTCTAGAGGGGAGGAGCCGAGTCTGACATCTTGCAAATCACAGGGAGTTTTAATCTGCGGTGAACGAGCAGATGTTTTTTACATGCTTGTCCGATTGTTTTATCTTGCAAGTGTAACTCTTAGTTTTTTTTTTAATAAAACACACAGAGAACACTATGGTACCTGTGTTTGTTGTCACATGTCACTAAACCGTATGGAGTAAAGCGGAGCTGAGCTATACTGAAGGAGGGTGTTTCCTGGAAGTGGTTCGAGTGAAGTTACCAGTGTAAACGTGCAGCTTAGGAACTATAGGAATAGCCACCAATAAGTCGGGAAGGAGAAAGTGATAATTTCATGAGTTTTAAACTTACCCTTGAGGTGAGCAGGCATTGATGGTGTGATAGGGGTGCAACGGATCATCATTGATCCATGATCCAAACAGGTCGCCGCGTTCAGATCGGCACACCACGCGATCCGCAGATTGCGGCCATAGGAAAGGCAGTGGCTTTGGCCTAGCCCCTGTACTGCGGCCATCTTGGTACACCCGGCGGCCTAGGTGAGCAGCACGCTGACGTGGGAGATGTGGCTATTACAGTGGGGGGGGGGGGGGTAAGATGACGTGAACATTACAGTGGGGGGGGGGCAAGATGACGTGAACATTACAGTGGGGGGGGGTAAGATGACGTGAACATTACAGTGGGGGGGGGGGGGGAATGACGTGAACATTACAGTGAGGCGGGGGAGAGATGACGTGGACATTACAGTGGGGGACTATATATGTTGGCGATCCGAAAAATGATCCGACCCGTGACTCTGATCCGAAGAACGATCCGAACTTACAGACCGGAAGATTTGGCTGCTTAATGACCAGGCCATTTTTTGCGATATGGTGTTGCGTCGCTTTAACCGACAATTGCACGGTCGTGCGCAGGGCTGTGGAGTCGGAGTCGAGGAGTCGGAGTCGGAGTCGAGGAGTCGGAGTCGGGGGAAATTTTGGGTACCTGGAGTCGGAGTCGGCAAACAATGCACCGACTCCGACTCCTACTAAATTTAGATTGGAATTAAAAAAAAAAAAAGCAAGTTTAAATGTCCCAATTCACAAAAAGTTATAATGAATGACTTCTCTACTGTAAGAATAAAGACCAATGCATGGAGTGCCTCACGTAACCGCAAAACAAACACGTTAAGTGACCGTGAAGAAGCATGCTTTTCATGTGCTTCACTATATGGCACGCAACGCACAATTAGGAGCTGCAATACTTATACTTTCCATAGTGTTGTGTCCTGCTTTTACAGGGAACGCAGCGTCCATGTGTAACCTAGCCTCTCACTGATAAGGGATTAAATAAATATGTTTTTTGCAGGACTAGAGAGTGAGACACTTGTATAAGTGAAGGGAATGGAGGGCCAATAGTTCAAGACTGAAGCTGTAAACCATTGGAAAAACTGCTGTCATTTAGCTAAGGCTATAAAAACTTGTAAACTACGATTGTTCGCTTAAACTTTAAACATGACTATGGGATTCTCCTAGGAAAATCATGTTTTAGAATAAAAAACTTTGTTTTCATTGTGTTTGTCTTTTGCTTAAACTGTGCAATACAGTAGACTGTTGGCTTCCCAGCCAGTAGTCCTGTGGTAGGTTGCGTTTCTTTCCCTCAAGGAATGTATAAAATACATTTGCATATTAATACAGAGGAGTCGGAGTCGGAAGTACATAAAACTGAGGAGTCGGAACATTTATCTACCGACTCCACAGCCCTGGTCGTGCGAAGCTGTACCCAAACAAAATTTACATATTTTTTCCCCCCCACAAATAAAGCTTTCTTTTAGTGGTATTTGATCACCTCTGCAGTTTTTATTTTTGCTAGCAATGGCGGTGATCGGACACTTGACACATTCTTGGGACCATTGACATTTATACAGCGATCCGGGCTATAAAAAAAATGCACAGATTACTTTGTAAATGTCACTGGCAGGGAAGGGGGTTAAATGTGTGTTTCCGCAGTGCGTTCTAAGGGGATAGGACCGACTAGGAGACAGATAGTTGTTTACTGTCTCTGCTCCTGACAGAACAGGGATTTGTGTGTTTACGTGATCGCGCGGGGCCGGCGGCGATCATGCACGCACACCGGCCACGTGCATTGGGGTTCCCTGGCATGCAGCAGGCGCACCTCCGGCAGCATTTGAATAATGTCAAAGATATTTTACATACAATTAATAGAAAGATTTTCATTTTTTGCTGGATTTCCACTTTAGGCCTTCAAAATGAAAAGGAGACTGGTTTGCCATGTACAACTGCTTCATATAATGGCTGCTCTAGTCTACATAAAATTTCCCTGAGTTTTTAGAAAGGGTTCTTGAGAAATGACGCTCTGGAAATGTGTCTATACCAGTAGGAACTCAGGACATCAAAAACGCCACATAACTGGATTTCAAGCTCATTACATGCTGTATATTTTCCAAATAAGTACTAACACACACACACACACACACACACACACACACAATGCCGTGGAGACCAAACAACCCAAAACATTGCATTCCATGTAATAAGTTGTGCATGTTACTGTCCACCTAAAACTATATTCACATATTTTTAAAAGCAGATGCTTTTGGGATCTTGTCTCCCCTAAATAGTGGGTGAGGAAAGATGGATATAAAGCCTCTTTACCACAGTTATGTTAAGAATAGTCGAGTCACCCGGATCTGGCTTAAAACGATGACTCAATACAATACAGGCATTCCCTGGGTTACAAACAACATTCTGAAGGTTTGTTCTTAAAGAGCAAGTTCACCTTACAGAAAAATCTGTAAGGTGAACTTACACAGGACCCCTTCTCCCCGGTCCCACTGACCTGCAGTACGGCCATCTCCCATTCTGAGCCCTGCTATAGCCGCCTCATGGCTCCAGGGCTAAGAAGTTCTTGGAGCTTAATCTCTTAAACGTACCCAGTCAGGGGGGACGTTTAGGAGCATTCTAAAATGGTAGGTGCTGTCACATGGGCAGTGCCAACCAATCAGAACCGTCCTCTCAGCGGGGGAAGACACGTAAATGCCAGGGGGATTTCTAAGCCCCGGAGCTGTGAGGCGGCTATAGCAGGGATCAGAATGGGAGATCGCTGCAAGTCAGCAGGACTGCGAGGCGATCTATAAAAGGTGAAGGTGAATGTTTTTTGGACAGCGTAGGGAAGGGTCATCACCCCCCTGTAACATTTGCTTTGCCGTCTGCTCCCCTGTTCAGAAGATTTCACCTCACTTTGTCCCTGTGAAAATTGGATTTTGAAAATTTTGGGTTGTCGTGGAAACAAGGATTGGTGATGAAGCTTCAGTGGAGGTACCCTTTTCCCATGAATTTCCCTTCCTAGGGGAAGATTTCCTCTGACTTTGTCGTCTTCCTCTGTAAATATGAGTTGCATGGAATTCGGGGACTGTCCCCAATCTGCCATAATTATTTTACTGCAGATCAAAAACGTCCTGCCCCAAAATTCCTATACCCAAGTTTTCTTGATCAATTCTAGACTCCGGAATTTACATTACATATTCACCCCACAGAAACCCACCCAATTTATAGATTGAGGTCTCCCATTACCTACTGGCCAACTCCATAGGAAGGCTGCTTTTGCTGTGTGTGGTGACCCCTTAGCCCACATTACCATTCTACATGTAGGCTCCATTTATAGCTATACCTCTAAGGCACGGCTTGACAAGTTTGCTTGGAATCTAGGAGCCAGCTAAAAAAGTTAGGAGCCAGGTTTTTTTTAACGACAAAATTGATAATGGCACAGTGGTGACAATTAATGGCACAGTGGCTGCAAAGTGACCAATATCAATATGCCTGTGCCCTAACTCAGTGTTGCTAGTGTGAACCATAAGTGCAAAAATCCTATAAAGTATGGTTTTAAAATTGGCTTCTCTACCTTTATCCTTGCTGTTCGCGCTCTGCGAGATGCTGGAGGGGTGCAGGGTTCCTCCGGCCAGCTCCTTTCCTGTGACTCCCCGTGGCACCGCCCCCTCAGAGAAATTCCCCATTTCCCGGGGCGAGAGGCGGCCGAAGGCGGAGCGCCCGCAGCCTGTGCTTGTATCATCCCCGACCCAGCACAGCCGATGGCGGTTGCATGACTTATGCATCCCGCCCGGCCGGCAGGCAGCTCGTCTCACTCCAGCCGCCTCCAATGCATAGGCCGCTAAGCCGAGGCCTCAATTAGCGGCACAACGCAATCGTGGGATTGCGGGTGGGGGGGGGGGGGATGCGCGGCAATGCTCACAGTATACCCCAGCTCTGCTGCCATGGGCGCCAGGTCGATAATTCTAGGCGCAACGGCGACCTGTCGCCCGGAATTTGTCGAATACTGCTCTAAGGGTCCTTCTGAAAAGTTGGAGATACTTTCACTTGACCCCATTGAGGCCTCTCCAATTTTAACAAATAATCCAGTCTGTTTAGGGCAGGGATCCTCAAACTACGGCCCTCCAGCTGTTGTAGAACTACACATCCCATGAGGCATTGTAACACACTGACATTCACAGACATGACTAGGCATGATGGGAATTGTAGTTCCCGAACAACTGGAGGGCCATAGTTTGAAGACCCATGGTTTAGGGTCTGATGTCATATTAAGAGATATTTTCAGAGGGCAGCAAAAAGGATCCTATTGAGGAAAAATGTATACCGGTAATTATAAAAATCTTAATCCTGCAGTACTTTCCCTCTGCCACTAGATGTCCTCAGTCTTCTGGGCTAAAACAGCCAACTTCATTCAAATCACTCCCTTTGAGCCCAGCCTGTCTTGGACCCACTCCCAGCCTGCGCTTTGACAGAAAGGGAGAGGCAGTAAAGTGATGAGCTCATCTGTATGTCACTGCTTTCTTTTCTCATCTGCTTGCTCCTTAACAGCACATGAACCAATTGGCTTCTTCCTTTCCTAGTCTGAGCTCTGCTGTACAGGTACTGCAGAAGGGCAATACAGTGCATCCGGAAAAGTATTCCCAGTGCTTCACCCTCATGGCAAAGGCTGCGATTACTTATGTACATGTGATTTTTTTCGGTTTCTACTTTTAACAAAAAGTTGCAACTCTCTGCAAGCTCCTAGAAAAAAAAAAAAAAAAAAAAAAAAAAAATTATATATATATATATATATATATATATATATATATATACACACACACACATAATATATATATATATATATATATATATACATATACACACACACATATACATACACATATACATATACATACACACACATACACTATATATTATATATTCCACCCCCCCCCCCCCCCCACTTTACATAGATGAGGTTATCATTGGGTGCCGTTCTGCTTTAATTGCTTTCAATAAAATAAGTTGCTTGGATAAAATCACTACAGAATAAAAGCAGAGTTGCCCTGATAGCAAGAGCTTTATAAGTTGCTGAAACAGAATGAAATGAGGCTGCTGCAAAAGAAATCAACAGCTGACAAGAACACACAATACTCCTCATAATAACACTACTGCAATTATTTTTACAAGATCCGGATGTACATCTGGAAATGAAATATTACTGGCTACTCTTTCACAGACCAAGTGGTTGAATGGTTTAATGTATAAACTATAGCTTACATTTTACAGGTAAAAAAGATTGCAAACCATATCAGATGTATTGTATAAACCCTCCAACTAGGACATTGAAAGTTTATTTTAACACTAATACACTACTATAGCTGAGCACAAGAAGATTATATAATAACAAGCCAGGAGAGAGCAACTGACCAAAGGAGGCCCTCACCTGTTGTACAAACTAAAGGGTGTGTACAATCATGTGAAGCTGAACGGAGGAATGCAGCCAGAGAAGGAGGAGCACATTCCACAGGTATGACATTTCTGCTACAAGGGAGAACTGTTTGCCTGCAGCGTGAAAGCTTCTTAGGTAATTTGCTGCTTTGAGCGAGATCTCATTTCCTGCGATAAGAAAATGGGAGTCACCACTGCGTGGGCCCACGGCTGTTGTCCTGATCCTGGCTTATTACCTAGAGCAGCATTTCTTAACCTTTTCAGTTGTGACAATCTTTAAAGTATATACAGTGCCTTGCGAAAGTATTCGACCCCCTTGAACTTTGCGACCTTTTGCCACATTTCAGGCTTCAAACAAAGATATAAAACAATTTTTTTTTGAAGAACCAACAAGTGGGACACAATCATGAAGTGGAACGAAATTTATTGGATATTTCAAACTAACAAATAAAAAAAACAGAAAAATTGGGCGTGCAAAATTATTCAGCCCCTTTACTTTCAGTGCAGCAAACTCTCTCCAGAAGTTCAGTGAGGATCTCGGAATGATCCAATGTTGACCTAAATGACTAATGATGATAAATAGAATCCACCTGTGTGTAATCAAGTCTCCGTATAAATGCACCTGCACTGTGATAGTCTCAGAGGTCCGTTTAAAGCGCAGAGAGCATCATGAAGAACAAGGAACAGGAGTGGAGAGAGCAGTGAGTATCAAAAGGCTTACAGCAGACTTCCGTTTCCGGGGGAGGAGTCGGAGGCATGGCGGGCTAGCGTTCGTGCTAGGAGAGTCCAGCGGTTCCCCGTGCACCTAGCCAGGAGAGCAGCCACAGCGGTCGATACCCCCACCATCCCCTGCCCGCGCTATAGGGGAGAGTACAAGCCGCGCATATTCCACTGCCGATGTCGCGACGTGGCCGAAGCGGAGGGAAGTTCAGCCGGGGATCCCCTGCTCAGCGAGGACACTCGTACATCACGCGGTACATGACAGCGAGGGGAGATACCCAATCGGAGCGTGAGGATCACGGGGTAAGCAGACGGAGCTCACTGACAGAGAGTTTCGTATCTGCAGCAGCAGCCGTCCTGTCAGTGCCAGAGCCAGCTGCCGTTGCTGTGGAAAGCCCCGTCACATCAGAGGTCCTACAGGGAGCAGCATCAAAGGAGAGGCCGGAGGGGGGAGCGCTGGTGTCGGATTCTACAGGAAGACAGGTGAGAGACATTGTGGCATCCCAGGCAGACATTCAGCCAGACTCAACACCAGTAGAATCACCTTATATCGACACGAAAGCGCAGTTACCCACGCTCCCGGCAATAGCACTGCCCCATCACTCAGTGAGAGCACTAGACCCATTAACAAGGGCAACACCGTACAATATGGAACAGGGTCTCAAGGATGTAACCCGAGCCAATCTATGTTCAGATGCTGGGGGAATCGGGGGCTCTGTACCCCTATTACAGCCTCGCCAACATACAGGGAAGGAGGAGATGGACCCCCCCCCAGATAATAGGCAAATTAGTAGGCTAATCCAGGCTCTCCCCACTAAGGAAGATATCGAACAAATGGTAGCCAATCTAACTGCTGCAATGAAGGGGGAGATTGATAAAGTGCGCACAAGTGTAACAGAGATGGGGCAAAAGGTCGAGAGATGTGAGGAGCAACAAGACTCGATGGAGGTTAGGCTGAGTAATCTGGAGGGAAGAGTGCAATCCCAACATTATCAACTAATTAGGCTACAGCTACAAGCTGAAGAAACGGACAATAGGAGCAGGAGGAATAACTTGCGCATAAAGGGAATACCAGACAAACTGGCAGGGCTGGAGCTGAGAGAAGTGGTAACCTCCATTCTGAATAAAATCTTGAAGAAACCCCCAGAAACATTACTGGAACTAGATCGTGTTCATAGAGTCCCTACAGGGAGGTACCAAGACCAGGCGACCCCCCGAGATGTGCTCTGTAGGGTCCACTTCTACAGGACAAAAGAGGAAATCCTCAGGGTAGCGTGGAAGGAAGGTACAGTCGGGATATTTGAAGAGGGGGAGATTCACATATTCTCGGACCTCTGTCCCCAAACCAAGAGTAGAAGAAGACTACTAAAACCTCTATTAGACTATATTAGAGCAAATGGCGCCACTTATCGTTGGGGATTCCCCTTAGCGCTAATAATCAAGAAAGAAGCAACAAGCTATTACCTGAGTGAACCATCCCAGCTCCCTAAACTTTTTCAATTTTTGGGGGTGGGCCCAATAGAGGTGCCTAACTGGCTGGCACTGCCCGGAGACTTTTGAAGAATGTGAGCTTGTGGACGCCAGGGGCATCAAGGGCTTTTTAACGCATATGGGCATTTTGGGGATGACAAGCGGCATTTATGAGGATCTCACAGAGGAAAAGATACATCTAGGAAAAAAAAAGGAAAAGAAACTTCTCTTTTTTTTTTCCCTCGTCCCCTCTCCCTAGAGTGGTATTTTTTATTTTTTGTGTTTTTGGGGCACAATTCTTCTCCCTGCGTCAAAAGGATGAAATTAATAAGGGGAGCGTTAAAGGAAGGAATTCGCCTGGACTCCTTTTTTTTTTTTTTTTTTTTTAGGGTTCTATGCCTTGACTCTCGTTCATTAAAGGGACTTAAGGTTGGGCGAATGACGAACTAGATACTAGACCCTAACAACAAATAGTAACAAATCGGTGAATTAATTATGGACCATCTACCATGTACTAAGTATACTATGTATATAAGCGGTATAGGGATATGGAGGTTTTCCATATGCTAATTGTCAGTAATATGTCCCACGGTGGTTGCCCCTTTTTTTTTTTTTTTTTTTTTTCTGGTACTTGGGGCTACTCCCTTTTGAGGGAGTCATGCTACTTCCTAGTCCTTTCTTTGTCCTTTATTGATCCCTATAATTGCCTGTTAGGAAATACAGAACCCCCACAGATATAAATAGTACTGGCCCTGTTTCTCTATCTCTTCGGGGAGGTCCCCAAGTCCAAGGGGTGGGAGTTGGGTAGGGGGGTAGGGGGGGGGGGGCACAGGATAAAGACACAATTGGGATGATCACGTAGGAATTATCACGTTGTGAAGGGTTTTTTTTTGACCCTTCTCTTTTTTTTTTTTTTTTTTTTTGGGGGGGGGAGGGGAGGGGGGATTGGGAGCCACCAACACAAGTACGAACACAAGAAGATAACACGTGGGGGTTGCTTTTTTTTTTTTTTTTTAGGGGGGAGGGGGGACTCTAGAGGTTACATTGTAGAGGTGATGTAATAGTTTTGTCGCGTGGTTTAATATAGTATTAATTATTTTTTTCTTCCCCTTTTTGGGGGGGGGGGTGTATGAAGACGGGGATGGGAGGTTTTTTTTTTTTTTGGGCGTTGACGGAGGGTGGGGGGGGGTGGGAAATAGGTTAGGGGTGGGAGGAGGGTAATGAGAAGTAAGGGGGGTTGGGAGGGATGGAGGGGGCCACCCCCAATTGGAGGGGGACCTATGGGAAGTAGATAAGAGACGAGAGGGGGTGAAGGAAGAAGAAGGGAATGGGGAGAGATGAAAGGGAAGAGTGAATAAATGAATTGGGGGGAAGAGGGGTAGTATACGTAAGAGTTAAGCGTACAAGAGACACAGAATTAGCAACGCTTAAATGGGTGAAGTTTAATACAGCTCACTCCATAGATGTTAATTTATGAATTTGTATTTTTTGTGTTGTGTTTTTTCCCCCTTTTTTTTTTATTATTATCATCTCACTGCATGTGTTTAGTCCGGGTGAGCATATATGTATATAAGTCAATATTGAAAACACCTGCAGGAGGGGAAGGGAAGAGAGAGGAGGAGAAGAGAGGGGAAGGAAAAAGGGGAAGAAGGGAAAAGAAAGGAGAAAAATGGGGGAAGGAAGGGGGGCAAGGGGAAAGGAAGGGAAAAAAAGGGAATAAGAGATCACTCAGGGGAAATGCCCAGCATAAGGGGGGAAATATGCGTAAAGTGTATAATATGATTCACCAGCCCGGTGCTCCAAGGCCTTGGAGTGAGAGGTAACAAGGGCAGAGGAGGAGGTGGGGGCTAACGGACCTGTAAAATAAAGAAAAGGGGCACGGGAAATAAGAATCGCGGGAGACTCTCCGCTGTGCTTTCACACTTTCCCCAAAGCATCTCTCCTCCGTATAGGAGGGAAGTCGGAGACGCATTGGGCGGGGGGGGTCGGTTGGATCACCCCCGTTTTTTTTTTTTTTTTTTTTGTACTCGGACAGTTGGACGGAGTCTTGAGTTCGAGTCATAGGGGGGGGAGTAGGGATTTGTTTTTTTTTTTTTTGTTTTTTTTTTGGGCCTCTCCCTGGGTCGCTCCCGCAGGTCACCTCCCTTGTCCAGCAAATTCACTATTTTGAGAGTGAAGGTTAGAGGAACCTAGAGAAGGGGATAGCGAAGTAATACAAAGGGAATAGGAGGGACCTCGGAAATGCAAAGATTAAACATAACATCATACAATGTCAAAGGCCTAAACATCCCCGAGAAAAGAACTAAAGTGATGATAGAATTAGGGAGATTAAAAACTCAAATCGTGTTTTTGCAGGAAACCCATTTTAGACAGGATAAGATTCCAAAATGGAGGAATCAGAAATTCCCAGTGATGTATATGGGGGCATCCCAATCCTCAAAAGCAAATGGGGTAGCTATTCTTTTAGCAAAAAATTTAAGTTGGAAAGAATCGACAGTGGTCACGGATGAAGAAGGCAGGTTTATACTGATAAAAGGGACAATTGATGACCAGAAGGTGACACTTGTAAACATCTATCTCCCCAATGAAAACCCGGTGGCAGCTCTGAGTAAATTTGCAGAATTAATAAATGAAAACAAAGAGGGGGTCTTAATTCTAGGAGGAGATATGAACATGTTATTAGATCCAAGTATAGACTCCTCCAAGGGATCCTATGGCATATCTAAATCTAAACTGAGACAAGCAAGAAACATACTGTACGATATGCAACTAGTAGACAGTTGGAGGATTCAACACCCCCAAGATAGAGACTATAGCTTCTATTCCAATAAACACAAAACTTATACTCGAATTGATTATATTTTCCTAGACCGAGCGGTATTGACGAATTTAAGGGATACTTCAATCGGATCTATTACAATCTCAGACCATGCCCCAATTAACTGTACTATTGACTGGGGAGTATCAGGATTCAGGGAATGGAACTGGAGGGTTAATGAAACCTTAATTAAAGATCCAGAATATGAAGAGCTGATAGGGCAGGAAATAGACACATTTTTTGAAAGGAACAGTGCGGATGAGACTTCCCCACTCTGCAGGTGGGAGGCGCACAAGTGCTATCTGAGGGGAATATTAATATCTATGGGGGCCCACAGGAAGAGAAAACTAGGGGCTAAGGTGGACACTTTATTGAGAGAGATTAAAACAACAGAAAACGAACACAAGAGAGTGCAAAATTCAAGCAATGAGGAGAAATTGGTAGCGTTGCGAGAAAAATTAAATTTACTATTGATGGATAGGGCTAAGGCACAATTGAACAGATGCAGAAGAACTTACTACGAATTTGGCAACAAACCCAGCAAGATGCTTGCTAATGCACTTAGGGAATCGAGATCAAGGAAACACATAGAGAAAATAAAAATACAAGGTGATAAGTTAGTAAGCCCCTCACATTTAATAGCAAAGGCTTTCAAAGAATACTATAATGGTCTATATCAAATAGATAATCAACTCGATGTACAGAAAAGACAGACTAGAGAAGAGAGAATAAAAGATTATCTAATAAAGTCAGAAATGCCTAAAATATCAAAGGAAATAATAGAAAGTATGGAGTGTCCGATCACAGTGAAGGAATGTCAAGAGGTAATAAGCGAGATGAAACCAGGCAAATCACCAGGGCCAGATGGCTACACGTTAACATATTATAAAACTTTTCAAGACAAATTAATACCAAAATTTCTAGAGGCCTTTAATTCACTGAAAGAAGGCCATCAGATGAGAAGAGAAACATTAGGAGCCCATATTGCCGTTATCCCCAAGGAAGGGAAAGATCCCACAGTCTGCGCGAGTTATCGACCTATATCGTTGCTAAACATAGACTTAAAAATATTTTCAAAGATAATTGCAAACAAACTGGTTCCTAATATCCCTACACTTATACACCCAGACCAAGTAGGCTTTGTACCGGGAAGGGAAGGTAGGGAAAACACACAAAGGGTGTTAAATACCATTTATCTGGCCCAAACCCACCATAAACCACTAGCACTTATCTCTACTGACGCGGAAAAAGCCTTCGATAGGGTGGACTGGGGCTTTTTGAAAGCTACATTAGAACATATAGGACTGGGTGCGGGCATGCAGAAGTGGATTGCTAGCCTTTACTCATGTCCGTCGGCAAGGGTGAAGGTGAATGAGGTACTATCGGACCCATTTCCAATTGGGAATGGGACAAGGCAAGGATGCCCACTCTCCCCGATTATTTTCGTTTTGACATTGGAGCCGCTACTGAGGACAATTAGATCGAACGCAGATATAAGAGGATTTCAGATTAAAGGAACGGAACATAAAGTAGCTGCTTTTGCGGACGATCTGTTGTTCTCAATAGCGGCTCCCGAACTATCACTTCCCCCCTTGATGAGAGAGATAAGGGCATATGGTGACCTATCTAACTTTAAGGTAAACTATAACAAGTCAGAGGCAATGGGGCTAGAAATAAACAAACAAATCAAGGACCTCTTGACAGCAAATTTTTCCTTTAATTGGACGGACTCTCACATACTCTACTTAGGGACAAAAATCCCCAAAAATTTAAATAGAATCCTCGAATTGAACTTTACTCCGTTGATAAGGCGAATGAAATCTGACTTTATTAGATGGGAAAAAGAGACGTACTCATGGTTTGGGAGAATCAGCATCTTAAAAATGAACGTGTTACCAAGATTGCTCTATTTATTTCAAACCTTACCGGTAAAAATCCCGCCGAGTTATCTAAGGGATATGAAATCCAAGTTTGCGAAGTTCATCTGGTCGGGGAAAGCGGCGAGAATTCGGAGGGAAATACTAACTTTACCCAAGGAGAAAGGGGGAGTGGGGTTCCCAGACCCAGTAGGTTACTATATAGCAACACACATGTCAAGAGTGGCGGAATGGTGCACGCAGGAGAAGCATAAGCCTTGGTTACTTATAGAGCAGAAAAGTACAGATATCCCCTTAGAGGGATTGGCATGGATACAAGAAGTGGATATACCAGGGGTAGTTAAGAAACATCCAACCATAGGGGCAACCCTGAGCGTGGTGAAAAAACTATTCAGGAAAACAAAACTTTCGATTGCCCCAAGTCCACTCACTCCGGTTATTGGTAATCCGAAATTCCAAATTGGGATATCAGACCCACATTTTAAGAGGGTAAAAAGAGCAGGATGGAGCAGGGTAATACATTTTGAGGGAGAAAACCCAAGGATCAGAAGCGAGGAAAGAGATGAGGTAATAAGAGAGGAACTTGACCAAATGAGACAAAATCAATTAAAAATGGCCACTAGAGCTTTGAACCCAAAAGGGAGACCAATAAGAGACCTCTCAGGATATGAGGAACTGTGCCTTAAGGGAGTGGAGTTGAGACACGGTCTCTCGCTGATGTATGGCCTCTGGGTGGAGGAAACAACACCGCGGGAACTGACGTTTATACGAGCCTGGGAAAAGGAGTTAGAGGTGTTTTTTTCGGAAAAGCAGATAACAAAAATATTTAATTTTACACATAAAGCCTCCCTAGCTACCAGATACCAGGAAGGGGGCTACAAAATTTTAACTAGGTGGTATAAAACCCCTGTAGTCCTGAACCGGATATTTCCGGAAGTCTCAGACAGATGTTGGCGCTGCGGTAAGGAAAAAGGTACCATGTTACATCTTTTCTGGTCCTGTGAGAAGATAGTGGATTTTTGGAAAATGGTCATGGACACTGTGAGAGATATCCTGGAGGTGGATCTGGGTAGTAGCCCGGCCACTTATTTACTGTTGGACATACCAGTCTCCATGGCCAGGTTCAAAGGCTCCCTGATAAGACATCTACTGGTTGCAGCAAGGGCCTGCATTCCAATCTTGTGGAAAAGTACTACCACACCAAATAAACAGCAATGGTTAAATAGAATCTCGGAAATTCAACAAATGGAAAAGCTCACCATGGGCATTAGAGAGCAAGAGGAAAAATATAGACAGATATGGAGTCCATATGTAAATTACAGAGAAGGGGAATTATGAGAAGTATGGGGGGAGGGGGACGTGGACGCGGGAGTGGCCCAGGGAAGGGTTTTTTTTTTTTTTTTTTTTTTTTTTTTTTTTTACTATCCTCCTCGAGAGGGGGGGATGGGAGGGGGGAAGGGAGGGATTACTTTTGTATAGGAGATGGTTAAGTGTACATTAAAACTTAGAAATTCCGAAGCAGTGAAGAGGTTGGTTATATTATGTGTATCAATGTATGGAATTTAGAAATGGATTATCTGTTTATTTGTTTGGAAATGTATCAATACAGTATGTACCATTTAATTTGAAAAAAAAAAAGGAAAACTAAGATAAAATAAAGAATTTATAAAAAAGAACAAGGAACACACCAGGCAGGTCCGAGATACTGTTGTGGAGAAGTTTAAAGCCGGATTTGGATACAAAAAGATTTCCCAAGTTTTAAACATCCCAAGGAGCACTGTGCAAATGATAATATTGAAATGGAAGGAGTATCAGACCACTGCAAATCTACGAAGACCTGGCCGTCCCTCTAAACTTTCAGCTCATACAAGGAGAAGACTGATCAGAGATGCAGCCAAGAGGCCCATGATCACTCTGGATGAACTGCAGAGATCTACAGCTGAGGTGGGAGACTCTGTCCATAGGACAACAATCAGTCGTATACTGCACAAATCTGGTCTTTATGGAAGAGTGGCAAGAAGAAAGCCATTTCTTAACGATATCCATAAAAAGTGTTGTTTAAAGTTTGCCCCAAGCCACCTGGGAGATGCACCAAACATGTGGAAGAAGGTGCTCTGGTCAGATGAAACCAAAATAGAACTTTTTGGCAACAATGCAAAACGTTATGTTTGGCGTAAAAAGCAACACAGCTCATCACCCTGAACACACCATCCCCACTGTGAAACATGGTGGTGGCAGCATCATGGTTTGGGCCTGCTTTTCTTCAGCAGGGTCAGGGAAGATGGTTAAAATTGATGGGAAGATGGATGGAGCCAAATACAGGATCATTCTGCAAGAAAAGCTGATGGAGTCTGCAAAAGACCTGAGAATGGGAAGGAGATTTGTCTTCCAACAAGACAATGATCCAAAACATAAAGCAAAATCTACAATGGAATGGTTCACAAATAAACATATCCAAGTGTTAGAATGGCCAAGTCAAAGTCCAGACCTGAATCCAATCGAGAATCTGTGGAAAGAACTGAAAACTGCTGTTCACAAACACTCTCCATCCAACCTCACTGAGCTCGAGCGGTTTTGCAAGAAGGAATGAGCAAAAATTTCAGTCTCTCAATGTGCAAAACTGCACAACGGCATTTACCGGCCCGCGCTGCATTTTGGGGCTTGTAGGCAGAGGCAGGGCACGTAGCAGTCAGGGGGCGTTTTTTTTTCCCAGAGTGGAGGATGTCGGCAGCGGCAGGGGCCGATTGGCGGTTACTGGCCCGCTGCCGACTTCCTAAAAAAAAAAAAAAATGAAGGTCCTTAAGTGGTTAAAGTATGCACACATTTTGGCACCAGCAGCACGGCAGAGAGTGGGAGGTGGCGAGGGTCTGAAGGAGGTGGCGAAGTTCCAAATACTGAGGCTAGCATGGACAGTTCCCATATTTCTGCGATTACAGGCTTCCCTTAACATATGAGGAATAAACTTAAAGTGGAGTCCCACCCAACTTTACAAGTTGGGCTTAAAACTAAAGACCACCCTGTGTTTTTGGATAGAATATATATATATATATATATATATATATATATATATATATATATATATATATATATATATATATATATATATATATATATATATATATATATACATATATATATATATATATACACACACACACACATATACACATACATACATACATACATATATATATAGGGTTGTCCCGATACCACTTTTTTAGGACTGAGTACAAGTACTCACCGATACCGAATACCGATACTTTTTTTAAATGTGTCCCCCCCATATGCAGCCATGTCCCCCCCATATGCAGCCATGTCCCCCACATAATGCAGCCATGTCCCCCACATAATGCAGCCATGTCCCCCACATATTCCAGCCATGTACATGGCGATGATGATGACAGGAGGCAGGGTGGTAGGATGTCAGATGTGGGGTAGAGGATGATGACGACAGGGGGTGAGGTGGTATGCAGCTGGCAGTGGGTACAGCAGAGATGATTGTAGGGTGGTGAGATGCCAGGAACAGGGGGATTAGGATGAGGATGGAGATGACAGCCAGGGGTAAGTTGGTAGGAAGCTGGCAAGTATTACAGGAGGTAGGATGCCAGGAACAGGGAAAAGGGGAGGATAATGATGGCATGGGGTCAGTAGGTGTCATCATATGCCGGATAGCATGCATATCATCACTCAGGGCTGTGAGGACATGAGAGGAAAGCAGCGGTAATTCTCGGGGCGCCCTCAGTCAGGAGGTGACATCACGTGATGCCAGTGTCAGGCATGGGCAGGACTGTACCTTTGAGGCTGTTAGCAGACTGGCTCCTGGATGATCGCCGGGCGTCAGCTGTGATGACCGTCCTCCATTTCAGATCCTCCTCCCTGCAGAGGAGATTGGGGAGCCGGGGGAGCAGCTCAGCCACTGCAGGCATTATTCAAGCTCTGCACATAGCCGGAGTGAGAGATCCGCGGTGCACGGCAGGTGGGAGGAACCGGGGGAAAGGAGTACATGGTGCCACCCACTGACCCTCCGACCTCAGGAAGTGGTCAGTGACAGACAGTCTGCTCCTGGGTGGGGAAAACGACGCAGATATTACAGCTTTGAATAGCTGTAATGATTGGAGCCGCGCTGTGTATAGACACTCACCCTCGCTCGGGATTGGACAGTTCACCCGAGCAAGGGGGAGTGTCTATGCGCGGCGCGAATCATTGCAGCTATTCAAAGCTGTAATGTTCCCGGCGCGTATTACAGTCGGCGGTAGCGGGGATGCGGCGTAACGGCGGCAGGATGCGGCGCGTCGGCGGTGCGGGGGGGGGGGGGGAAGTATTCTATTCCGGTATCGGGGGTATTTGCGGGAGTACGAGTACTCCCGCAAATACTCGAAATCGGTCCCGATACTAGTATCGGGACACACACACACACATTATATATATATATATATATATATATATATATATATATATATATATATATATATATATATATATATATATATATATATATATATATATATATATATATATATATATATATATATATATATATATATATATATATATGTATATGTATATATATATATATATATATATATATATATATATATATATATATATATATATAATCTGTTCTTGATATAAAAAAAAAAAAAAAAACGATTAATCGAACACAACATTATTAATCGATTAATCGACTGATTTTGATTAATTAGAACGCACATACAGATCCAACTACTTTTAGCTGATCTCCTTGCAGGCCGATTCCCAACCACTGGAAAAATGGATAGCAGAATACAAAAAACACACAAAGGCAGCGCTCAATGGGAATAGCATTAAAACTTTCATAGTTAGTTAAGTAGGTAACAAAATAAATATTGCACTGGAGATAAAATCGATGTAGCTACATAAACTGTAAAAATGGTGCGAGTAATACCAAACTGTAGCAAAAGAAGTCATAAAAACATGTAGCCAAGTATGATACTGGTATAAAAATGGGTACAACGATGCCACTGCTGAATCCAGATGAGGAGAGGTTAACATCAGTCCGTCGGCATGTAGATGTCCCGTGAAGGGAACTATCACAACCCCCAGTGAATGGTTGTAGAATCCCAGGTTGATAGAGGGAAGTGATAGAGGGAAGTGTAACAGCCCTTGCGTGTGGCAGATAGTGAGGTCCCGCCGGCATGTAGATATAAAGGCACAGCAAAGGAGCCCTTCAGATGGACACGGCAAACCCTGCCAGGGTCCGTGACATCACAGGATCTGACAGAACTCCCCGAAGGCCCGGAAGCCGGCGGAGAGTACCAATCAAAAGAATTTTGATCAATCAAAATTTTTTTGGAGAGATTAAATCGATGAATAGTTAATTTCCACAGCCCTAATATATAACCATTGTTTATTTCTCCCCCGCCTTTTAAGAAGTACAAAAAAAAGGTGTCCTTTCGTTCCAGCCGGGTCACCGCAAAGTACGTAATTTCCTCCTCTGCGACGAGCCAGTGTCCTTATTAAAAGTCATTAGCTACAGTACATGTAGCTGCCGACATAAAAAAAAAAAAAAAAAAAGAAATTGGCAAAAACTTTTAGGAACTGCACAGATCTCCATTACACATTACAGTGGCAGCTTCTCTAAACGCAGATTTACCCCACCTACTATATTCTACAGCTTGTGTTTTGCAGCAAGAATGTGAGGCGTTGCTAAGGAATACCTCAGCTATGGCATACAATGCCTCTTTCTTCACCAAAAGACTCTTGGTAAAGCGAAGCCAAGCAAATCCCAAATGATATGCTCACAGCCAGCTTGCTTCTTCAAGTACAGAAATCAGACCCAATTAAAAAAAGATCATAATTAACAGCGCAGATGTCCTCTGAAGTCTCTGTGACATAGTTGGGAATACAAACAAACACATTCACAAATTGCACATGTCCATATTCATGATTACAGCTCTGCCCACCTCCACCAACATGACAGGGGAAGTCTTTGTGGGCCTCCTGTGTTATGCTGGAACACTGAGCACCTCCATGACAACCACATGCATTGAAGGCATTCATGACCTACACAGTTCACTGCAACACAAAGACCTGCAAGATGGTGGGTGAAGTGTTACAGCAAAAATGTTTGCCATTGTGGCACTTTTAGAGCTCTTCGTATGGCTTGTTTAGCAGACAGACAGTCTGATGATTTCCAAGGCAGCGTGTTCAGAGGTTTTCATACAGTGGTACAGTGCCAGTACTGGAGACTTGGGGGTCTCAGGTCATGAGGCAGATAAAAAGAACAAGTCGTATTTCCAGAGAGTTGTATGCAAAGTTAGAGCAGGTGTATAGGCAAGAGTACTTGTATTAATACCGTGTAACTAGTAAACAAATAAAAAAAAAAAAAAAATGTATTTATAGCTAGATGTAGTTTACACACAAATCTCACAGCTGAACCCCAGACACAGACGTAAAATTGTAAAAAACACAATTTCATGCAGCTCTGTATTCACCAACACATCATTAAAAAGTTACTAAATCCAATAGATTAATAGAGAAAAAAAAAATTATTACCATTAATAAATCATCTAGTGTCACGTTACCTTCTAAGGCCTCATGTACACTGCTGCTGATAAAAAAAAACAGATGCTTAGGAGTAGTTGGGCGTTTTTTTTTCAGCCGCTCCTTAAAGTTGAGGTTCACCCAAAAAATCTATTTTTAACATTACAATCAGCCAAGTTGTCCTAATGACAAATCGGCTGTTTTTTTTTTCCCCATACATACCGACTTTCACTGCCGCTTCCGGGTAGGTCTTGTGCGGGACTGGGCGTTCCTATCTGATTGACAGGCTTCTGACCGTCGCATACAGCACGTCACGAGTTGCCGAAAGAAGCCGAACGTCGGTGCACAGTCGCCGTATAGAGCCACACCGACATTCGGCTTCTTTCGGCAACTCGTGACGTGCTGTATGCGACGGTCGGAAGCCTGTCAACCAGATAGGAACACCCAGTCCCGCAGACGACAGATTGTCATTAGGACAACTCGGTTGAATGTAATGTTAAAAAAAAATTTTTTGGGTGAACCTCCACTTTAACTCTCCTCTATGTTATCTTACCAGTACATGTACACAGGGTCCTTTATAGTAATTTCTAGGCAGTTGAGTTTAGAAGCAATTTTTGTAACGCAAAAAAAAAAAAAAAATGCATTCAGGGCGGATGTTCAGGGGCATTTGAAACACTAAATGCCTGTAAACGCTGCTAAGCGCGGTAACACACATTTAGAGGTTTTTCATTTTAAACATAACAAAAACGCGGCTAAACACACATTTTTAGATGGTGGTTTCTAGCTGTTAAATTGTTCGGGAGAGGTTAAACAATGCCCCCTGTGCATGAAGCCTTATAGCATCATCTGGCAGCACATTTAACCACTTTTACCCCCTTCCTGCCCAGGCCAATGTTCCCTTTTCAGCACTGTCACACTTTAAATGAGAATTGCGCGGTCATGTAACACTGTACCCAAACTAATTTTTTTATTTACACACACACACACACCTTTCTTTTGGTAGTATTTAAATCACCACTGGGTTTTTTTTTTAGTTTGCTAAATAAAACCAATAGAAGGCCAAAAAATAAAAATGTATTCTATATTATAATATTTTGCAAACTGGTAATTTTTCTCCTTCAATGAAGTGCTGACGAGGTGGCACTTGTGTGCACTGCAGGAGCAGCACTGATAACTGGCTTCTCTAAAAGGGACATGTACACTCATCGATTCTCTTCTCTTCATGCTGTCAGCACTAGGAAAGGAGTGCTGATGAATTGGCTTTCATTTACATCCATGATCAGCTGTGATTAGACACAGCTGTTCCCGTGGTAAAGAGCCACCGTGGTAAAGAGCCACTGCGGGGTGTGGGCGTACTGCCCACACCCCGCAGCAGGCTCGATCGGCAGTCAGCAAGTGGTCAAAAAAATGTTTTGAAACCTACGCCAGTTTTGAAGGTCATGTTTGGTCTACACAGTCCCACTGTATGAGGAAAGGTAGCTAGGTAGGTACTGGCTCCAAAGATGAAGCACATTATTATGTGCTGATGTAGCCTGTACCAGCACATAATAGCACAGGAAAACTCCCAATAAAATTCCAACTAAATAAATATTAGGGATGCATGCACATTAAAACTCCAGCACCTATGAATAATGTGTTGTAGTTCGAGTGAAGCACTTGACCACTATTAACCGCTTGCCGACCTGCCGCCGCAGGTCGGCTCTTCTGGGGGAGATCACGCAATATTACGTCATCTTGCCGAGCAGCCAATAGCGGCGTGCAGCTCCCGGTCTTGTCAGGTGGAGAAATGCCTGATCGTCTGTTCATACAATGTATGAACAGCGATCAGTCATTTCCCCTAGTCAGTCCCACCCCCCCTTCAGTTAGAACACACCCAGGGAACATACTTAACCCCTTCCCTGCCAGTGGCATTTTATAGTAAATCAATGCATTTTTATAGCACTGATCGCTATAAAATTGCCAATGGTCCCAAAAATGTGTCAAAAGTGTCCCAAAAATGTGTCAAAAGTGTCCCAAGTGTCCGCCATAATGTCGCAGTACCGATAAAAATCACTGATCGCCACCATTACTAGTAAAAAATATATAATAAAAATGCCAAAAAACATCCCCTATTTTGTAAACACTATAACTTTTCCGCAAACCAATCAAACGCTTATTGCGATTTTTTTTTTTTTTTAGGAAAATTATGCATCGGCCTAAACATTGTTTTTTTTTTTATATATTTTTGGGGGAAATTACAGCAAAAAAAATATAATTTTTTTTCAAAATTGTCGCTTTATTTTAGCTTATAGCACAAAAAATAAAAACCGCAGAGGTGATCAAATACCACCAAAAGAAAGCTCTATTTGTGGGGAAAAAAGGACGCCAATTTTGTTTGGGAGCCATGTCGCACGACCGCGCAATTGTCAGTTAAAGCGACGCAGTGCCGAATCGCAAAAAGTGGCCTGGTCTTTGACCAGCAACATGGTCCGGGGCTGAAGTGGTTAACACGCACTGCCTGCACTCAAATTAATGGAAGTGAGAAAAAAAAAAAAAATGAAATGACTCAACACGGAAGAGTTGTATATGGAACCTTGGAGATCCTGAAACCATTTTGTGTATCGACACCTACCTCAACGAGCTGCCCAACTCCCTGAAGTGACCTTATCACCCCCCCCCCCCCCCCCCCACTCTTCCTTTCCTACCATCCCTTACTTTCTCTTTTCCCTCTCCACCCTGACCACTTTTTCGAGAGACAACACCTCCCGTACACACACACACACACACACACACCAGAGAAATGACATCTCCAATATGAGTTGCCAACATCCCGTGATATTGAATTTACAACAATGAACAAAAACTGATGGTGATGACACTTTTAAAGTGAGGAATATAAGGAGACGTACTGTTTTACTTGACAAGTATAAGGCTCAGTTTACACCGATGTGACATAGGTCCTGACTTGTGAGACCCCAAAAGGTGGACGACGTGAAATTCAAGGTTTCAAATTCAGCTAGGAAGAGGACCTGCTAGCCTCCGTCACAACCGACAGCCGTGGTAAGTGGCGGAGGGCGCCGGAGAGCGGGGCCCCTCTCCTGCCGCCAATAACGGTCATCTCGCGGCTATTGTTTATTGCAATATTCTTTCTATGCAAAACCACTGCACAGAACAGGCAAGT
Organism: Rana temporaria; assembly: GCF_905171775.1. Classification (NCBI taxonomy): domain Eukaryota; kingdom Metazoa; phylum Chordata; class Amphibia; order Anura; family Ranidae; genus Rana; species Rana temporaria. The sequence goes on along the minus strand of NC_053494.1, from coordinate 165,898,424 downwards.
ATAACTTTTGTGTTTAAAAACAAACAGACTTTAGTATCACTTTAAGACTTTAATGACCATTAGTGTTGAAAGGGCTAACCGATCCCGCTGTAGTAAAAGTAAAATGGAATTACTTTGGGTTATTGTACTTTGCACACAGAGTGCCCTTTACAAGATGAGCTTAAAGGGTTTGTAACGGAATATTTGTTTTTATCTTAATAGCTTCCCTTTACCTTAATGCAGTGCTGTTTTCATGTCCTCATTGTTCGTTTTTGCTCTCAAGTTGCTGTAATTCTTCTCCGATCTCCACACTTCCTGGTTGTCTGTTTCCTGATGACCACAGTACTGGGAGCTTTCTCTCTGTGGTCACTAACTTCAATGAGGTGTGATTACTGTGTGTCTAGTTTTGTTTTCCAAACCATCACTGCTCTATGGCTCTGTATACTCTGTATAGCACAGAGGCAGGAAATAAAATGCAAAAACTAAACAAGAAGCTACAGGTACATTATATGATTGATTTTTATCTATTTTTTATCGTTTTGAAAAGGAATCAGTTAAATATTATGGGCCAGATCCACAAAGAAGTTACGTCGGCGTATCTATTGATACGCCGCGTAACTTCTAGGATGCGCCGCCGTATCTTTGTTTTGTATCCACAAAACAAGATACGCCTGAATGTGGTCTAGATCCGACTGATGTACTTAGTACGCAGTCGGATCTTGGGTGTATATTTACGCTGGCCGCTAGGTGGTGCTTACGTTGATTTCCGCGTAGAGTATGCAAATTAGCTAGATACGCCGATTCTCAGAACGTACGTCCGCCGCATTTTTTTACGTCGTTTACGTAAGGCTTTTTTCGGCGTAACGTTACCCCTGCCTCATGAGGCGTACGCAATGTTAAGTATGGACGTCGGGACAGCGTTAAATTTTCCGTTGTTTACGTCGTTTGCGCAAAACGTTTGCGAATAGGGCTTTGCGTAAATTACGTTCACGTCGAAAGCATTGACTATTTGCGATGCGATTTCGAGCATGCGCACTGGGATACCCCCACGAAAAGCGCATGGGCCGTTAAAAAAAAAAAAAATTAATTTACGTGGGGTCAAGATGCATTCGCATAAAACACGCCCACATCTTAGTCATTTGAATTCCGCACCCTTACGCCGACACATTTACACTACGCCGCCGTAACTTACGGCGCAAATTCTTTCTGGATACGGAAACTGCGCTGTAAGTTACGGCGGCATAGTGTATCTGAGATACGCTACGCCTGCCTAAAGATAGGCAGATCTTTGTGGATCTGGCCCTATGTCTCTATACCCTGTAAACAGTCATTTTAGCAAAAAAAAAAAAATTTCCTTTAAGCTGTGTTATAAATATTACTTGTGATTTAAAAAAAAGGTAAAAATATCCCTTACATAGAAGTCAAATATCCACAGAATAACCCGATTAAGCAAAAGAGTACAGAACACCCGGCTCACTGGACTATGGCTCTGATCGCTTCAAATAACACATAAACAGTCAGACAATGAGCTTGCTGTCATTTGTTATCCAATACAGGCAGAGGCCCTGCTCTGCAAGAGAGAAAGCTCAGAAGAAAAGAACTATTGAATCATGCAGCCAGCTTAAAAGCATCTCTCCCACTTTGTAATGTAGATGGGAAGGTGGTACAGAAACCGGGCAAGGGCAAACAGGTGCATTAGTCTTCTACAAGCGCTTTGTAATTATTGCAATAGTGTGTTTAGATCAGGGAAACCTCTCCACTGGTACACAAGCATAACATTTTCAGTGGAGCCTGCCATTTGCACCGCTGTGAATGGAGTCATACATATTCAAAAGAGTAGTGCAGACCGCAATGCCAATGTGCCAGGTCCGCTAAACTATAGCCAACAATGAGGAGCCATTCAGAAGCACTGCAGCATCAGATACTGCGGACCATTTATATTTCAGAACAAAGCTAATGTGCATGGAGTGCTTGTGGGCTGCTAAAGGGAATAATTAATAACATTTAAAAAGTAAAAACGAAAAGAACAAACCAGACTTATGACACAGTGTAGTGGCAACACAAATGGTCACCCATTATGCCGCAACCACACTATAGAAGTGCTAAAAACGTGTGTCGTGCTTGCATAGCCAATCATTAATGGCACCCCAAACGCTGCAAGTGGTCTCACTTTTTTGTGCAAAAAACAAACAAAAATGCTTGGTGATCATAAAGGAGGCATAAGCTACTAAACCAAGTTTGTTGCATGGAGGGCAGCCCAATAAAGTGAATGTGCTGCCGGGCTGCCCTATGTAGTGCAACAAAAGCACATATGCACGTGTGACCTTACGCATCATACTGTGAATAGGGCCTTTAGCCACAATGACTGACAAATGCAGTCACTGTGTGACTGGACATCCCATTATATTCAATCACTGTAAAATAAACATATAGGCAACCACCTGGAGGCATTGTGTTGCAATCAAGTGGTAAAATCATGAATAGTCATCGTTTTAATAAACAAAAAAAATTATGTGTGCCTTTTTTTATACAAGTGTTGGCTAGCGAGGGATTAGAACAGAGGCCCCAACCCCCGGGTACTGGTCTATGGCCTGTCGGGGGCCGAGCCGGACGTGCAGCAGGAGAGTTGATAGTGAGTGAGCCAGCACAACTTTCACTTCCAACCACTAGAGCACCCAAGCACCCACTCCCCTTCTCCCAGCACCACGACTCCCTTCCCTCTCTGTGGTCATATCAGGAAGAGGAGGAACACCGATGAGGAGAAGGGGGGAGAAGGAGGAAAGGGTGGAGAGCCAGACTGAGGAAAGGATAGTCACTGGCATAGAGCACTGGTGGGGCACTGAGAGCTGACTCCAGGTGACAGGTGGCGCACGCACGCACACACACACCAAAAGGTGACAGGCCTCAACACCAACCCCCAGTCTGTGGATAGGTTGTCTTGCGCAAGGCCGTGGTCTGCTTGTTTAGATTAGGTTTTAATTGTGGCCTTTGTCCCAATTAGGGAGATTCACGATCTTAATTTGTCCCATTTACAATGATCGCTGAAAGTCAAAGTGAGGGAAAACCTCAACATTTTGTGAATGAATGAAGTGGCAGTGTGGGCCGAGTCCAGTCTGCCATTGCAGCAGTCAGCTTGTAGGTCTCAATGAACTGCAAGGGAGCCCAAGAGCATGCTCAGACTCAAATCACACAGCTGCGACCTGAAAGTTTCACAACTTACAGTACAACTTTGTCAGGCGACTTCAGCGCAGCTTGGCACAACTTTGAAGCAACTTGGGAATGCCTGTGTAATCTTCCTGTAATGTCAGACCTAAATCACATCAATTAAGATGAGGACACAAGTCAGATAGAAGTCGCCTTGAAGTAGTACAGGAACCTTTTCTAAAGTCGGAGCGACTTTAGTGCAAAATAAGACAGCTTTCATTGACCAACATGGAATTGCACGTCACACAACTTGGGGTCTCACAAGTCGGATCCCAAGTCGCGGCAGTGTGAACCAAGCTTTATAGTTCATTGGGTTTTCTTCTGTGCCAACTAAAGCCAACATTGCCATGGGGGGAAAAAAATAAATAAAAAAACACAACACACCACACACATGAAAAGCAAAAAAAAAAAAAAAAAAGGATAAAAAAAAACAAAAGAGAAGGCTGTAAAAAAAATAAGTTGTCTTTATATCATAAGCACACATCAAAAGGTTTAACAAGCTAATGAGACTATAAAAATTATTTAAAAAAGGAAAACTAGGCCTGCAACAATCAGATATTAAAAAGGACCTTTCCCCTCATAAAAGAAAAAAAAAAGTTCCCCTGAGCAAAATCTGAAAGTACACTCTGACTGATGTCAGTACAAAAAATAAATAAATAAATAGTAGTTCAAGCCTACTACAGGTCCCTACATACACTACATACACTTACTACGAATACCTTGTTATTTTCTTACAGAAGTTGCATTTAACTGTCAACAATAAAACACAAATTCCTATTAGCAAGAATGTAAAACGAATGCACCCTTCAAATCATTTTCTCATGCATGAGGTGTTAATTTTTAAACATTTTTTTGATAAAATCATTGTATATGTATGAATAGATCCAACGACCACAACTCCGTGTTGATTTATGCATTATGTACTGCCAAGACTCAGCCCAGGTTTCCGCTATTGCGACCTGAAATTTGCATGATTTAGATGTGACTTTAAGCAATGTCTGTGTATTCTTGAGGTCTTTGGACCTCAAGTTGCATCAAAGTCAGACCAAAGTAGTACAGGGACTACTTAAAGTCGCTGCAACTTAAAGTCGCACAGATATAAACGGTGGGGGGGTGCACTGCGTGAAGTAACTCTTCAGTGCAGCTTGGGGATGCAACCGTCTTGATGGAAAAACAATGCTTTCATCTTTGTCTATGTACTGAGACTGCATTGGGCAAGGTAGGTCAGCTCAGCACATCACATCTCACATGCATGCATTACAGCCCCCTGTTAACTAAAGAAGCAAATACAGGCAAGGAAAAAAAAAAGTATGACAACTTGAGTCAAGATTTAAAGGGGTTGTAAAGCTTTTTATTTTCTAAATAGGTTACTTTAATCTAGTGCATTGTTGGTTCATTTACCTTTTCCTTCAATTTCCCTTCTAAATGTTTTTTTTCTTTGAATTTCTCACTTCCTGTTTCTCCTCAGTAAGCTGTTCAGTAAGCTGTTCTAAATGACTTTCCACCGCTCGGATGATGGTGGAAAGCTTACCGAGGAAAAACAGGAAGTGAGAAATTCAAAGAAAAAAAACATTTAGAAGGGAAATGGAAGGAAAAGGTAAGTGAACCAACAATGTACTAGCTTAAGGGAACCTATTTAGAAAATAAGACGAACCTTTACAACCCCTTTAAAGACCATGTTCAGGGAGGAGCCATGTGTGAGAACTGACAATCAAAAAGGCTGGCAAAATCATCTAGAGATCACCTTATTAGCAAACCAATGGAAATTTGCCAACAGTCGAATACATTCGACTAAATCTAAAACCTAATCTAAACTTCAATCCAGCAAAATCAGCCTTCCCTGACTTCAGCGATCGCTATAAGGCCTTTTTTGGGGTCTTAACCAGGGACGGTTATGGGCTCTGACCCCATGGTAGTAGATGAACTGAGATTTTTTTTTTCTTCTTCTTTTACGTTTTGTGCGGTTTCTAACCATCTTCAGAAGAAAAAGCAATATTCTTGTCAATATTGCCAACATTTTTGAAAGTAAAACCATCTCACATATACAGCAGCCATGTCAGTAGTGTATTTACCAGTTTGGATGGTTCAAGGCTGTTATGATCCGTAATCCAACCTGACATACCCAGTACTCATTGAACATAAGAAGCTGCTATATAAACATGACACAGACATCAAAGGTGGGAATCTAGATTATTGTTGTGAACAGACAATGCAAGAAGGACAAACATACAAAGGCCTCTGTGAACTAGAATATCACAGCACACAATTAAATGCTTAGTTCTCAGTTTACAGGCAAATCATAAGGTTTGTTCTCAACCTTTTATATTTGCAGATGGGACGATCTGCCCAAACAGTAAAAACAATCTTCATGGGCTTGCCACAGAACCTCTACAGACACAAATCTTTGCCCAGGCACTGATGCCCTGTACATTTGGATAGACGGCCATAGCTGGGCAATACTTAAAGCGGTATTTGACCCAAAACCAAATATTTTACATACTGAAGCTTACCAATCATTACATGTGGTGGCTGCATTTGTTTTTTGGGGCTCCCCCCCCCCTTATCACCTAGTGATCTGGACACCAAGTCACCTCCAGTATTAGAGCACCCCCACTCTGGATGAAAGAGTAAGGCCCCTTTCACACGGAGCAGCGGAGGTGCGGCGACGGTATTAGTGGCGAGATTTTTAGCGCCGTTATACCGGCGTATTTACCGCAATATTCAGCCGCTAGCGATGTGGTTTTAACCCCGGCCAGCAGCCGAAAAAGGGTTAATATCGCCCGCAATTCTCCTCTGCAGAGGCGCATTACCGCAGTTTCCCATAGATTTCAATAGGAAGGAGCGGTAAACACCCCCGCTCCAAAGATGCAGCTAGCAGGACTTTGAGCGGTCCTGCTAGCTCACCGCTGCAATGTGAAAGCCTTCGGGCTCTCATATTGAAGACTGCAGGGCATGATTTTCAGGCGGTATAGCAGCGCTATTTTTAGCGCTAAACCGCCTGAAGAACCTGTCAGTGTGAAAGGGGCCTTACAGACACCTATGGACAGCAGCATTATTAATATGGGTGGGAGGGGAGTGTTAGATGTATTAAACCGATTTAGATACACTAGCAAGTTGAAGCAAAACTCCAGCTTACACTTTACAGCATACAGATTTTTTTCCTCTTTTGGTACAAAAGGTTTTACATAAATAAATGCAGATCATTGTAAGCACCCCTATCAATAGGGAATGCTTTGTCTCAACACTAACAGCTACATGTGCAGGACAGCTTTCTCTTTTTCTTTTTTTTTTTCAAAAGAGGGCTTACTGGCCAGATCATCAGGTGAAGATAAAAGGAAAGAAAGCCCAAGGCCTCTTACACATCGTATGGAGGTTTGAGCTTCTGCCAAAAATGTGTATACATCTAGGCGCGTACCTTCATTCATGTGCACAATACCTACCTAGGGAACACTCCTGTATATTTATGCTCAGATTTGTGTGCACTGGTGCAACTATTTTTTACTCAAGAATAAGCAGCGCTTGTTTGCGCGTCTGTGTGTACAGGCACATTGTAAGCAATGGGCTGCATTTTAGCCCAGTAAAGAGCTTTTTCAAGCTACAGTGTGAAAGAGAGCAAGAAAACAAAAAAAACGAACCACACACACACACACACACACACACACACACACACACACACACACACACACACACACCACACACTGTAGCCACCACACCCAACAATTGGTAAGATGCAATAAAGAACTCCACCAAGCATGTGACCAATAGCAAAATCCAAGTTGAAACGCATTGTTGTATGAGGTTTTGGACATGCGTTTTGCCCGCTTGCACTGAAAGCAGCTTTGAATTTGAGCTACTGTTTGTTAACCCACAGGATACAATTTACATTATCCTCCTGGCTGAATAATCCCCCTGTCACTGCTTTATATATAAAAAAAAAAAAAAAAAAAAATGCAGCTACATAGCTTGTTTACAGCGCGCAAAGGAGGAGGAGGGGGAGGGGGACAGAGCAGGGCTGCAGATGCTCGTAAACTGACCACAGTGTCAGGGCTCAGCACCCATGATACACCGTGGTCAGTTTACTACAGCACTTTGCTGGCTGTCTATTGAAAACCAATACCCTTCTTTGTAAAAATCAAAGAAAAAAAAAAAAAGAAGGTCTGTTTAGCTCCTTTATTACATCACACCAACTGGCAACACGGCTTACACAGAGCAGAGCAGAAATTCATACTAGAGGTCGACCGATATGGGTTTTTCTCTGGCCGATGCCGATATTTAGAAATCGGGGCAGCCGATATATGATGCCGATATTTGCGGCCGATATTTTGGGCCGATTTTTGGATTGGGATGCATTGTGGAGGATGGATGGAGCTGGCCGTTGGTGGGAGATGCTTTGTAGAGGGGGGTGGATGGATGGAGCTGGGTGTGGGTGGGGATGGATATATATAAAATGAGTGTGTATACAGGAGAGGGGTGTGCTCTGACATGTACACACTGTCCATTGGATCACACCTGTGAGCTCCCATGTGAGTTGGAGTACTATGTACAATCACTAGAGAGCCAAGGCACCTATCAGAGATGATAGGAATACTGTACATTACCCCAGTCTCCAGCAGCACGAGAAATGAATCCTTCAGCCACGCTGCTGGTAGCCTGCGCACAGACCCCCCCCCCCCCCTCTACCTCGGCGGGCTGTACTGTAGCAGAAAGCAAACTTGTCACAAGCCCGAGCAGCTGCAGTACAAGTTGTCTGCGCGAAGAGATCACAAAAGCTTCCTGCATGCTGGGACGGTGGCGGGAGCCCATGTTCAGTAATCCCGCCACCGTCCCAGCATGCAGGAAGCATAACAAGTGTGATCTCTTCGCGCAGACAACTACTGCAGTTGCTCGGGCTTGTGACAAGTTTGCTTTATGCTACAGTACAGCCCGCCGAGGTAGAAGGGGGGGGGGGGGGGGTCGGTGCGCAGGCTACCAGGCAGAAGGATTAATTTCTCGTGCTGCTGGAGGTGGAGCGGGGTTTAGCGTGGCAGCTGAAAATCAGCTTGTGTTTCTGCAAGGCAGAAACACAAGCTCTCTACACTACTAGCTCCTAGGTTTCAAATATTGGTACATTTATAATAGATTCATTTCTCTATCCTTGTACCATGTGGCCAGCCTAGGGGCTTAGTGATGTTCTTTATCGTTCCTTGCTCAGATAAACAGTCATAATAGTCATTATTGTTCCCTGATCGAGCTGCAATAAAGTCAGCTGCAGTTGCTTTTTGGTTATCATTTGTCACCAAGCTCAGACGGTTTTTAAAACAAATTTTGCCGAGCCGTGTGTTGCTCGCAGGGACGCCCACAGTTTAAATTTTGCCGATTTAACAATTAGCAAAAATATGAGTAGTCCGTCTATGGCCAGCTTAAGGTGCATTTCCAGTTTTGTAGACAAATGTGAGAAAACCTTATTATTGGATACTGTATGTATGTGTTTTTACTTACACAACATACCTAAAAACATTAAAGATAATTCTGATCTTTCTAGAGGTTTGTTCAGAGCAGTTTTTGGGCAGAATGGAGGCTCCTCAGAACAACCTGAAATAAGAGGAAATTCAGCCTGTCCCCTCTGACAAAGAGGGACTCACAGAGTTTCCCCCAATTGACATCCAATGCAGAAGCTCAGCCAGCTCAACCATTAAAAAAAAAAACAGCATTCAAATCTAGTTTCAACTGATATGGAGATCTGCCAGCACAGTACAGACAGGGCTACACAAATAGACAAATAGATTTCACTTACGGCACAGAGAAACCCCCAACGAGCTGCATCTGGTGGAAAACTTTGTACGTTAGTGGCACCTTATTCTCAGTGTCGGGATGACATTAATAAGACAGATTCAAAACCAATTCCACCCAAAGGCAGTATGTGAGTTATTAGCTGGAGATGCCGAGCAGAATAAATCTCCTAGCTTATTGCAAGTCTTGGATGCTCCGAATGCACCTTACGACAATTCCTAAGGCTGGGTTCACACTAGAGATCGCAGCAGGAGTCTGGTGCATCCCCATTCTCCGGTTCAAGTCCGAATTCAGACCAAAAATGGACCAAAGACGCACAGGGTACCTATGCAATTCAGAGCCGCTGCGCAGATGTGTGAATCGGCTCCATAGAGAGCCGGTCACAATCTCCTGCTATGCGAATTGAATGTGGTGGAATCCCCATCCAATTCGGAATAATGTGAACCCAGCCTTACTCTGTGCCTGTCCACCTCGGAGTTTTGAATGTTACTGGCTACCCGCCTTCACAGGTTCCATATTGTCCTTTTGCATTCTCTATAATATAAAATATCCAATAGAGTGAATGGGAACCCTTGAATTATGACAGTAGGTGTGCAGACCCAAGAACTCAAGTGCAAATACCTCAATAATAGAATCTCCAGGGAGAGAAGATATGGTCGAGGAGTTTAACACTGACAAACTATAACACGGCAAGTTACAGAATACATAAAAAAAAAATAATAATAATAATAATAATCAGCCCCTACCACATGGAAGGAACCAATGTAATGTTCAAACCACATCTGGGGGAAAAGCCAGTCTTAGCTCCACCTCCTGAGCATCCCTATTGGTTATCTTTTTGCCAATCACATACCGCCCAGCCACCGCACAAATGTATCCACGATGGCATGAGGTTTGTGTGCCGAGAGCAAGTCCTCAGTTCTGACTGAGCTGCGGTCACACTGCAAGGACTGACCACTTGTTTGGTCGTGGGGAAAAGAACTTAACTTTCCAGATTCTCTGCTCCCCCAGCAGACAGTTCTGCCCCATGCTCTGGTGGTGGAAGGTTTCTCATGTACAATGCAGAGATATGGGAGTTAGAAGAAGACCTTAGACCGCTGGAGGGCAGAGGAGAATACACTGCCAGGACTGGTTTAGCAGCATGGAGTAGCCTCCCCATTTAAAAGATATTATTTAGTTACACAGGGCTCGACAAATCCCGGTCGCCAGGGCGACTAGGCTTGGAAGGTGGAAAAAAAAAAAAAAAAAAGTGTTCCATAGGACCGGCGCGCCGCGGACTAGGCCGAATCGCCTTTTTCCCAGGATTGCGGCGGACTAGGCTCCCACCTCCCCCCCCACTCGATCGCGGGGGGCCCGTGATGTCCGGTAATTGAGGCCGCGGCTTTGCGAAGTCCCCAGCTCTTCCTTGTGTGAGCTGGTGCCATCTGGTGGTAGCCGTTGGTATTACAAGTTAAGCATTACAAGTTAAACAGCAACTCTAATGTAATTTTTCACTGCCATCTTCTTCCCTCTAATTAGAACAGGGGTTGACAAATTTGCTTGGAATCTAGGAGCCAGCTAAAAAAGTTAGGAGCCAGAAAACGCGCCCCGTCCCGACGAGCTTGTGCGCAGAAGCGAACACATACGTGAGCAGCGCCCGCATATGTAAACGGTATTCAAACAACACATGTGAGGTATCGCCGCGATTGGTAGAGCGAGAGCAATAATTCTAGCCCTAGACCTCCTCTGTAACTCAAAACATGCAACCTGTAGACTTTTTTAAACGTCGCCTATGGAGATTTTAAAGGGTTAAAGTTTGTCGGCATTCCACAAGCGGACGCAATTTTGAAGCGTGACATGTTGGGTATGAATTTACTCGGCGTAACATTATCTTTCATAATATTAAAAAAAATGGGGATAACTTTACTGTTGTCTTATTTTTTAATTAAAAAAAGTGTATTTTTTTCCCAAAAAAGTGCGCTTGTAAGACCGCTGCGCAAATATGGCGTGACAGAAAGTATTGCAACGATCGCCATTTTATTCTCTAGGGTGTTAGGATAAAAAATATATATAATGTTTGGGGGTTCTAATTAGAGGGAAGAAGATGGCAGTGAAAATAGTGAAAAATGACATTAGAATTGCTGTTTAACTTGTAATGCTTAACTTGTAATACCAACGGCTCACGACCAGATGGCGCCAGCTCACAAAAAAAACCTTCCAAGCCAAGTCGCCAGGACACTATTTCTAGTCGCCATGGCGACCTGGCGCCCGGGATTTGTCGACCCCTGAATTAGAACACACACACACACACATATATTTTTTTTTTACATAACACCCTAGAGAATAAAATGGCGATCGTTGCAATACTTTGTCACGCCGTATTTGCGCAGCGGTCTTACAGGCACACTTTTTTTGGGGGAAAAAAAAACATACTTTTTTTAATTAAAAAATAAGACAACAGTAAAGTTATCCCCATTTTTTTTTATATATTATGAAAGATAATGTTACGCCGAGTAAATTCATACCCAACATGTCACGCTTCAAAATTGCGTCCGCTCGTGGAATGCCGACAAACTTTTACCCTTTAAAATCTTCATAGGCGACGTTTAAAAAAAATCTACAGGTTGCATGTTTTGAGTTACAGAGGAGGACTAGGGCTAGAATTATTGCTCTCGCTCTACCAATCGTGGCGATACCTCACATGTGTGGTTTGAACACCGTTTACATATGCGGGCGCTGCTCGCGTATGTGTTCGCTTCTGCGCGCAAGCTCGTCGGGACGGGCGCGTTTTCTGGCTCCTAACTTTTTTTAGCTGGCTCCTAGATTCCAAGAAAATTTGTCAAACCCTGATTTAGTAGGTGTTCATTTCTCCCATCACACATACACACCAACAATGGTTGCTTTATAAAGGTTCTGAACACGCTCAGCTCGGTAGTGAACCCACACTTACTACGGGGCCAGACACCGTAAAAGGAAGAGCAGACAGCACTTACGGGGAACCTCAGAAAAGGTGGATTGGGGTGGCTCTGTGCACTACCATTGATTAGAGAAGGCAAGTATAAACCAGTTTATTGTTTTAATAAAAAATAAAAAAAATTGACTTTTCAAATTACTTTAGGCACAGATGATGTAGATAGCACCTTATATTTGTTCCCTGTGAAGGCTTCATCACCAGTGCCTTCCAGGGAGAGCTTGCTTCTGAAATGCAAAATCTTGTGAGATCGAGGGAAATAGCCATTTGTTGAAGCCATGGCATTGTATAAATATGTGTTGATTGGCACAACTACATTCACACTGCTAACCACATGGCAACATATAAACAAATGGTGCCAGATCGCATACATACCGGTAAGATCTGCCCCAGACATCTTCAGTGGGCTGGCTGATAACCGCTGACTTTATACACATGCTCAGTTTGAACTGCCCAGGTCTGACAAGTTTACTTTAAGCAACCACAGAAGTAGCTCAGAAACACAAAAATAAACAAAAAGACCAAATAAAATAGGGTTACCATAGCAACTATTCCTGCCAGTATATGTTTGCGTGGTAAGAGAATGCACTGTTCTTTCCAATTCTAGATTTCATTTCATCAAATTTCCCAGCAGCTTGCATGCAAGAGGTTTCTTATAAGTTAAACGTAAAAACAAATATCACAAAAAAAAAGTGCCACAATGTTTTACCTTTACCTGTATAACAAGGCATATAACATTTCGCTTTCTAGAAAAAGAACAAAACATGGAAACGTTTATTAAGCCAATGACACCAGAGTGTAATGAAATCCTCTCCCTCTCTCCAATACTGCAATTGAAGCAGCAATTCCCATAAGAGCAAAACGTGAACAGGGCCAGCTTAAATGAGCACAGGTTTAATGCATGTAATGTTGGAATATTGTTGGACAGCTTCAGAATATATAAAGTAGAACTGACAGCAAAACTTCCCGCAGCCACAACAGGAAGTGGAGTGAAAATTCCCCCAAAGTGAGGGAATTCCTGGTATCCTCCAGGGACACCAGAGCTGGTGTCATTAGGAAGATTGTTCCATCTATACCTGTTCTTGTGACCACTAAAAATGTAAATCCCCCCCCTATGGTGCCAATAGTCACTAGGACAAAAGAGGAGGAATACAGTAATAAAGGTCTGACAGGTGCTATGAGGCCTTTCAAAACACTACACAAATCTGAAATAAACCAGGAGGAAAAATAAAATTAAAATAAAAAGTTTTGCCTTTAGTTATATTTTAACACACATCAGTTGTGAATAAGGATTTAAAGAGACTGTCAGGTCTCTAAAGATTTGCAGTCTCCTATAATGGTGTATACTCTCTGGCAGCCCTCTCAAAGGCCTTAAAAAAATCTTTTTGGCACTGGACACTTGTGGGACCAAGTGCCAGTCTGCTGCCAGGCAGATAATATAATGAACTGAAGGCTGGTCCCTTGGAACCAAGCACACTGGGTGGTCACAATCACTGCCTTCTTTCAGAGATCAATAGAAATCTTCTATTGACCTCCACGGATAGGATGATAGACAAACATCCTCTGTTGTGCCAACAGTGCAGGTGTACTGGATGTCATCTAGAAAGGTCCTCCCTTAAAGCGGAACATCTCCTTTCTAAAAACTGCAAGCAGGTTGGCTCTTTATTGCAGTAAAGAAACAAACCTACCCGTCTGCTTGCAGTCTTTCTGCCTGGAAGCGGAGCTTCGTTCAAATTCTGTCTAAGATCCCCTGTCCTGGGGTGACTGAACTCCTGTACATGTACTGCAGCCATGCCATCCTGCACCAGCTAATGAAGATGGCTGCAGCCTGACACCCAAAAGAAGCCGGGTAAAATACGCCAACAAGGGATGTTGGACCATTAAAGTGGCTGTAAAGGCAGTTTTTTTATCTTAACTAATTCTATGCATTAGGATAAAGCTTTCTGTGTGCTGCAGTCCCCCTCAGCCCCATCTCGATCTAGTGATGTTGCATGAGAGACTCGGCTGCCCAGGACTCTCCCGCCTCATCGGTTGAAACAGCAGTGAAGTGTTATTGGCTCCTGCTGTTGTCAAAGTCAGTGAGCCGAAGAGAAGGGGGGAATGGACACGCAGAGCAGTGACTCGAGTGCCCCTATAGCAAACCGCTTGCTGTGGGGGCACTGGGCAGGAGCCAGAAGAGCTGAAGAGGAGCATCTGGGCTGCTCTGTGCAAATTCACTGCACAGAGCAGTGAATTTGTGTGGGTCCAGCAGGCCCTATGTCCACCGGCCACTCACGATGGCGGGACAGAGAGGCAGAACATGGGGCAACATGGAGATCTGTTTATACAATGGTCAGTGCATTTTTTTCTTTTTTTTTTAGCACTGAACGTAATAATGTCACTGGTCCCCAAAAAGTGTCACTTAGGGTCAGATTTGTCTGTCGCAAAAAAAGTCCCCCATTTTGTATACTCTATAACTTTTGTGCAAACCAATCAATATATACTTATTGCGATTTTTTTACCAAAAATACATATTGGCCTAAACTGATGAATATTTATTTTTTATTTTTGGGCTATTGTAGCAGAACGTAAAAACTATAAAAAAAAAAAAAAATTCTTTACAAAATGATCAGTTTTTGTTTATAGTTGGTCATTGAGGGGGTAAATCCTTCCAGGGCTGGAGTGGTTAATGCCACTTTAGAGGAGAAGTCGGCATAATAGAGTTTAGTTCCACTTTGTTGGGTGCAAAAAACTGACTAGATGATCAAAGACTTTTCTACTTGTTTAATTATACCCAATTCAGTGCCTTTGGAACTCTAGATGTGTACAATTTGAATACTTTGGCACCATCAATCTCTGCATTACAACTTTGGAACAAGCGGTCCACCTTGACTGAACATTCTAAATTAAAAGCAGTTATAAACCTCCGACATGAAATACGAACTAAGCATATCCCTCTATACTAATAGTGTGTACATGTCTCTATCCAGAACACAAAGTGGCATTTCGCTCTGCCGCTTCGTTCCTCCGCTATCTGCAGGAGTCACTTTTGAAGAGTTTTCTTGACACCAAGCAGAAACAAAAAAGCAATGGGGAGAAGACTGCAGATAAATAGGTACAACATATGCAAGAGGATTTGTTTCATCTCTGTGCATCAGAGCGGGTCGACCTGTTCGGATCGGAACAGTATGCGATCCGCGGAACGCACCGCCGCCACGGCCTTAGGAAAGACCGCGGCTTCGGCCTAGCTCCGGAGCGGTCGGCCATCTTGGTACACTCGGCGGCGGTGCGCGGTGACGTCATCACCCCTCCCTCTGCTCGTGGATTTTTTTATATTTTGCAAGAGCGCGCTGCGCCGCTGACTCTGCATGTAACCTGGAGACGGACCGAGTACATCAGTACAGTGAGTTGGCTAATGGCTTAATAGCCATTAGCCAACTCACTGTACTGATGTACTCGGTCTAGTAAAACAGTAACCCTGTAATTACCATTTTTGCCACTGTAATAATAGTCATAGCCAACATTGCCCCCACCATAGTAAACAGTAACACTGTGTGTATAGCCATTTTCCCCACTGTAATCAGTGGGAAAAATGGCTATACACACAGTGTTACTGTTTACTAGTGTGGGGGCAATGTTGGCTATGACTATTATTACAGTGGCAAAAATGACAATTACAGTGTTACCGTTTTACTAGTGTGGGGGCAATGTTGGCTATGACTATTATTACAGTGGCAAAAATGACAATTACAGTGTTACCGTTTTACTAGTGTGGGGGCAATGTTGGCTATGGCTATTATTAATAGCCATAGCCAACATTGCCCCCACACTAGTAAAACGGTAACACTGTAATTGTCATTTTTGCCACTGTAATGGTCCCAAAATTGTCCGATGTGTCCGCCATAATGTCACAGTCACGGAAAAAAAAAAAAAAAAAAAAAAAAAAAAAAAAGCTAATCGCCGCCATTGGTAGTAAAAAAAAAATATATATTAATAAAAATGTAAAAAAAAGACAAAACTTTTGTTTGTCTTTTTTTTTACTGATCCGAAAATGATCCGATCCGAGGATCGATCCGTTCCGTGAGTTTTTTGATATGTTGCACCCCTACCAATCACTAAGGCCCCTGTCACACTGCAGTGACTTGAGTTACGTGATTTCAAGGAATGCCTGTGTAAACTTGGTCCATAGCAACTCGCATCACGGTCAGACCAAAGTTGTACAGAGACTACTTTGAAGTCGGTGTAACCTGAAGTCGCACAGATATGAATGGGGTACGACTTGTCATGCCACTTTTAGTCGCAGGACAAGTCGTAAAAAGGGGCCCAACCGCTAAAACGAAGATGAAGATTTATAGCCTCTTTGAAGAATGTGAATGGAGTGCATGAATTTGGAACGGTATCATATGTGGCAGCATTCACACATGTTCATCATTGGGTTTGTTTCACATCACATTGTATAGCATGTTTGCAACTGTAAAATGTCCTATTCTGATACAATTTACCATACAAGTCAATACAAATCCAACATGAACACAAAGTAAACATCAAAAATAAGACTAAAATGAAATTGGGTGGATTTAGGCTCCATTCACACAACGCAGGGCTGTGGAGTCGGTAGATAAATGTTTAGACTCCTAAATGTTCCGACAATCTAAATTTAGTTGGAGTCGGTGCATTGTTTGCTGACCCTGACGCCGACTCCAGGTACCCAAAATTTCCACCGACTTCGACTCCAGGTACCCAAAATTTCCTCCGACTCCACAGCCCTGCACACAAGCACGCCTCCAAAGTAGCACGATCTCCAGTGCGACTTTGATCCAACTTTACACTCTCTGGATCAAAGCCACAACAAAAGTAGTGCAGTCACCTTTTCAATGACACTGCGTCTTTAAGTCGCACAGATTTGAACAGGTGCCATTGGAAAGAATGGGCTGCGACTTGTCATGCAACGTTGATGTCCAAAGTTGCATGACAAGTGAGATTGGAGCCTGGCTAAAACTGGAAAGTGCAAATCTGGTGCAGCTTTGCACACAAAACCAAATCAGCTTATTGAACAACCTGAAGTTAAAGCGGAGTTCCACCCTAAAAATTAATCATTAACAGCTTATCTAATGTAAAAAAAATTACAATAAAATAGGTTTTACTCACTTCTATCTGGCTGTTACTAGGCAGTTTTCGTAATCTGTCTAGTTCCTGGTTCAACTTCCTGTCCTAAGACCCCATTGCCTCCTGGGAAATGACACTAATTTCCCTGGAGTCTCTGGGCATTACTGTGCAAAAAAAAAAAAAAATCGCCCAGCATGCACCTCTCCCTGAAAACCAGGAAGAAAAAGGAACTGGGCTTCACATGCCCACACATATGATGGATACGGCCACATGAGCTGGAGGATATAAGGAAAGTGTTTGCAATGATTTCTGGACCGATTGGGGAGCTATTAATATGTTTTAGGGACTATTTAATGTGATTAATTTTAGCTTGCAAAAAAAAAAAAATTATGCCCGGAACCCCGCCTTAGGCTAGGTTCACACTGCTGCGAATTCAAAATTGCGGTAAAATCGATTTTACCGCGATTTTGCGGCTGCGGTTTTGCCGCGATTTAAGAGACATCTGTGCAGGGTTCAATGTAAATCGCGGCCCGAAATCGCAAAAAGTAGTACAGGAACTACTTTTTGAAATCGGTGCAGCGCCGCAGATGCAGTGTCGCACCGATTAGGACGGTGCCATTGCCGACAATTGCCGTCGATTTGAGATGCGATTTGACATGTGAAATCGCATCTCAAATCGTACCCAGTGTGAACCTGGGCTTAAAAGCAGATTGGCTACCATGCACAGCTGCACCAGATTGTGTGCTCTCCAGTCTTAGTAAATCAACCACCTATGCTTTTTATGAATGCACCTGAACGCATTCCTATGGCTGCATTTGGTTTACTTCAAAGACTGAAGCCCAAGTGTAGAGGTCCTACCAATGCCTTGCAAAAGACCAAAAATAAATAAATAAATAAATAAATAAATAAAAAGGGGTGTTCAGGACAACAAATTCTAGATTAACATGACAAACCAAATATTTTAAAAACAGTTTAAAACAAAGAAATGCTGGTGCAAAAACTAAAAAAATCATCATTAACTTTACCTTTATTGGAGCTGTAGAAAACATGACTTTTCTAACAGGTAGCTCTTCCTCCTCCGAGAGACCAGGTACTTCATCATAAGTGCTGCCCAAATCATAATCCTCATCCTCGGCCCTCAATTTCTCGTTATCAGCTAAAGGCTGCTCAGTTTCTGTATTTTGGTCATCATCAAAAGCTGCATTCTCTATACCAAAAGCCCCAGAGGGGTATCTCTGCAAGTTTTTATTCCTGTCACTCTGTTCTTCAGACTCGCTGCCTTCTTCCTCGTCATCACTATCCACATCATCTGTGGCTTCCTCTGTGGTCTTCTCAAGGATATCTGAGCCAAAATCATCTTTTTTGTCATCAATCTCTTTTTCAGCTTTGAAATGATCCTCTACCTTCTGTTGATCAACATTAACACATGGCTGAGAATCAAGGGGTTTTATATCATCAAATACATCATCATCATTTAGGTCAGTATCTTCCTCACTCTCAGATGACTCGTTTTGCAATACCACTAGCTCGGCTCTTACCATTTCAGTTTGCGTTTTCTCAGCCATGGTGCACGCTACGTCCCATGACTTCCTGTCTGGGAACGCATTGTTATTTTGAATAGATTCAGCGTCTTCTTTAATAACAGGACTTTCTGTGTTCTCTTCACAGTCCTGGCTTTGGGTCTTTTCCAGTGGTTGTTCCACAGCAACATTTGTGGTCCCTTCATTATTATTATTTACTCCTGTAACATTCAGTGAGGTCGAGTGGTTCGATGTGACTGAAGAAGCAGTGGTATCAAATAAAATCTCATCAGTCTTGGACAGGTCCCTGAGTTCTTCCCCATCACTATCAGCAAGGAAACTTTCCAATCTCTTGCTA
The DNA here is from genome assembly GCF_905171775.1 of Rana temporaria. Classification (NCBI taxonomy): domain Eukaryota; kingdom Metazoa; phylum Chordata; class Amphibia; order Anura; family Ranidae; genus Rana; species Rana temporaria. The sequence continues at coordinate 165,879,559 of NC_053494.1, read as the reverse complement.
ATTGGTCCAGCATTTAGAGAGGAGGAAGAGGAGGAGGAACATGTTGACCGATGACTGATCTGACTGATTTCCACCGATGAGGACTTGGTTAACTTTGAGGAGTTAATATTGGGGCTCAAATCAGATGAAGAAGAACTCTCAACATCAACAGATCCATGTCTGCGCTCCAGTCTGATCGGTTTCTCTTCCTTTGTTGGGGAAGACCTGTCAAAAGTGGCTTGCTTGTTAAGGTTTCTTTCAAAGAGTTTCCTTGTTTCGGAAAACTTCTCTGCCAGGGTTGCTTTGTCCAAGTCTTCATCCTCATCAGCTTTGACCACCTTCTCCTGAACAGGTAGATCAGGGCTGACATTTAAGGCGTTATTTCTTTGCACACTTACAACAGAAGTGTTTGCTGGAGGAGAAGAACATTCAGGTTTTATGAGTTTACTTTCATTCTGATTATCACTTGGAGTTGAGCTCATCTGCATAAACATGTTCTTGATTTTGTGAACGCGGTTTCCATACGAGGCACGGCCTCGGGTGAGGTCACCTGGTGCTCCATTAGCGTTCGACTTTAAAGAAGCAGGCTTCGGGGAGATCTCTGGTTTCATCCCATCGAAAGAACATTTGATAGCATGGAAATCGGACTTGTAGGAATTTCTGTGTGGAGAAGCACTTCTTAGGTTCCTCTCCCCTTTCCCCTCTGTTTTCATCATTTTCGGATCACAAAAAAGGCCCGTCTCAGAAAATTTACAAATGTCACTCCCCTTTACACATGGACCACAGGGATCATAGGAATTAGGGCTGTGCAGGATTCATGGGAAATCCCAAGCAATGAATCATTCCCTCCACGCTCAGCTGTCTAATTTCATTGCTACAAGACAACCATCTGCTGAAAGAAAGAAGAGAAAAAAAAAAAAAAAAAGTGAACCGGTGGCCAAAACATTTTCCATGATCTTTTGTCACACACGTGTAAGCTTCTAGCAGAACTTCACTGAGGGTTGCACGCAAGAATCAAATTAATCTCTGCAAGAGGCATATTAAAGGGTAAGTTCACCTTTGTACACTTTTTTCCTAAATTCCAGCTCCCCTATGCACCAATAGAGCATTCATGTACTTTTACAAAAATATCAAAGCTTTCCATTAAATCTAGAGTCACTTACTTTTCTTGTCCAAATCCACATTTTCATTAGTAAGGTCTTCTTCCTAATCAGACTTTAGGTCTTGACACAGGAAGGCGTTGACCAGCTGACCTCATTAGCACACACCCTGCATCATGTACCCTCCCATTCCCAGCTGCACGTTTTTAAAATGAAATGCAAGCAATCAGTGATCATCCTTCTCACTAAATACACAACCAGATTGCATAGTGTATGGCAGAGGCGTTGCTAGGGGGGTGCGGCGCGCACCGGGTGACACCATCCCGATTAAAAAAAAAAAAAAAATTTAATTTTTTTTTACATTTTTTTTTAGCTGACGTGGGGGGGGGGGGTGTGCAGAGGTGCAGGCGGCTGTGTAATGTAAAAGGGGTGCAGTGATGCAGGGTGCTGTGTAATGTAAAAGGGGTGCAGAGGGCTGTGTAATGTAAAGGGGTCCAGAGGTGCTGTGTAATGTAAAGGGGTCCAGAGGTGCAGGGTGCTGTGTAATGTAAAGGGGTCCAGGGTGCTGTGTAATGTAAAGGGGTCCAGAGGTGCAGGGGGCTGTGTAATGTAAAGGGGTCCAGAGGTGCAGGGGGCTATGTGATGTAAAGTGGTGCAGGGTGCTGTGTAATGTAAAGGGGCCCAGAGGTGCAGGGTGCTGTGTAATGTAAAAGGGTCCAGAGGTGAAGGGGGCTGTGAGATGTAAAGGGGTCCAGTGACACAGGGTGCTGTGTAATTTTAAAGGGGTCCAGTGATGCAGGGGGCTGTGTAATGTAAAGAGGTCCAGAGGTGCAGGGGGCTGTGTAATGTAAAGGGGTCCAGTGATGCAGGGGGCTGTGTAATGTAAAGGGGTCCAGTGATGCAGTTGTGGAGAGGGGTACACAGTAGTAACAAAAATATATTGAAGGATGCAGAGGTATGCAGGGGGCACAGTGGGGTGTTTTTACATTTTAACGTGGGGGGTGCCAGATATCGCATCCGCCCCGGGTGCCAAATGCTCTAGGTACGCCCCTGGCCTATAGGCTCCTGAGATGTGAATTCCGGTTCTGGAGAAAGAGAGGTGGGGGGAGGGGACAAAGAAAAATGGAGAGAAAGAAGAAGGAATAGAACGAACAAGAAAGATGGATAGGGAGAGAGAGAAAAGGGGAAGAAAGGAGAACAGAGAGCAAACAGTAGGGTAAAAAATATTTGAACATTTTTATTGGGGGGGGGTGACACCATATTTTACCGCACCAGGTGACACCAACCCTAGTGACGCCACTGTTATATGGCCATCTTTATACAAGTACATAGGAGAGAGTGGACAGAAACACTCAGCTGTCAAGCCCCATTCATAACGCTGCATAGCGGGAACTCGCATTTCCACATGTATATTTTAGCTGGGGGGGGGGGGGCGTTTTGGAGCATTTTCACTCATCACACATAGGGAAGCCCATCCACCTGAATGGGCTGCCCTACACAAGCTTCAGTATTTTTATTTTTTGGAGCTTGGTGTTTGTTTTCTCTTACTGCAGTGCATTTCTGAAATGGAAGGAAACGCACAGTACAAAAAAGGTAAACATGGTCGGTTCAATTCTGTAGTTACTAAAGGATCAGTCTACACAAAACTACAATTTGTTATGTGTGTACGCACAAAAAATTGAATCACCCATAAAGTTTCCTGTAGGTAAGCACTTTTACCCAGAGCTGCTGGAATCTTATTCCAAATGCTGTAATCTCTAGAAAGTAGTTAAAATAATAATATTATTTATTATTATTAATAATCAAAGCCTAGTACACATGATGAGAACATTAGACGATTGATCATCCGTTTTTTTTGCATGCTCTCATATGAAAAAAACACAATAGGTTACTAAAGTTACAAAAATTCTCGTATGACAGAATACAACTTTGATGTCATGTGCTGTATTGTATTCTTTCGTTTCCCAGCATGTGTGGTCTTGCTCTTCTGTTTGTTTTTCAGATGAATACTCTACTGATTAAATGAAAATCGTTTTAGTATCGTATGATAAAAAATAGCGTTTGTCCCTTCATGATTGGCTCTCAAATTTGTAATGGTGTCAGATTATCGTACAATTGATTCGAAAGCGGCATTTTTCATCTGATTTTCTGATCATGTGAACTAGGCATTAGGCAGCTAAGTGAACCCAGGAACACATGCATTAGAATCTATACCAGGGATATGGAATTGGCAGACCTCCAGCTGTTGCAGCACTACAAGTCCCATGAGACATAGTAAGACTGACAGCCACAAGCTCGCAAAACGCTGTGCGATTGCCTGAACCGGTCCGCATGGGTGTTCACACTCATGCGATCAGATTCTGGTGCAGCAAAAAAAAAACGGCTGCTGCGCCATTTTGGTGCGGATGTGGTGTGAGTTGAACCATACAAAAACTAATGAGATTTACACTCAGTAAATGTAAACCTAGGCTCAGTCCTACAGGAAATGGTCACCAGGACAAATATATAAGGCAACCTTTTCAACACAGAGGAACCATTGAAATAACTTTCTGGCCTCAGGGAACCCCAGCTTAAAAAAAAAAAAAAAAAAAAAAAAAAAAAAAAAAAAAAAGGGACCATATCCACAACTCATGATAGTGCGATGGTCATTGGGAAGAATGCTCCTTACACTTGTGATGATTGGGACCAATTAACCCCTTACAGATACCTAAAAAGATCAATGGTGTCAGTGGGAACTTATCTGAGAGGCATTGCTCACCTGGTACCCTATGGAGGAATCCTCCTTTAGAATCCCTGATATAGAGTAAAAGACAATAAAAAAAAACCCTGATGGAGCTTCTAACCCCCTTATCACTGTATCTGGAAATTAATTTTTTGGTCTGGGCTTTAGACACATTTAAGAAAATAAAAAGTTATAAAAAGGTTTCATTATCAGAAAATTAACAAAATAAGTTCATAGAAAGAGTTGGTGCAGTGTAAGCCCACATTTACTGCCGCAGAACCCCTGGTCAAGCTGACAATTTTTCAATACAAATCGGTTTGGTTGCCAGAGTGACTGACAGCATTTTCTACACATCATTACCCCAGGCCTACATGCTTCCAGGCATACTACTACACATAATGGAGAAAATAAATGTCACTTTGTTTCCTTGCTAGTACCAAGCAGCTTTAAAAGAACCAATAAAGTTCAGGCTTAGAAAAGCCAACAAGTAGCCTGATAACTAAAAGTCCAAGCAAGACCTGCCCACCAGGGATATCGGAGCTGAACTCCGGGGGAAATAAAAATTCTCTCCTACAATGGCGACCCTCTTACACTGCAAGGGTTAAAGGCTCCTTTATGCCAAGGCTACCAAAGAAAAGAGACTTCTGATGTCCTAATACCTAGATCCTGCAGGCTCCTTCCACACTTGGCGACCAGCCCCTGCAGCCACTTCTCCAAGGCACTCCAATATCCTCACATACAATGCAGGGCGGTGCAGAGGGATCGGCCACAAGTCAGAGGGTCAGGGAACCTTGGCTGTCAGAGGAGCAAGGGAGAAGGTGAATAAAAGTCTTACTCATGGTACCTTAGGCATAAATGCTTGTGAACCCTTGCAGTGTAGGGAGGATTTTTGTGCCCCTTTGGATGAGTTCAGCTGCAGGGTGGGGCACGCCTCTGCTGCCTATGATTGGCTGCTTGCTTCGACAGCTGCACCGTGGGAGGGCTCAGCAGGGACTTGTGTCTAAATACGTCTGAGCTCCTCTCTAGTCTGTAGTAGGGACGGAGCTCCTCTCTAGTCTGTAGCAGTAGGGACGGAGCTCCTCTCTAGTCTGTAGTAGTAGGGACGAGGGCTCCTCTAGTCTGTAGTGGCACTAGGGACGGAGCTCCTCTCTAGTCTGTAGTAGTAGGGACGGAGCTCCTCTCTAGTCTGTAGTAGTAGGGACGGAGCTCCTCTCTAGTCTGTAGTAGTAGGGACGAGGGCTCCTCTAGTCTGTAGTGGCACTAGGGACGGAGCTCCTCTCTAGTCTGTAGTAGGGACGGAGCTCCTCTCTAGTCTGTAGTAGTAGGGACGGAGCTCCTCTCTAGTCTGTAGTAGTAGGGACGGAGCTCCTCTCTAGTCTGTAGTAGTAGGGACGAGGGCTCCTCTAGTCTGTAGTGGCACTAGGGACGGAGCTCCTCTCTAGTCTGTAGTAGGGACGGAGCTCCTCTCTAGTCTGTAGTAGTAGGGACGGAGCTCCTCTCTAGTCTGTAGCAGTAGGGACGGAGCTCCTCTCTAGTCTGTAGTAGTAGGGACGAGGGCTCCTCTAGTCTGTAGTGGCACTAGGGACGGAGCTCCTCTCTAGTCTGTAGTAGTAGGGACGGAGCTCCTCTCTAGTCTGTAGCAGTAGGGACGGAGCTCCTCTCTAGTCTGTAGCAGTAGGGACGGAGCTCCTCTCTAGTCTGTAGCAGTAGGGACGGAGCTCCTCTCTAGTCTGTAGCAGTAGGGACGGAGCTCCTCTCTAGTCTGTAGCAGTAGGGACGGAGCTCCTCTCTAGTCTGTAGCAGTAGGGACGGAGCTCCTCTCTAGTCTGTAGCAGTAGGGACGGAGCTCCTCTCTAGTCTGTGGCACTAGGGACGGAGCTCCTCTCTAGTCTGTAGCAGTAGGGACGGAGCTCCTCTCTAGTCTGTGGCACTAGGGACGGAGCTCCTCTCTAGTCTGTAGTAGTAGGGACGGAGCTCCTCTCTAGTCTGTAGTAGGGATGGAGCTCCTCTCTAGTCTGTAGTAGTAGGGACGGAGCTCCTCTCTAGTCTGTAGCAGTAGGGACGGAGCTCCTCTCTAGTCTGTAGCAGTAGTAGGGACGGAGCTCCTCTCTAGTCTGTAGCAGTAGTAGGGACGGAGCTCCTCTCTAGTCTGTAGCAGTAGTAGGGACGGAGCTCCTCTCTAGTCTGTAGCAGTAGTAGGGACGGAGCTCCTCTCTAGTCTGTAGCAGTAGTAGGGACGGAGCTCCTCTCTAGTCTGTAGCAGTAGTAGGGACGGAGCTCCTCTCCAGTCTGTAGCAGTAGTAGGGACGGAGCTCGTCTGTAGTAGTAGGGACGGAGCTCCTCTCTAGTCTGTAGTAGTAGGGACGGAGCTCCTCTCTAGTCTGTAGTAGTAGGGACGGAGCTCCTCTCTAGTCTGTAGTAGTAGGGACGGAGCTCCTCTCTAGTCTGTAGTAGTAGGGACGGAGCTCCTCTCTAGTCTGTAGTAGTAGGGACGGAGCTCCTCTCTAGTCTGTAGTAGTAGGGACGGAGCTCCTCTCTAGTCTGTAGTAGTAGGGACGGAGCTCCTCTCTAGTCTGTAGTAGTAGGGACGGAGCTCCTCTCTAGTCTGTAGTAGTAGGGACGGAGCTCCTCTCTAGTCTGTAGTAGTAGGGACGGAGCTCCTCTCTAGTCTGTAGTAGTAGGGACGGAGCTCCTCTCTAGTCTGTAGTAGGGATGGAGCTCCTCTCTAGTCTGTAGTAGTAGGGATGGAGCTCCTCTCCAGTAGTAGGGACGGAGCTCCTCTCTAGTATGTAGTAGTAGGGACGGAGCTCCTCTTTAGTAGGGACGGAGCTCCTCTCTAGTCTGTAGCAGTAGGGACGGAGCTCCTCTTTAGTCTGTAGTAGGGACGGAGCTCCTCTCTAGTCTGTAGCAGTAGGGATGGAGCTCCTCTCCAGTAGTAGGGACGGAGCTCCTCTCTAGTCTGTAGTAGGGACGGAGCTCCTCTCTAGTCTGTAGTAGTAGGGATGAGCTCAGACTTGTTCAGATCTTAGTTTAAACTTACCCAAGTGATCCCGCCAGGCCGCTGTCACCCGCCAATCAGACATTCCCCTCCCAGAATCACTTCCCCAAGAGGCCCTGGGAATACCTCCACCGCTATGATTGGCCCAGTACAAACGTCCTGGCGGGATCGCTCGGGTGGGTTGGGACAAACGGAAAACGCCTGATCCCTACTCTGCACTCCCACACAGCGAGATGTCACCCGCCGGTCGCTATGGAAATGACAGATCGTTGTGTGGAGACTAGCCCAGAATGACAGGCGGACTGTTGTTGGCGATTCTGACAAATCTTATTGGTTGAGCCGCTCATCTGCCACCAGTGGCCCCCAGCAGGCCACCCTCCTCTGGGGACCCCATAAAACATTCCTGGTCCTATAAGGAGGGGTGAGGGGGTGTGCATTCCTCCAGGGAAGACTCCCTCACCCCGGGATCCTCCATAAACACCCTCCAAAGTACAATAGAAGGTGGCCCGGCCGGGTGAGCTGACACACACACCCCAATATGTGTCCCGGACCCCGGAGAAGTATCGGGAACCGAGCCGGGAGTCCCCCTCCTCCTCCACACACAAAGAACTCGGCGCCTCGTCCGCCTCACAACATGCGTGAAACTTCTCCAACTACCTGAACTCTCCTCCGTCCTCCCCCCCGCCAAGGTGCGCTCGTTGGATCCGTCCCGTACAAGAGCCTCCGCCTGGGAACAGTCCAAACTGCGAGCCGGGGGGAGTCTTCGGTACCAATGAGTGGTCCTTGCGCTCCCTTTCACCGAGCCGCCATCACTTTTTTTCCCTCCTCCTCCCCGGGGCTCCGTCTCCTTCTTCCTCCTCGTTCTTCCCAAATAACTGCGAAGTGCGAGCCCAGCGCGCACACGCCGTCCCTAGCCAATCAAGGGCCCTTAGGAGAGGCGCGCTCCCGCACCGGAGCTGCGGCGTGCCTGCGCTGGATAGATAAGGGAGAGGGACAGTGAGGGGCGAGCGCAGGACTTCCCAGGGCGCGCTCCCTGCATTCTCTCTAGGGAAGGCCTGGGTGCGTGCACGGGAAGCCTCAAGTTTGAGCCCGGAGCTCCATGCGGCTTCCTCGGCTATAGAGAAGTGAGAGTGGCCACCTACCGTCCTCATATCACCGGGGTGGGGAGTTCCAGGGGATCCAGACTCCCTCCCTGGAGAGGAAACCACTTCACAACATTGCACCCCCAATATTTGTTAAAGTATTTCTCAAGGAAAACTTTTATTCATGTCAGTAAAAGTGTAGAGGAGAGTTATAACCCCTGTCAGGTATTTCTGCTATCTATGTCCCATTGGGGGAATTTTCCTGACACTTCCTGTACCATATCCCCAACAGGAAGTGAGAGGAAATGCCTCCAAAGTGAGGAAATCCCTGGTTGTCACCAGAACTAGTGTCCCATTGGAAGATTTCACCCTGCATTGACATAATTTTATATAAATATAAATATAAATATATATATATATATATATATATATATTTAACCTTTTCATGACTAAGCCTATTTCTGACATTTGTTTCTTACAAGTTAAAATCCATGGCCCGGATTCAGGTAGATTTGCCCCTTATTTACGGAGGCGCAGGGCAGCGTTTTTGCCCTGCGCCCCCGCAAATTTACTGCGCTACCCGCGATTCACGGAGCAGTAGCTCCGTAAATTGCGTGTGCGCTGTGTAAACTTGCCCTGCGTAAGGGCGCCAAATGTAAATGATCCCGTAGGGGGCGGGAATCATTTAAATTAGGCGAGCTCCCGCGCCGAGCGTAGAGCGCATGCTCCGTCTGGAAACTTTCCCGACGTGGATTGCGGCAAATGACGTCGCAAGGACGTCATTTGCTTCAAAGTGAACGTGAATGGCGTCCAGCGCCATTCACGAATCACTTACGCAAATTATGTAAAATTTGAACGTCGCAACGCGGGAACGACGGGTATACTTTAGCATTGGCTGCCCCTGCTATTAGAAGGGGCAGCCTTACGCTAAACACGCCGTACGGAAACGACGTAAATTGCGTACGCAGGGCTCGCGCAACATTGTGAATCGGTGTTAGTATGCAATTTGCAATTTGCCATGAATAAGCACTAAGTCAGTGCGAAACGTTGGTTATCCTCCTGTTTCCGTTGCTGTGATCTGGTATGTTTTGCTGTTCGTTTAAATAAAGACAACCTGTTTGGTTTGGAGTGCGGCCATCCATCCTTCATTTCACGCCCGTGTTTTTAAAAATATATATATTTTTGATCACTTTTCTTGTTGTCACAAGGAATGTAAGCATCCCCTGTGACAGTAATAGGTGGTGACAGGTACTCTTTATGGAGGAATAATGCGTCTAAAAGACCCCGAATCTCTCCTTTGCACTTCAAAGTATTCAGATCACCAAAAGCGGCGATTCTGAATACTGTGGGGCAGATCCACAAAGAAAGTACGCCGGCGTATCTACTGATACGCCGGCGTACTTTCAAATTTCCCGCGTCGTATCTTTGTTTTGAATCCTCAAAACAACATACGACGGCATCTGGGTTAGATCCGACAGGCGTACGTCTTCGTCCGCCTTCGGATCTTAGATGCAATTCTTCGGCGTCCGCTGGGTGGCGTTCCCGTCGTTTTCCGCGTCGAGTATGCAAATTAGCTATTTCCGACGATCCACGAACGTACGAGCGGCCGTCGCATTCTTTTACGTCGTCTCTAGTCTGCTTTTTCCGGCGTATAGTTAAAGCTGCTATTTGGTGGCGTACGCAATGTTAAGTATGGCCGTCGTTCCCGCGTCGAATTTTAAAATTGTTATTTTATTTGCGTAAGTCGTCCGTGAATGGGGCTGGACGCCATTTACGTTCACGTTAAACCAATGACGTCCTTGCGACGTCATTTAGCGCAATGCACGGCGGGAAATTTTAGGGACGGCGCATGCGCAGTTCGTTCGGCGCGGGGACGCGCTTCATTTAAATGAAACACGCCCCCTACTCACCGTTACGCCGCGAGAGATAGACTACGCCGCCGTAACTTACGGCGCAAATTCTTTCTGGATTCGAACCAAACACAAGTAAGTTATGACGGCGTAGCATATCTCAGATACGATGCGCCGGGGCAGATCTTTGTGGATCTGCCCCTGTATATTTTTTTTTAAACCGGTGCCATTGGCAGCCGAGTAAACTGGAAGTAACGTTGTGACATGGCTTCCATGTTTACATACAGACCAGCTTTGTGCCAGTCTGTCTCTAGGCACCGGAAGTAGCACATCGCGGGTCGGGTCTCCTGGTGGGACGGGAGGCCCGGTAAGAGCAGCAGGGGGGGGTGTCCCGCTCCTCCGGTATAACAGCCGAGCTGCTTTTAGCCACATTGGTTGTTATCCATGGAAAGCCGACCGCCCGCTCTAAAAAACGGTACCAGGATGATGACTGCAGCTCCCAGTATAACCCCCTAAAGCAGAGGCCGCATATATGCGTACGGTCGGCGCGAAGGGGATATATATGTATATACACACACACACAGTGCCTTGAAAAAGTATTCATACCCCTTGAAATTTTCCACATTTAGTCATGTTACAACCAAAAACATAAATGTATTTTATTGGGATTTTATGTGATAGACCAACACAAAGTGGCAGATAATTGTGAAGTGGAAGGAAATTGATAAATAGATTTCATTCCAGGATGGGATGAGAGCAGAAAACGGCTCAGACACAAGCAAAGCAGCAGCCACTGGTATCGGGGTAGCGGTCCTGACTTCTGAAGGCAGCACAGAGAGGGGGACGCTCTCTTGCTTCTTTGCTACCCATTCACAGACAACTCGCTCTGCAGTGAAGATGGGCACCAACGCATCTCATGTTTCTTATTCTTTTGGGACTGGTATGGAGGAGAGAAAAGGAGAGACCACTGCCCCTGCTGCCCCAGCTGCAAAGCAAGACTCCCGGGTATGCTTAGTAGCACACAGTGCTAATACCGTGTTTCCCTCGAAAATAAGGCCTATCCCGATTTTCTGGAAAGGCTGCAATATAAGCCCTACCCCAAAAATAAGCCCTAGTGTGAAGTGCTTGTATGTATAGTGTATACACTACTCCGTTGCAGTAGTGTATAGTGTAGACCGTGTGTGTCAATTGTGCCAAGTACCTTCAGAATACAGGTGCTCTGCGATCAGCTGATCTTCTCTCTCTCCCCCCCACAGTGTTCGGAGCAGGGAGGAGAGGTTCGGCAGGCTAAGGAAGTGGCAAACTGCACACCGAGATGTCAGCGAGGGATTTCAGCCCCCCTACCTGTGCAGAGCTCCGGCAGGCAAAGCAAGTGAGGAGCTGCACTCAACTAATCTCTCCCTCTCCAAGATGTCAGCGGGGGATCTCGGGCCCCCCTTCCTCTGCAGACCTCCGGCGTGTCACAGGCAATATAAGAAGGTATGTGGCACTACATCTCAGCAGGCAGCAGTTTTGCATTGTGTGATACCAACATTCTGCAAGCACTTTTACACAGGGGATTCGTGACAGGCAGGTAGGGAGAGACACAGCACATGGCATCATAAGACCTACCCCGAAAATAAGCCCTATTGTGTCTTTTGTTGTCAAAATTAATATAAGACCCAGGCTTATTTTCGGGGAAACACGGGTAACTAAAATTGTGAAAAATAATGAAAAAAATATATATAATAAAAATAAAAAAAATATTGACACCACCTACTGCCCTACTGAGTGACACTGTCCACTTTTAAGGTAGGCTAAGTTTATGTTCTTAAGTTTGTTTTATTATATTTTTCAAAATTATCCTCACTATTTAGTAAGGCCTTGCTAGTTAATTTCTTTAAGAAAAAAAAAAATGTGCCAATCTATTGATCTATTTCATGTTGTTCATGTAGATCTCTGTGATACATTTGCCTATATGTCTCAGTTTACTGCTCCCTGCTAGCCAGGTTATTGATGTGCTAATGTCCCCTCACTATTTCTAAAGGTTAATTGATCTATTGTGTTGTGTGAAGGAGAGCTGGGTTTAAGTGGCTTGTGTTAATTATTCTGATTGCTTCATTGTGGTAATTATCTCTCTATATGCGGGGTCGAGCGGTCTGGTTGATGTATTCAGTACAGCTAGTGCTCAGCGTCATGGATGTCATTGTCTAAAGAAAATGTGTTTCAGCATCGGCCCCGTCGTGTCTACCTACTCATCTGTATGGAAGCCCCAGTGTGAGGGGGGCGGAGATTTGTCATTGTAACAGTTTTGGAAATGACATATAAGCTGTGTGTTATAACATTAAAGTCTGTGTTGTTCAAGCAGTAAGCTGGTCTCATGTGTGGCTTTCTGGGCGATTCCAGGGATATCCCTCCTCGTGGAATATTGGGGTGATTTTCGTTATGGGAAGAAGGGAACGTTGACGGGGATATCATACCGATACCGTCACAATTGGTTGGTAGCAGTGGGATTTTTCCCTTCTATTCCCCTTCACACCCGGATTCCAAGCAGACACTGGAAGAACTACTGGAAGTTCGTGGAAGGATTGCTAGCAACAAAACCAAGCGGGTCATCATAGCAGAATCAATGGAGCTAGACCAGGAGGACGGGATTGCAGCAACGCCAGCAGTACAAGAGATGGAGACACCAGTGATTCAGGAGGAGGAATCGCCAGCCAACAAGCTAATGAGAGAGAAGCTAGCGTGGTTCGGCCCGAACCCAACGCCGGATGTGGTACTGAAAGTGATGGACCTGTTAGCGAAGGAGGCTAAAGAAATAAGGGACGCAGAACTACAGTTAAAACTGGCAGCAGTCCAACAAGCAGCCGCACATTCTCCAAACAGTGAGTACAGCACAGCAGACGCAAGGAAGATTCCGTTTAGCGCTTTTAAAGCTTTTGATGAAAAGGACTGTGAGATTGATAACTTCCTGGCGGATTTTGAGCGACAATGTAACCTGCACCGAATAGCTAGAGGAGACTGGGTTGCAATATTGTCAGGCAAACTGTCAGGCAAAGCTTCTGATGCTTTCCGGACCGTGCCAGATCAGGATATTCATAGCTACGCCCGGGTTAAAGAAGTGCTCCTGGCTCGTTATGCAGTAACCCCAGAGTCCCACCGACAGAAGTTCAGGGACTCACGCAAAACCACGAAAGACTCTTATGCGGAATGGGCCAATTGTCCCGGTCGGCCTCTAACTGGGCTAACAGCAGCCAGGCCACCACCGCAGAGGACATTTTGCAACTAATGCTCCTGGAGCAATTTTACAATCACATCCAGACGGACGTCAAAGATTGGGTGAGAGATCGCAGGCCCATGACTCTACCAGAGGCCGCGAAGTTGGCGGATGAATATGCAGATACTCGCAAGACGAACCAGGTCACACCACAGGAACAACCTCCACCACAAACGGTGCCCTCACACCCACCAACCGCTAGATACCAACCTCCTAACAGACCGGTGACATCTAGCCCTCGCTATCATCGCCAGGAGGGCAACGAACAACGCTGCTTCCGGTGCAAACAGCTGGGTCACTTCAAGCAGAATTGCCCCATGAATGACAACACCAGGTCAAATTGGTCTCAACCTGGGTACCGCCCACCAGCAGCAGCCCATTGTGTAGACTCGGCTTGGGATCCAAAGGAGCTGGGTCAGGAAGAACCATCGGGCACCCCTTACGAAGCCCTCATGGTACAATCTGTTATTACGGACAACAGGGAACACCATTGTCAGCTGGTCATGGGCGACAGCCCTGAGCCGGAAGGGCCCTGGAGGGAGCTGGGCAGAAAGAGGCACCGCCGGCCACCCTTCAAGAAGAAGAGGTCCTGGAAGCCGTATAACAAGCTGACCTGGGAGGAGAAGAAGCGACTGGAGGAGAGGGAGTCGCAGCGGGCGTCCCAGATGCGTGCCGAGATGTTCGCCAAGGGCCCACCGGTGGCCCCTTACACCACCACCCAGTTCCTGATGATGAAGGACCACGTGGAGAGCCTGCAGGACATGAGCAAGCAGGAGCTGATCCGTGAGTACATAGAGCTGGAGGAGTGCATAAGCCGCATGGAGGAGGAGAACAACCACCTGAGGTCACAGCAGCATGAACTGGAGATGGAGCTGGAGAAGCTCCAAGAGGAGAACCGGCGGCTGCGGAGGGAGCAGGGGGTGGCTGACCTTATGGGGCTCTGATTCCCCTCCCCCCCCCCCCGGACTCTGAGCACCAGTGCTACAGCATTTCAACAAATATAACTTTTTCTTTTTATGAATCTCCTGGGATTGTCACTTCAGAGCCATAACCTGCCCCCTCCCATAGCGGGACACCTAGACGGCGGCGCACAGACCCATTCGCTGTCTTCACACTGACTTCTGGTGACTTTGCAGATCGCACAAAGACTTGGGGACTGACCGGCGTGTGATCTGACGACCCGGTGACATACCTGAGTCTGAAGCAGTTGCCAAGGGAGGTCAGTCATGCCAAACGGAGTTAACCTCTGACTAATAGCTCTGAACCCGTCAACCCTACTGGACCAGGGAAGGTCCAACCGGGTTTGCCGGAGCAGGGAGCAAAAGGGGGGCCATTGTGATACATTTGCCTATATGTCTCAGTTTACTGCTCCCTGCTAGCCAGGTTATTGATGTGCTAATGTCCCCTCACTATTTCTAAAGGTTAATTGATCTATTGTGTTGTGTGAAGGAGAGCTGGGTTTAAGTGGCTTGTGTTAATTATTCTGATTGCTTCATTGTGGTAATTATCTCTCTATATGCGGGGTCGAGCGGTCTGGTTGATGTATTCAGTACAGCTAGTGCTCAGCGTCATGGATGTCATTGTCTAAAGAAAATGTGTTTCAGCATCGGCCCCGTCGTGTCTACCTACTCATCTGTATGGAAGCCCCAGTGTGAGGGGGGCGGAGATTTGTCATTGTAACAGTTTTGGAAATGACATATAAGCTGTGTGTTATAACATTAAAGTCTGTGTTGTTCAAGCAGTAAGCTGGTCTCATGTGTGGCTTTCTGGGCGATTCCAGGGATATCCCTCCTCGTGGAATATTGGGGTGATTTTCGTTATGGGAAGAAGGGAACGTTGACGGGGATATCATACCGATACCGTCACAATCTCCATCTATCAAAGGTTGCCTACCCGATTCGTTACAGCACAAGCTGATTTTTGGGAAGGGGGGGGGGTGGGGTGTCCCTGAATGGTAGTTTGGAAATGTGGTCACCCTACCATTACCCTGTGTAGGTAATTCAGTAAACTCAGAAGGCATGTCCCGGTCCCTCTGAGTTTCTGGTTTCACCTACACAGGGGGACAGGGTAAGCCCTTTACCCCAGCAGCTCACTCTCTGCTCAATCTCCTTACCCAGCCCAGTAGAGCCCCTCCCTCCTGAAAATCAGAGGGCCCGTCCAGGCCTAGCCCCCAGAGTTTGCTCTTCTACATACAAGCCAATCAGGAATATCTTAGTCAACAGTAGAAGCAGGGGTGGTAGTGGGGGGCCCAGGTCAACTTTTGCATGGAGGCCCATAAGCTTCAATTTGCATCTCTGTCCAACCTGGTTGCTTGGTTCTGACAGTGGAGGACCTTTCCCCTGGCTGTAGATCACTTGTCAGCTACTTCTGCCTCATCAGGGGTGGGTTCTTTGATCTGCTGAGGGAGGGAAGGAGATACATGTATCTTTCCTGGAGCATCTAAAAACCCAAGGAGTTGTCAGAAATAAGTTAAAGGGGCCTGTGCCTGCATCTGAGCATGGTGAGTTAATAGGGCAAAATAAAGGGGTAACCTAAAACGACGCTCCACCCAAAAATGGAACTTCTGCTTTAAGTGCTGGTGACCCCCTGACATGCCACATTTGACATGTAATTTTTTCGGTGTGGGGGAGGGGGTACACTGTTTTTACAAGCACCCAGCTCCCACTTCCTCTCCTGGTGCCGCTGTGCCGGAAGGAAAATTACCTCTCCCCCTCCCTACCTGCAACCTTCTGGGACACGTCACAGGTCCCAGAAGATTGCTCCAGCCATTCACAGAACGCAGAGTGGCTCGCACATGCGCAGTGTGTGCCCGGCTATGCACCCACAGTTAGAATGCCGGCGCCGCTGAAAGGAGGGGGAGAGGAACGGGGCTTTGTGCGCCGGCATTGCTGGACCGTGGAACAGGTAAGTGTCTGATTATTAAAAGTCAGCAGCTACACTTTGAAATGGGTGGAACTCCGCTTTAATCCTCCCTTTGTAGCAGCATATACTTATCTCTCCCTCATATGTTAAACAGGAAATGAAAGAAAGAAAGAAAATGTATAGTCCACTGCTTTTACATTTTCACAGCAGTAAAGTGACACCCACAGCTTATAAAAATAGTGATTGAAATATTCCCATCATACTAGAAGAAAGCATTGTTAAATACCTTGAGATCATGCATACTACATGTACTAGCAAACATTACCAAATTGGGTTCATAATATGACATTTTCTCGTTGTCGTAAGGTTGGCATATTATTGGTTGACTGTTACTATATGTACTATATGCATGAAATACAGGTTGCCATGGCAGAGGAAAGCTAATGCAAGCCGCTACAAATCTGGGAAATAGAACTTTTGCAGAATATTAAGTATGACCTGTGGAGTTCCAATATGCAGGCGGATTAATGCTGCAGTATGAACAGCATGCCACACTAATTTAGCTGGTTAAAATTCTACTACATTATCAGTAATAAAGCATGGGCTAAGATGCTAGCAACAAGTTTATTTAGTAAGAAGATACTGTAAGTGCAATGGTCATGTGCAGTAACCCACATCAACTACTTAGCGTGCAGAAAATCTAAGGCCCCGTTCACCAGGGATATTTCAATAGCATCATGGGCCCCTGGGCAAAGGGGGCCCTACCAGTCTGCCCCAATTACACAACTACTCTCAAGAAATTAAGTATAAGTAATTATTAGAAGAATTAAACATAAACATACAGTATGTTTTAGTACTTTCAATAAAATCTAATTTAAACAATAAAAAACATGCCAATAATCAACGGCTACTCAACATAAATGTCTAAACAAATGTAAGGGGTTAGCTCGGTAGCGGGGTGTGTGACCCCCTGGATGGATTCACTACACACTGAATTTATACAGACTGGCAGTCGAAGATGGTTGAAAACAAAGATTTTGGTTTATTCTTCCATCTTGCTGGAAACAAGTGCAAGCATCCAAACAGCATAAACAAAATCAAACATAAAATAAACCCTGGCCACTTTGGGCGTCTACCTTCCACACAGGAACCTTTCTAAGGAGTCTGGCACAGCCTAGTGCTGTGCAGACACTGCTGGTCATACAGCAGAAAAACAATAGTCTTTTGATTTTTGTCACACAGAAAAATCAAACACCTCCTCACCTCCTCAGAAGACTTTCAGCTACTGCCCTCTTCCACTCAGAAAGCCTCAGGATGCAGCAATTCAGTGGTAATCCTCTGGATTACTTATATAGGCCTTAATTGCCTCATTCTGAACAGCTGACGTTTTTTTAATGCCCTTAGACCTTTTCTGGCTACATCTGCAGCCGACGCCTAATAACAATTGGTGTATTGTCTAAACAAGGCAGAAATGTATCTCCCATCTGTGACACCACCCACAGATGTACCTGACTTCCTGTCACACAAAATAAAAAGTCAGTGGCACAGAGGACAAGGCATCAGAAGGGCAGAGTATGCAATCAGAGGTGCAAGAAAAGGAGGGCATTGTACAGGTGTGCAGTAGGGCACAGTACAGCGGTCAGGAGGGCACAGTACAGGGGATGGGGTAAGAAGGCACCATATTGAGAGGGGGCAGGAGGGCACAGTACAGGTGAAGCAGGAGGGTACAGTACAGAGGGCGTCAGGAGGGTACAGTACAGTGGTCAGGAGGGCACAGTACAGGGGGGGGCAGGAGGGTGCAGTACAGTGGGGGAAGAAGGGCACAGTACAGGGGGGGGCAAGAGGATACAGTACCGGGGGGTCTGCAGGGTACAGTACAGCGATCAGGAGGGCACATAACAGTGGGCAGGAGGGTACAGTATAGGGTACAGTGGTGTATAACACAATAATGGTCTCCTCAAGCAGAGCAGCACAAGGAAGCTGCTGTCACAGATCTTACCTGTTCTAGCACTCTGTTAGTGGGCTAAATATACAATCCAAAGTGCCATCTCCCACCTCTATATCCCCTCCGCAGTTTTCGGCGCTCTTCCAGGTTTTTTGCTGTGGTTAAGGGAGAACCCTGGGTGCAGGGCATTCTACTGCTGCTGCTTGTGTGGGCAGAATGTGTACTGCTCCGATCACATGGGAGAAATAGAAGAGGAGGGCTGGCAGAAAATGGACACATCCCACCCACACAAGCAACAGCACTAGCCTTGGGGGGTTCTTCCTTAACATCTAAAAAGCACCAGAAAATTGCAGGGGGTACCAGGGCAGTGCCCAGGTGTACTCATGCATTAAGACAGCCCTGACGTTAATGCCTGAGAGATTTGATGTTTCACTAGAAGCATTTCAATGCTTGACACTAGGATTACCATTCTATTCAATGGTGCTGTTCAACACTGAGGTTGGATTTTCTTAAAAGCTTGAAGCCCATCACTCGAAACAGTGTATGATTTTCTTATGGGACATACTGTAGTCGCATGTTTTGGCCCCAGTAGACTTTAATAGAGGTGCCTGAAAACAGCCTAGACATGCATTTCAAGCATGTTTTTCAAGCCTAGTACCTAACTTTTTACTCGCTAAGCCTTAAAAATGCACAAGCCTGAAACACACCAAACAGAGCAAAAAAAATCTGTGTAAACGCAAAAAAAACACAAAAATAAGAAAATACGCCGAAGTGTGAATGAGACCTAAATACACCTAAGACCTATTTTTGATATGGGATAATTTTGGGTCTAGTTTAAGCATTTAATCCTTTACTTCTTAGCTATTACAAGTTGCTCTTAAAGGCATAGTCCACTTAAAAAAAATAAAAATAAATACAGTCACATTAGTGAAAGACTGAATATGCATTATCACGTTTTTTGGCATTTGCAAAGCATTGCAACCATAATCGGTGTATCAGGGGTATTGCAGACTATTCCTCCATCCCCAGGTCTATACCAAGGTACAGATCTTTTGGTTATGGGGCTAGAGCAGGGGTCTCCAAACTGCGGCCCGAGGGCCATATGTGGCCCTTCTCTAGCTTCTATCCGGCCCTTGGGGCACTATTCCTTCCACTGATATGAGGCACTATTCCTCCAACAAACAGCAACAATGGGGCACTCTTTCTTCCACTGATACCAATGATGGGATACTATTCCTTCTATTAATAGGGGCACTACCCCTCCTATTGACCACCAATCCTAAGGCCATATTTATTCCCAATGATGCCAATTTTTTGCCCCTGGAGACCCCTGGGCTAGAGGAAGTAAACAATGGACTATAAATGTGGTAAGAGCACTGCATTTGTCCTGGAGAAAAGTGGCATTTGTAGTCTCTTCATTAATAGATTCAGTGAATGGCTTTATGAATGAACGATACTGCTATGTGGACAGAGTCACACACAGCTGTGCTAAATTCAAATGAATACATGGTTTTCCAGGTAGAAGAACCCCGCCATTCAGGTAAATGCCCCCATAGTGTGAGGGAGAGGGCTGGTTAGTGTTACAGTATTTCATATTACACCCTAAATATGGAAAGGTGGGCTATTCTTTTAAATCAAGTGCATCTATAAGGGTAAGCCACTTGTTCAGAATGAGGAACAATTTTTACAGAACTCTTTACGGGGCAGTTTTATGTGCTTGTATACATAAAACTGCCAGGTGAAGCGTTCTAATGCATTCATAAATGGGCTAATCATGTGCCACATGTCCTTATGTACTGGATCATCCAATCAGAGTGAATGTTCAGAGGGGCTAAGTATGGACAGGCTAAACAGTCTAAAGTCAGTATCAGATTGGTTCAAGGATATTAGAAAAAAGATAGCTGAGAGTAAGCAGAGGGCCAAGGCTTCTGGGAGGAAGCAGTGTAAAGCAGAAGACAAGAGAATCAAGGTCAAGCCAATGTATTGTAACCAAATAATCCTACAAGACAAGCATCAGAGCCAAAACATACAAGTGGATACAACATTATGGAAGTGGAAACTGGTCATTGTTAGGGAAAATATTAAGACAAGATGATTTCATGAACAAAGATAGATTAGGTTCCCATGCAGGACGATGGAACAAACACTGAAAAAGTGTACCTTAGAGCCAAACTGTAGTCTACAACAGGCCAGAGTCAGGAAAACACAATAGAATGGCGCAAAATGGTGCCCTTATACTCAGGTGCACAACCATAAATGAGGGGACTATGCAATAAACTGATAATTGTTTATGAAAAGTTCATAAACAGACCATTTCATCTGTCTTCTTTGTGATTGTATAACCAAACTTCGAAATCTGGAGACCCTTTAAAGCTATAACTGGCC
The DNA here is from genome assembly GCF_905171775.1 of Rana temporaria. NCBI lineage: Eukaryota > Metazoa > Chordata > Amphibia > Anura > Ranidae > Rana > Rana temporaria. The sequence continues at coordinate 165,859,380 of NC_053494.1, read as the reverse complement.
AATAGCTGATATCCAAAAGCTTAGCTATCACACATATACTAACACTAGGGAACATCAAACCAGCAGAGAAGCATAGAAACTGAGATGGAGATAAAGGGCGAGATTCACGTAGCTCAGCGGATCTATAGATCCGCTCGATCTACGTGAATTAAGATCCGCTCCCGCAAGTTTAGGAGGCAAGTGGCTAATTCACAAACCACTTACCTCCAAACTTGCGACGGCGGATCCTAAATCCCCCGGCGGAATTCAAATTCCGCGGCTAGGGGAGTGTACTATTTAAATCAGGCGCGTTCCCGCGCCGATTTAAATGCGCATGCGCCGTCCGGGGAATTTCCCGGCGTGCATTGCTCCCACTGACGTCGCTAGGACGTCAGTGGTTTCGACGCTTACGTAAACGACGTCCATCCGTATTCTAGAACGACTTACGCAAACGACGTTAAAATTTTTTAATTCGACGCGGGAACGTCGGCTATACTTAACATTGGCTGCGCCTGATGAAAGCAGGGGAAAGTATACGACGGGTACGCCGCTACGGAAACGTCGTAAGAAGACTGCGTCGGGTCCGCGTACGTTCGTGAATTTGCGTATCGGCGCCATTTTTAAATTGAAAAAAAGATCCGACAGTGTAACACAGTTACACCTGTCAGATCTTAGCCCTATCTATGCGTATCTGATTCTATGAATCAGGCGCATAGATAGGACCAGTGTAATTCAGAGATACGATGGTGTATCTGTAGACACCGTCGTATCTCTTTGTGAATCTGGCCCAAAGAGTTGGTTGGGGGGTGGGGGGGGGCACAAACAATCAAGCAAGATGTTAACAAGGAGCCAGTAAGTGCCCAAAAGATGCATGCCCTCCAGCCAATCATCCAATAGATTATTACATCATGGATGAATAACAAATCTCTAACCGAGTGTCCAGTTTACAGCAACCAAAGGTGCAAGCATAAATGCACTGAGGTTTATCAGGGGAGGGGGGACACAGACAGTCAAACAGGGTATGGAGAAAGAGCCAGCAACTTCTCAAAAGGTTCCACGACCCCTAGTCAGTCGGTCACTACATTGCACCATAGACGACTGATGAATCTCTGAGAGTCCAGATTACAGCAACAAAAGGTGAACATTATCACCTACTGAATTGACAATTGTCCACATGTATATCATAGTCTTTACATTTGTCATTAACACAGTGACAATTGGGATAGAATGGAGTGTATTGGACTGAAGGGACAAAAGCAGTTCAGGGACAGCTTAGGGTAAGAGGAGGCAGCACAGGATCATTATGCCCATTCAACATAACATTATGACCACTCACCTAATATTGAGTAGGTACTTTTTTCCCACCAAAACAGCCCTGATCCATCAAGTCATAGGCTCCATTAGACAAAGCATCAGACTGCCTCCTCCAGCTTGCCTTCTTCCCATAGAACATCCTGGTGCCATCTCTTCCTCAGGTAAGTGGCGCACACTCACCTGGCCATCCACATGATGTAAAAGAGAAAACATGATTAATCAGATCAGGCCACTTTCTTCCATTGCTCTATGGTTTAGTTTTTATGCTTACCTGTCCTTTGTAGGCTCTTTTGGCTGTGGTCAGCATGGGCACCCTGACTGGTCTTACGCAGCCCCATATGCAACAAACTGCGATCCACTGTGTGCTCTGACACCTTTCTATCGGAACCAGCATTAACCATGGGCGTCCGCAGGTAGGGGCAAGGGGGGTCAAGTGCCCCCACTGGAATCAGGGATCAGATAGGTACATTCAGCACAGTGGTGTCACTATGGTGGTGAGGGCAGCCAGCGGGGTGACACCATCAAGGTGCTGTCAAGTCCTCCATCAGTGTAGTGTGACTGTGGGTTATTTTCCCCGCTCAGTCCAGCAGAAAACTCGGCAGCGCTGTGACAGGAGAAAGGCGAGATGCGGGCTGTCAGAGGTTTCCTCCGCTCGCCCCCCCCCCTTTTTCCTGTCAAGGAGAATAGACTCTTACCAGGTTCCCCCGCCCAGCTTCCTGCACGCTCCTTTTCTTCCCCAATGGCCATAACCAAGGGCCAATCAAAGGAGGCTAGGAGAGGAGAGTAGTAGTAATCCCGAAGATTGGCGGCCCCATTTTCCACAGGAAGGAGGCTACAGTTCGACCAAGAGAGAGATTGAGAGACTGCAACCTGGGAAAAACCAGTGCTACAGGACTAAGAAAGAGGAGTGTGCTGGGCAGAAGCCAGAGAGAGAGAGCCACGCTGCCCAGCACCACCAGAGAGAGAAAGACTGAGCCACTTTCAGGGTACAGACATGCTACACTACTGACCAGAATTACCACCCAGAGTGACCGATCGTCCAGCCGGAGGGATCACTGCTGTAGTTTCTCTGGGTCTTGTAAGAGGGCCTGTTGGCCATTATCCATTACTTATCCTAGGGACTGTACTACGCCTGTAGTCTCTGACCATGACAATGTGATGATGATATTGTCGAAAAGGGGTGGCGCATGAGTGACCCTAAAATGGATGCCCCCCCTGAAAAAAGTTCTGGCATTAACGCCCATGGCGTTAAAGTTTTTAGATATTTCAGCTACAGCAGCTCTTCCATTGGATCAGACTTTACAGGCCAGCTTTCATTCCCCACGTACATCCAGCCTTGGCCACCCATGACCCTGTCGCCAGTTCACCGGTTTTCCTTCATTGGACCACTTTTGGTAGGTGTGACCAACGCAGACCAGGAACATCCCATAAGAGCTGCAGATTTGGAGATGCTCTGACCCAGTCGCCTAGCCAATAATGTTTTGCCTTTGTCAAAGCCACGTGCCCATTTTTTCTGGTTTCAAAACATCAACAAAATGTTCCTTTGCTGGCTTTACCCCCCCCCCCCCACCCATTTTCAGGTGCCTTTGTAAAATTAAAATCAATGTTATTTACTTTATCTATCAGTGGTCATAAAGTTATGGTTGATGGGTGTAGAATAAAAGCACAGTGTGAGGTCAATCCCAACAGAACAAAATCAAGGCAAGTCAAATCACAACAGGAACGTAGAGTATAGCTGAAGTCCTTACATCAAGGTTAAATAGTCATGTAGCTGCTTTGAAAAAGAAACTGTGTCTTGCATACATCAAGCATGTATCCAGTACCACATAATGGGGGGGAAAGAAACATTGTAGCACATGCATAACCTTCAGTGATAACTGTTTGTAACATTATATTACAAGTGACAGTAACAATTTGGCAGAGACATCAACTCAAGGCTTTTCATCTGAACACATAAAGCTCAGTCTAGAATCCGGGGGATAATGACAATACCTTCATTTTGGTTATAGAAGAATAACACTCTTAGCTGGATTCAGTAAATCTGCGCCGGCGCATTTATGTTCCGTACCCACAGAACAAGATACGCCTGAAAATAGGCTTCCTCCGACCGACGTAACTTTCCTACCCCGGCGTATCGTGGGCGCATATTTACTCACATTGACTTCCTATTCAAATATGCAAATGAGGGAGATACGCAGATTCACGCATGTAAGTGCATGTAAGTGCGCCCGACGCAGGCTACGCGCGGTGCGCGTAAGTCGTGCGTCAGGCCTAAAGTTATTCCATCAAAAAGCTGGAATATCTTTGCACCAGGCGTGCACAGGTCAGCTGGAAAGCAGCTACAGCAGCACCATTACGGACGAGCTGAGCAAGCTGAGCACCCACACTTGCAGGACAACACATCTGTGTGCCAACATGCCTGGGGCAGCCGTGGTCCTAGCACTACTAATAGGTCCACCGACTCGTAGGAGGGCACGGGAGAGGATATACCGCACGCGCATAGACGTCTTTGGCATGGGTGATTCAGAGGTGTATCGCATCTTCAGATTCAGCCCTGATGCCATCCTAGAATTAGCCACAACCCTGCATGATGACATCACCAGCAAGACACATCGTGCACATGCAGTGCAGCCACTGGTCAAGGTACTGGCAACACTACATTTTATTGCAAGTGGATCTTTTCTGCGTACAAGTGGAGTAGTGGCTGGGATGTCACAATCCACCATAAGCAGATGTGTGCACCAGGTTGTCCCCGCAATCCTCAAACGCATGTTTTATAAGCCTGCATGGTTTACATCCACCATGCACTCTGATTGTAATTCTGTTGTATGATGTTCTACTGTTTGTACTGTTTTTCTTTTTGTAGTTTTATGTACTTCTAGGTTCACCTTAACCAATGCTGCATGTTTCCAGTAAAACAAGAAATGAAATTACTTGCGTAGGAATGTGTTGCTTACTTTCTCCAGGATGTGCTATTATATAACCTTTGTCCAACACACTGTATGCGATTTCTTGTAAAAACATGCCATAGTTTGTTGTTGAATAAGTGTCATCATTTAACTTTATTTTTGTAAAATCAGCACATGCTCGGTTTTAAAATTGGGGCTTTCCACTGTTGTCAAACACATGCAATGAGAGGAATGTATCAAAACTGTAGTAGACATAATCTGGAGCCGCTGTGCATAGCAACCAATCAGCTTCTATCTTTAGCTTGTTTATAAGCTTGAATCTGATTAGTTGCTATGCACAGCTGCTCCAGATTCTGTCTTCTACAGTTTTGATAAATTCCCCCAAATATATGATAAAATAACCATTTTAGAATTTTGAACACTAGGGCCACTAATAAGTAACTATAGATGCGTCATAGTGATGTTATGGATTCCACTTTGTCCAGGGAATCATTACAATGCTCCTAACATGTCACTATTATTATACTATTATAATATATATTATCAGGTGATTACAGGAGGAGCTAATTGAAGTAGTCCTAACCTAAAATCCATCTCATTGGATTGTTCCACAGACACATACCTAGAGTCCTGGACAGACCCATAATATACTCCATGGATTATACTATATGTTATAATTGACTAAATACTTAGGGCCAGATTCACATAGAAAAGAACAGGCACAGCGTATCAGAGATACGCTACGCCGCCGTATCTTACCTGGCTCTAAGTCGAATCCAGGAAATATTTGCGCCGTAAGTTACGGCGGTGCAGTGTATTTCTGGCGGCGGAATTCAAATCGGCAGGTAGGGGGGCGTGATTCATTTAAATGAAGCGCGTCCCCGCACCGATTGAACTGTGCATGCTCCGTCATTTTTTTTAATTAGACGTGACTTACGTCCATCCCTATTCACGGACGACTTGCGCAAAAAAAAAATCAAATTTCGACGCGGGAACGACGGCCATACTTTAACATGGCAAGTCTATCTATACGCCACAAAATAGCAAAATAGCAGCTTTAACTATACGCCGGAAAAAGCCAACTACAGGCGACTTTAGAAAATGCGACTGCCGCGCGTACGTTCGTGGATCGTTGTAAATCGCTAATTTGCATACCCGACGTGGAAAACGACGCAAACTCCACCCAGCGGGCGCCGAAGTATTGCACCTACGATCCGAAGGCGTACAAAGCCGTACGCCTGTCGGATCAAACCCAGAAGCCGTCGTATCTTGGTTTTAGGATTCAAACTAAAGATACGACGCGGGAAATTTGAAAGTATGCCGGTGTATCAGTAGATACGCTGGCGTACTCTCACTGTGAATCTGGCCCTTAGTGGGAAGACATGAAGAAAAGCTTTGGTTGGTTTGCTGAACCTGCACAACCCATTAACAGAAAGGAGGCCAAATTGATGATGAAAATTATGACAAAATGATGATAATTATTTGGTGAGTGAGTGAGTGAGTGAGAAACTTATATAGCGCAACACATGCAAACTGAATCGCCTCTAGGCGCTTGGTATCCATTCCCTGGGCCCTTTAGAAGAGATGGGTCTTGATCTTTCTCCTGAAGGCCAGGTGGTTTACCTCCAATCGGATTGTGTTTGGTAGAGCGTTCCATAGTCTGGGTCCTTGGACCGCAAATCTTCGTTCTCCTTTGGACTTATATCTGGCTTTGGATATCCGGAGTAGACTTTGGTTGGTGGATCGCAGAATGCGATTGGTGTTGTGAGCTTTTAGTTTCTCGCATAGATATTGGGGGGCATTTCCCAGAATACACTTATGCGTTAGACAGAGTGCTTTGAAAGTGATTCTGTCTTTTACGGGCAATCAATGAAGGGATCTCAACGAAGGTGAGATTGATTCCCATGTTTTTTTCCCAGTCACAAGTCGAGCGGCCGTATTTTGAACGACTTGCAGACGAGTGATTTGGTATTTTGGGAGTTCAAGATAGAGGGCATTTGCATAGTCAAGTCTGGAGATGATAAGTGTCCCCACCACGACTGCTATGTCTTTTTTTGGGATAAAGGGAGTGAGTCTGCGTAGAAGGCGCAGCAGATGGTGCGATCCGCTGACTACTGACCCTATTTGTGCAGGGGAGATTATGGTGTGGGGTTGATTTTCAGGGGTCGGGCTTGGCCCCTTAGTTCCAGTGAAAGAAACTCTTAAGACATCAGCACACCAAAACATTTTGGACAATTTCATGCTCCCAACTTTGTGGGAACAGTTTGGGGATGGCCCCTTGCTGTTCCAACTTGACTGTGCACCAGTGCACAAAGTAAGGTCCATAAAGACATGGATGGAGCGAGTTTAGGGTGAAGAAACTTTACTGGCCTGCACATAGTCCTGACCTCAACCCGGTAGAACACCTCTAGGATGAATTAGAGTCATGCCTTCTTGTCCACATCAGTGCCTGACTTTACAAATGCGTTTCTGGTAGAATGGTCAAACATTTTCATAGACAAACTCCTAAACCCTGTGGACAGCCTTCCCAGATGAGTTGAAGCTGTTATAGCTGCAAAGGGTGGGCCAACTCAATATTGAACCCAACAGACTAAGACTGGGATGCCATTAAAGTTCATGTGAGTGTAAAAGCAGGTGTCCCAATACTTTTGGTAATATAGAGTTGCCATTACTGACCCCTGTTTCTGCTAGTTTTCTGCCTATTACACTGAACATCTGGGTTTACTACAATTAAAGCCTCCATGTTTCTTTCAGGAAAGTTTATTTTTAATGTGGATAGCATGAAAATGGTTAGAACCAATGTTGTGTTTTTATTGTGTTCCCATGGATTTCTTTACTTCTTGCATCAAGAAATGAAAAAAAAGGGTGTATTGATGAGAAACAGGATTCTGCTGTCCCAAAGCCAGGAAATCCTAATGTGGCAACAGAGTAGGAAAGTTTGGAACCTCTTCTTAAAATCTGCCCTCCCATTGCTGGCCCGGCCTGCTCTTGGGCTTGTTTCTTCTCTGCATTCCTGCTACTGACCTCAGCTAGTTCCTGGTCACAGCTTATCTCTGCTGATTCCTGGCTTCACCATGGCTAGTTCCCAACCACAGTTTATCTCTGCTAAATCCTGGTTTGACTTTGGCTAGTTCCTGATCACAGCTTATTTCTGCTGATTCCTGGTTTGACCTTAGTCAGTTCCCGACCTCAGCTTTTCTCTGCTAATTCCACGTTTGACTTTGGCTAGTTCCTGGTTACAGCTTATCTCTGCTGATTCCTGGTTTGACTTTGGCTAGTTCCTGATCACAGCTTATCTCTGCTGATTCCTGGTTTGACTTTGGCTAGTTTCTGGTTACAGCTTATTTTTGCTAATTCCTCATTTGATCATGGCTAGTTTATGAATACGGCTTATCTCTGTTGATTCCTGGTTTAACCATGGCTAGTTCCTGATCATGGCTTATCTCTGCTGATTCCCGGTTTGACCGTGGCTAGTATCTAATCATGGCTTATCTCTGCCGAGAGTAGACAGTAGAGTCTTCCCTTACATCCAAGTTTGCCCATTATAGTCTTCCCTTACATCCATGTTTGCACAGTAGAATCCTCCCTTACATCCATGTTTTCCCAGTAGAGTCTCCCCTTACATCCATGTTTGCCCAGTAGAGTCTTCCCTTACATCCATGTTTGCCCAGTAGAATCCTCCCTTACATTCATGTTTTCCCAGTAGAGTCTCCTCTTACATCCATGTTTTCCTAGTAGAGTCTTCCCTTACATCTATGTTTGCCTAGTAGAGTCTTCCCTTACATCCATGTTTGCCCAGTAGAATCCTCCCTTACATCCATGTTTTCCCAGTAGAGTCTCCTCTTACATCCATGTTTGCCAAGTAGAGTCTTCCCTTACATCTATGGTTGCCTAGTAGAGTCTTCCCTTACATCCATGTTTGCCTAGTAGAGTCTTCCCTTACATCCATGTTTGCCCAGTAGAATCCTCCCTTACATCCATGTTTTCCCAGTAGAGTCTTCCCTTACATCCATGTTTTCCCAGTAGAGTCTTCCCTTACATCCATGTTTTCCCAGTAGAGTCTTCCCTTACATCCATGTTTTCCCAGTAGAGTCTTCCCTTACATCCATGTTTTCCCAGTAGAGCCTTCCCTTACATCCATGTTTGCCTAGTAGAGTCTTCCCTTACATCCATGTTTGCCCAGTAGTGTCTTGCCTTACATCCATGTTTGCCCAGTAGAGTCTTCACTTACCTTTCAGGCAGCAGAGCAACAGGTCGGAAAAAGGGATGCAAAGCAGGTATGGATGGAGGAAGTCTGCTCCTTTTGTAAATTCTGAGGGCTGGGCAATCACATAATTGGTTAATAGGACACCTGGCAGGCTGCTTTAGAATGTGCGCAATATAACAAAAACATTATGCATTTAAAGCGCTTCTAAACAAGCCAGTGTTTTTTTTTTTTTTTTTCAATTAACAGTTTTTATTAGACACGAGGTAACCCCCGTGCCAGAAAAGATACGGTACAAGGATGCCATCAGAGCATCAACAGAAAAGAAAACAGTGCATAGCATATAACAGTACAGTACAAGGCAGGTATCAGGGGGAGCTCAATAACTCCACTCGTAAGCAGCCAACCTAAAAACACAAGCTGCCAAAAGACAAAAGTAAGCACGTGTAGAACAGACCCCTGAGTAGCAGAGGCATAGGAGGAAACAAAAAAGAGGGAGCCAAGAAAAAAGAAAGAAACAAAAAAAAAAGGGAAAGAAAAAATAAGAGAGGTGGAGAAAGAGCAGAGGAAGGAGACTGCAAGCGCAGATAGACAGGGAGAGAGAAAGAGGAGGGGGAGGGGTTAAGGGGTGGCTCGACTCATGGCTCAAGGCGGATCCTCCCGACGATGCCATTCCGCCCAAACTGCATCATGAGTGTCCAAACTATCACGTAACCTGGCAGTCATTTTTTCCATTAGTTCAATATCTTTGATCCTGGCGTAGAGGTCAGATTGAGAAGGGGGTGACAGGCGCTTCCAATGGAGGGCAACTAGGCATCTCGCAGCCGTCAATACATGCCTCAACAATTTCTTGGAGGACTTGGAGATCCGCAGGGCTGAGACTCCTAGTAAAAACAGTTTCGGGGACCAGGGAACCAGTACTCCCAGGAGGCGAGACAGCAACTGCTGGGTTTCTGTCCAAAACGGTACTATCTTGGGGCAGGTCCAGTAAATGTGGTACAAGGTTCCCCTGGCTCCCTGACAACGCCAACACCTGTCTGAACTGGATGGATAGATAGCGTGGAGGATAGCCGGCGTCATGTACCAGAAATACAATATTTTATAGGCATTCTCCTTATACAACGTACAAAGAGAGCTTTTAGCCGCCTGGGACCAGATCGTCTGCCACTCTGTCTCCGAGATCTCCTCCCCGAGCTCCCTCTCCCATCGCAGCATGTATGCATGCTTACCCTGGGTGGGGAAAGAGTGAGAGTTCAGTGTCATGGACCTTGGAGTAATGGAGTGGTTACTTAGCTATATTGAGACATTTCCATTATGTGATAAGCCTGTTTAAAGCCTTTGTGATTATCAGGTGTGGGTGTCTTCTGTCGGAGACAGCCCGTCTGAAGATGTAAGTGTTTATGCTAAGTGCCTTTGTACTGTTCTAAAGGTCAGAAGCCTCCTGTCAGGAGCATTGAATTAGCATTCTATTGTCTAAAGCAATGTAACCTCTCAGAGGTAGTAATTAAGTAGACCGGGTTATTGTGTACATTGATTACCCCCTGGGGCTTCTGTCTCAATACACAAGTCTTTCTATCCAAGCTATTGGACCAATCCCTGTTGACTATTTCAAGTCCTCATTTGCATGGTCAAGGAGGACTTGAGTGAAGACTGGATACTTTACAATTGACCAATAGGAAAGCGGTTGTTGGGAGTGGGATGTTCCAAATTCTGTATAAAAGTGTGCTGTGTATTTGAAAATAAAGAGTCCTGCTTGAACTTACATACAGCCTGCCTGGTGTTTGTTCTTAATGGGTCTGAATGGCACATAGCTGTAGTTCGGACCCCGGAACCTTGGATGACTGGACCATCAGACGCTGCAATCTGAAAGCTGACTCACTGGTAGCAGAGGAGTGTCGGGAGAGCAGGACCTGGGCGAGGAAGGATCTCGTCACATTGGTTGGCAGCGGTGGGATTTGCTCTCCAGTTACTGGGACAACTCCAAACCACCACCATGAATGACCAGCTATGCAGCCTGGAGGAGAACCATGCTAAAAGACTTGCTTGAGAGCCGTGGAGGGACCGGTGGGATGAACAAGGCCACCCTGATCATTGCGCTAGCCGAGATGGATCAGAGGGATGGTGATGCAGGACCCCGGTCAGTTGAAGACTTGTTCCAGCAGCGAGTTCAACAGCGGTTGGCATTATATGGTGCGAACCCATCAGAGACCGCCATACAGAATACCATTAGAGACCTCCAGCGGCAGGATGAGAGAGAACGAGAGTGGCAACAGAGAGCACGAGAGCGGCAACAGAGAGAACGAGAGCGGCAAGAGGAGCTGGAGACCGCCTACAGACAGCTGCTAGACTCTGCTCAGCAGCAGGGTGGGGCTCCCGTTGCCTGGGACTGTCTGGGAGAAATAGCAGACAGTCAAAAAGATGAGGAGCAAATGGGGCCAGGGGTGACCCTACGTTTTCCCGTTCTAACCGCACTGGAAGAAGCAGCGATGATACAGAGGGCACTGCGAGCGCTAGAATGCAAGAACGCAACGGAGGTCCCCCAGGCAGCGAGACAAGCTAATAGCATGAAGGTCTCAGAAAGGGGAGTTGAGACAGGCGCTGGAAGGCTGGGAAATGATGATCAGCAGCAAGTCCAGAGTATCTCATCGGGTGCCCCAGCAGAAGCGCTGGCTACAGGGCAGAATGCCTCTGGCATCTGCCCAGCATCAGAAAAAGAGGGGGATCCGGAGAGTCTGAGAGAGGATCTGCGTGAGCTGTTGTCCCAACAGCAGATATCCCCACCGGGAGTAGAGGAAGCAATTCTCCCTCCCCAGCAATTGGACACTACCCCAATGTTCATCCCCCCAGCAGAAGTGCTGGCAACAGGGCAGAGTGCTAGCCATCTCTGCCCAGCACCGGGACCAACTGTGGAGTTCCAGGGAGCCGGGGCGGTTGGCCCCCCTCCCCAGCAACAAGCTGAGGTAGTGAAGCTGTTACTCCCAGCTGAATCACTGGCAGCAGGGCAGGATGCTACTGGCTGCTGCACACCACTACAGCTTGAGCGGATATCGGTGGATGGGACTGTGGTCCCCACTCACAGCAACCCAGCGGAAGAGCTGGCAACAGAGCAGAGTGCCCCTGGCCTCTGCTCTCAACTAACAGAAGAGGGGGTTCCGGTGGTAGTGGATAGGACTCCGATCTCTACGGACACAACCCCAGAACATGGTGCGGCACTGAGACAGGAGGATGTCGGCTTTGCTTTGCAAGCACCGGGGGATTTTTACCTAGCCTCAGTGGATGGGACTGCAGTCTCCACTGGTATACCCCAGGAATGGTGGCCAGTTGGCCCAGATTCCCAACGGCATGATGAACTGAGCCCAGCCACCCTGTCTTCTCTCCAGCGGCTGAAAGGACTCCAGGGAGAAGGGCCAGTCCAGGCCTCTCCCCAGCGGCAGGCGTGTTCTCTGAGAGAGGCAGAGATTGGCTGGGTGAGTAATGCTCTGTTTGGGACAAGTTATCTGGGGTACTGGGTGGGTACCGGAATTGGGGTCTCTCCCAGTGTTAGTCTCCTGCCAAAGGGGGAGATGTGTGACAGACCTAACCGGGACAGGGGCTTTTGGAGAGGACTGAATGTGAGCCTCTTGCCATCCGATTATGGGCCAGGACCTCAAAACAGGAAGGCAGATGGGTCATCCCAGCGGACAGTCCTGGAACCTTAAGACTACTTTTCCAACATCCTCGAGTTGACCCGTTTGGGTCCCACTGCGGCTGTTGGACTGTTTCCCAGGGGAAGTAATGTCATGGACCTTGGAGTAATGGAGTGGTTACTGAGCTATATTGAGACATTTCCATTATGTGATAAGCCTGTTTAAAGCCTTTGTGATTATCAGGTGTGGGTGTCTTCTGTCGGAGACAGCCCGTCTGAAGATGTAAGTGTTTATGCTAAGTGCCTTTGTACTGTTCTAAAGGTCAGAAGCCTCCTGTCAGGAGCATTGAATTAGCATTCTATTGTCTAAAGCAATGTAACCTCTCAGAGGTAGTAATTAAGTAGACCGGGTTATTGTGTACATTGATTACCCCCTGGGGCTTCTGTCTCAATACACAAGTCTTTCTATCCAAGCTATTGGACCAATCCCTGTTGACTATTTCAAGTCCTCATTTGCATGGTCAAGGAGGACTTGAGTGAAGACTGGATACTTTACAATTGACCAATAGGAAAGCGGTTGTTGGGAGTGGGATGTTCCAAATTCTGTATAAAAGTGTGCTGTGTATTTGAAAATAAAGAGTCCTGCTTGAACTTACATACAGCCTGCCTGGTGTTTGTTCTTAATGGGTCTGAATGGCACATAGCTGTAGTTCGGACCCCGGAACCTTGGATGACTGGACCATCAGACGCTGCAATCTGAAAGCTGACTCACTGGTAGCAGAGGAGTGTCGGGAGAGCAGGACCTGGGCGAGGAAGGATCTCGTCACATTCAGCAACCGATACGTATCAGATATCAACCCGCGTCGAGCCGATCCCTCCAGTACCAGTTTTTCGAAAGGCGTTGGCGCTGAGAATTGGAGCCCAGGGGCAAATGATTGTGCATAGTGTCTTATCTGCAGATACCCATAGAACACCTGGCGGGGTAGGTCAAATTTCTTTTGCAAATCGGAAAACGATAGGAGTTTCCGTGTTATGGGGTCCACTAAATGGCCAAAATGAAAAAGATCACGCGACGCCCAAGGCGACGACATCTGATGGGTCAAACTATCAGGCATCCTGGGGTTGAACAGGAAGGAGGTCAAAAGAGACCGCTCCGAGCTCAGGCTATGTGTCCGGGACAGTCTGCGCCAAAGCGTCCTGAGGTGAAGCATGGGCCCCAAGAGTCGGCCCGGATCCACCTCCGCGCCTGCATTCCATAGTAGGCTATTCGGGTGTGCGGGAGCCATCCAAATTTTCTCGATTTGTGTCCATATATTATAAGAGCGCTGAGGGAACCAAGAGGCAACGGCGCGCAGCTGAGCTGCCTGATAATATTTAAGCAGGTCAGGGAACCCCAATCCCCCGTCAGTGCGGGATGCTGTCAAGACCGTCCGTGGGACTCTGTGTCGCCGGTAATTCCAGACGAAGCGGACCAGATCCGCTTGGAGCTTACGTAGGTCCGCGTATGGGACTGGTATGGGCAACGTCTGGAATAGATAGAGGAGTTTGGGAAGGATGACCATCTTAACAGATGCCACCCTACCCAAAAGGGAAATGTGATGGGCCCTCCACTTCTGCAAAAGTTCTCTTATGGAGCGATAGAGGGGGGGGGAAGTTGGCCTTATATAAAGAGTCAAAGGACGGGGTGATCTGCACCCCCAGATATTTCAGCCCCGCTGTGGCCCAGTGGTAGGGAAAGCACTGCTTCAGATGTCGAACCTCCTCGTCGGGGATGTTAATGGGGAGAGCTACCGACTTGGCCGCATTTATCTTATAACCCGACAGGGACCTATATAGATCGAGTTCAGCGTGGAGGTTAGGCAGGGAGATTCTAAGTTGGGTCAGGGTCAGAATAACGTCGTCTGCGAAAAGTGCCAGCTTGAATTCCCTACCCCGCACCAAGACACCCCGGATATCCGGGTTCCTGCGAATCGATGCCGCCAGGGGCTCCACGCAAAGCGCGAACAGAAGCGGCGAAAGTGGGCATCCCTGGCGCGTTCCATTTGCTATCGGGAAAGAGGGAGAGTGGGCAAAGGGGGTCTTAACCTGAGATGTAGGATTCGTATAGAGGTGCTGTATGGCCTGCAGGAAGGGGCCGCGAAGTCCTATGTGTTTTAACGTGGCAAACAGGAAAGGCCAGCTGAGGCGATCAAATGCCTTTTCTGCATCCAAACTAAGGGCCAACGACTCCTGGCCCTCCCTGTTCACCACATCTATCAGGTCGATAACCCGTCTGGTGTTGTCCCCCGCTTGGCGGAGAGGGACAAAGCCCACCTGGTCCTTATGAACCAATGAAGGGAGCAGCACATTTAGACGCAGTGAGAGGAGCTTGGTGAAAATTTTTAAATCTGAGTTAAGTAACGCGATTGGCCTGTAGCTAGCGCACAGCGAGGGGTCCTTGTCGGGTTTGGGGATCAGAGTTAGAAACGACCGCTGCATGTCCGAGGGGATAGGGGTCGTTTGAAGGAAGGCATTAAACAGCTTGCACATGCGCGGGAGGAGGATGGGGAGAAACGTCTTATAATATTCATAGGGGAGACCGTCTGGGCCAGGGGATTTATGTGCGGGCAGGGACTTAATGGCAGCCGTGAGTTCCTCCTCTGTCACAGAGGTGTTAAGGGAGAGGAGGTCAGCAGGCTGGATCTTAGGGATTCCACTGTGTTCCAAGTAGTCACGCAGACGATCAGCCAGGTCAGGGGGTGAGGGGTCATGCGGTATGTCAGGGTCGCTATATAAGGCTGTGTAAAATTCCTCAAAAGCCCGAGCTATGTCCCGAGGGTGGGTCAGAAGGCGGCCCGTACCATCCTTAATCTGGTGAGGGGTGGTCATGTGGGAGCGTTCCGATAGCTTACGCGCCAGCAGAGAGTGAGCCTTATTTCCCTTGTCATAGTACCTTTGTTTTAGCCGGAGTAGGGCCTTCTCCACCTGGCCTAAGGCCAAGTCCCGAAGTGTTGTGCGTAGGCATACTATCTTTTTAAGAAGGGGTATGGATGGAGAAGTTTGCAGTTGGCTCTCTAGTGTCCTCAAGTCCCTCTCTGCCTGTACTTTAGCTGCTTTCGCATCCCTTTTCATGGCCGAGGAGAGCGCCATGCAACGACCCCGAAGGACTGCCTTATGGGCCTCCCAAAGAGTGGCCAGGGAGACGTCCGGGGTATCGTTTTCGACAAAATAGTTTTGCAATGTCTTCTGCATTTCCAACCTAGAGGGGCTATACTGGAGTAAAACGTTGTTCAGCTGCCAGTGACAGGGCCTGTGGTTAGGGGCACCCAGGTCCAGAGTCAGGACCACTGGGGCGTGATCAGACCAGGAGATCGGTAATATTCGGGCCTCCCTAGTAACACGGAGGGTGGCGTTGTTAACAAAAAGGTAGTCTATACGGGAGTGCATGCGGTGCGGAGCAGAGTAATATGTAAACTGTTTATCCCCCGGGTGAAGGGCGCGCCAGGAGTCAAACAGGGCATAACGTCTAGTAAGCTGGCGAAAAAGTTTAGAGTCTCTGTGGGCCCGGGTCTGTGGGTCCGACGGGTTCAGGACCAGGCGGTCAAGGGCCACCGACTGGCACAAGTTGAAGTCTCCTCCAAATAGCAAGTATTCGTTGGGTGACCGGAACAACCGCGCAAGTACTCTAGAGAGAAAGTGAATCTGATGGGTGTTGGGTGCATATAGAGTGCATAGCGTAACTGGTTGCTGCTGCCAGAGGCCCCTCAGGATGATGTAGTGCCCTCTAGGGTCAATAAATGACTCTGAGCATTTAAAGGGGGAACCTTTCCTAAAAAGTATGGCCACTCCCGCTCGCTTTCTAGGATTGAACGCCTGGAAAATCTGGGGGTACTGTCTGGACGCAAACCCAAAGGAGTCCCCTTTGTCGAAGTGCGTTTCCTGGAGAAAGACAACGTCCGCCCCAGAATGCCTGATCTCCCGCAGTGTAAGATGTCTCTTCCGATTTGAATTTAGGCCGTGGACATTGAGGGACATAATCTTAGCCATGGTCATGGGTATGTGCAAGCAAGAAGGTACTTATCTGATCCCGCCGCGAGGATATGCCGGGGCCCGCCTGGGGGAGACGCCATTCCGCAGACACAGTCCGGACAGCCGCCAGGAGCACGAGCCGAGCCACGGGAGTAAGGGAGGGGAAGAAGAAAGAGAAAGAACAAAAGGAGGAGAAAAAAAGGAAAAAGATAACATTAAATGCAATGCAATCAAAATGACATTGAGTAAAACGAGGCCCGAGTGCACCGCGCCACTCGGGGCCCAAAGGGTTCCAATAAGTCCTCCCGACCAGGGCCCCCCAAAAGGGAGAGGGTCCAGGCCGGGGGGACATAGAGAACTACAGTAACCAGTAACAACAAAGTACAATAGGGTACCAAGGGAACTTCTAGTAGGTCGGACCTACAGGGGGGGTGGGTGACCAGAAGTCTCCAACTGCACGTGCCCAATGAACAAAGCAAGTGTCAAGTGGTGGGCCAGGGGAGGAGGGGTTACAAATGGAGCTGATGGGTGGGTCAGGGGGGGTCAAGCAAAAGAGGAAGTCCAATAGAATCGGTCATCAGCCATGACCAGATTGAGGGGGACCGCGGGGGGAGCCCCGGTCCCGGGGTCGCTTGGTCGGGGGGACCTTTTGCCAAACCGTGGGAGGGGGCGGGGGTGTAGCCACCAGGTCCCACTCTTGAAGACGGGGGACAGAGATGTCCATAGTTTCGCAAAAGGTGTCAAGGTCTTCAGGATAGCGGAGCACCGCTGATTGACCCTGTCGGCGGGCTGTGAGGCTGAAGGGGAAACCCCAGCGGTAGACTATGTCGCGTTCCTGCAACAGGAGCAGAAGGGGTTGCAAGAGTCTGCGCTTCTGCAGGGTTATCCAGGACAGGTCCGGGTAGAGCTGCAGTGGGACGTTGCCAAAGACCACCTTTCTGGCGGTGCGAGCTTTACGCATGATGTCTTCTTTCAGGGGGAAGGAGTTAACTTTGCAGATGATGTCACGAGGTCTGGAGGCAGGTCCCTTGGGGCGTAGGGCGCGATGCGCCCGGTCCATCTCTATTGGTTTGTCCGGGGGGTCTCCCAAAAGGTCATTGAAGAGGGTTTGCAAGGTATGGTGGAGGTCTTCAGGGCCCTCCGATTCAGGCAGGCCTCTAACACGGATGTTGTTCCTGCGTCCCCTGTTGTCCAGATCTTCCAGCTGGCGCTGCATATCTCTGAGCATTAAACGATGATCAGCACTCTGCATTTGCGTGCGATGAACTGCGATTTTGGTTTCTTGGATTTCCTCCTCCGCCATTTCCACTCTATCAGACAGATGTTTAAAGTTGGCATGTAGAACTTGAATTTCGGCTCGGCAGGCCTACTTGACCTCTTCAATGAGCAGCTTAAAATCATCTTTAGTCGGTATGGCCTGGAGATACGTCTGCCATGGAGGGACAGCTTGGGGAAGGGGGTCAGCCCCCTGGACGGGCTGGGGAGATAACAGAAGTAAGGGGGGGTCCCGACGTGACATCGGAGGGGCCCCAGGCTTGGGTTGCACCCAGGGAGGCGACCGGGGTCCCCGCGCGTCCGACCATTCTGGAGTGCGCGGAGTGGGCGCCCGGCCATCCATGGAAGTCACAGCGGGGGATCCAACTGCTTGAGCATAGGAGGCTGCTGTGTCTATCCCCCACGAAGTAGACCTGGGCCCCGTACTGCGGGAGAGTCTCTGTGGCTGGGGGGGAGCAGATGGCAAATGAGGGGCAGGCTGGGGCTGATGGAGAGAGGGGTGCTCCATCCGTGGACTTCCCAGGGTCCAGGCTGGATTGTGCACTGACAGGGGGGGGAATTCCTCCGACATGGTGGGGGAGGCAGAGGAGTCAGGGCTCCCGAGAGTCAATTCTGTGGGAGTCATTACTGTGGGAGTCATTTCTGTGTCCGGGGCCGTTCTGAGCAGTCTTGGTACTGCCTCTGAGCACTGCGTCAGTGGGGTCCCAGCGAGGCCCAACGGGGCCTGTCCGGAGCTATGCTGCGGGAGTGCTGTCTGAAGAGACTGGGGAGGGGGAGATGCTGGGCGCAGTGCAGGCTGAGGCCTATGCAGGCAGGGGTGTTGCAGTTGCAGGCCCCCCGGGATCCAGGCCTGGCTGGGCTCCGTCAGGGGGGGAAAGTCCTCTGATGTGGCAGGGGGGACAAGGCTCCCGAAGGTCATGCCCGGGTCCGAGGCTGTCCGGAGCAGCCTCGGGACGGCCTCCGAGCACTGCGTCGGCGGGGTCCCATTGAGGCCTAGTGGGGCCTGCCCAGAGCTGTGCGGCGGCGGCACCGCCTGGAGTGGCTGGAGCGGGGATAGACTCACGGCTCCCGGGTCCTGGCGGTGGTGGGTTGAAGGTCCCCAGGCGGATGGCGGCTGATCCCCCGAGCCGGCAGGCGAATAGATGCTGTGGGAAGGTGGCGGCCGCATGGAGGAGTCCGGCGCCATCTTGGGCCCCCCACCTCGTGCCAGAGGCGGCGGCGAAAAGTACCCCCGGAAGGTAGCAGAGGATCCGGGAGGCGGCTGAGAGGACCCCCGGATCTTAGAGGAGCGGGTGCGCCGTGATCCACCCATTTTCGTGCGGTAGGTGTCCCCTAAACAGGCCAAAGTGCTGCGGGCTGTGAGAGAGCTAAGGGCTCACACGTCCATGCAGGGCTACGTCCGGCCACGCCCCCCTCCAAGCCAGTGTTTTTAATACAGCATGTTCAAAAAAGTTAAAAATTATTTTTTTTTGTTGTAGGTAATATGGAACAAGTGCTCTCATCTTCCAAATCTAGTAAAAGTGCTTTGCAATTTTAAAGTGGAATTCTATGTTAAAAAAAAAAACATAATTCTACTCCGGTGACAACGGTGTGCATTGGTCCCTCATGCACGAGGAAGTGGGACCAACCTGGGCTCAGAGGAAGTTGTGTTGTTACAATGGTCATTATTAAGAAGACTGGTGACACCTAGTGGTGAAAAATGCTGTAGGGAACAACTCTGAATTAAAGATAAATATTGCAGAAAAGGCTGTGTTTTTATTTTTACT
This sequence comes from Rana temporaria, assembly GCF_905171775.1. Classification (NCBI taxonomy): domain Eukaryota; kingdom Metazoa; phylum Chordata; class Amphibia; order Anura; family Ranidae; genus Rana; species Rana temporaria. Next base: position 165,840,300 of record NC_053494.1, on the reverse strand, counting down.
ATAACTTGTCTATAATTTTTTTTAGCTGAAATTCAACTTTCAGTGATAATGTAACAACTACAGTTCTATTAGCAGAAAATACAAGTATAGTTCTTCACATAATTAGAAGGCTGATTAATTATGTTCTCATTCTATGTATAGCAGAAAGCTCTGTACTCTCGAACACCCACACATACAATATATTCTCAACAATGACAAGAAGAGTTTGGCAGCTCTAGCAAAACTTGGGTGATCCTAAAACAAAAGTATGCATGCAACACATCTTGGCAAGACAATGATATTTTTACTCTCATTAATTTTCATTGTTTCTTCTTGTCATTTTCCAAACAATAGTGCATTAAACTTTAAAGCATCATAATAGAAGTATAAATACCAATAGATAATAGACAATTGTTGTCCAGTCCAACCACTTTTAGGAAGAGTAATTGGAGATTCGCAGAAGTTTTCATTACCATGAACTTTTGTCAAAAATGGTGACACTGTTGCAATTTTGGCATACTGCATTGGAATTATCAGGGAAGGCAAATAGTAAGATGTTTTGGGGGATATGTAAGGCACAAGGGGCTTTAAATGTCTCCTTTCCTGTTCTTGTACACAAATCTATATACAGTACATACACAGATACTTTTATTATTATTACAGGTTCTAATATACTTACCGTGTTTCCCCGAAAATAAGACCTACCCCGAAAATAAGACCTAGCGTTATTTTCCAGGAGGGCTGCAATTTAAGCCCTACCCAGAAAATAAGCCCTAGTTTAAAATGTTTGTAACATCTTATAATCCACTCTATTACAGTAGTATATAATGTACAATGTGTGTGTTTCTGTAATATAATTGCAGGGAAGAGAGCTCCGGCGGGTCACAGAAGCGATGAACGAAGGTATTTGGAACAATTATATTAAAGAAACACACACATTATACATTATATACTACTGCAATAGAGTGGATTATAGGATTTTACAAGCATTTTAACTCCGTTTACACTGGGGATTCCTGTCAGGCAGGGAGAGAGAGGGGGAGAAAAGACAGCACATTACATGTTAAGACCTACCCTGAAAATAAGCCCTACTGTGTCTTTTGTTGCCAAAATTAATATAAGACCCGGGCTTATTTTCGGGGAAACACGGTATTAAGCGCTGTCAATTTACGCAGCGCTTCACATATACAGTATATATTTTCTCAAGGGCCTTGTGGCCGCTCCTTCTGATTCATCAGGACGCTGTCCTCTCTTTTGATAGTAGTGGTGGGCAGTACATTCTCCTGAATTGAGCAGCACATATCAATGTGTGTGCTTGCTGTTCAGTGGCCTAGTGCTCTACTCCCAGACCAGTATAATGATACCCACCTCTTACATTACAGGAGGCCACATAAACTATACACCCCAAAGAGATTAATCCTCTGTCCTCTATCTTTAAGGCCCCATACACACGATAGAATCCATCCGCTGAAAAATCCCAGCGAATGGGTTTCAGCGGATGGTGTGTACACTCCTATGGTGTGTACACTCCAGCGGATCTGTTTCCGCGGATATATCTCCCCTGGGATGGATTCCAGCAGATCGAATATTCGCTGACATGCTAAACAAATCCATCTGCTGGAATCCATCCCAACAGATGGATCTGCTAGTCTGTATAGACTCACCGGATCCATCCGTCCGAAGGGATCCCCCGCATGCGTCGTAATGATTCGACGCATGCGTGGAATTCCTTATATGACAGCGTCGCGCACGTCGCCGCGTCATAATCGCGGCGACGGCGCGACACGTCATCGCCAGAGGATTTCGGCGCGGATTTCAATGCGATGGTGAGTACACTCCATCGCAGAGAAATCTGCTGAAATCCTCGAGAGGATTTATCCGCGGAAACGTTCCACTGGAACGTATTCGCGGATAAATCCTCTCATGTGTATGGGGCCTTAGGCTTTCTCTAGGCATAACTCTAATGATTGTAGTCACACTGGCCTCTCAAGGCTTACTCCTTCTCCACAGGTTTAGCAACAATTCCAGCACAGCTCCATAAAACAAAGAGAAATCATTGTGCTTTCCATTAAAAAAATATTCACATCGTTTATCAAATTCCTGATACCGCTCTCACTGTGGCTAATACAGAACAATCCTGTGTCCTCAAACTCCTGGTAATGCTCCTTGTTTGATGACCTCACACTTGTGGCTCCACCTTACGTGTTACGTCTTAAGTGCTTCATCAAAGGGTGGAGCTAGGATCAGTTCATCAAGCTTTCAGTTTCAGCACTTTATGTTATGTAGTGGGTTGTACTAATTATTTTGTTTGAATGTAGGGATTGTGCATTTAGGAGCGCTGCACTATATTTATTTAATAATGCATAGATGTAAATCCCCCCTCAGACCAACTGAACTTTTTAATCAGCTGAATACATTCCACATGCATCAAAACTAAAATTGTTCAATATTTATTTTCCTTCTAAAGCAGCTATAACCCGAGTAGAAGCCACATCGGCATAATTAAAGGAGTTGTAAAGGAATTTTTTTTTTGCCTAAAATTAATGTCTGCAAGGTAGACAGACAGAATAGTGTAATGATTCTGTTAACAAACGAGTAAATACCTATTAAATTCCTTCATCTATATCACCTCCGGCGTTCTAGTTTGTGTTCTCTCATTCACTTCCTGGTTTGCATCACTTGTTCATGTAAGAACTACATTTCCCAGTATGAATTGCGGCACGCCCAGTCTAACACATAGAGAGCGTCCTGCCACACAGATGTAGTTCCCAGGAGGGGGTGAGCACATTACTGACCACCGCAGTAAAGCCTCCCATCACGGTGGTCAGTAAAATCAGAAAAGCAGGAAGTGAACAGAACAGAGAAGAAATAGAGCAACTTCTGAGCAAAAACGAACAATGAGGAAGTGAAAAGAGGAATGTCTGCAGGTAAAGGATGCTTATTATTAAAACATTTTTTTTCCTTTACAACCCCTTTAAAGGTGTGAGTTCACATGCAGCACGTGGGGAGCCACCACTCACCGTACCTTCTACTGGGAGCCACTACCTGTCAACATGATCCTGTCCTATGAATTTTAGGAACGGTTTGACAGCTCCAATCTTTTCCCATATGGTGGGATCATTCCTGACCTCATTTATAGACCAGCATATAACCTTATACAGAGATCATAGCACAAGGGGCGCTTCTATTCATAGCTGTATAGACATGAACATATGAGGCTACTCTTTCAATGCTTTGGTGTGAATATTCTGCAGTGGCCTAGCTGAGCAATGGAAGGTGCAAATATATTTCAGCTCTATCTTATGATCCTTGTTTATTAGATTGGGAAACACTTTGATTACCTCACTCACCTATTCAATTATTGGATGTGGCCATCTGCTGGATGTGCTTTATCTATTGCACGTCCCCTGTATGGAATATATAGGTGAAACTTGGAAAATTTGAATATCGTGCAAAAGTTCATTTATTTCACTAATGCAACTTAAAAGGTGAAACTAATATATGAAATAGACAACTATGACAAATAACGGCTTGAACTATCTTGCTTTGCATGTAATGAGTCTATCTCATATATTAGTTTCACCTTTTAAGTTGCATTAGTGAAATAAAATAACTTTTGCACAATATTAAAAATTTTCAAGTTTCACCTGTACAGTATGATGTACTTATTGGTCTCAACTGTTATATACGCTTCTCCTGGCCTGTCAGCAGTAATGTGCACTGAGCTGTGCATGCACAGCTCAGTGTACATTTAGAGCACTACTCTGTGCCTTGATGAAGTGACTCCTGTGCATTTGTCATCACAGTCCGGCCATTCAAGTGGCTGAATAGAGCAAACCCAGAAGGAAGAATGAGAGCAGTTGGGAGCACCCGGGTCTGTCTGCAGTGATGGTGGGCTTTGTTTGTCAAGTAAGTCTGTCATAATATACTTAGGTGCAGTACAAACTATCACAATATGGCATAAACTTCCTGGGGGCCCATTGAAAAAAATGTAATGTAATTCCACTTTACATTTTTTATTTGTTTTTGAAAAATCTTTTTATTGACATTTATATCAGATACAAGTAACCAACATACAACATATAGGTAAAGAGCATAGCCGCCTTTACCACAGGGCAAAAAGGAGCAGCTGCCCAGGGCCCTGTCAATCTTTAGGGGCCCAATTTAAGCAGAGCTGCCCCTTAAACCGTGGTCCGCCCGTTGCCTGACTGCACTTTCTGCGCACAGAAGCTGGCACCCGGCCGGGCCTGGCATTGGCGCACTGTGCAGTCTCTGCTGCTGAATATTTTCTCTAGCAAGGAGTGAGGAGTGGGCGGGGTCTTGAGCTCCACTGACGCTCTGACCCCGCCCCTTGCCGTGAATGGTGTGTGCGCTACACGGCGGGAGGCCTCGGGGAGGTAGGAGTCGGACTGCGCAGTGGAGCCGAAGCAGAGTGCTCCTGTGAGTGAGGCAGCTCAGGCAGACACTGATCAGAGCGAGCTGAGCTGGCCAGGACCGGACAAGGTAGGTCTTTCTCCTCCCTAGGCTCCTGCTCCCCATATAGGTAGTTAATCCAGACAGTTAGTTAGTAAATCCTGACCAGTTCAGGCTGTGGCTGTGTCCAGAAGGATTCATTTGCATGGCCTGGGCCACCACCAGACCAGACACTGCTTGATGGGCCTACTTTAGGCCTGATTCACATGTATGCAGGTTGGGGGCCACATTTTCAAAGGCACAGCATCCTATTCATTTGAATGGGCTGCTATGCCTGCGTTTCCCACAGAAAAAAAGGTGCATGCAGCATTTTAAAATTTCAGTGGTCTTGAAATCCATCCTGCTTTTGCACCATGCGACTTACCTGCAGTTCCTTCACTGGCAAGCTTGCTGCATTTTTAGGTATGTGGGCCATGCATTTAAAAACACAGTGCATTTGCGTTAACTGTGTCATGCAAACGCACTGTGTTTTTAAATGCATGGCCCACATACCTAAAAATGCAGCAAGCTTGCCAGTGCAGGAACTGCAGGTAAGTCGCATGGTGCAAAAGCAGGGTGGATTTCAAGGCCACTGACATTTAAAAATGCTGCATGCAGTGGCGTAGCGTGGGGGGGGGGGCAGCCGGTACGGCTTCCCCGGGCGCAATATTCAGGGGGGCGCAGTTTTGTCTCTGCAGCCTGTCAACTTCCTTTTTTTTTGTTGATAATTCTATGTGTGTGTTTGTTTTTTGAGATGTTGGGGTGGAGAGCTAAATTGCGGGGGGGGGGGGGGGGGGGGTGAGACCAAGAAAATGTTTGCCCAGGGTCCAATCCATATTAAAGACAACCCTGGTAAAGAGCACGGTGACCCACGCATGAGTACTGTACTCTCTACAGCTGCTTGGGATTTTTTACTCAGGCTGTGGTTGAAAGAACAGCTTTTGGTTTTATATACCTGGAATGGGTTAAATTGGGCTTGAAGGTAGTTAAAGCGGAGGTTCACCCTAAAAAACATCTTGGTACCATCCCATCCAGCATACTTGCGTCAGCTATAGTATGTTTTTTTTTTTTGCGCTGTATTTACCATTTAATCGAGCAGTTTCGTTTCAGACTCCCGCAGGGATTAGGCGTTCCTGAAGAGGGGAACATGATTGACATCCGGCTATGGCGCGTCACACGTTCCGAAAATAGCCGGAGTAGGTCTCGGCTCTTCACTGCGCTATACGGCGCCTGCGCACAGACTACGAGCTGACTGCGCAGGCGCCGTATATATCCGAGTCCTATTTCGGCTATTTTTGGGAACGCGTGACGCACCATAGCCGGACGTCAATCATGTTCCCCTCTTCATAGGAACGCCTATTTCCCCGCCGGAGTCTGAAACGAAACTGAGCGATTAAACGGTAAATACAGCGCAAAAAAAAAAATCATACTATAGCTGACGCAAGTATGCTGGATGGGATGGTACATAAAAAAATAAAGTTTTAGGGTGAACCTCCGCTTTAATACCACAAGTATCAGGAAGGTAACAACTGTATCATTTTGTTGTTTTGGAAATAGGTATGCGGTTGTCAGATTTCCCATTGTTCCCATGTTCCATGCCTAGCAGATAATCCTAAAACGTGTTTTGACAGCTTTTGTATTCTGTCTGGTGAGTTAGCCAGGAAATATTTTGATTTTACACAACACTTTTTGCAATTTTTTATTTTTTTTTAATTTGCAAAAAAACGTGAAATTTTATAAATATATAATCATAAAAATTGAATAACCGAATTCTGTAGCTTGCTCTAGGGCGGTGGTCCTCAACCTTATTGAGACCAAGGCCTGGTAAATTATTTCAAAACTTTCCATGCCTCAAAATCAGGTGCTGTGGTAGAGTTGGGAATCTGCAGCTGGCTGGCAGCCTGGGAGAAGGAAGACTTTGCCCAGCAGTAGGCCATGGCCTGGTGGTTGAAATCCGCTGCTCTAGGGAGCAATGTGAAAGCCAGCGAATATTTGATTATTTTGCCCTTCTTCATCAAACAGTACCTTGATTAATACAGATCTCTTTTTTATTTGTTTGTTTTGTTTATGCTCTTTTTATTCATTTTACAAAGCAGAATGCATCACCAAAAAAAATAAAAATAATAATAATACAGATCTCTACTAGAGGGACATTTAAGGAGGAACTAAGCATAGAGGGATTTGGTTCCAAGAGTATTTCCTCTGTACTTTGTAGTGATCCTCAGGGATCCATCAGGAATTATGGGGCCCCTTACACAGCTTCAGCCATGGGCCCCCCGGAGCAGAGAACGGGGGGGGGGGGGGGGGGTGCTGCCACCTGAAATTGAGAAGGGGGGGCTGCCGCAAACTGAGAAGCGGGGGGGGCCCTTTACAAAAAAAGATAAATATATATAAAAAAAGGGGGGAAGCAATCCGGGCCCTGGGGACCTCTGGGCCCTTTAATAAAAAGAAAAAAATAAATATATATACCGGTATATATATTTTTTTTAAAAAGGGGGGTTGCCATCTGGGGACCTCTGGGTGGGCCCTTTAATAAATGTATTTATTTTTTTTATAAAAAGAAATTACAAAAAAAGGGGGGTTGCCATCCGGGACCTCTGGGCCCTTTAATAAAAATAAAAAAAATAAACCTCTGGGCCCTTTAATAAAAAAAAAACATATAAAAAAAATAAAATAAACATTTATAAAAAAAGGAGGGTTGCCATCCAGGGCCCTGGGGACCTCTGGGCCCTTTAATAATAATAATAAAATATATATATATATATATATATATATATATATATATATATATATATATATATATATATATATATATAAACAAAAAAAAGATATAAAAAAATGGGGGTTGCCATCCGGAGCCCTGGGGACCTCTGGGCCCTTTAATAAAAATAAATAAATATATAAACAAAAAAATATATAAAAAAAAGGGGGTTTGCCACATGGGGCCCTGGGGACCTCTGACCCCTTTAATTAAAAAATAAATAAATAAATATATAAATGACATAAAAAAGGGGTGTTGCCATCCGGGCCCTGGGGACCTCTAAAAAAAAAATGGCCCTTTAATAAAACATAAAATAAAAATATATTCAAAAAATATATATTTTTTTATAAAAAAGGGGGGGTTGCCATCTGGGGCCCTGGGGGGCTCCGGGCCCCTGGGGACCTCCGGACCCCTAAAAAAAAGAAAAAAAAAGGGGGTTGCCATCCGGGCCCCTGGGGACCTTCGGGCCCCCCTGTTGGCGGCCCTGGTGATCCTGCACATAATTGCCAATCATTGGATGTTTATTGATAAAAGAGAACAGTAATAATGACCCTTGGATGTGCTGTCCAACCAGTTCTCAAATCGCAAGACTGACTGAACAGAATTTCAAATAGTTTTTTACAGAAAAGACAATACATACACATGCTGTACTTCAAGTGTGGTGTTAGCTGTTTGCCTGGTTTTAAGCAGAGAATGCTATATATATATGTATATATATATATATATATATATATGTAATTCCATTATCCTGATGTAAATGAAAATATATGATATTTTACAGCTGCATTTACGTACATACATACATTTACATACAACATTTACAAAAATAGTATTAAACATTGCCATGAGTACAGCATTCTAATATTCACATTCTTAGAAAAGTCTTGGTCTCTTGCAGGATATACGTATTGACTCGAGAAATTAGCCTTATATGCTTTGGTGTAGTGTAATTGTTTCTTACAGGTTGTTTATATATCATGAATATAAATGTAAACTTTTCTGCAGCTGCTGGTCTGATTACAGGATTGTACAGGATGTATAATTACCATTGTTTATTAGGGATCTGTGCTGGTGCCCTGTGTTATGAGTCACCATGTCAGAATCATAAAGTATAAAAAGATTAGTAATGCCCAACTACATTTCCTCACCTACAATTTGATGCCTTAGGTCAGTGGTTCAAAACCTGGGGGTCGAATGATTATTTGCCAGGGGTCACCGAATCCTGGGCTGTTCCAAAAGCCTGCACCACTCTCCCAGCCTTTTTTCCCACTCAGGCTCTTCGCAGGCACCCATTCAGTTCACGGCATAGCTGGGGGGCAGAGACTAGAGGTCAGCTTACTGGTGATGAATGTGAAGTGGGAGGGGCTGGAGGAGACCCCATCTCCTGATTTTGGCAAAGGTGTCACTGCTACGAGACACCACAAAGGGGTTTTAATATTGTACAAGTGGAAGGAACTTAGGGAGCTCTAAATGTTAATGGGTTAGGGGCGCAAGTTACTTGTCTTGCCTTGGGTGCTCACAACCCACGCTACGAAAATAATTTTACTGTTAGGGGTCCCCACAACCTGGGAAATGTTATTAAGGGGTCACGGCACTAGGAAGGCTGAGAACCACTGCCTTAGGTTAAGAGTTTTTTTTTTAATTAATTTAAAAGCTTATAGGTAACCTATAATGTAATTAACCACTTAAAGCGGTTGTAAACCGCATAAACTTTTTTTTCCCCCCCCCAAACCTGCAATGCAAAAGGCATAATAGGCTAGTATGCACCGCATACTAGCCTATTATGAAATACTTACCTCGGAACGAGGTGTGTACCACTTACCTGGTCCACGCCGAGCAGGATGTCATCTTGCTCCGGCGTGTCTTCCGGGTATCGCCGCTCCAGCGCTGTGATTGGCTGGAGCGGCGATGACGTCACTCCCGCGCGTGCGCGCGGGAGATTTAAAATCGGCAGGGTCCGGCGATGCCGGTCCTTCAGCCGTGGAGTCCCCCCTGCGCATGCGCCGCCCGCATTGCGGGGGTAATATCTCCTAAACCGTGCAGGTTTAGGAGATATTCTCCTTACCTACAGGTAAGCCTTGTTGTAGGCTTACCTGTAGGTAAAAGTCCAAATAGTGGGTTTACAACCACTTTAAGCCCCGAGCCTGTTTTTCAGATTCGGTGTTTACGAGACTAAAACATTTTTTTTTGCTATAAAATTACTTAAAACCCCCAAACATTATATATATATTTTTTCACCCTAGAGAATAAAATGGCAGTCATTGCAATACTTTTTGTCACACCGTATTTGCGCAGCGGTCTTACAAGCGCACTTTTTTTGGAAAAAAATCACTTTTTTAAATTAAAAAATAAGACAACAATAAATTTGGCCCAATTTTTTTACATATTGTGAAAGATAATGTTACGCCGAGTAAAATGATACCCAACATGTCACGCTTACAAATTGCGCCCGCTCGTGGCATGGCGTCAAACTTTTACCCTTAAAAATCTCGATAGGCGACGTTTAAAAAATTCTAGAGGTTGCATTTTTTGAGTTACAGAGTAGGCCTAGGGCTAGAATTATTGCTCTCGCTCTAACGATCGCGGCGATACCTCACTTGTGTGGTTTGAACACCGTTTTCATATGCGGGCGCTACTCGCATATGCGTTTGCTTCTGCGTGCGAGCTCGTCGGGACGGGGCGCTTTAAAAAAAATTTTTGGGGGTTTTCGTATTTATTTTTATTTATTTTACAATTTTTAACACTGAAATAAAAAAAAAAAAATTATCACTTTTATTCCTATTACAAGGAATGTAAACATCCCATGTAATAGAAAAAAGCATGACAGGTCCTCTTAAATATGAGATCTGGGGTCAAAAAGACCTCAGATCTCATATTTAGGCTTAAATGCAAAAAAAAAAAATTTGAAACTGTCATTTTTTCAAATGACAAAAAAATAAAAATGTTGCTTTAAGAGGCTGGGCGGGACTGACGTTTTGACGTCACTTCCGCCCAGCAGAGCTATGGGGACGGGTGAAGGAGATTTTTCCTTCACTCGTAACCCCGCTCAGCTGCCGAACGGTCCCGATCTCTTCCGCCGCTACCGACGGCTACGGTAAGCGGCGGGAGGGGGGGGCCCTCTCCCGCCACCGATAACGGCGATCTTGCGGCGAATCCGCCGCGGAGACCGCAGTTATCGTTTACATGGCCGCCCACTGAAGAGATGAAAATCTCGGTTGTGGCAGCAGCTGCTGCCGTTACCGAGATATTCATCTTTAAAGTGCCGACGTAGAACGACGTTGGGCGGTCGGTAACTAGTTAAAGGCTAACTCCATTAAAATATTATATTTGGGTTTTTGGTGGAAAGGGGTAAGTTGAATTGCCCCCATCCTCTCATATCTTCAGTCATGCAGTTTATCCACATCTGGTTGTGTCTCTGTCCCCTACAACAATATAGCAAAGGTGTCAGCCGGGAATCCCGACGGGAAAATAGAGAACTCTGCTCTCTTTTTTTCCCATCAGGATTCCCGGCAGAGTGTTTCCTGCCGAGAAAACCAGTCGTCTGTATGCTTACCTGAGTGTAGAAAAAACACGCACGCTCAATAACACTTCGACGCATGCGCGGTAGCATACAAAATTAGTGTGGGGTGTAGCAAAATGGCGACGACTGAATCAAATGTGACGAGACGCCGGCTTGTCGTATTCGATGACGTCACCGCGTTCTTGCCATTCAAAAGAACGGCGGTTCTTTTGAGTGGCCGTCTGTATACACGGCTTTGCAAGGCAAGCTTGCCAGAAATCCCATCAGGAAAACCGACGCGTTTTTTCCTGACGGGATTCCCGGCCGTGTGTACAGGGCTTCAGAGTAGTATGTGCATGGATGTACATCTTTTAGTTTGTAGCATGATGGGTGTTTTTCAGATCACGGTGGTGCAGGTGATCTTGGAGCATTTCAGATTCACCTATCAGTTAAAGTGATTGTAAACAATCACCTTGTAAAACAAACCTTTCCGTTTAAAATAAAAAATAAAATGTAAAACATTTGTGTATAGATATAATTTTCTTTTAAATAAATACCTTTGTTTCCCCATTTTAAAGGTGATCACATAGGGGGATATTTACGAAAGGCAAATCCACTTTGCACTACAAGTGCAAAGTGCACTTGAAATTGCACTGAAAGTGCACTTGGACATGCAGTCGCTGTAAATCTGAGGGGTAGATCTGAAATAAGGGGAAGCTCTGCTGATTTTATCATCCAATCATGTGCAAGTTAAAATGCTGTTTTTTATTTTCCTTGCATGTCCCTCTCGGATCACAGCGACTGCATTTCCAAGTGCACTAAAAATTACAAACGATACCAATTTTTTACTGGCACTTCAAAAAAGCACATAAAATGGCTATTTTCGGTGGTAAACTGTGAATTTTTTATTATTTAAACTATAAACATGTTGCTAGTGCTATTAGCAATGGGCCAGATTCACATAGAAATGCCCAGGCGCAGCGTATCAGAGATACGCTATGCCGCCGTATCTTACCTGGCTCTAAGTCGAATCCAGGAAGATTTTGCGCCGTAAGTTACGGCGGCGTAGTGTATCTCTCGGCGCATAATTCAAATCGGCGGGTAGGGGGTGTGATTCATTTAAATTAAGCGTGTCCCTGCGCCGATTGAACTGCGCATGCTCTGTTTTGAAAATTCCCGCTGTGCTTTGCGCGGAATGATGTTGCAACGACGTCATTTTTTTAACTTAGACGTGACTTACGTCCATCCCTATTCACGGACGACTTACGCAAAAAAAAATAAAACCGAAATTCGACGCGGGAACGACGGCCATACTTTAACATGGCAAGTCTATCTATACGCCGCAAAATAGCAGCTTTAACTATACGCCGGGAAAAGCTGACTAGCGACGACGTAAGAGAATGCGACGGCCGCGCGTACCTTCGTGGATCGACGGAAAAAGCAAATTAGCATACCCGACGCGGAAAACGGCGCAAACTCCACCCAGCGGGCGCCGAAGTATTGCACCTACGATCCGAAGGCGTACGAAGCCGTACTCCTGTCGGATCGAAGCCAGAAGCCGTCGTATCTTGGTTTGAGGATTCAAACTAAAGATACGACGCGGCACATTTGAAAGTATGCCGCGCATGAATAGATATGCCGGCGTACTCTGTCTGTGGATCTGGCCCAATGTGTTTAAGTTAAACAAAAGTCAAAAAACGAATTTCTCTATTTACATGAAGATCAGGTTAATATAACACAGCCAGCACAGCGTTCCCAATTACAGTGCAAGGGAGAACTCTGCGAACCTTGATGTAAAGGACGATGCCCCAGATCACGATCTAAGGGGGAACTCTGATGTAAGGAGGGGCTCTGCGCTCCCATTTACATCAGAGTTCCAACTTACATCAGGGTCCGCAGAGTTCTCCCTTGCACTATAACAGGAAATCCTGCAGACTCTGATGTAAAGGGGAGCATTGGGAACTCATGGGGGGGGGGGACTCTGGTGACCAGAGATTACCTTCCGCAGAGTGAATACACTAAGGCAGGGGTGCCCAACCTTTTGAAGAGCGAGGGCCACATAAAGTGACTTGGTAACTGGTCGCGGGCCACAATAAGTGGAGCGGACGAAAGACAGAATCCGTGTCTGCTCTGTATATGCAGAGCGGACACGGATACAGCCAACTCTACTCTATGGGCCCTCCAATTCGATCCAACCAGATAGAAGGGGACAGATCCCATTCTGTTTTTTTTTTTAGTGGATTGGATTGGAGGTAGGTGGGTGCAAATGGAGACAAATCTGTTTACATCTGCCGCTCCATAGAGATGAATGGAGGGTTTGTGTGGGTTGAACCAATCATGTGAAATGGACCTAAGGCTGCTTTCACATGGGTCGGCAATCTGCAATCTGGGCTTGCGAACCTGCTATCCCAAAGCAGGAGGTTGAAGGCCACATCACCCCGGGCCGCTGGTTGGGCACCCCTGCACTGAGGTAATGGGGGTTACTCATATAAGGGTTAACCTTTATTTCAGTGCCCCCTTACATTATTGTGTTCACTCCCCCCCCCCTTACATCATTAACCCTTTCTCAGACTGACCTCTTCTCAGGTGCACCGTGCAGGGCTCAGGCAACTCCAGCTTGGCGGCTCTGGTTTTATCTGATATTTTTCGCTACACAGTCCACACACATCTGACTTCTCTTGTGATCCCCAATCTGGCGGCGCTCCCACAATAGATGGTCAGAGCCTGCAGACATGGTACAGGAGATGATCAGAGACTGCAGACATGGTACAGGAGATGGTCAGAGACTGCAGACTTGGTACAGGAGATGATCAGAGACTGCAGACATAATACAAGAGATGGTCAGAGACTGCAGACATGGTACAGGAGATGATCAGAGACTGCAGACATGGTACAGGAGATGGTCAGAGACTGCAGACATGGTACATGAGATGGTCAGAGACAGCAGACATACTACAAGAGATGGTCAGAGACTGCAGACATGGTACAAGAGATGGTCAGAGACTGCAGACATGGTACAGGAGATGGTTATGCAGACAGGATACACTCATGCGGACAGGGTACACTCATGCGGACAGGATACACTCATGCGGACAGGATACAGGAGATGGTTATGCGGACAGGATACAGGAGATCGTTATGTGGACAGGATACACTCATGCAGACAGGATACACTAATGCGGACAGGATACAGGAGAAATCAGAGAGACAGCAGACAGAGATTGAATACAATGATTTTGTACAATCTCACCACTGCCATTTTTGTCAGGAAACTGCTGCCTGTGTCTGTCTGACAGCACGGTGCACCACAGGTCCATGGTAGACACAGCATACTGATGATGTGGAGATATGATGGTGGACAGAGCACATCAGCCTCTGTCCCTCCCCTGCATGCCAGTGCCACTGCCACAGCTTCACCCTCCGGGCTCCCAGTGATGTCCTCCTCCTCTCACTTGAAATCCCTCCAGTTGTACTCTCCTCCTCCTCCTCCTCACCCATGCTCGGCCGTGTCCTCGAGTGCACTGCATGAGCCACCGGCACCGAATAGCGGCGACCGCCATAGTGTCCTGAGTGCAGAGTGTCGATCTATTCAAAAATGGCGCCGAGCGGCGCCATTACGTTACTGCGCATGCGCCGCACGGCTGAACGCATACGAGCTTTCCCGAGCCCGGCCGGCTTCGGAACGGCGCATGCGCAGTTGCATGGTCGGCTCGCGGCCATCTTTTTTTACGGGGGCACCCGATGCCCATAACGGACTTTAACGGACAGCCCGAAAAGGGGTTAAATTTACGGGCTGTCCGTAAATATACGTACGGTTGGCAACACTGGTGTGTATGCAGAACAAGTTCGCGGCCAACGCCCTTTGGACCAAAATCCATGGAAAAGTCCAATGGAAGTCTAATCGTGTGTATAAGGCTTTAGTCTCTGTTCTTAGCTGCATAAGGCCCCTTTCACATGGAGCGGATCTGTCCAAGCAGAATTCTGCCTGCTCGGCGGGGGATCTCCCTGCTGATACCCGCTGAGCAGGCGGATGACAGGGCTATGTCCACTCCACTATGTCCGCTCTCCTCTAGGCGACAGTCAGATGTAAATGGACTGCATGTCCATTTCCATCCAATTGTCATCCGATCTGCTGGACGGATGGGGAACTTATCACCATACGTCTGTTTTCAGAGGGTTTTGTTGGACCGGATTCTCGGCAGTTGTCAGCCGACACATGTCCGCTAACATCCGCCCTTCATAGGGAACAATGAGTGGTCCGATCAGGTTCGTCTGAAAAACTGACTGGTGAACCCGGGCGAAAAGAAACAATAGTACACTGATCTTCCCAGTAAAAAGCTGTGATTTAGCTTGTTGAGCATTTAAAATCACTTATGGGTGAGTGTGAATAGTGTCATCTGCTTTTTTACATATTATAATGTTTATTTATAATTTATTTAAAAAAAACTAATTCACAATTTAATTAGCACGCAGGTTTATTTGTTATATACATTATCAGGAATATGAAATGTTGGGTTTTACATACTCTTTAAATATCAGCCTTGGGTGGATTTATGAACACTTATATACATATGGCTAGATTGACAAAAGGCGTCCTAACTTTGCGGCGGCGTAGCGTATCGTGTTTACACTACGACGCTGTAAGTTAGCGAGGCATACATGATTCACATAGTACTTGCCTGCTAAGTTACGGCGGCGTAGCCTAAAGCGGGCGGGCGCCTAATTCAAAATAGGCTGAGGGGGTGTGTTTAATGTTAATTTTGTTTGACCTGACGTGATTGACGTTTTTTTGGAACGGCGCATGCGCCGTCCGCCTACATATCCCAGTGTGCATTGCGGCAATGTACGCCACACGGGCCTATTGGTTTCGACGTGGACGTAAATCCCTATTCACGGACGACTTACGCAAACAACGTAAAATTTTTGAATTTCGTTGCGGGAACGGCGGCCATACTTAACATTACTATTCCAGCTATTTGATGGAATAACTATAGGCCTGATAATGCGTTACGTAAACGCGTATCTGTACTGCGGCGGCCAGGCGTACGTTCGTGAATAGGCATAAGTAGTGATTTACATATTCTACGTCGACCACAATGGAAGCGCCACCTAGTGGTCAGCCTAAAAATTACACTTTAGGATACGAGGGTGTAAGACACTTAGCCTAATTTAAGCGTATCTGGTTACCAGAATACGCTTAAATTAGCGCGGGCGCACATTCAGACTTAGGCTGGCGTATCTACTGATACGCCAGCATAAGTCTCTCTGAATCTGGCTGATAGACCAACCAATTTTCAATGACATCTGTGCCAAGATTAGACAAGTAATCCCACAAACCACATGGCATGTTAGAATGGGTAATAAAGCAGCTGGTGGTCACAGTTTACCTACACCTGCTTCAGGCTAATAACATTTTACTGTGATTGGTTATTTTAGGATTTCTTGACAGATTTACATACAATAGAAGCATGCATAGTTTCATACCTGGCACTTATTACAAACTTGTTTCTTGTTATCTATCAAATGCATGATAGAACTTTGCTATCCACACCCAGAAGTTTCCCGTGTACACTATTCTCTTACCCGGGTGGGGTTTCCTCAGTGCCATTTATTGAAATCAAAATTGGATAACAGATTGTGAGAATACAGAGCAAGCATGTTATTGTTGATAACCTATTGATACTCTGTACAAACTGTTAACTGGTACTCGCTGCCAAACCTCTAAACAAAAGTACAGACACAGCAGAAAGTCAGTAGACTTACTCCACTACACTATGCTCAATGGCACCGTAACTCATCCAGAATGAGAAAACTAAAGCTAGACATGGACTTAAAGCATTTGTTACCCCAACACTTCATATTCCTAAAATGTGCCTGCTGTACCATGTCCTTTTATGAGTACCTATCCTGTTCTCTTTGTATTGCTTCCTTTATGTGAAATCCCTGGTATTCCTGCCAGTTCCCTTGCATTCCTATTAAAAACAGACCATGCTAAGCATGAGAGCACAGCATGGTCAGTTCTCTAGCTATGCTGGGAACTCAGTATGCACTCCTCCAATGATCAGACTTGTCCTGACATGATCCCACTGCACAGCCATTCACTGGAAAGCCCAGTGTGCTGCTGCTTTTCCTCCCCCAGCTCTTATGCAGCTAGGAACAGAGGGAATGTGATCACTTATAAAATAAGGAAAAAGGGTATTTATATGTTTTTTTATATATCTTTACAAAATGTTTTGCCTTTCATTTCTATTTTTTTTTTTAAGATATTTTTATTAGGTTTAAGACAAACCAACAAACAAAAAGAAGCATACAAAAAAAAAAACAATACCACCAGACAACATGGTCATAAACATTAGGCAATACACTCAAACATAGAAAAATAAACTGACATCAGTGCAAAATATAAAGTAGGCACAATGGTAAAAGGCTCAGGTATAATACCTGCATATAGCTTAAAGCGGGAGTTCACCCTAAAAAATTTTTTTAACATTAGATTGATGCTCATTTTGTCAAGGGGAATCGGGTAGTATTTTTAAAACCGAAGCCGTACTTACCGTTTTAGAGATACATCTTCACTGCCGCTTCCGGGTATGGTCTTCAGGACTGGGCGTTCCTATTTGATTGACAGTCTTCCGACAGGCTTCCGACGGTCGCATCTATCGCGCCACGAGTAGACGAAAGAAGCCGAACGTCGGCGCGGCTCTATACGGCGCCTGCGCACCGACGTTCGGCTACTTTCAGAAAATCGTGACGCGATAGATGCGACCGTCGGAAGCCTGTCGGAAGACTGTCAATCAAATAGGAACGCCCAGTCCCGCAGCCCATACCCGGAAGCGGCAGCGAAGATGTATCTCTAAAACGGTAAGTACGGCTTCGATTTTAAAAATACTATGAAGAAGCACTAAGGCATAGTGCGAAACGTCAGCTTTTCTTTTGTTGTGCTGTTTTTTGCTGTGGCATGTATTTTGTGATTTTTAATTAAAGGAGGAGTTTTTTTGGAGTGCGGCTGTCCCAGCTTTTTTCCTTCATCCTAAACTACCCGATTCCCCTTGACAAAATGAGCATGAATCTAATGTTAAAAATTTTCATTTCCGGGTGAACCTCCACTTTAATTTCTATTTTAAACTGAATGGGTTGTTTTACAAGGTGATTGTTTACAATTTGACTCAGCAATCTCAGCACAATCTACTTAACCAACAACTGTATAATGCAACGGCTTCCATTTACTTTATATCCAACCAGGCAGGCAGGCTCTAACGAATTGATTGGTAGAGCTAAAGATAATTGTATAGTCAATTGTAACATTTGTGGCCAGCTTTAGAAGTTCTTAAACCATGTTCACATGGGCTTCCATAAGAGACCCATGTACAAAAAACTTTTGCAAAGCATTTGTGAGGCTTTTGGCAAACTTAAAGCAGCATTGGTGAAGCTTTTAAAACATCATTCCGATCCAGTATGGGCTGGTCTTGCATTTTACAAGATGATGTCAGAGAGCAAAGACAGAGAAGGAAAGTAGCTTTGAAGGACCGGTCATACAGTCTGCAGGAAGTCTGTGGGAGCACGTGTGCAGTGTGCTAGATAGTGTACATGTTTTTTTGTTAGTGTAGGTAAATTTAAAGCGGTAGTTCCGCGGGAAAACGTTTTTTTTTAAAGACGTTTTTGTAAAGCTGATGGTACAATGAAAATTGTACTCACCAGTCTCCTAGTCGCAGCCGCCACCAGGACGATTTCCCCCAAAAGAAGATTTTATAAAATCTGATGATGGACATTGCCATCTTAACTGCTGGCACCGTGAATCCCTCCTGTATTTTCTTCCGGGATGCGGTGTGTCCTGAGAATACCAGGAGACGCGCCGTGTTTGAAATCTCGCGATATCTCGCGGGTCACGTGACTAGTCACAGCGGGGAGTGTCCTTTTCAGGACGCTGCCGGCTGTTGTCCTAGCAACTATGCAGTGTGACGGCGAGCCGCGCCGTCAACACTGCATAGTTGCTAGGACAACGGCCGGCAGCGTCCTGAAAAGGACACTCCCCGCTGTGACTAGCCAGACTAGTCACGTGACCCGCGGGATTTCAAACACAGCGCGTCTCCTGGGATTCTCAGGACTCGCTCCCAGGAGACATAGCGCTGATCGGGGATTTTTTGAAACCACGCCCACTCCCGCGGGGAAATGTGAGTGACAGCTCACAAAAGGCCTTCAATCCAAGGTAAGGAGGCCTATTAAAAAAAAAAAAAAAAACGGATAGATACAGTACAATGGCTGCTGGTTTTAACAAGAAAAACTTGACAATTAGGGTGAACCACCGCTTTAAGCTTGGCTGGCAGCCAAGCCTATGTTGAATCTGGTTCAAGGTGAGTGACTCAGGGAGGCTCACCAGGCAGCACCTCTGGTGCCTCCCCCTACTTGCTGGAACCTTGGAGAAGTTTCAAGAAGAATGGGAGGGAGGTTAGGAGGAGCTACCTGGAGTATTGAGGAGGAGAATATGGAGATATAAGAAAGCAAGAAAAAATTAAAAAAGAGTGCGGGACTTTAAATGAGGCCTGTGACAGAACCCACTGTCAATGTGTGTTTTGGAAGGGACTGTGGGCGGGCCTCCTACTCACAGATTATGGCCCAGAAGATACTGGAGACCCGGGGACAAGCTGGCATTGAGATAATGTAATATAATGCTACATCCCTTCTCCCCCAGCCCCCCCTTCTTGTTGCTATGTCTAATTGTGTTGGTTCATGACACATAGACAATGGTCTGGACTGGAGACATCTCTCCGCAGGGGATGTGTATTGAGAGGCTGGCTGCAGGCTGCGGGTGCGTTTGGAGGACAGGAGACACAGGTCTGGCGGATGTGCCCACCTGGGGTATTCGAGATACGTCACAAGACCTCTCTGTTAATATGGATAGATACAAATATTTGATGATAACTATGAAGGATTAATTAACTCAGTCCTCGGTGGATAATCCCCATGGCCATAATATAATATAATGTGTTAATACTAGTTTAATATTTTAAAGGATTTGATAAATAAGAAAAATATATATAGTGCGTCATATAAAAATACATAATGCAAGGGGTTTATAAAGAAAACCATAATTAATGATAATAGCATAATACATATTTAATCTTGAATAAACATTATTGGTACAAAAGGCAATGATACATATATTACACCAATATATCAATTGTACATGAGTGTTATAAAAAATACAGGCAATACATAATATAAAGATAAAAATAAAATGCAATTGTTAAGAAATCCATGATGGTAAGTGTAACGGGAGGGCCTGTGGAATCCAGAAGCTCTTAGAAAGCATGAGCCAGAAATGAATGGACATACAGAATATGTCTTGGACTGCAGCCCACCTGTCTGTCTGTTGTGATGTAAATTAATCTAGGATGGCTTCTAAGGATCTTTCATTGTGGCTTGTGCTAATTGACCATGTATTGTGTGAAGGAGTCCTGTGATAATGTGTATTGCAAGTTAACAGACAGCCTAAAGGTCAGGTGTATGAGTCATCAGCTGTAGTTTATTAGCTCATGTAAATTAAGTCAGGAGACGGAGTCAGGATGTCTGTTAAAAGATGTATTGAGAAGGATGTGTATTGGGGCTCATTAGGTAAACATTGTGTGATGTTGTGGGTGGAGTTGGGTCAATGTTCATTTGGTTACTGCAGTATTCTTTTTGTGTATATAAGAGCCTGCTTTCTCAATAAAGATTGTCAGACCTGCTTGAACTTCATACAGAGCTGTGTCCTGTATTATTCCTATTAATCACCTGATTGTGGAGTGTCGGTAGCTGCCTTGTGTTTGGGAATGAAATATCTTAAACAGCTTTAACCCCTGTGCCATTTGGGGTGACGTTACAGTAAGTATACATACAATTACATTGGCTCCCTTGAGTATGGACTCAACGCGTTTCATGGTGTTTAACATCATCCATCAGGAGTAGGATGCTATAGAATAAATATATATAAAAGGTAAGTAAATGGGCAAACATCTAATAATATATGCTCTCCATCTAAGGGACAAGAAGCACAGTCTAGCAATGGATACTTTACCTATGGAGGTATCTCATAGGTTTAACTCTACGGCTCTTAGGATGGAGTGGAGATGGTTCAGACATAATTCTCTCGTCTGGGGTTGAGGCGGGAGACACCCTCCCGTTGGCTCCAGTTTCCTAGTCCCCCTAAGAAGGTAGGGTGGACTGGGTCGGAGACCATGAGGCCCGACAGAATATGGAGATAGGTGGCCCAGGGATATTACGGGCAAGGGAAATAAACCAGAGTTTGAAAAAGTATAATATCATGTAAAAGACATATTATACAGTACATGATATTATACTGATATTAAGAGAGGTATGGACTCCAGAGACAGAGATATAATTTTGCCCCTGTACAAATCATTAGTAAGACCTCATCTGGAATATGCAGTTCAGTTTTGGGCACCAGTTCTCAAAAAGGACATCGGAGAACTGGAGAAAGTGCAGAGAAGGGCAACCAAACTGATAAGAGGCATGGAGGAGCTCAGCTATGAGGAAAGATTAGAGGAACTGAATTTATTCACTCTTGAGAAGAGGAGAATAAGGGGGGATATGATCAACATGTACAAATATATAAGAGGTCCATACAGTGAACTTGGTGTTGAGTTATTCACTTTACGGTCAACACTGAGGACAAGGGGGCACTCTTTACGTCTAGAGGAAAAGAGATTTCACCTCCAAATACGGAAAGGTTTTTTCACAGTAAGAGCTGTGAAAATGTGGAACAGACTCCCTCCAGAGGTGGTTCTGGCCAGCTCAGTAGATTGCTTTAAGAAAGGCCTGGATTCTTTCCTAAATGTACAGAATATAACTTGAGTATTAAGATTTGTAGGTAAAGTTGATCCAGGGTAAATCCGATTGCCTCTCGGGGGATCAGGAAGGAATTTTTTCCCCTGCTGTAGCAAATTGGATCATGCTCTGCTGGGTTTTTTTGCCTTCCTCTGGATCAACTGTGGGAATGGAGTTGGGTGTATAGGATTTTACCGTGTTTTTTATTTTTGTTTTTTTATTTTTTGTGGTTGAACTGGATGGACTTGTGTCTTTTTTCAACCTGACTAACTATGTAACTATGTAACTGTACATGATATTATACTTTTTCAAACTCTGGTTTATTTTCCTTGCCCGTAATATCCCTGGGGCATCTATCTCCATAGTCTCTTTCCAATTGGGATGTGGCAAGGGCTTCCAGTGCTATACTCCTAGATGGTTTCTGAGGGGAGTATTGAGGAGGGCCCAAGCCAATCCCCAACAAATGGGCTGGCAGTGGGTAGGCCCCCCTTAAATACTCAGGATCAGGCCAGCAGGAGCAGTGTGGAGTTCAGGTGGAAGCTGAACATAAAGTCCTGAGGAGGCTGTCGGAGGCCCTTGAGGATAGCCCTCTAGTCTGGTGTAGAGAGTGGATGACCTCAGGCCTGGGGCTTGGGTGCTGAAGGGAACTTCTCAAGACACACGGAGGAGTCCTGTCCAGAGGCAGGGGAGTAAGAGTGAGGACAGCATGAGCCAGCTAGCATGTCTGGGAGATCTACAGGGAGAAGACAGCCAGGCTGGTGAGTGTGACAGTCTAGGAGCACTATGTGAAGTAGCCAGGAGGGCTAGTGAAAGGGGCAGCTGCAGCTTGGCAGCCTGACAGTGCCTGAAGATGTGGTGCTGGGTCAGTAGTCACAGGAATGCAGCTGGACACTGGATTTTTCTCTACATTCCTAAGGGGCCTGCGGTCCCTGCCTGTAAAGGGCTTTTGTTTTATCTGGCTGATTGCCTTGCCAGATCCACCAAACAGTGTTCCAGTGTGCTGGAGGAAAAGGAGTGTATACAGAGAGTGTATATATCTAAATTGTCCCTGAAGAAATTTTGTTCCAGTCAAGTGAGCATCCCATCCCCATCCAGGTTTATTAACTCCTAATAAAATATAAAAACAAAGTTGCTAATGTTTTGACGAGCATGAAGACAACGTCTTGCTCCTTCCCTGGGTGCTGCAGTCACCAGACCTCAGTATCAGAGAGCCACTATGGTCAATTGTGGAGAACAAGGTTCAGACTTGTGTTCTGTCTCTGGCATCACTAAGAACTCTAACGATTTTTGCATGCAGAGTGGTATCAGATTCCATTATCCACCATCCAAAACTTATATTTGTCAGTTCCCAGGAAAAATCAGGCCATCTTGGATGCGAAAGGCGGTCCAACACCATATTAACGTTTTCATTCTTTTAATTGTTCAGGTGTTTCCATAATTTTGTTCAACCCCTGTGAGTGTGTGTGTATATATATATATATATATATATATATATATATATATATAATTAGTATATCTATTTGGTTATTTGGTTATTATTTCTGTCACCTTGGGAAAGGGGTACATTTTTAAATTTTTTAATGGTTTTTGACGTGCTTCGCCATTCCATCTAAAGCCATTCAAATTGTACTTTTAATCGTTTTTTATTGGGAATCTTTACGGGCAACATTACAGAGATTCATATAATTATAAGTACACTATTTTATGTACAAGAAAACATACGTGGTAATAAAATCAGTGGATATGCAAGCCTCATTAGCCCAATAGCAATAATACCAATAACAACGGAATTACTAATTGATTGGGTTGGAAGCAGTATCATAGGGTGGTGATGGTAACCGAGGTGGGGGAACTCCTCTAGCTCAAACTAATAATGTCCAGTTCATCACATAGTTTGATATGCATTTAGATATAAAGTATTGACAAAAGCATGAGCTGTAAAGGAGAAAAGCATGGTCCCTAATTGAATCTCTGTAGACAGTAGAAAAGGAGCAGTGTAAGTAAGAGTAGATGGACATTTTGAAGTGACAAGGGGTTGGGGAAGGTAACAAAAGGGTTACATTGGGGAAGAAAGAGAAAGTAAGGACACTGGAGTTCCCAACATGATCCCTTTCAAAAAGCCATACTTGTAAGGAAGTAAAGCTTTCAGGTGAAAATGAGGGATGGGCATGTTGTATCCACAGGGACTACACAGCAAGGCATTTCTTGTAGGGGTCAATGAGTTTCTCATTAATGCATTCATGAGTTGCTTAGCTTCAGAGAAGAGTATGAATTGCTTCTTCCAAGCATTCATGATGGTTTGTTTAGTGGCTAACAACACATACATAGCCAATTTAAATGGTGGCTTAGGGAGCAAGGCTTAAAGAGGAGCTCCAGTCTCCGAAGTGAAAATTAAAAGTCAGCAGCTACAAAAACTGTAGCTGCTGACTTTTAATAAACAGCCAATCACCTGTCCCACGACCCAGCGATGTGCTCACCTAAGTCATGTTCTCGCTGTGTCCTCCCTCATCGGCATCTTCACTATGGGCACGCGGCTGTTGCGGCTTCACAGCCGGGTGTCTACTTTGCAGGTGGTCTGTGACTGGTCCTGAAGTCCCAAACGTTCGCTTCTGATTGCCTAAGGCAATGGAAGCGGAAGTGGGAGACGGTACCAGTCAAAATCAAGTACCCGCTCTCCCCCTTCTCACCAAGAGCTCCATTTCACAAACAGGAGCTGGGGAGGAGGCATTAAAATGGAACTTCCCGTTTCGGGTGGAGCTCCGCTTTAAGATGGAGAATTCCAAACCAAGAGTTTTCTGCAAAGGGCTATTGAATAAGGCCTCAAATAATTTAGACACACTGGGCCATAACCTGTTTAATATAGGGCAAGTCCACTACATGTACAATTTATCTCCTATGGTGTTGAACCCTCTAGAGCTGGGATATGCAATTAGCGGTCCTTCAGCTGTTGCAGATCTACAAGTCCCATGAGGCATAGCAAGACTCTGACAGTCACAAGCATGACACCCAAAGGCAGAGGCATGATGGGACTTGTAGTTTTGCAACAGCTGGAGGTCCGCTAATTGCATATCCCTGCTCTAGAGGTAAATGAAGTGTGGAGAAGTGCCAATCTGGATGAGACCATATACCATTTTGTGAGGACTTTAAATGGAGATTGAGCACGAAGCAGTCATGGACCAAATTGTTGCCAGTCCTACTCGAGATTGTAAGCTCTAATGAGCAGGGCCCTCTGATTCCACCTGTATTGAATTGTATTGTAACTGTACTGTTTGCCCTAACGTTGTAAAGCGCTGCACAAACTGTTGGCGCTATATGAATCCTGTATAATAATTATAATATACATGGAGTAATTTGTGCTGCTGTAAAATATTTATGAAATTTAGGGACTCCAGGCCCATCCTGGCATTTATGTATGTACATTGGGCCAGATTCAAGAAGCAATTGCGCCTGTGTAACCATAGGTTACACAGCGCAATTGCTTACTTGCTCTGGCGTAGCGAATGCTCCTGATTCAGGAACATTGCTACGCCGACTGCAGCCTAAAATCTGCGTGGCATAAAGCTCTTATGCCACGCAGATTTTAGGCTGCATTCTTGCGTTGGCCGCTAGGGGGCGCTCCCATTGTGATCTGTGTATAGTATGCAAATTGCATACTAACACCGATTCACAATGTTGCCCGAGCCCTGCGTACGCAAATTACGTAGTTTGCGTACGTCGGGTTTCGCATAAGGTTACACATCCTAATAGCAGGCGCAGCCAATGCTATAGGATACCCACGTTCCCGCGTTGCGATATTTAAAATCTACGTCGTTTGCGTAAGTGAATCGTGAATGGCGCTGGACGCCATTCACGTTCACTTTGAAGCAAATGATGTCCTTGCGACGTCATTTGCTGCAATGCACGTCGGGAAAGTTTCCCGACGGAGCATGCGCTCTACGCTCGGCGCGGGAGCACGCCTACTTTAAATGATTCCCGCCCTCGGCGGGATCATTTACATTGCGCGCGCTTACGCCGGGCAATTTTGCCGGCGCGCCCCTTTGCAATTTACGGAGCTACTGCTCCGTGAATCGAGGGCAGCGCAAAATATTTGCGGGGGCGCAGGGCAAAATCGTTGCCCTGTGCCTCCGCAAATAAAGCGCAAATGTACCTGAATCTGGGCCATTGTCTGCTTGGTGATTCTTAGTCACTTATTAGACTAAGTAAATCTCATAACATAGGAATGAATACTATTTTTATTTGAAATGCATTATAAAGCTGAAAAATTGACAAGTGTGAACAAAACCATAATATTCTGTAAAATGACATTCTGATATGACCCATCTGTATTGATCAAGAATTGGATTTCCTGTCTCGGAAAACTTAATCTATAACAGGATGATATTAATTACTCTGAATTGCTTCAATAGATAGAAGCACACACTTTCCTTTAACCAGAAATCAAGTGAAGACATTCCATAGTCATATTGGCAGACAAACGCTGAATAGCTCTGTCTACAAACTTGGAAAAACCATAAAGGGCTTTAACAAGATACAGATGTGAAAGAAGTCAGTGAAGAAGTTATCTAGGGTAAAATAACATCTGAACTTGGCAGCATCCAAGGCTAAAATTTATGTTCCCAGACAAAAAGTTTACCCCAGAGCTTGGACCCTTTACATTCATAGGTTTGCAGACAGCTTTGAGAAACCCCCGCTAGACACTACTCCTTAGATTTGTAAAATCGCATCCAAGGTTTGTTATAACTTTATTCATGCTGTTTTGTGGATGTGGCAAGTAACTTCCCTAAGATGAAACAAATGGAATTAGCCTGTTTGAAATAATGTCACATTTGTTAAAGAATTTAAAAATCTCTTTGATGTTCTATTGTCCCCTTTCCAGATTATAGTCTTGGACAATTTAGGTGAACTCACAGCAATATATCAAATTTATCAAAGCCATCTGAAAGGAAAATGAGTCAGTCATAGCAGCTAATAAGATCCTTGAGTTTCTTTAGATTAGAGATTTAGGCCCAGATTCTTGTACACTGGGCGTATCTCTGCGGCGGCGTAACGTATCCGATTTACGTTACGCTGCCGCAAGTTTTTCAGGCAAGTGCTTTATTCACAAAGCACTTGCCTGTAAAGTTGCGGCGGCGTAGCGTAAATCACCCAGCGGAATTCAAATTCGGCGGGTAGGAGGCGTGTATCATTTAAATGAAGCGCGTCCCCGCGCCGAACGAACTACGCATGCGCCGTCCGTAAAATATCCCAGTGTGCATTGCTCCAAATGACGTCGCAAGGACGTCATTGGTTTCGACCTGAATGTAAATGACGTCCAGCCCCATTCACGGACGACTTACGCAAACGACGTAATTTTTTTTAATTTCGACGCGGGAACGACTGCCATACTTAACATTGGCTGCGCCTCATATAGCAGGGGCAACTTTATGCCAGGAAAAGCCTAACGTAAACGTCGTAACTTTACTGCGTCGGCCGCGCGTACGTTCGGGAATTCGAGTATCTAGCTAATTTGCATACTCAACGCGGATTTCGACGGAAGCGCCACCTAGCAGTCCAAAAAAAAAAATGCACTTAAGATCCGACGGCGTAAGAGACTTATGCCTATCGGATCTACTGGATAATGGATATCTATGCGTAACTGATTCTAAGAATCAGTCGCATAGATACAACGGGTCGAATTAGGACTTACGACGGCGTACATGGCGCTGCACCGTCGTAAGTCCTTTAAGAATCTGGGCCTTAGATTAGAAAAGCCTGATTTTGAATGGCTGCAATATGTAGCACAGACTTGTGAGCTCTGGCTTGGTTTTGCCACATTCACATACTTCATTATAACTAAACCACACTGGTCTAACCATTCCATTTGGTTTTCCATTGACCAAAAGGTTGCAATCACTAGTACAAAGTAGGGTGGTGGTAAGGGCTTGAGCTCCTTCTCCTTCAGGTACATTTGGCCTGCAATTGACCCTGCAGTAGACCACCTTCTAACACATAATTTACTTTCTAAAGTGCATCAAGCTACTTTAAGCTGATTTGGCATTCCCATTGGCTTGTACAATATAGAAAGAAAAGAATTTCTGATGCAAACAAAAGCCCATTTACTGTACATAGGCCCTTTTCATACTTGAAACAAAGTTGAAGCCTTGTGTTCAGCCTGGACATAGGATTCCTAGAGACACAGCAATCAATTTGAAGACTTACACAGATACATGCAGGTTCTACAAAGTATCTGCAGCTCAGTTTTTTTTTATCTTAATGTAAAACAGGGGTGCTCAACCTGTGGCCCTCAGAGCCCTCTCATGTGGCCCTTGACCTCAAATCAGGGAGTGGGCAACTCATTGACCACGATCTGGGCTTGCCGACCCACCATCCCAGAGCATCAGAGTGCATTGAGCCAGGGCCGGATTAACAATGGGGCTGATGGAGCTGCAGCTCCAGGCCCCTTTCTCAAGATAGGCCCATTTGCCCAAAAAAAAAAAAAAAAAAAAAATTTTTTTTTTTTTTTTTTTTTAAGAATTTTTTTTTTCTAAGATCGAATTTGGGGGGTTGTAGCTCGATGACCAGAGGTCACAGAAACCCCACATTTGGGGGTAGGCATGGGAAGCGCTACCCCACAACTGGTCAAAATATGGGACGGCTATCATTTATGGTTCCGGAGATACGGGCCTGCTTGCACAGCCTGTCAGAAGCTACATACAGAGCGGCCAATATAAATACAAGCTGACACACTACAGCAGACTGATAGGATCACAGTGCTTATAATAATTATTTGTATATTACTCATGGTAATTAACCCCTTGCCACCCAGGCCAATTCTGACACTTCTCTACTACATGTAAAAATCATCATTTGTTTTTTGCTAGAAAATTACTCTATGGTGGTCTTTGCACTTTTTATGTTGCAGGGTACAGAGCTACACGATTCTGGCTAAAATGAGAATTGCAATTTTTTTGCTTAGAAGATAGATCACGATTCTCTCACGATTGTTGCGGCGTAACATCATCTTTCACATTAAAACAAAAAAAAATGGGCTAACTTCACTGTTTTGTTTTTATGGTTTTTATTATTCATTGAAGTGGGAAAATGCAGTGTGACATAACATATTGCAGCAATAGTCATTGTATTCCCTAGAGTCTCTGCTAAAATATATATAATGTTTGGCAGTTCCAAGTAATTTTCTAGCAAATAATATTGCTTTCTAACTTAAACAAGTGTTGGACTTTAAGTGGTTAAATTTAGTTACAATGTTAGTTACAATGTTTCATTTTGTTTACAAACTTCGCAGACTGCCCAGATTTGTTCTTTACACACAGAAGTGTATCCCTTTGATCTAAGAAGGAAGTGTCAGTTACAATGTTTCCTGTTAAAAACTTGGCAGACTGCCCAGATATTTTCTTTTGACAGCTGAAAGTCTCTCCACTTGTTATATGAAAGAATCAGCAAACTCTACATTGGAGATCGTCAGGGGGGTTGAATCGAGATCACGATTTTTTTAACGATTAATTGTGCAGCTCTAGCACGGTATTTGCGCAGCAATTTTTCAAACATGTTTTTTTGGAAAAAAATGTTTCATTCATTAAAAAAACAGTTAGTTAGTTAAGCTAGCACAATTTTTTTTGGTATCCTAAGCGATGCTTTACATTTTTTTAGGTTACATGTTTAGAGTTACAGAGGAGGTCTAGTACTAGAATTATTGTTCTCGCTCTAACGATCGTGGCGTATGTAACCTGTGTGTATCTGGCTCTGATACTACCAGTGCCTACCCAGCCACTGACTAGTATCTCTCCCCAGCCTGTCCCCACACACCCTCTCACCTGCTGACCTGTGGATGGGGGAATCACTCCTGCAGTGTTATTGTGTTCTGCCAGTGCGTACAATGATCAGTGTTGCTAACTTTAGCTGGCAGCACTAATTGTTTTAAGAAAAAAAAAAAACAGGCTGGTTGTACTCAAGTTGATTAATAGATTGACTTGTGTAAAACCAGCTAGCCCATACATAGATTGACTATGGCTGGTCTCTGCATAATTGGCGTAATTTCAATCCATGTATGACCCGCTTAACCACTACTCAGTCCCTAAATATCCTTCCACTCCTGTACATAGTGCTCACTGTCATACTCTCAACACTCCTCTCCTGTACATAGTGCCCACTGTCATACTCTCCACACTTCTCTCCTATACATAGTACCCACTGTCATACCCTACACACTCCTCTCCTGTACATAGTGCCCACTGTCATACCCTCCACACTCCTCTCCTATACATAGCGCCCACTGTCATACCCTTCACACTCCTCTCCTGTACATTGTGCCTGCTGTCATACACTTCTCTCCTGTACTTAGTGCCCACTGTCGCACCCTACACACTCCTCTCCTGTACATACTGCTCACTGTCATACCCTCCACACTCCTCTCCTATACATAGTGCCTGTCACGTACCTGATGGGAGACTGAGATGACGAGGTCGGCCTCTCTTGTATCTCCCGCCCTGGCACCGCTGGAGATGAAACAGAGGACACCGAGGGACAGGAGGAACACGAGTGCCTGCAGATGAAGACTCCGACAGCAGTAGCGGGAGGTGCGAGCCGGGATGAGTAGGAGGCACTCCACGGGAGCAGCGACACTGGATATCAGATGAGGTGTAGTTCCTGGAAGACTTGTAGCAGGAAGTCGCAGGAAGTCGCAGGAGCAAGTCGCAGACACTGGGGGGTTGCCAGGGCTCAGCACAGGAAGCAGATGCGAGGTCATACAGAAAGCCGGGTCAAGTGGAAGGCGGGCAGCGAGGTACCAAGCAGCAGGCGGTAGCAGCGTCAGGTGAATAGCCAGGATCAGAAACCGGTAGTCAGGGGATAACAGAGTTCAGGAACGGGGTCAGGGCAAGCCAGGTTCAGCAACAGGAGATCAGCAAGGTAACAGCAAGATTCAGGGTATCAGGGTACAAGCTGAAGACCAGTCAGCACTGCCTGATGGTCAGAACTCTCTTTAAATAGGCATCAGGAAGGATCTTCCTGTCACATGATGAGCCTATGGCTCCCATTTCATCTACTGGCAAGATTGCCAGTACTTCTTCTATGGCCATTTCTTCTACTGGCAAGATTGCCAGTACTTCTTCTATGGCCATTTCTTCTACTGGCAAGATTGCCAGTACTTCTACTACGGACATTTCCCTGACACTCCGTCCTTTCCTTACATTGCCCCCCCTTACGGGCAGCCTCTGGATGCCCCTCAGGGCTCTCTTTTCTGGGTGGCGTTGAAAAAAGGCTTGCACCAATCTTGGTGCATGTATGTTAGAAGCCGGTTCCCAAGAATTTTCTTCCGGACCGTAGCCCTTCCATTTGATTAGAAACTGGGTTTGACCCCTTCTCTTCCTGCAATCCAGAATGGTTTCGACCACAAATTCCTCGTTTCCTT
The DNA here is from genome assembly GCF_905171775.1 of Rana temporaria. Classification (NCBI taxonomy): domain Eukaryota; kingdom Metazoa; phylum Chordata; class Amphibia; order Anura; family Ranidae; genus Rana; species Rana temporaria. Next base: position 165,809,379 of record NC_053494.1, on the reverse strand, counting down.
CGACAAGCACAGGGGCTGGGGCTTCGGGTTCACGATCAGGGAAGGGGTTAGCAATGGATCGTTTCAAGAGGGAGACGTGAAACACTGGGTGAATCCTCAAACTTCCCGGCAGGCTAAGCTCAAAGGCAACAGCATTAATCCTCTTCTTAACAGGAAATGGGCCAATGTACCTGGGCCCTAATTTCTTAGAGGGGCAAGCCAACTTTAAATTGGCAGTGGAAAGCAACACTTTATCCCCTGGTTGAAGGTCAAGGTTACCTCTCCTCCTCCTATCGAAGAACCTTTTGTTGCTTTCTTGGGCTTTAGTGATGGTTTCCTGCAAGAGTTGGTTGTTGGACCTCCAGAAGTCCAGACGATCCTGTACTGCTGGGACTGAGGATTCCTGGGGAACATCAGACAAAAAGGATGGGTGGAACCCATAGTTAGCAAAAAAGGGGGTTTGTTTGATTGCAGAATGAATAGAGTTATTGTATGCAAACTCTGCTAACGGCAAGAGAGAGGCCCAGTCATCTTGTGCGAATGATGAAAAACAACGCAGATACTGCTCCAGAGTCTGGTTTGTCCTCTCTGTTTGCCCATTAGTCTGAGGATGATAGGCAGAGGACAAACAGTGTTTAATGCCCAGAGCTTCACATAGGGACTTCCAAAATCGGGATGTAAATTGCACCCCACGGTCAGAGGTGATGTTAGCAGGAATGCCGTGTAGGCGTACAACTTCTCTGATAAAGGAAGAGGCAGTTTCCGCTGCAGAAGGGGTACCTTTCAGGGGCACAAAGTGGGCCATCTTAGATAGCCGATCCACAATTACAAAAATGGTGGTAAACCCTTCGGAAGGGGGTAACTCGACAATGAAGTCCATAGAGATCATAGACCACAATTTGTCAGGAACAGGAAGGGGTTCCAATAGGCCCCAATTCTTAGCCCTATCAGACTTATTCCGAAGGCACGTTGTGCAAGATTTAACATAGTCCCTGCAGTTTTGCAACAAGTGGGGCCACCAGAAGGAGCGCAGGACCAAATTTGAGGTCTTATAGGCTCCAAAGTGCCCTGCCAAGGGATGGTCATGGCACATGTAAAGAACTGCCGTTCGTAGGTGCTCAGGAACAAAAATTTGCTCACCGTGGTAGTAGAGCCCTTCCTTACATAGAAGATGGAGTTCCGGAGGTGGAGGATGGTTCTGGACTGCTGACTTGATTTGCGAGATGAGATCACTCTGTAACAAAAGAAAATTTTTAGCAGGCAAAATGGTATCAGGTTCAGGAGGAACCTCAGTGTCTTGGAACATACGGGAAAGGGCGTCTGGCTTCCCGTTCTTAGACCCTGGCCGATAAGTAATATGGAAGCAGAATCTTGCAAAAAAGAGAGCCCATCTAGCCTGGCGGGGTCTTAGTCTCTTGGCTGTTCTTAAATACTCAAGATTTTTGTGATCGGTGAACACAAGAATAGGATGGGCCGCTCCTTCGAGAAGATAGCGCCATTCTTCCAGGGCAGACTTAATAGCGAGTAATTCCCGATCACCAACGTCATAGTTCCTTTCCGAGGTACTTAGTTTCCTAGAAAAGAAGGCAACAGGGTGAAGTAGGGACTTTGTCCCCAGTCGTTGAGACAATATGGCTCCCACAGCAATTTCGGAGGCATCAACCTCAAGAACATAGGGCAAAGCAGGATCAGGATGTCTCAAGATGGGTGCAGAAGTAAAAAGGCCCTTCAATTTTTCAAAAGCAGCTTGAGCCTCTAAAGTCCATGAGCAGGTTGTGTGTGATCTGGTTAATTGTGTGATGGGAGATATGATACCTGAAAAGTTCTTGATGAATTTCCTGTAAAAGTTGGAGAATCCCACAAACCGTTGTACAGATTTTTTATCAGTCGGGGCTGGCCATTCGAGAACTGCAGAGACCTTTTGGGGGTCCATAGCAATCCCATCCGCGGAGATAACAAGACCCAGGAACTGAATGGTGGACTTCTCGAACTCACATTTTTCTGCTTTGGCATAAAGATGGTGTTTCCTTAGTCTGTCTAGTACCTTCTTAACATGGACTCGATGACGCTCAAGGGAAGTGGAGAACACCAATATGTCATCTAAGTAAACGATGGTAAACACATCAAGAAAGTCCCGAAACACATCGTTCACAAAGTGCTGGAAGGTCGCTGGCGCGTTACAAAGCCCAAAGGGCATCACCAGGTACTCAAAGTGCCCAAAACGAGACCTAAAGGCCGTCTTCCACTCATCCCCTTCTCTGATTCTGATCAGGTTATATGCCCCTCTTAGATCCAACTTGGAGAAAACACGTGCTTCACGCAGTCTCTGAAACAACTCAGGGATGAGGGGTAGAGGGTATCGATTTTTAATGGTAACCTTATTTAAGTCCCGATAATCGATACAAGGCCGAAGCGTGTGATCTTTCTTTTCAACAAAGAATATCCCAGCTCCGGCAGGGGAAGAAGAAGGCCGGATAAAACCCTTGTCAAGGTTTTCGTTGATATACTTCTGCAATTCCTCAAGTTCAAGTTCAGAAAGGGGATAAATTCTGCCAAAGGGGATCTCAGCGCCAGGTAGCAGTTCAATAGGACAGTCGTATGGTCTGTGAGGAGGGAGAGTGTCGGCATTCTTTTTATTGAAAACATCTAGGTATTCATGATAGACGGAAGGCACAAGTTTAGCAGTCTCAGGATCCACAGTGATGCAGAGGAATGGTTCACCCGGGCTGGGCGTGTGAGGAAAACAGTGTTTCTTGCAATAATCAGAAGAGAAAGACACCTCCCCAGAGGACCAGTTGATGAGAGGATTGTGTGCCTTCAGCCAGGGTTGCCCTAGGATAACTGGGAACAGAGGGGATGTGATGACATCCAGACGTAGGAGTTCAAGATGCCCAGAAGCCGTGGAACAGGGAATAAGTGCAGTCTCAAGAGTGACGGGTCCCGATTTAATACCTGAACCATCCGCTAGATGAACTAAAAAGCTGTTTTTCTTGGCGCACAATGGCAGTTCATGCATGGTAGCGAAGGAAGAGTCTACAAAACAGCTACAAGCCCCAGAATCCACAATAGCAGACACAGTAAGGATCTTTCCTGAAAACTGGAGAGAAATTGGTAGTGAGGTGTGGTTCTGGCCCAGGCTTGGAGAAGCAACCATCTGGGATGGAGGAGAGGGTCTCCTACGGTGTCTTCGAGGACAAGACTGAAGGAAATGGCCTTCATCGCCACAGTAGAGGCAGAGTCTATTATGATAACGCCGAGATCGTTCTTGCTGAGTCAGAGGAGATCTCGGAAAACTGGCAGGCGGAACCTTCTGGGTGTCTTTCGGCATAGCTGCGGAGGAAGCGGGTAAAGGAAGTTTGGAATGAACAGGCAACAAGTGGGAATTCAAGGCTTTTTCAGACTGTCTTTCCCGCAGACGACGGTCAATCTGTATAGCAAGAAGAATCAGGTCATTCAAGGAAGAAGGTGTGTCCACCCTGGCTAGCTCATCCTTGATAGCTTCCGACAAGCCGAGACGAAAATGGAAACATAAGGCAGAATTGTCCCATTTGGTATCAGCGCTCCATAAGCGAAAGTCCGATACATAGTCCTCAACGGGCCTGGAGCCCTGTTGCAGGTGACTCAGAGTAGCTTCCGCTGTGTGATGACGGAAAGGGTCAGCATATAGTTGAGCCATGGCCGCAAAAAAGGAGTTCACGGAAGCCAAGACAGGATCATGTTGCTCTCGAAGCCGGTGGGCCCAAGCCTGGGGTTCATCCAGCAATAAGGAGATAAGGAATCCCACTTTAACTTTTTCCGTAGAGAAGGTGCGGGGTAGCAGAGAGAAGTAAAGTTCACAGGCACTTTGGAAAGTTCTGAATCTTTTACGATCTCCAGAGAAACGTTCAGGTAGGGGCACTCTTGGCTCAGGGGAACAGGAAAGTTCAACATGGTTGCAAGTCACGGTTTGAGCAGCAGAATGCCTGATTCCCAAGTCCTCAGAGGTAGAAGCCAGGCTGGGTGCAAGCTGCAATTGGTCGTGAAGCTGAACAAAGTCCTTATGTAACCCTTGCACCGTTTGAGAGAGTGCGGTAACAGTCCGACAGAGGGTTTGTAGAAGAGAGACCTCCCTTTCAGACTCCATCACTGGCTGACTGGTACTGTCACGTACCTGATGGGAGACTGAGATGACGAGGTCGGCCTCTCTTGTATCTCCCGCCCTGGCACCGCTGGAGATGAAACAGAGGACACCGAGGGACAGGAGGAACACGAGTGCCTGCAGATGAAGACTCCGACAGCAGTAGCGGGAGGTGCGAGCCGGGATGAGTAGGAGGCACTCCACGGGAGCAGCGACACTGGATATCAGATGAGGTGTAGTTCCTGGAAGACTTGTAGCAGGAAGTCGCAGGAAGTCGCAGGAGCAAGTCGCAGACACTGGGGGGTTGCCAGGGCTCAGCACAGGAAGCAGATGCGAGGTCATACAGAAAGCCGGGTCAAGTGGAAGGCGGGCAGCGAGGTACCAAGCAGCAGGCGGTAGCAGCGTCAGGTGAATAGCCAGGATCAGAAACCGGTAGTCAGGGGATAACAGAGTTCAGGAACGGGGTCAGGGCAAGCCAGGTTCAGCAACAGGAGATCAGCAAGGTAACAGCAAGATTCAGGGTATCAGGGTACAAGCTGAAGACCAGTCAGCACTGCCTGATGGTCAGAACTCTCTTTAAATAGGCATCAGGAAGGATCTTCCTGTCACATGATGAGCCTATGGCTCCCATTTCATCTACTGGCAAGATTGCCAGTACTTCTTCTATGGCCATTTCTTCTACTGGCAAGATTGCCAGTACTTCTTCTATGGCCATTTCTTCTACTGGCAAGATTGCCAGTACTTCTACTACGGACATTTCCCTGACACTCCGTCCTTTCCTTACAGTGCCCACTGTCATACCCTCCACACTCCTCTCCTATACATAGTGTTCACTGTCATACCCTCCACACTCCTCTCCTATACATAGAGCCCACTATCATACCGTCTACATTCCTCTCCTGTACATACTGCCCACTGTCATACCCTCCACACTCCTCTCCTGTACATACTGCCCCATCATACCCTCCACACTTCTCTCTGGTACGTACTAACCTCTGTCATACCACCTCACTCTTCCTGTACATACTGCCCATTGTCATACCCTTCACACTCCTCTCCTGTACATAGTGCTTTTTTCCGTACCCTTTGTACTCCTCTCCTGTACATAGTGCCCACTGTTAGACCCTCCACATTCCTCTCCCTCACCTGCACATACTTCCCACATATATACCGTCCATACTCCTCCCCTATGTCGCTTACCCACAAAAACAGTTCTTTAAAATTATACTGAATATCCTCAATGTTACCAGCTCTAGAATGGACAGACTTTTGTTAGTTCAACTTAAGGAAATATCAGTTCTCATATTTGTTCTGCCCCATTATTAGTACTCATTTAATTTTGTGATTACTACTATGATGTATAGAGGAACATCGGGGATCTCAGCTACTCTAAATATAGCACTTATATAAAAAAGTGGCCCTGAAAATATTTTTTAAATGTTGGCAACTGTGCACTTAGGCACTGCCCAAGGGCCATCGTCCACCGGGTCAGTAGGGGCCCCATGAGAGGCTCCTGGGATCCTGTGATAATAAAGCGATAGTAAACTTTCCTGACATTACTACTTTTTAGAGGCCCTGGGGTAGGTTATGCCACAACGTACAAGTATGCACAGCATATTAGCACATTAGTGTACACTTCAATTTTCAGACTGAGCCCTCCAGTGCTGCGCTGTGATGAATCAGGCGGGGCCTGGACACTTCCATCTTCACCCGGTCTTCCTTCTGGGTTCTGTGCCTTTGGTCACTTGCCTTGGCTGGGCTGCGTTCATGTCATTCCCACGCATTTATTTATTATTTATTACACCCCATTCACACCTCCGCGACAAAACGCCCGACGCCGGCCGCTCGTGCCGCTGGAGGGGAGAATTCCCATTGCTGTCTATGAGATGGTTCACATCTCATAGACGCCGTACACCTGCGGTATGAAAAAAAGTCCCGGACCCTTTTTTTCAGGCGGCATTGGCGTTCGGCCATACAAAGCAATAGGAAGGATTTGTAAAAAAAAAGTTACACTATTCGCGGCAAAATATGCCACGCACGCGGCGTTACTTGTCGCGGAGGTGTGAATGCAGCCTAAAAGGCCCCACCAAAATCCTCAGCACCAGGCCCATGATGTTTTTAATCTGGCCCTGCATTGAGCCGACAGCAGAGGAAGCTTGTGGCGACAGCAGAGGAAGCTCGTGGCCTCGGAGAGAGCAGAAGCCGCATAAGCTAATGCTTCTTCTGTAGCACCTGTTTCTTTCCAAGCTTCTCCTCTCCCCCCCCCCAACATTCAGCAGCTGCAGGAGGAAAATGTTTATTATGCTATTCAATATAATAAATATGAAATTCTAGACCATTTCATTTCATTGTGGCCCTCGACCAGTTACCAAATCACTTAGGTGGCACTTGCTCTTGAAAAGGTTGAGCACCCCTGGTGTATAAGAAGCCCAGTGTATAAGAAGGCTCATTCCACAACGGGCTTTGGCACACACACGCAAACTGTTTAGCGTGTGCAGAAAACACATGCACACGCACATCCTGTATGAGTACTGCCGCCAAATGGCCTGTTTAAGCTGGGCTGTGATACAAATGGATTGCTGGTCTTCAGCTAGTTCCTGCTTAAAGCAAGAAGTATGTTTTTAATTTTCCAGATTCATACTTATCTAGGTGGATGCAGCACCACCGATGGCTCAGTTCTCACAGCTCCCTGAACAGAGAGCTGCTGCCTGTTAATCAGCAGCTCTTCGCTCTGCCCCCCGGAATTTACTGGAGGGGCAGGGAGACAGGGGCAGATCTGGCAGAGGCAGTGCCCGAGTATGTCGTGTGATGTCATGGTCCGAGGGAGCCAAGCAGAGCGGCCAGATCCTCATGTGCGGGTCTGTGGAATGGGAGTAAGGCAAGTTGGGAGGCTTGAAAGAGACTGTCACTGTGACTCGGGGGGGGGACGGGGGGGACGTGTCGTGTCGTTGAGGTGTGATCATCATCTGTGCTGCTGCACACTGCTCACTGTGAGAGTAAATATCATGTGTCTGTGCCTGCCCATTCTAGTTTATTGCCCTCCTGACTGAGTCCTGTCCCTGAGCTACTTACTTGCTATATCGAAAATAAAATAGAAATATGTTTTTTGCCGTAATATCTATCTTAAATCACATTGCTAATTGCACATTGTACTTGTTTGTAGCCTAAATACTGAAATTTGGACTTAAAACTGTAATTTTAAAACATTTGGGAAATGTCAGTAAAAACGTGGCTTTACCAGTAAATTTTGGGTGTTGTGTCAGTAAATTTTGGGTGTTGTGTCAAGGTTTTTGAAATTTACATGGGCAGGGAAACCGGTTAGAGTACGTAGAATTATTCTATCGCTACCTAAAGGAGAAGGAGGGATTGGGTTCCCGGACCCAGTAAAATACCAAGAAGCGTCTCATTTAGTTCGAGTAATGGAGTGGTGTGGGCTCAATAAGAAACCCTGGATAAAGGTGGAACAGGCGATGGTGGATATACTGCTGGAAGGCCTTGTTTGGATTGCGGAAGTGGAATTAGCGTAAGAGATAAAAAAACACCCGACGATAGGTGCGACTATACAAATATACATTTTTTTGTGTGTGGGAGGGAACAAGGGAGGGTGGTAATAAGGAAGAAATTGAAGGTAGAGTAGGTAAAGACAATTCACATTAAAGTAAGGAACCGAATAGGATATAAGAGTATAGAAGATGACTATATTTGGAAAATTGAGATAATATAAAAATGTGAAAATTATAACGTGAATATGAAAATGATAAAAAATAAAGGGACAAATCCTCAAAAGAGATACGATGGAGTAACTGCTGTTACTCCGTTGTATCCCTGGTCCTAACTATGGAACTGATCCACAGAATCAGTTTCCCATAGTTAGGGAGAAGATCCGGCATGTGTAATTGAATTACACTGCCATAGCCGCTCACTGTATCACTTGGCCCTGCCCCTCGGCGCGCCACGTCACTGGATGTGATTGACAGCAGCGCAAGCCAATGGCTGCGCTGCTCTCAATCCGTGCGCTCTAGCCAATCAGCAGCCAGGCTGAGCGGCGAAGAGGATCTCGGGACCGAGCGCGGGACTTTCGAGGGGTCAGGTAAGTAAAACGGGGACTCGGGGGGGGCCGGCATTATGAGATGTTTTTTCACCTTAATGCATAGATTGCATTAAGGTGAAATTTCTTTTTCCTTTACAACTCCTTTTTAAGCCCAGGATCTGTAGGGGTAGGGGGGAGAATACCTACATGTCACTACAGTCTTTTTTTTCTAGATCATGCACTTTCCTAGCAGACATGTTCCCCAACAAAAGTAAGAGAAGTGTTATGAAGTATAATGAGAAAATTATGTCCGTAATGACCAATTTGAACCGTTATAGAACTTGAGCTACAGATTACAAGGAGTTAATTTTTTTGAGAAGCATCGCTTTTAAGTTGGAGTGCTGCTAATTTAACTCCAACCTTGAATTAAATGGCAGCCTCAGTCTTCCTTTTGGAGGCACTAATGAGCGCTCTGGGTCTCAACCTGGGCACAGTAAGCCATGCCCACAACTGGCCTAGAAGAAACTGTGTACATTTTAATAATTAAAGTGAGGTTGATACTTACAGTAACCAGGCCCTATTTCTAACATTTGTTGCTTACAAGTTAAAATCATTTTTTTTGCAAAATTACTTCGAACCCCCAAACATTATATATATTTTTAGCAGAGACCCTAGAGAATAAAATGGCGGTTGTTGCAATATTTTATGTCACGTAGTATTTGCGCAGCGGTCTTTCAAACACAATTTTTTGGGGAAAAAATACACTTCAATGAATTAAAATAAACTAAACTGTAAAGTTAGCCCATTTTTTTTTGTATAATGTGAAAGATGATATTACACCGAGTAAATAGATACCTAACATGTCATGCTTTGAAATTGTGCACACTCGTGGAATGGCGACAAACTACGGTACTTAAAAATCTCCATAGGCGATGCTTTCAAATTTTTTAATGGTTACCCGTTTTTTTTTTTTAACGGTTACTTGTTTAGAGTTACAGAGGAAGTCTTGTGCTCAAATGATTGCTTTTGCTCTAACGATCGTGGCGATACCTCGCATGTGTGGTTTGAACACTGTTTACATTTGCGGGTGCAATGACTACTGATGGCTGGGGCCCTTTAAAAATGTGTTTTTTTATTTTTGCTCATTTATTTATTTTCACTGTCCCTTTAAAAAAATAATTCTTATCACTTTTGTTGCTGTCACAAGGAATGTACACATCCCCTGTGACAGTAAAAGGCAGTGACATGTACTCTTTATGGAGGGATCTGTGACGTTGTGACGTTGCTTCCAGGTTACTAGAACGGAGACCTGATCAAAGCCGATCCCGGCTTTGTTCGGGTCTCTGGCCAGCCTGCGCATGTGACGGCTGGTCGCTCTGGCTTCCCGGTGGTCACAAGAAAGCCAACCATCGGCTCTAGGTATTTAAGGAGGCCTGCCCCCTGCCAATCCAAGTTGGGGATTGGTCAGGGCTCTTTAGAACACCCCAGGCAGCTCCACCTCTCTTCCCCTCCTCCCTTCTAGTATCCTCCAGAAGCCAGAGGGAGGTAACCGAGAAGTGATGCTGCATGTGAGTCACCTGCTGCTACTCTAGACCACTCCCAGCCCACACACTTACAGCTAGGCCTGATTAAATTTACCTGTACTAACAAAAATCCTACTACTAGCACCTACCTAAAGTAGAGGGTGTACCAAAAAAAGAAAACTGAGAAATTCCTCAGAAATAACACTATGGGCCATATTCTGAGTAAGGATACGATGGAGTATCTCAGGATACTCCATCGTATCTCTCTTTTTTGGCCCGTGTATCTATGCGACTGATTCTTAGAATCATTTTCGCATAGATACACTTAAGATCCGCCATGTGTAAGTCACTTACACTGTCGGATCTTAAATGTAATTACTCCGCCCGCCGCTAGATGGCGTTTACGTTCAGGTCTCATTTGTTTATGCAAATGAGCCTGATACGCCGATTCCCGAACTAATTTGCGTCGCGTAACCGTCGCTAACACCGTTTGCGTAAGCGTAAACTTACCCCTGCTATATGAGGGGTAAGTTTACGCAAGTCCCACGTAGGCCATGTTAAGTATGGCGTCGGGTCCGCGTCGTGTTTTTCCGTCGGCTACGTCGTTTCCCTAAGTCATTCTTGAATACGACTTTACGTCAATGACGCACACGTCGGCGTCATTGACGTTTTACGCCGATAACTGGAGCATGCGCACTGGGCTATTTTAAGCCCGGCGCATGCGCAGTTCGTTAGAATCGGGGGTGCGCTTAATTTAAATAGAAGCCGCCCCCTTGGAGATACGCGTGGCTACGCCGGGCCATTTACACTCCGCCGCCCCAAACTACAGAGCAAGTGTTTGGGGAATACAGCACTTGCTCCTGTAGGTTGGGGCGGCGGAGTGTTAATTGTTTTGCTCGCCGCCCGCGGGAAATCTAGGAGAATATGGCCCTAAGTTTTATTTTGAAATACATTTGCAAAAGACCCCCTCCTTCTGACTGCTGGTGAGCATACCACATTAGAATAAGCTGTGAATCCTTTCATGATACGTTGGTGTTAAGTACTGCATGCTTCATGTGATTGTAGAAATTCAGGACTCTGATCGGATGCTGCCAGTCTGTACATGTTCCTATAACTGGTTTACCTGAAATAAACACAAGCATTCTGACTCAACATTCATTTTCCATAACTGGAGGCTATTTGGCATAGGAAGGATGAAAACACTCAACCTTTGCAGTAAACTGTATACCATTCTCTATAAAAACATACAGTATCTGATAGAGATTATTGTTTTATGCATATAGAGTTACATATGCTTTCATGATACTCGATTTTATATTAATTTTGGCTTGTTCAGTTATCTTTTTTTGTTCAAACTCTAGGTAGAATATGGCTTCATGCAGATGGAAATGTGAATTCCCCTAAAAATGCCTCTGATGTCGCACATGCAATGCCAAGCTGCGGTTTTCAAAGCGAGCAAAGTCCTTTCTTGTATTAAGAGAGGTATAGAGAGATATAATTGTGCCCCTGTACAAATCATTAGTAAGACCTCATCTCGAATATGCAGTTCAGTTTTGGGCCCCAGTTCTCAAAAAGGATATCAGGGAACTGGAGAAAGTGCAGAGAAGGGCAACCAAACTGATAAGAGGCAGGGAGGAGCTCAGCTATGAGGAAAGATTAGAGGAACTGAATTTATTCTCTCCTGAGAAGAGGAGAATAAGGGGGGATATGATTAACATGTACAAATATATAAGGGGCTAGATTCATAAAGGACATACGACGGCGTATCTTCAGATACGCCGTCGTATGTCCGAATGAGCGCGGTCGTATCTATGAGCCTGATTCATAGAATCAGTTACGCATAGATTTGGCCTAGATACGAGCAGCGTAAGTCTCCTGCGCCGTCGTATCTTAGGGTGCATATTTACGCTGGCCCCTAGGGGCGCTTCTGTAGATTTACGCGTAGAATATGCAAATGAGCTAGATATTCCGATTCAGAAACATACGTCCGCCCGGCGCATTGATTTATGTCGTTTACGTAAGGCTTTTTTCGGCGTAAAGTTACCCCTGCTATATGAGGCGTAGCCAATGTTAAGTATGGACATCGGGACAGGGTCGAATTTTCCGGCATTTAAGTCGTTTGCGTAAGTCGTACGCGAATAGGGCTGTGCGTAAGTTACGTTCACATCGAAAGCATTGACTATTTGCGACGTGATTTCGAGCATGCGCACTGGGATACGTTCACGGACGGCGCATGCGTCGTTCGTTAGGAGCGTCAATTACGTGGGGTCAAGGCTCATTATAATACAACACGCCCACTGCCTGGACAATTTGAATTAGGCGGGCTTACGCAGGCCCATTTACACTACGCCGCCGTAACTTAGGACGCAAGTTCGTTGTGAATACGGTACCTGCCTCACTAAGTTAGTATCTGAGATACGCTACGCCCGCCTAAAGATAGGCAATTCTACCTGAATCTAGCCCAAGAGGTCCATATAGTGAACTTGGTGTTGAGTTATTTACTTTACGGTCAACACAAAGGACAAGGGGGCACTCTTTACGTCTAAAGGAAAAGAGGTTTCATCTCCAAATGTGGAATAGACTCCCTGCAGAGGTAGTTCGGGCCAGCTCAGTAGATTGCTTTAAGAAAGGCCTGGATTCTTTCCTAAATGCAGTGGCGTAACTAGAGACTTCAGGGCCCCGGTGCAAGAAATCGTGAAGGCCCCCCCCACGAAAAGCCTGATTTTGATACTTAATTTTTTCACACTGTACAACAAAGTAAACAACACTGTTTCTGATTTCACTTGAGGGGGGGGGGGGGGGTGTCTGCGGCGACAGTGATGGTGCCATCCTCTCCCACCACCACCTTTGCCTCTTACTGATCTCATCCCTACCTCTGTTGTAGAAGTAAAAGGGGGATAGGGATGAGATCAGTGGTGGGATGAGATCAGTAAGAGGCATGGGTGGTGGTGAGAGAGGATGGAACCACCACTGCCACCACAGCCACCCCTCCTCAAGTACCACCGCTGCCACCTCCCTCAAGTATCACCCCTTTCACCCCCCTCAAGTACCAGCGCACTCACATACATGCACACACACACATTCATACACACATGGCATGCACACTCACTTACACACATATGAACACACACACATGAACACACACACACACACACATGAACACACACACACACACATGAGCACACACACATGAACACACACACACACATGAACACATAAACATGAGCACACACACATGAGAACACACACACATGAACACATAAACATGAGCACACACACATGAGCACACACACATGAACACACACACATGAACACACACACATGAACACATAAACATGAGCACACACACATGAGCACACACACATGAACACATAAACATGAGCACACACACATGAACACATAGATACACATGCAAACACACACAGTAGATAAAAAACGGCAGTCTTTTACCTTAGCAGCTCTTCCTGCTGGGTACTGCACTGTAGGGGGAGACAAAGAGCACACACATTCGCTTTCACTTTGTAATGAATGTGATGAGCTCCCCGCACAGTGCCGATTACAGCTCGGCTTGGGATCGGGGAGCTCATCTCCGCTCCTCCAAAGCACTGTAGTATACAGGGGGCCCTCGAAGGCCCCCTGCAGCAAGGGGCCCGGTCGCAATGGCGACCTCAGCGACCCCTATAATTCCGCCACTGCCTAAATGTACATAATATAACTGGGTACTAACATTTATAGGTAAAGTTGATCCAGGGAAAATCTGATTGCCTCTCTGAGGATCAGGAAGGAATTTTTTCCCCTGCTGTAGAAAATTGGATCATGCCCTGCTGGGGTTTTTCACCTTCCTCTGGATCAACTGTTGGTATAGAATTGGGTATATGGGATTGTATGTTATTATTATTTTTTTTTCTGGTGGAACTGGATGGACTATGTACACACAGACTATGTACTGCATATGTACACACATTTACGTGCATATGACGTTGAGTGTAAATGCATTCTACTGGGCAGAATATTAATTTACATTGGACTACATTCACACGCATACGTGTGGGATTCCATGCCTATACATGTAAACTATGCTTGGGTTTGTTTCTCAGTCTGGTTTTTGTTGCTGTTTGTTTCCCTAATACTAAAACAGCATGAAAATATCAACCCCTGATATTTATTGGCAATTGTAAAAAAAAACACAGATTTTTACACACTGTCAGTAAATTTACTGGTGGTTGGCAACCCTGCCCCGCCATATAGTAAATTAGTGGTCCCCCACTTTTGGAGTTAGAAGGAGACATATTACTTGCAGCACCATCTTCTGGTAAATACTTGTAGTACAGTACGCCATAAAAAGCAATGGTCGCTGTGGGAAATATTGCAAAGATTCAGATTCAGAATACTTTATTTATCCCAAAGCAAATAAATACAAGCTGGTGTAGAGAACTTTGTCTATAGTATTCGCTACAGGTAGTGAACCTTCCTCCACATTTTTACTCATAGACATCCACAATTTGGACTTCCATTGTTTTTTAAACTCATATTTAAAATAAAGAAGGGGAATTAAAACAGCCCACGTATTAAAAATCATTAAAGGTTGTCCTTTACTGAGCAAATCACTTTGACTGGATTGAATTCATTAGGAAATTAATACCAGATTATTTTGCCATGAAACTTCACATAGTCAGCATTTATATTGATTAATACTTCTGCTGAACTCATTACCAAGTCAGACTGTGAGGGGAGAGTGGAAACTCAATATATAATAGCACTATATACTTACATATTATGGCACAAGCAGGTTAAACATTTACCAGGCAGGTAAGAACAATCCTTAGGCAATCATTAACTCGGATGCCACAAAAAAACCCCAGGAATGCAATTTGCTTCTCTTTTCTAAGGTTTACATTGGAAAACTATGCGGAAATTAGTTACATGAATACAAATATTCACTTAAACCGAGTTCGTGTGTGTCCTGCTTCTTTCAGAACATTGCTGATATTTGACAAGGAAATCCTGCTTAGATTCCACATGCACGTGGCTTTTCCGGTGTCAAAAGAAGATCAATCAACAAGTAAATCCAATCAGTGAGCCGCTGGTGCTAAGTGAGAATACTGCAACTATCTATCTATACCTACATTTTTTGGTTTTATATAGAAGATAGAATGGTTACATTTATGGTTCTAATGGTTTTATTTATTGGTGACTGTATCCCGTTATAAAGATTGTCTTACTTTCTCCTCTGAGATACAACAGGAAGTGAGAGGAGATCTCCCCAAAGTAAGGAGAATTTTCTCTAATGCCCCGTACACACGATCGGAAATTCCGACAGCAAAAGTCCGATGTGAGCTTTTGAACGGAAATTCCGACGGTGTGTATGCTCCATCTGACTTTTTCTGTGGGAATTTCCGCCAACAAAAGATAGAGAGCTGGTTCTCAAATTTTCCGACGGAAAAAATTCCTATCGGAAAATCCGTCTGTAGCAATTCCGACACGCAAAATTCCGACGCATGCTCAGAAACAATTTGACGCATGCTCGAAAGCATTGAACTTAATTTTCTCGGCTTGTCGTAGTATTGTACGTCACCACATTCTTGACGGTCGAAAGTTCAGAGAAATGTTGTATGCAAGCCAAGCTTGAGCGGAATTCCGTCGGAAAAACCGATCATGTGTACGCTCCTCTATTCATGTTCTGGTGACAACTCAAAATTTTCCTTTACTTCCAGTCCCAATAACAATAATCATCAGGATATATAAAGAGGGTAAATCTTTCCAGAGGGGACACAGACAGCAATGAAACCCCAACAAAGGTTCTAACCCTTTCTAGCCATATCCAAGATTAAAATAAAAATTTACTTTAGTTAATCTTTAAAGTCCAACTCGGTGGAAAGTGTCCACTCTACCAGAGAGTAGGGTTGTCCCGATACCACTTTTTTAAGACCGAGTACAAGTACCGATACTTTTTTTCAAGTACTCGCCGATACCGAATACCGATACTTTTTTTTAATCTCATGTGACAGCGGCACATGTGTCAGTATGTTTTTTTTTATCTTTAATAATTTGTTTTACATTTTTTACAATTTTTTTTATTTAACCACTTAAGGACCGGACCAATACGCAGCTAAATGACCCAAGGGGTTTTTACAATTCGGCACTGCGTCGCTTTAACAGACAATTGCGCGGTCGTGCGACGTGGCTCCTAAACAAAATTGGCGTCCTTTTTGCCCCACAAATAGAGCTTTCTTTTGGTGGTATTTGATCACCTCTGCGGTTTTTATTTTTTGCGCTATAAACAAAAATAGAGCGACAATTTTGAAAAAAATTCAATATTTTTTACTTTTTGCTATAATAAATATCCCCCAAAAACATATATAAAACATTTTTTTTTCCTCAGTTTAGGCCGATACGTATTCGTTTACCTATTTTTCGTAAAAAAATCGCAATAAGCGTTTATCGATTGGTTTGCGCAAAATTTATAGCGTTTACAAAATAGGGGATAGTTTTATTGCATTTTTATAAAAAAAAATTTTTTACTACTAATGGCGGCGATCAGCGATTTTTTTCGTGACTGCGACATTATGGTGGACACTTCGGACAATTTTGACACATTTTTGGGACCACTGTCATTTTCACAGCAAAAAATGCATTTAAATTGCATTGTTTATTGTGAAAATGACAGTTGCAGTTTGGGAGTTAACCACAGGGGGCGCTGTAGGAGTTAGTGTTCACTTTGTGTGTGTTTACAACTTAAGGGGGGTGTGGCTGTAGGACTGACGTCATCGATCGAGTCTCCCTTATATAAGGGATCACTCGATCGATACGCCGCCACAGTGAAGCACGGGGAAGCCGTGTTTACATACGGCTCTCCCCGTTCTTCAGCTCCGGGGAGCGATCGCGACGGAGCGGCTATAAACGAATAGCCGCGCCGTCGTCCCGGATCGCTCCCAGAGGGAACCTGACCGCCGCAAGTACCGGGGGGACCCCCGACACACGTCTAGGCAGGCACGTACAGGTACGTTGATGTGCCTGTGATCACTGACTCTGTCCATTCGGAGCAGTAAGGAGCCGGATTTACCGGCTCCTACCCCGCTCTCCATCCTGACATTTCCAGGGGGTGGAGGAGGAGCACTGAAGGGGAGAGAAACACGGCGGGATACACGGCGGCATACACGGGATACACGGCGGCTTTCCGCTGCTTTAAAATCAGCGGTGATCGGTGCTTGTAACTTCCCCAACGCACTGATCACCACCGACAGTACAAGTATCGGGTGAAGCATCGGGAGCATTTGCCCGAGTACAAGTACTCGGGCAAATGCTTGGTATCGGTCCCGATACCTATACTAGTATCGGTATCGGGATAACCCTACCAGAGAGTGTCAGAGTGTCACCAATAGGAGTGCCCAGCATTTAGAAATATCGATAAACATTGGAAGGCTGTTGTACGTATGTGCAGAGACCTTTAGCCTGGGTTCATACTTTTAAACACAGACATTGCATGTGATTTGCACCCGCATTGCTGTGTTGATCACATGCAGTGTCTGTGCAATGCATGTTTAGCCATACAGTGGTATGACTGAACTCGCATTGGATTAGCACGAAAAAGGTGCAGGAACTTATTTTCCTGCACTGGAATCGGATTGCATGGGTGTTCGCAGTCAGGGTCAAGGAAAGCCAAGTTCAGCAACAGGTATCAAGCAAGGTAAAACAGGAGTTCAGGATATCAGGACACAGCTGAAGACCAGACAGCACTGCTCAGGAGTCAGGGCACTCTTTAAATAGGCCGTCTGTCGCCAATTGGGACTAGGGGAAAGCTCCTGCGCGTACACGCAGTCCGTTGTGCATGAGCACGCGCATTGGTGCATTTGGTAATCTTCCATTGCCCATGAGTGTGCACGCAGGCTCATTCTGTCAGTTCTCTTACACTTGCAGAGCACTTGAAGCACATCTTTTAGTTTACACTTTTACAGTTTGTAGCAAATTTGTGTGGCAAGTCTTTAGCAAGAGCAAAGTTACAGTGGTGAGTCTACAGCAAGAGCGCTGCAAGTCTACAGCATGAAAATTCAGCCACAGTGACCCCCGTGGTGGGATGACTATTGCACAACATAACTGAATCAGAACTTGCAGCCGACTTGCAGAATGTTTGCAAAGAAAGTTGATTTGGAGTCATGCAATGCGGACTTGCTGCAATTGTGAAGCCTGGTAAGTCTAGCAATAGATTAGCAAGTCATTTTTAAACTTGCAGCACACTTGCTTGCTATCTGGGTTTTGGGTTTAATACCGCTTTAACAGTAGGGCCTGGATTCACATACATTGGCGCATATTTATGCTGGCGTAGCGTATCAAAAATACGCTACACCGACGCAGCACAGAGAGGCAAGCACAGTATTCAGGAAGCCAGTGCTCCCACTCGCTCTCAAATCTACGATGGGTTTCCTCTGCGTAAGCCAGCGTAGGTGGAAGTGGGCGTGAGCCATGCTAATGAGGCGTGACCCCATGCAAATGATGGGCCAAGCGCCATAGAAGTACTTAAAACGAACGGCGCATGCGCCATCCCGTGGCCGCATCCCAGTGCGCATGCTCAGAATCACGTCGAAACATCAGCCAAAGATACGTCGAATCACTGCCCTCGACGTGAACGTAACCTACGCCTAGCCATATTCACGTACTACGTAAACAACGTAAAATACGACGGCTCTGTTCCCTGGTCCATACCTTTGCATAAGTTGCGCCTCCTATATGGGGAATAACTTTACGCCGGACGTACGACTTACGCAAACCGCGTATATTATGGAGGCCTATTTTTAGGCGTATCTCAGATTGTGGGCACGGCGCACAGATACGACGCGCATAGTTAGACTTACGGGGCCAGATTCACAAAGAGATACGACGGCGGATCTCCTGATACGCCGTCGTATCTCTGAGATCCGACGGTCGGATCTATGCGACTGATTCATAAGAATCAGTTCCGCATAGATCTCCCTTAGATCCGACTGGTGTAAGTGACTTACACCGTCGGATCTTAGGCTGCAATCTCCCGCCGGCCGCTAGGTGTCACCTCGGTCTTTTACGCGTCGGATATGCAAATGAGGAGAACAGCCGATTCAGAAACGAACGCCCGCCCGTCGCTTTTTTTTTACGTCGTTTGCGTTCGGCTTTTTCCAGCGGATAGTTACCCCTGCTATATGAGGGGTAGCTAATGTTAAGTATGGCCGTCGTTCCCGCGCCGAGTTTCAAATTTTTACGTTGTTTGCGTAAGTTGGTCTGGAATACGGATGGCCGCAATTGACGTTGCCGCCGAAAACAATGACGTCCTAGCGACGTCATTTGGAGCATGCGCACTGGGAATTTTCGCCGGTGGCGCATGCGCAGTTAAATCGGCGTGGGAACGCGCCTGATTTAAATTGTACACTCCCCCTAGCCGCGGAATTTGAATTCCGCCGGGGGAGTTACGATCCGCCGGTGCAAGTTTCGAGGTAAGTGCTTTGTGAATACTGCACTCGCCTCGCAAAAGTGCACCTGCGGATCGTAAATCACATAGATTACGCGGATCTAAAGATCCGCTAATCTATGTGAATCTAGCCCAGGCTGCGTATCTCGAGATACGTCGGCGTAAGTGCTTTGTGAATTCGGGCCTAGGTATTTTTATTAAAAAGGTTGTGAAATTGTGTTATGTCTCTAATTGAGATGACGAGTCCACAGTGTAGGTAATTAACATATTCTAAAGGCTGTCTTTATAATGACCAAAACTACATACAGGCACACTGTCCTGCTGCACCAACTAAAGCTCTATTTTCTACCTTTGAAAGATTTCTGCTGGCACAAGAGCAAACATAAAATTTGTCATAAATAAGGGCTTTGTGTTAGAAACTAAAATAAAGTGGACAAACAGGTTTTAATAAAGAAGGCATCTCACCGCTCTGCGAATCGCATTTATATGGAATGTAAACATGATATTGTAAAAATGTTGCTATTCACATGATGAAAGGTCCATCGACATTCATGCTATGATGCTATAGCTCTGCTTTCATACTGTAAACAATACCTGTTTAATTAATGATTCAGGCTTAGAGAAATCACCACAATGAAGACTTTTTCAGTACACAGGAGCAATAAAAGGGAGCGCCCAGTGTGCATTCCTGTGCCATGCCTAGTACTGCATACCTCAGCCAAGCATTTGTTTCTTGTCTAAAGTCAATGAAAACTATAACAATCATTCCCTTTACAATAAATGTCACTTCAGAACTTCAAGGCTCAGATGTGTGTAAGTACAGCACAGGCCAATGCCTAAAGCCTAGTACACACGATCAGAATACCGCCCCACACTATAAAAGTATTCTTTGCATAGCGGCCATTTGTAGTGTTATAGCGGTGTGGAGAGAGATAAAACAGGGCTCTGTTCAGTGCTATTAGACTGTTATGCCCCGTACACACGATCGCTTTTTCCATCAGCATAAACTCCAACGGGTTTTTCCGATAAAATTCCGCTCAAGCTGTCTGGCATACACACGGACACACCAAATTCCGACCTTCCAAAACGCGGTGATGTACAACACTAGGACGAGCCTATAAAAATAAAGAATAATGCTTCCGAGCATGCGTCAACTTGTTTCCGAAGAATGCATGTATTTTTCTCCGTCGGATCACCATACAGACAAGTGGAATTTCCAAAAAAGGGAACATGTTCTCTTTCTAAGTCCATCGGAATTTCGAAGGAAAAACTCAGATGGGGCACACACACGATCGGAATTGGAGTATCCGATGAAATAATTCCGTCAGACTTTTTTCATCGGAAACTCTGATCATGTGTACAAGGCATTAGTGTGCTATAGTGTTCTATTCTGATTTTGTTGTCAGTGTAGAATATCAGTTTAGTGTGCATCTAGGAATAGTTCGGTGTGATTGTAGTGCGACCATTCATCTTTACCTTAGTGTTCAGTCAGTGTGAGTGTAGTAACCATTAAACACAGTGGCCCGGATTCACGTACAGCGGCACATCTTTAGACTGGCGTAGCGCATCTCATATGCGCTACGCCGACGTAAATCAGTGAGGCAAGAACTGTATTCACAAAGCACTCGCTCCCAAACTTGCGCCGGCGTAACGTAAATTGGCCGGTGTAAGCCTGCCTAATTCAAAGTAGGAAGGTAAATGAAGGACCGAACGAACGGCGCATATACTCCCTAAGATCCAACGGCTCAATGCCTACGACGTGAATGGGCAGCACAGTGGTGCAGTGAGTAGCACTTTCGCCTAGCAGCAAAAGGGTCGCTGGTTTAAATCTCGACCACGACACCATCTGCCTGGAGTTTGCATGTTCTCCCTGTGCCTGCGTGGGTTTCCTCTGGGTACTCCGGTTTCCTCCCACACTCCAAAGACATGCTGGTAGGTAAATTGGATCTTGTCCAAAATTGGCCCAGTATATATATGTATATCTGTGTGTATGACTGTGTGTCCCAAGCGTGTCACGATCCTACGGGGTAAAATGACCGCACCAGCCAAGCAGACTCTGGCTGGAAAAAGCGCCCATAGGTGATTCAGTTCGCATGAGTTAGCGCTATACAAGTCATTCATTCATTCAACGTAACCTACGCCCAGCCCCATTCACGTACGACTTACGTAAACGACGTAAAACACGACAGCTGTTCCCTGGTCCATACCCTAACATGACTTACCCCCGCTTTAGGTGGAATAACTTTACGCCGGACGTACGCCTTACGTAAACGGCGTAGATTACTGCGACGGGCATAAGTACGTTCGTGAAATCGAACTTCCCCTTTATAGTGCCGTGTACGTGTTGTACGTCACTGCGTTTGAGAACAACGAGATTTTGTCTTGACAGTGTGTATGCAAGGAAAGCTTGACAAGATTCTCGTCAAGCTTGATAAGAACCTTGTCGAGGAAAACAACGTTTCTTTTACGATGAGATTCTCGGTCGTGTGTATGAAGCCTTATAGTTCTGTGTGTTACTGCAGGTTTAACACCATATACTTCTGTGCACTACTGCAAGTTTAACACTGTATAGTTCTATGCATTACTGCAAGTTTAACACCATATAATTATGTGCGTTCCTGAAAGTTTAACACTGCGTATTTCATTGTGTTACTGCAAGTTTAACGCCATATAGTTCTATGCTTTACTTCAGGTTTAACGCCATGTATTTCATTGTGTTACTGCAAGTTTAACACCATATAGTTCTGTGCGTTACCGCAAGTTTAACACTGTATAGTTCTGTGTGTTACTGCAAGTTTAACGCCATATAATTATGTGCATTCCTGCAAGTTTAATGCCGTATATTTCATTGCGTTACTTCAAGTTTAACGCCATATGGTTCTGTGCGTTACTGCAGGTTTACTGTCATATAGTTTTGTGCGTTACTGCAAGTTTTAATTGATTAAAGTGCATCCACATACACATTTATACATCTTTAATACATTTTGTTATTAAGCACCCCCCACCATGTCTGGGAGGACAGCAAGCAAAGGCAGACGTTCACATGCCACTGTAAGGGGGCCAGCAGCGTATGTGTCCACAGGCAAGAGATCTTCCGTCCTTCAAGTCTCATAGTGGGCAACAGGAAACGCCTCGCTCTGACAAGCCCGGTAGGCTCTGTTCATTCCCTTTTAATGACTTAGTGCCCAGCAACATAATCGAGAAGCCCTATTTCAGGAGAAATGGGCTTAGGGCCAATGGCTTTTTCAAGGGTCGAAGATGGTGTCCAACATCCTGGAGTTGAGAGCAGAATTTCAGGCCTTCCTAGCCTTGGGTCACATAATCTGGGGAGGAGCTGTCCTGATAAAGTTAGACAACACAAGGACTGTGGCCTACATCCGGAAACAAGCTGGAACTCACAGTGTTTCCCTCCTGAAGGCGGTTTCTACGGTTCTAGAGTGGGCCCAAGTCAATCTTCTTCAGCTATCAGTGGCCTCTATGCCCGGTCGGAAGAATTTACAGGTGGACTATTTGTACAGGACAACCCTGGATGACAACAAATGGTCCCCATGGCTGCAAGTCTTTCAAGAACCTTGGTCATTCCTTGCAGAGGTAGACCTGTTTGCATCCCCAGTCAACACTAGAGTGCTGAGATTCTATTCCAGAGCCAGCATCTGCAGGCAGTTGCACTGATCGCAGAGTGGATCTGTCACGTACCTAGATTGTGAGCCTAATGTGTAGAGGAGAGCCTCTCTTGCCGCACTAGCTTGTGGGCCCCTGAGGTTGAGACAGCAGCCACAGAAGCACGTGATGCAGGAGTGCCTAGGATCAGCCCAGTATCGGTATGACTGGATGCTCGTGGCTGGAGATGCAACTGGCAGACTGGTAAGGCTGAGTAGACCAGAACTGTTGGCAGACTGGATTGCAGGTGAAACAGGAACTGGTGCTATTCGTAGAGCAGAATTGCAGCAGACTGAAGGAGCAGATGCGGAGTCAGGCAGGCTTGGTCGGAGATGTTCAGGTGGATCAGGCAGAGCAGCAGGCAGAAGAGAAGTGCAAAAGCAACCCAAAGTCAGTGTATCAAGCAGACAGGGTTAGTGAGAGCAAGCCGGGTCAGAGATCAGAGATCAGCACAGATAACAGATTTCAGGACACACAGAAGCTGCAGACAAAACAGCAAATAATCTTTGGTGCACTCACTTTAAATAGCTCCTTTGGCGCCAATGTTGGTGACAGGCGCACATATGCACGCATGTGCGTGTGCACGTGTGCATGCGCTGTGAATGTGCAAGTCTGCTGTGCGATTCCTGCTGCACACCCATGCCTTCCCTGACAGGATCTTCAAGACAGCTTATGCCTTTTTGCTGGTCCCTACGATTCTCAGCTTCCTGAGGATGCTGTGGCGGGAGAAAGTGACAGTTCTGGCGGTGATCCCAGATTGGCTGAACGGGTATCCTCTGCTCCTCCTAAAGAGTGCCAATCCTTCTGCCAGTAAGATTGAATCTTTTTCTCCAATTTCCCATTCATCATCCAGCTCTGGACAGGCTTGCGCTGATGGATTTGGTCTCGAGAGGCAAATCCTAATAAACCTCGGGTGCTCTGTAAAGGTAGTGAATACTTTTATAAAGACAAGGAAGGACAACACTAAAAGCGCTTATAGTAGAATATGGCTTCAATTCACAGAATTTCTGCTAATCAAAGTTTTCCTTATCACACACAAGGTTGTTCTTTCTACGTCCTTTTTGGGGAGGGCCCAAAAAGTTAGCTCACTGGATGCAGGTCAAGCTTTAAAATTTTACAATAAAGTTTAATCTGGCATCAGAAAGTCGAAGCACCTATATATCATTCTGGGTGGAGCTCGTAATGGCTTCAAGGCTTCCATCAGGATTATTGCTTCTTGGTTAATGAAGCTCATCTCCTTGGCCTACAGGGTTGACTTTGCCAGGGGGATTATGGTGCTCTCCACTAGAAGTGTCTCGAGCTTGTGAGTCGAGTGTCCCCAGAGATAATCTGCAAAACATATACGTGGGTGTCAATATACATGTTCATGGCTCATTACCGTATAGAACCAACTTCCTTGACAACAGTTGAGCTTGGCTGAGATGTTTTGGCTTTAAAAAAATTAAAAGTGTGTAGCATTATCCCTCCCCTGTGTGGCTGGTTAGCTCTCAGGTATGCTGACATGGAGCCATCGGGGAAAACAGAAAATTGAATGTCAAATATTTACAGCAATTTTCCTTTCCTGATAAGCTCCATGGCAGCACAGTTTCTCACCCAATCCACGGACTCCATAGGGTTACGTAACTCTGGCCAGATGTCTATTGAAATTTCCCCCGAAGTCACCAAAAGTAGTGCAGGAACTCGGTGCCGTTGCTGGCAATAGGCTCCGATTTGGCATGCAATTTGACATGTCAAATTGCATGCCAAATAGGCCCAGTATGAACTAGGGCTAAAACATATATGTATTTCAACTGTGTATTTGGTTGTTTTAGCATACTAACCTAAAGTGGCTGGGGACAGGCTATAATTTGTAACTACGATCCTGTCAGTGTAGAGGTGGGTAGGATGCGCTGTCATGGAACTCTTCAGGAAAGAAAAATTGCGGTAAATATTGGACATTCAATTTTCTGCTTTAGGGCTTTTAAACAAAATTTGACTCAATGAAGATCAAACTTTTTTTGAATTTCAATACAAATGTTAAAAAAAATTCTACTGTGTATGGCCAGCATTTAACCCCAGCAGGGACACATAAGGCAATAAAAACAGAAGTTCTAAACTTTCACCATTTGGCTTTATATGAACCTTTTTCATGATCTGAAATTGTAAGTATTTTGAAATTGGTGAAATAATTGAAATGCCGAAATTCAGACAATTCACAAGGAGTTTCTATATTCTATTCTGCAGGCTGCCTGTCACTGTAATCTCCAGCACAGTCTCTAACATAAGACATGACTATCACCCTACTTTCAGATTATCAACTACCCAACTCTGACAACAATACTGCTGATATTTATTAGGGTGTTTTTTAAACAACAATATATATTTCTGCTGGGATAATATTGGGCTTTAGTTGATTTTGTAATGTTAGTGGAATTAAGCACAAGTGACTTTAATCCAGGATATTAATCCCCAGGCTCTGTTGGATACTGCTCCTGCTGCTGGAAATCACTTAAATACATAGATTACAGTGGGATTAAATCTAGATGCACTAGTTTGACGAATGTTATTAACCAGCCTTATACAGAAATCATGTTTTAGTTACAGTCTGTAAATGTGTACAGTTATATCTTGTGAACAGTGCTTGACACACGGTGACAAGTCTAACATTTGGATACAGATAACAGATTTTTTACAAAACCCAGGGGAAAGCAAGAAAATAAGTGTAAGGGCCCTTTTACACGGGCCGTCCGATCAGGTCTGCCTGTCAATTTTTAGGGCGGACCAGATTTGACCCTCCAGTCTCCCCTATGGATCGGCAGATATCAGCGATGACATGTCCACTGCCATCCATTTCTGCATCTATCCTGCTCTGTCCAATGCCCCAGAAATCGGTAAAGCTAACTGATAAAGTAGTAGGCCTCGTACACACGACCAGTTTCCTCGGCAGAATCCATCAAGAAACTTGGTGGGAGAGCTTTTTTGCCGCGGAAAACGGTCGTGTGTACCGTTTTAATCGAGGAAACTGTCGAGGAACTCGACGAGCAAAAAAGAGAGCAAGTTCTCTTTTTCCTTGACGGGAGTCTCAATTTCCTCGTCGGGCAACACATTTTTCAAGCTGTAACAGACTGAAAAGTGCAAATCGTCTCTCACCAAAGTTTTACTTAACACACAGTAACATGAAATTAGCAAAAGAAGCCCCAAGGGTTGTGCCAGTGGAATCGAACTTCCCCTGAACGACGAGTTTTGGTCTTGACCGTGTGTATGCATAGCAAGCTTGTCGAGTTTCTCGACAAGCCTATAAAAGGAACTCGTCGAGGAAAACGATGTGTTTCGCCCGACGAGTTACTCGGTCGTGTGTACGAGGCCGTAGAGTGACCTTCGTAATGCAAGGTGTGTGAATCACAAGTCTGAATGGAACTTCAAACCCTTTGGCAAGGAAACCATGAAGATGACCACACTGTTGCAATCTAACTGTATAACCTCTTTTACATCTGCCAAAAGCTGTGAAGTACAAGGACCTGCCTGACAAAGATTGCATGGATTGAATGGGTAATCCCCAATATTACATTAAACGATCTATACAATCAAATTTTAATATCTGTGTCTTAGCCTAGGTTCACACTTAATGCAGGTTTGAAATCGTGCAGTTCAGCTGAGGGGGGGCTGGAGAAGAGGGTAGCCCCGTATGCCGACAATATGTTGTTGTTTTTGGGTGACGCAGGTCCATCGTTGTAGGGAGCTTTAGAATTATTAAACACCTTCTCGCTATTCACAGAGCTCAAAGTAAATTGGAGTAAATCACTATTATTTCCTATTGATCAAGGAGCACAGGATACAGCTGCCCCAAATCTGCCATTTCACGACAGGTTGAAGAATTCCAAAGGTTACATTTGGATCCAGTAATACCGAAATTTTTTTAAAAAATTAAGGGTATGGGAGGCCTTACCCCTGTCGCTGTTAGGATGCATAAATTTAATAAAGATTAAGATTTTTCCTAAATTTTTATATTTGTTTAGAAACTCACCAAAATGGTTACCAAAGCTTTCTTTTGTACAGCTACATAGTATTTTCTCCTCATTTTTATGGAAAAAGAAACCAGCTAGAATTAAATTGACCACACTTATGCGTCCTGTGGCACAGGGGGGGACTAGCCTTCCCATACTTTTATAAATATTACCTAGCTACACAGTTGGTGATGTTGGGGGGATGGCTGAACCCGGATAAATATAACCCTGCTACAATGTTAGAGGCTGCAGTGGTATTCTATTGAGGCACATCAGGCATTGCTATTTTCGCGGGCTAAAATCTGGTTACGATCTGACCCCCTTGATGATAACGACAGTAAACATATGGAGAGCTGGTGTAGCGGAAGATAAATATTTGAAAGATAATTTATCTCCAAATACTCTGTTATGGAGAAACCCTCGGATAGTACACTTATGTCGCTTACACACGATCGGAAATTCCGACAAGAAAGGTTTGATGTGAGCTTTTGGTCGGAAATTCCGACCGTGTGTAGGCTCCATCTGAATTTTTCTGTTGGAATTTCCCGACAACAAAAATTTGAGAGCTGGTTCTCAAATTTTCCGATTGTGTGTTTGTGGCATAAGACTCCATCCAAGACCCAGGGGTATAGACTAAATTCATGGTTAAAACATTATCCCAGGTAGTACATGTTGGGAAAGAATATTATCATTTGCAGGAATGAGGGAAGGCTGAAATATACTGGAGCGTTATACTTTCCGATATATGCAACAGGCACATGCTTTGTCCGCTCAGTTTCCCCAGGGCATCCCACAACTAGTAGCATCAGGACTAGAACAAATAATTAGAAAGAGAAGTGAAAGGAAATCAGCCTTAATTTTATATGCCTATTTATTAAAAATCCTCAGAAATAATTACATTTCGAGAATGCTGGACAAGAGATGTCCCAAAACTAGAGGAGGAGAATTGGGAGGAGATATGGGGATTTCCACTTCAGATATTAGTGTCACTTCGAGATAAACTTATACAATTTAAGATAACACATAGAAGCTACTACGAACCATATAAATTATATAGGCTATCCCCATCGAACCCCAAAACTGCTGGAGATGTGGGAAAGTTTTTGGAGACTTTATCCACATATTTTAGCTCTGTCCGGTGATAGTGGTATTTTGGAGGGAGGTCATGAGGGTAATTACTACAGTAACATTAACTCCTTTGGAACAAGAGGCAGAGATTTGTCTTTAGGGTTGGTAGGAAATAATATAACCAATGTAGCAAAAAGAACACAAGTAGGTTTGCTACTCTCAAGGCCCATCCTAGGGTCACAGACGTCTGGGTGCAGAAATATTTCTGGCGCCCCCACATGGGCATGATCATCTTACCAACTCCTCCCCTTTACACATGTTTCTATGGCAACGACTCAAACACAGAGATGCTCCCCTAACATGAACAAGGAGAACACGTCAGGCAAGGACCACCCCCCCACCAGCGACGTCACTGCACGGCTGGTCTCTCTCCACACAGAGACAGCCGCTGCTTCGCTCTCCTCCTCTGACAGGAGGAGGGAGGGGGGACGGGCTTGGCCAAGAAAGTGCCCCCACCTCTGTGGCGCCTGGGTGCACTGCACCCCAAGAACCTACCTAGGATCAGCCCTGGCTACTCTTTTATGCAAGAAAGACAATAGTATTGAACTGGAAAAAGGCTGAAGCCCCTTCATTAGTCTTTTGGAAAGATTTAGTGAACAGTAATTTGCCATTATGTAGGGAAAAATACTGTAACAGAGGATATGGGGAGAAATATGAGAGAGTATGGGCAAGTTGGACAGGGGAACCTACAACGGCCTCAGGATAATGTAAGGAGCGAATAGCTGAAATGGCAAGGAAAGGGGAAGGGGAAAGGGAATGAAGAAAAAAGAAAAGAGTAGTTAGATATCTGATAAAGGAGGCGTAGAGATGCAACGAACCACACCATCAGTATAAGGCAGGGGTGTCCAAACTTTTTTCAAAGAGGGCCAGATTTGATGAAGTGAACATGCGTGAGGGCCAACCGTTTTGCTGGACATTCTTTGAATCATTAAAATTAAATGCAAATTAACTAATACACTGCCCAACAATAATTCTATTTCCTTTGTGGCTGTGTGTGTTGAAGAGTCTAAAGATGAGCTTGGGCATTTTATTTGGATATACTGTATTTATCGGCCATTGCCATGAATGCAGCCTCACTATTGCAATTGATGCAGCCCCACCATTGACATGAATGCAGCCTCTGAATGCCCGGCGCTTGTAGATTTATTGGGGGCTACAAAAGATATATATTTAAATTACCAGTTGGGGCGACATTAAAATGAAACGAGGGCCGCAATTGGCCCCCGGGCCTGACTTTGGACATGCCTGGTATAAGGGGTTAACCTCCTTAGCGGTAATCTAAGGAGTCTGGCTCGGGGTGAATTTTTTATACCAAAAGCGGTATCCCCGAGCCAGACTCAGGATCGCATTGAGGATACAGGGGGAAGTTACTTACCTTGTCCCTGGATCCTGCGATGCATCCCCGCTGTGTGTGCGGGCTCCTCCGCTGTGTCTCCTCGCTCGATTCACAGTGCCGCCGAGGTCCGTTCCCTGCGACGTTACGACGCACGGGGACGGAGTTCCGCGCCAAATTCAAAAAGTGAAAAACACAATACACATACAGTATACTGTAATCTTATAGATTACAGTACTGTATGTAAAAAATACCCCCTTTGTCCCTAGTGGTCTGCCCAGTGTCCTGCATGTACTTTTATATAATAAAAACTGTTCTTTCTGCCTGCAAACTGTAGATTGTTCATAGCAACCAAAAAGTGTCCCTTTATGTCAAAAGTGCTTTTAGAGCAGCTAGAAAACAGCGATAATAAATTAGAATCACTTGCAGAATTGAGCGATATCGATTTGTGGGGAAATCCATCATCAAACAATAAAAGTAATGACAGCGACAATTCTGCAACTGAGCAAATTTCAGTGTTTTTGATTTGATTACATTATTGAATAATTTTTATTATAATTACATTTTTATTTGTTATAATTATTTATAGTTATAGTTTTGTTTTTCAAACTTTATCATACCCGAGATGTCTACTAGACTCTTGTTTGGACAGATTTAAGTGAGTTATTCCTAAGAATTGCAGGCCTACAGTATAAAACGCCAAATTCCCATGCAAAAAATTGTACCATTTTTGGTACAAAATTCCAGACATAATCATACCGCCAGGGAGGTTAAGGTGAAGAATTAATGTTTTTATATGTAAGTATGTTGTTTTTTTTACCCTCTTTCTTCTCTCTCTCGATGTAATGATTATCAATGAAATTATAAGGAAATTCCTGTGAGAGCGGATACATTAAGGATTGGGAAGGGAGGGAGGGAAAAGGAGAAGAGAAATGTAAGAAATGTAAGTTGTAGAATGTTTTGATATTGAAAAATTATTAAAGAGATTTATATTAAAAAAAAAAGTATACTGTATGTAAACCCTCACTTTTTAAAACAACTTTTTTTAGAAAATGAAAGGCAAAACATTTGTGTATACATATTTTTTATAAGTGATCACATACCCTCATACCCATATATCCTCACATGTTCCTTGCTTCATAAGGCACTTAGGGCCAGATTCACCAAAGAGATACGACGGCGTTTCTCCTGATACGCCGTCGTATCTCTGTTTCTATCTATGCGACTGATTCATAGAATCAGTTACGCATAGATATCCATAAGATCCGACAGGTTAGTTTTACACTGTCGGATCTTAGGATGCAATACCGCGGCCGCCGCTGGGTGGAGTTTGCGTCGTAAACCAGCGTCGGGTATGCAAATTAGCAGTTACGGCAGATCCCCAACGGATTTTCGCGTTCGCTACGTCGCTGCTAGTCTAGTTTCCCGTCGCAAAGTTAGTCGTCGTTTGCCCTAACTTTAGTCAGCAATCGTATTGCTGTCTAAAGTATGGCCGTCGTTCCCGCGTCGAAATTTTTAATTTAACGTCGTTTGCGTAACACCTCCTGGAATACGGAAGTACGCTACGCGTGAAAAAATGACGTCACGGCGCGCAAAGCACGGCGGGAGTTAGGAAACGGAGCATGCGCAGCAGGTCCGGCGCGGGAGGGCGCCTAATTTAAATGGCACACGCCCATTTGAATTGGCCCGCCTTGCGCCAGAGGCCACCGGCGTAGTTTTCATCGCAAGTGCTTTGTGAATCAAGCACTTGCGATGAAAACTTGCGGCGGTGTAACGTATCTACGATACGTTACGCCGCCGCAGTTCTATGTGAATCTGGCCCTAAGAGAGCTGGGGAAGGAAAAACAAGAGCACACTGATCTTCCCAGTGAATGGATGTACGGGGGGTGAAGTCTTCTCCTTGTAGAGCAGGCTGAGTTCTCAGCACAGTGAGAAAACTGACCACACTGTGCTCTCATGCCTAGTGTGGTCAGTTTTTAATAGGAACGCAAAGGGACTGGCAGGAACACTTGGTACAGCAGGCAGGAATATGAAAAGAATATGAAATGTTGGGTTTTCATTTCAGCTAGACAAAGTTGAGTTTTTACACATACATCACATCCCTTTCTTTACTTACTTGTATATAATCTCTTACATAAGACAACAAGCAGAACACACTCTTACATTAATCACTTTGCACCTCCACCTCATTCCATCTGCTGCGTTTGATACGTGACAATTACACTCCTAGTTCTCTCACTGCATATGAGCAAATCTACAGTGGGTACGGAAAGTATTCAGACCCCCCTTAACCACTAGAGGCCCGCGCTATAGCCGAATGACGGCTACAGCGCAGACCTGAAAATCCAACTGGACGTCAATTGACGTCCACCCCTTTTGGCGTTCCCCGCGCGCGCCACCGATCTGTGTCTCTTGTACATAGGGACACAGATCGGTCACCTCCCCCAGTCACCCCCACCACCTACAGTTAGAACACTATATAGGGAACATATTTAACCCCTTCCTCACCCCCTAGTGTTAACCCCTTCAATGCCAGTCACATTTATACAGTAATTAGTGCATATTTATAGCACTGATCGCAGTATAAATGTCAATGGTTACCAAAAATATGTAGAATACGTATCGGCCTAAACTGAGATTTTTTTTTTTTTATTGGGCTATTTATTATAGCAACAAGTAAAACATATTGTATTTTTTTTTTCAAAATTGTTGCTCTTTTTTTTTTAGCGCAAAAAAAAAAAACGCACAGGCGATCAAATACCACCGAAAAAAAGCTCTACTTGTGGGGAAAAAAGGACTCCAATTTTGTTTGGGAGCCACGTCGCACGGCCGCGCAATTGTCAGTTAAAGCGACGCAGTACCGGAAAGCTGAAATTTCACCTGGGCAGGAGGGGGGTATATGTGCCCAGTAAGCAAGTGGTTAAATGTTTTACTTTTTGTTATATTGCAGCCATTTGCTAAAATCATTTAGGTTCATTTTTTTTCCTTATTAATGTACACACAGCACCCCATATTAACAGAAAAACACAGAATTGTTGAAATTTTTGCAGATTTTTAAAAAAAGCAAAACTGAAATATCACATGGTCCTAAGTATTCACACCCTTTGCTCAGTATTTAGTAGAAGCCCCCTTTTGATCCAATACAGCCATGAGTCTTTTTGGGAAAGATGCAACAAGTTTTTCACACCTTGATTTGGGGATCCTCTGCCATTCCTCCTTGCAGATCCACTCCAGTTCTGTCAGGTTGGATGGTAAACGTTGGTGGACAGACATTTTTAGGTATCTCCAGAGATGCTCAATTGGGTTTAAGTCAGGGCTCTGGCTGGGCCATTCAAGAACAGTCACAGAGTTGTTGTGAAGCCACTCCTTCGTTATTTTAGCTGTGTGCTTAGGGTCATTGTCTTGTTGGAAGGTAAACCTTCGGCGCAGTCTGAGGTCCTAAGCACTCAATGCGGGCCAGGCCTCCTTCTGAGTCTCTGTCCAGGGACAGGCGCGCACAAGCACCCGCGCCGCGGGACAGACGCGCATGCGCACCAGCACCGCGGGCCAGGCCTCGTTCTAAGCCACTATCCGAGGACAGGCACGCACGCGCACCAGCGCCACGGGGCCAAGCCTCGTTTTGAACCACTGTTTAAAGACAGGCGCACAGACGCACTAACGCTGTGAGCCAAGCCTCGCTTTCAACCGCTGTTCCTAAACATAGAGATTGGAAAACAACGCATCCCCGCAGAGATTAATTAGACTAATGATAACATCCAGTGGTACATTGGCAGTGTTTGCACTTTAGTCCAATGGACTTGTGTACACATGATCGGATTATCCTCCATCGGACATTTGTTGCCAGAAAGTTTGAGAGCATTCACAGCGAACATTTGTCCGATGAAAAAACGAAAACAATTGTCCGATGAAGCATACACACGGTCAGATTGTCCGATAAAACATGTCCATCAGACAATTGTTTTCAAAAAGTCCGCATGGGACCAGGTTGCACGTGCGACCCCTGTAGGGTACACCCCACCTTCCCACAGCACACAGGAACAGAGCTGAGGTTTTCATTTGCAGGCTGTGTGTTGGAGTTCCCTTAAGGCCCCGTACACACGAGGAGACATGTCAGATGAAAACGGTCCGCAGACCGTTTTCATCGGACATGTCTCCAGGGAGCTTTTGGTCTGATGTGTGTACACACCATCAGACCAAAATCCCCGCGGACAGAGAACGCGGTGACGTAGAAGACACAGACGTTCTCAAACACGGAAGTGCAATGCTTCCACGCATGCGTCAAATCAATTCGACGCATGCGCGGGATTTCGGGACGCTGGTTACACGTCATAACCAGCGGACATGTCCGATTAGGTGTACTAACCATCGGACATGTCCGACGGACATGTTTCCAGCGGACAAGATTCTTAGCTTGCTAAGAAACTTTTGTCCGCTGGAAACCTGTCCGCTAGGCCGTACACACGGTCGGACATGTCGGAAACAGTTTCAGCAGACATGTTCGACCGTGTGTATGCGGCCTTACTGTCACCTTTTTCCTTTTGGTGTCAGGAAAACTTGTCAGAAGTGACTCATGCAGTTAGCAGAGGAAGAAGGCAGCAGACAGAAATGACTGTGCTCTGGACTGAGACAAGTACACACTATAGAGGAATATGCTTTGTTAATATTTTTAATGTCAGAGGTTTACAACCACTTTAATATTATAAGATATGAGGATGGTATATACAGTATAGAGCAGACCTGGGCAAACTACGGCCCGCGGGCCGTATACGGCCCGGCGGACCTTTTAATCCGGCCCACCCGCGCCGCCGAAACCGCCGCCGCTGCCACGTTAATCACCGCGGCGGGGAACATTAGACAGCGTTCGTTTGAACAGCTGTTTTCCCCGCCGCGCATAAACACTCCCCCTTGGACGGATCTGTCCAATCGCGAGCAAGGGGGAGTCACATAGACACTCCCCCTTGCTCGCGATTGGACAGATCAGTCCAAGGGGGAGTGTATGGCATAGACACTCCCCCTTGGACGGATCTGTTCAATCGCGAGCAAGGGGGAGTCACATAGACACTCCCCCTTGCTCGCGATTGGACAGATCCGTCCAAGGGGGAGTGTCTATGCGCAGCGGGGAAAACAGCTGTTCAAACGAACGCTGTCTTTAATGTTCCCCGCCGCGGTGATAACAGTAGGCAGGGCCGGGAGGGGTCACACGCAGCCACTTGTGCCAACACATGCAGCCACTTGTGCCAACACATGCAGCCACTTGTGCCAACACACGCAGCCACTGTGCCACCATAAATTGTCGCCACTGTGCCAATCACACGTAGCCACTGTGCCAATCACACGCAGCCACTGTGCCAATCACACGCAGCCACTGTGCCAATCACACGCAGCCACTGTGCCAAACACAGCCACTGTGCCAATCACATGCAGCCACTGTGCCAATCACACGCAGCCACTGTGCCAATCACACGCAGCCACTGTGCCAATCACACGCAGCCACTGTGCCAATCACACGCAGCCACTGTGCCAATCACACGCAGCCACTGTGCCACCATAAATTGTCGCCACTGTGCCAATCACACGCAGCCACCGTGCCAATCACACGCAGCCACTGTGCCAATCACACGCAACCACTGTGCCAATCACACGCAGCCACTGTGCCAATCACATGCAGCCACTGTGCCAATCACATGCAGCCACTGTGCCAATCACACGCAGCCACTGTGCCAATAACACGCAGCCACTGTGCAATCAATTGTTGCCACTGTTCCCAAACACAGCCACTGTGCCAATCACATGCAGCCACTGTGCCAATCACATGCAGCCACTGTGCCAATCACACGCAGCCACTGTGCCAATCACACGCAGCCACTGTGCCAATCACACGCAGCCACTGTGCCAATCACACGCAGCCACTGTGCCAATCACACGCAGCCACTGTGCCCATCAAACGCAGCCACTGTGCCAATCACACGCAGCCACTGTGCCAATAACACGCAGCCACTGTGCCAATAACACGCAGCCACTCTGCCCATCAAATGCAGCCACTGTGCCAATCACACGCAGCCACTTTGCCCATCAAACGCAGCCACTGTGCCATCACATGCAGCCACTGTGCCAACACACGCAGCCACTGTGCCAACACACACAGTCACTGTGCCATCAATTGTTGCCACTGTGCCCATCACACGCAGCCACTGTGCCATCACACGCAGCCACTGTGCCATCACATGCAGCCTCCTGTGTCATGTCCCCAGCCTCTGTCCCCCTCCTGTGCCATGTCCCCAGCCTCTGTCCCCCTCCTGTGTCATGTCCCCAGCCTCTGTCCCCCTCCTGTGTCATGTCCCCAGCCTCTGTCCCCCTCCTGTGCCATGTCCCCAGCCTCTGTCCCCCTCCTGTGTCATGTCCCCAGCCTCTGTCCCCCTCCTGTGTCATGTCCCCAGCCTCTGTCCCCCTCCTGTGTCATGTCCCCAGCCTCTGTCCCCCTCCTGTGTCATGTCCCCAGCCTCTGTCCCCCTCCTGTGTCATGTCCCCAGCCTCTGTCCCCCTCCTGTGTCATGTCCCCAGCCTCTGTCCCCCTCCTGTGTCATGTCCCCAGCCTCTGTCCCCCTCCTGTGTCATGTCCCCAGCCTCTGTCCCCCTCCTGTGTCATGTCCCCAGCCTCTGTCCCCCTCCTGTGCCATGTCCCCAGCGTATGTCCCCAGCGTCTGTCCCCCTCCTGTGTCATGTCCCCAGCGTCTGTCCCCCTCCTGTGTCATGTCCCCAGCCTCTGTCCCCCTCCTGTGCCATGTCCCCAGCGTATGTCCCCAGCGTCTGTCCCCCTCCTGTGTCATGTCCCCAGCCTCTGTCCCCCTCCTGTGCCATGTCCCCAGCGTATGTCCCCAGCGTCTGTCCCCCTCCTGTGCCATGTCCCCAGCCTCTGTCCCCCTCCTGTGCCATGTCCCCAGCCTCTGTCCCCCTCCTGTGTCATGTCCCCAGCCTCTGTCCCCCTCCTGTGTCATGTCCCCAGCCTCTGTCCCCCTCCTGTGTCATGTCCCCAGCCTCTGTCCCCCTCCTGTGTCATGTCCCCAGCCTCTGCCCCCCTCCTGTGTCATGTCCCCAGCCTCTGTCCCCCTCCTGTGCCATGTCCCCAGCCTCTGTCCCCCTCCTGTGCCATGTCCCCAGCCTCTGTCCCCCTCCTGTGTCATGTCCCCAGCCTCTGTCCCCCTCCTGTGCCATGTCCCCAGCCTCTGTCCCCCTCCTGTGCCATGTCCCCAGCCTCTGTCCCCCTCCTGTGCCATGTCCCCAGCCTCTGTCCCCCTCCTGTGCCATGTCCCCAGCCTCTGTCCCCCTCCTGTGCCATGTCCCCAGCCTCTGTCCCCCTCCTGTGCCATGTCCCCAGCCTCTGTCCCCCTCCTGTGCCATGTCCCCAGCCTCTGTCCCCCTCCTGTGCCATGTCCCCAGCCTCTGTCCCCCTCCTGTGTCATGTCCCCAGCCTCTGTCCCCCTCCTGTGCCATGTCCCCAGCCTCTGTCCCCCTCCTGTGTCATGTCCCCAGCCTCTGTCCCCCTCCTGTGTCATGTCCCCAGCCTCTGTCCCCCTCCTGTGTCATGTCCCCAGCCTCTGTCCCCCTCCTGTGTCATGTCCCCAGCCTCTGTCCCCCTCCTGTGTCATGTCCCCAGCCTCTGTCCCCCTCCTGTGTCATGTCCCCAGCCTCTGTCCCCCTCCTGTGTCATGTCCCCAGCCTCTGTCCCCCTCCTGTGTCATGTCCCCAGCCTCTGTCCCCCTCCTGTGTCATGTCCCCAGCGTCTGTCCCCCTCCTGTGTCATGTCCCCAGCCTCTGTCCCCCTCCTGTGCCATGTCCCCAGCCTCTGTCCCCCTCCTGTGTCATGTCCCCAGCCTCTGTCCCCCTCCTGTGTCATGTCCCCAGCCTCTGTCCCCCTCCTGTGTCATGTCCCCAGCCTCTGTCCCCCTCCTGTGTCATGTCCCCAGCCTCTGTCCCCCTCCTGTGTCATGTCCCCAGCCTCTGTCCCCCTCCTGTGTCATGTCCCCAGCCTCTGTCCCCCTCTTGTGTCATGTCCCCAGCCTCTGTCCCCCTCCTGTGTCATGTCCCCAGCCTCTGCCCCCCTCCTGTGCCATGTCCCCAGCCTCTGTCCCCCTCCTGTGTCATGTCCCCAGCCTCTGTCCCCCTCCTGTGTCATGTCCCCAGCCTCTGTCCCCCTCCTGTGTCATGTCCCCAGCGTCTGTCCCCCTCCTGTGTCATGTCCCCAGCGTCTGTCCCCCTCCTGTGCCATGTCCCCAGCCTCTGTCCCCCTCCTGTGTCATGTCCCCAGCCTCTGTCCCCCTCCTGTGTCATGTCCCCAGCCTCTGTCCCCCTCCTGTGTCATGTCCCCAGCCTCTGTCCCCCTCCTGTGTCATGTCCCCAGCCTCTGTCCCCCTCATGTGTCATGTCCCCAGCCTCTGTCCCCCTCTTGTGTCATGTCCCCAGCCTCTGTCCCCCTCCTGTGTCATGTCCCCAGCCTCTGTCCCCCTCCTGTGCCATGTCCCCAGCCTCTGTCCCCCTCCTGTGTCATGTCCCCAGCCTCTGTCCCCCTCCTGTGCCATGTCCCCAGCCTCTGTCCCCCTCCTGTGTCATGTCCCCAGTGTCTGTCCCCCTCCTGTGCCATGTCTATAACAAGTACTCGTACCAGTTTTCCAACAATGATATTTACTGCTTTTTATAAAGAAATACAATTGATTTTATGCAGTATTGAGTTTAGCCTTTTGGCCCGGCCCTCCAAAATATTTTTAGTTTCTCATGTGGCCCCATCGAAAAAATAATTGCCCACCCCTGGTATAGAGAGTCACATATGCATGCTCTACAGAGGATGTTAAATGTGTGTTTTGTGTGTGTTTATGTATTACATTTTTGTTTTGATACAACGAAAAATGGATACAATTGTACAATTGAATTTGACACAATGGAATAAAGAACAGATAACATTTTGTAAACATGACTTGTTATGTTTAGAAAGCCTGTTCATATTTATCTCCATTGAGGGGCATATCTCTTTGAAATGTATCAAAACAAAAAAAAGTGAATAAAAGCCCTTGAATAAATGGATAATTGAATGAATGAAGCTCTTGTCCATTACCGCTGCATCTGAATTCATTACTTTAAAAGAACGCCATGCGCAGTATATGGAAATAGACAGAGTTTAATGGGAAAATGAACAAACAGTTATTTATATACTCAATATTTACCCTTACATGGCGATAGTTCATATTTAATTTTACCTAGGAGCCGAAAAAATATATTACACAACAATTATCCACTTTATGCAATTGCAAATGATCTTTTTTTAGTGAGTTCCAAACGTACTTCCCATTTGGGAACATATTCTTCGTTCCGCAGAGAGGAAAGGGGGTGTTGGGTTTCAGCAAGTTACTGACAGCAGAAGAATTCACTTAGTTGGAAAAGGAATATGTAATTTTCTCACAACTACTTAGATAAATGTCATATAAGCCAAGTCACAAAAAGATTTGTAGCAGAAAAAAAAACAGGATAAATATTCTTCCAGCGTTTTACATTGAAGATCATAAAAGGCTCACCAAAAGCATATCAGTAATTGAAAGGATGTACGTAAAAAAAAAAAAATAGTTCAGGATTTAGAAGAGTTTGTTCATGTAAGCCACATGGCAGAATTTTGGTTGGTATGATTGGCTGACGTAATGCACATCTGTGCTTTTACCATTAAAGCCAAAATGACACATTTGCTTTACAAGCTCTATCTATGACTAAGGCCTCGTACACACGACCGTTTTCCTCGATAGAATCCATCAAGAAACTTGGTGGCAGAGTTTTTTTGCCGAGGAAAACGGTCGTGTGTACGTTTTTCATCGAGGAAACTGTTGAGGAACTCGACGAGAAAAAAAGAGAACAAGTTCTCTTTTTCCTCGACGGGAGTCTCAATTTCCACGTCGTGTACCTCGTCGGGCTGGTTTTCGATGAGAAACACGATCGTGTGTATGTTAAAAAAAAACGCGCATGCTCAGAATAAAGTATGAGACGGGAGCGCACCTTCGGTAAAAGTAGCGTTTGTAATGGAGATAGCACATTTGTCACGCTGTAACAGTCTGAAAAGTGCAAATTGTCTCTTACCAAACTTTTACTTAACACGCAGTAACATGAGATTAGCAAAAGCAGCCCCAAGGGTTGTGCCAGTGGAATCGAACTTCCCCTGCCATTGTATGTGTTGTACGTCACCGCGTTTGAGAACGAGGAGATTTCTTGTCTTGAGCGTGTGTACGCAAAGAAAGCTTGTCGAGTTCCTCTACAAGCTTAACAAGGAACTCGTCGAGGAAAATTATGTGTCTTTTCCGACGAGTTCCTCGGTCGCGTATACGAGGCCTAAGCCCTTTATATGGTGAAATGCGCCAATGCAATGGAGGGGGAGTGTTGTCTGATCACAAGTCAGATCTATTATAGGGCCCAGGACCCTTTTTTTACCTTCATTTAGCACTGCTCCAACCTGATGATTTGCCACTCAGGCAGCAAGTGCTAAAACAGGGGAGAGAGCTGTATATCCCCCAAAGTCCCAAGGAAATGGGTAGCTAACAATTCTCCAGTAGGTGAACAAGACGTTTCAGCAGCAAAATGAGCAGGATAGCAAGCAAACCTGGGCTCCAAGGGGGCAGGGCTTAAAATCTGTGGGTTTGGTTTCCAAATGTCAAAAAATGTCAAAAAAGCCAGAACATGAATACTCCTTCATAATGCAATTTTAATCTAGCAGTTACAACATGAAAAAAGCTAACGCGTTTCGGCTGTAGCCTTAAGCCTCGTACACACGATACGTTAACCAGAGGACAACGGTCTGAAGGACCGTTTTCATCGGTCAATACCGATCGTGTGTGGGCCCCATAGGTTATTTAACCATAGGTAAAAAAAAAGCCAACTTGCTTTAAAATTAACCCATGGATTCCTAACCGATAGGTCAAAAACCTTTGGTTTAGTAGGCACGACCATCGGTTAAAAATCCACGCATGCTCAGAATCAAGTCGACTCATGCTTGGAAGCATTGAACTTTGTTTTTTTCAGCACATCGTTGTGTTTTACGTCACCGCGTTCTGACACGATCGGTTATTTAACCTATGGTGTGTAGGCGTGATGGACCATCAGTCAACTTCATCGGTTAACCTGTGACCAGGGCCGTTTGAAGGAATTTGGGGGCCCCAAGCAAAATGGACATGGAGGCACCCCGCAAAGCCCCCATGTTCTTTTTACTCCCTCCCGGGCCCCCTCCCTATGTTCTTTTTACGCCCCCTCCCTACCGGGTCTGTACCACGCAGCAGGAGATTCAGTTTCCTGTTCCCAGCCGGACTGAAAGGCAGTGAGCACTCAGTGTGCAGGACTGATAGGAGGAAGGAAGAGGAGCTTGGCGACGCTACAGAGAAGGGGAAGTGACGACTCGAGGCAGCAGTGCTGCAGGCTCTCTATAGAGCGCTCAGGCGGCTGCAGCGTACAGGAAGCGCGGCAAGGCCCCTGCTTGGGCCCCAAGCAATTGCTTAGTTTGCCTGCCTTGTAGCGTCAGGCCTGCCTATGACAACGGTCCTTCAGACCGTTGTCCTCTGGTAACCTATCATGTGTACGAGGCTTTAGTCATGTGGGTGTGGTTTAAAGCATAAATAAAGGGTTTGGTAGATCAAGGTTGGATTTTTACGTTGACCAGACTTTATTATTATTATTATACAGGTTTTATATAGCGCCAACAGTTTGCGCAGCGCTTAACAAAATAAAGGCAGACATTACAGTTACATTACAATTTGGTACAAGAGGAATCAGAGGGCCCTGCTCATTAGAGCTTACATTTTATAATACCTTAAAATATGGAAAGGGGAGGGTGTCACTTAAAGTGTATGTTAACCCAAACAGTGAACGTCTCTTACTTGCTTCCTTTTGGTCTGTTAAATATACCATTTAATGTGTTCAGTTATATCTGTTATGCCCTGTACACACGATCGGTTCGTCTGATGAAAACGGTCGTTTTCATCGGATGAACCGATCGTGTGTGGGCCCCATTGTTTTTTTCCCCCATCGGTGAAAAAAAAATAGAACCTGTTTTAAAATTTTCTGATGGTTAAAAAAACGATAGAAAAAAACGATCGTCTGTGGGGAAATCCATCGGTCAAAAATCCATGCATGCTCAGAATCAAGTCGACGCATTAAACTTCATTTTTCTCTGCACGTCGTTGTGTTTTACGTCACCGCGTTGGACACGATCGGCAAGAAAGTCAGCTTCATCGGATATCTGATGAAAAAATCCATCGGTCCGTTTTCATCAGATGAACCGATCGTGTGTACGTGGCATTATATTTGTGCATATTTGTTAATCCTGCCAGAAATATTGGAAGCTGATAACTGCCTGTGCTGCATTGTTATTAGTTAACACTGTCCCCAGTTCCCTTTGGGCTATAGAACCCCTCTCCCTATGTTATGTAAAAGCAGAGAGGGTTCTATAGTCCTGTCTTAGGCCCCGTACACACCATAGAATCCATCCGCTGAAAAATCCCAGCGAATGGGTTTCAGCGGATAGATCCTATGGTGTGTACACGCCAGCGGATCTGTTTCCGCGGATATTTCTCCCCTGGGATGGATTCCAGCAGATCGAATATTTGCTGACATGCCAAGCATATCCATCTGCTGGAATCCATCCCAACGGATGGATCCGCTGGTCTGTATAGACTCACCGGATCCATCCGTCCGAAGGGATCCCCCGCATGCGTCGTAATGATTCGACGCATGCGTGGAATTCCTTATATGACAGCGTCGCGCACGTCGCCGCGTCATAATCGCGGCGACGGTGCGACACGTCATCGCCAGAGGATTTCAGCGCGGATTTCAATGCGATGGTGTGTACACTCCATCGCATAGAAATCCGCTGAAATCCTCGAGAGGATTTATCCGCGGAAACGGTCCGCTGGACCGTATTCGTGGATAAATTCTCTCGTGTGTATGGGGCCTTAGGGTGAAAGTGCTGCTCCTTTACAGATAAAATATTATAAATGAGTGTTGTCACCCTAAGACAGGAAGTGTGTTAAAGTGGTTCTAAATGTTGAAGGTTTTTTAATTTAATGCAGAGAATGCATTAACCCCTTAGAACGGGTGAATGCCGACCGTAGGGGTTTAGAATGCCGGAAGGCGGGGCTTATCATCATGTGACTGCTGTGATTGGCTGTCTTGGTAGTTACATGATCGGATATCTCCCAAACAGGAATCCGAAAGATGCGAACGGGCGCTCTATTGGTGCTTTTACCTGACCAAAAGGGGGCCAATAAGAGAAGTCCATTGCACAGGTACATGGCGATGTAAACAGACTAAATGTTCGCCGTGTCCGATTGTAGGTGTGCAATCAGGTGGTGATAAAAACTCAGATCAACTAGCCTTTTTTAACCACTTTCAACTGCCCTTTTTTAACCGCATTTTTAGGTGCTTTTGGGCTAAAAATAGCACCTGTAATGTGCTTTCCCACTAAGGCGGTGCGCTGGCAGGATGTTAAAAAAAACTCCTGCAAGCAGCATCTTTGGAGCAGTGAAGGTGTGTACACCGCTCCTGCCCATTGAAATGAATGGGCAGCGCCGCTGAACTGCCGGGAAAGCGGGTGGCTTTAACCCTTTTTTGGCCGCTGAACCACCAGCAAAACCGCCGGCTTTGCGGGTGGTTTTACCCCTTTTCCGACCGCTAGCGGAGGTTAAAAGCGCCCCGCTAGCGGCCAAATACCTCCGCAAAAACTATGGTAAAGCGCAGCTAAAAATAGCAGCACTTTACCGCCAACGCTGCCCCCGCTCCAGTGTGACTGTATGTAAAAACACATTTTAATTCAAATATTAAATGCATAGCTGGGTGACATAGTATTTTAACCACTTGCTGACCAGGTCTTTTCTGGAAATTTTTGTTTACAAGTTAAAATTAGTATTTTTTGCTATAAAATTACTTAGAACCCCTAAACATTATATATATTTTATATCAGAGACCCTAGAGAATAAAATGGAGATTGTTGCAATATTTTGTTTGGGCAAAAAATGCATTTTAATTAATAAAACAAAAAACACAATAGTTACCCCAATTTTATATATAATGTGAAAGATGATGTTGCGCTGAGTAAATAAGTACCTAACATGTCATGATCCTCATTTTTTGAGAGCTTTTGGATCAAAAACACACCAGATCTCTCATTTACCTTTAAAAGCAAAATATTTTTTTTTTTTACATTTTGACTGTAAAAATAAAATAAAATTGTTTTTTGGCCCGAGAACCAGAAATGATGTCCGAGGTCACACCGGTCCTCCAAGGGTATAGAGAGGAGTGGGGGCCATCTTGTCCTCACTTGACTTCCTGCCCAATGAATCGGATCGCTTCCGGGCTTTACTGATGTCTCCAGTAAGCCTGTAAGCAACCAGGAAGCGGCAGGAGAGGGGGGCACCTCTCCCGTCGCCTCTAAAAGTGATACCGCTGCGAATGCACCTGCAGGACCACTTTTATCCAATACAGAACTGCCCATAGTAAAAAACAATACCGAGGCTAGCTGCTGCCATAACACTGGTATTTAATGTCAAAGTAATGAGATATTTTTACTATGGGCCGGTCAGCTGAAATGTATCTGCAATTTATAGTAAGGAGGTTCAGACTGTGCTGCTCCTACAAGGTACTGGAGGTCTAATGCTGATGTACATTGCAGATGTTTGTCTTTGAATTTCCTGACATTTTGGTTGTTGGATGTTTCCTGCAGTGATTTTGCATGGCATGTGAAATGTGTAGATTTAAAAAGGATTTTATCAGTCATAAAGATTTTGGGGCCAGATTCACATACAAATCCGGCGGCGTAACGTATGTCCTTTACGTTACACCGCCGCAAGTTTTAAGCGCAAGTGCTTGATTCACAAAGCACTTGCCTGTAAACTTACGGCAGTGTAACGTAAATGCGTCCGGCGCAAGCCCGCCCAATTCAAATGGGGAGTGTACCATTTAAATTGAACGGCGACGTGAGTTACGGCGTTTCGTATTCCCGGACGTCTTACGCAAAAAAAAAAAAAATTGAAATTTGAAGCGGGAACGACGGCCATACTTTAACATGGCTCG
This sequence comes from Rana temporaria, assembly GCF_905171775.1. Classification (NCBI taxonomy): domain Eukaryota; kingdom Metazoa; phylum Chordata; class Amphibia; order Anura; family Ranidae; genus Rana; species Rana temporaria. The sequence goes on along the minus strand of NC_053494.1, from coordinate 165,765,103 downwards.
TGTAAAGTTAAGCCATGTAAAAGCAGGTGTAACTTTGCGACGGGAAAAAATTACTAGCGACGACGTAACGAACGCGAAAACCGTCGTGGATCGCCGTAAAAGCTCATTAGCATACAAAACGCAGGATAACGACGCAAACTCCACCCAGCGGCGGCCAAAGTATTGCAGCCTAAGATCCGAAGGCGTACGAAGCCGTAAGCCTGTCGGATCTTAGCCAAAAGCCGTTGCATCTTGTTTGTGAATCACAAATTAAGATACGACGCGGCAAATTTGAACATACGCCGGAGTATCAGTAGATACTCCGGCATATCTCGTCTATGAATCTGGCCCTTGGTTTGTAAATCAAGAAGGACTTTAGCTACAGTTTGCAGTTACAACAGACCGTCAATCATTTTTAGTTCATTCAACTGGTTTTCGCAATATAAAGTTTATGGGCCAGATTCACGTAGCGGATCGTAATTTTAGTCCGGCGTAGCGTATCGTAGTAACGCTACGCCGCCGCAACTTTGAGAGGCAAGTGCTGTATTCACAAAGCACTTGCCTCTAAAGTTACGGCGGCGTAGCGTAAATCTGCCGGCGTAAGGGCGCGGAATTCAAATGTTAAAGATGTGGGCGTGTTTTATGTTAATTTTACTTGACCCAACGTAAATGACGTTTTTTCTGAACGGCGCATGCGCATGCGCCGTCTGTGGGGGTATCCCAGTGCGCATGCTCGAAATTAACCCGCAACAAGCCAGTTCTTACGACGTGAACGTCATTCTACGCAAAGCCCTATTCGCGAACGACTTACGCAAACAATGTAAAATTTTCAAAACTCGACGCGGGAACGACGGCCATACTTAACATAGGATACGCCTCATATAGCAGGGGTAACTATACCCCGAAAAAAGCCTTACGGAAACAATGTAAAAAAATGTGCTGGCCGGACGTATGTTCGTGGATCGTCTTATCTAGCTAATTTGCATACTCTACGCAGATATCGACGGAAACGACACCTAGCGGCCAGGGTAAATATGCACCTTAGATCCGACGGCGTACTAAGACGTACGCCAGTCGGATCTAGCCCAGCTTCAGGCGTATCTTGTTTTGTGGATACAAAACAAAGATACGCCGGAGCAAACTAGAAGTTACGCGGCGTATCAATAGATATGCCAGCGTAACTTCTTTGTGGATCTGGCTCTATATATTTATCCAGGGAATTGGTCTAGATTTGCAATTCTGAATCAGAAGGCTCTAGTAACTGCAGAGCATAAGTATTCATTCTCCCGAGACCCACAGGAACCATGTACAGCTGCTTACTGAGTCTAAAATAAGTTAGAAGATGTGGCTGTATATGGTTATGCGCTGGGAGTAGTGTAAAGCACCCGCATCAGCATAGATGTATTGTATGCTTCAGACGCACATTGAGTTCAGAACATGAGTCCTTGTGTGTGCAGGTGCTTTGTGTGACCCCCAGCGTCAGGGCCGCCATCAGGAATTATGGGGCCCCTTACACAGCTCCAGGCATGGGCCCTCCTGGAGCAGAGAACCGGGGGGGGTGCTGCCGCCTGAAATTGAGAAGCGGGGGGGGGGGGGGGCTGCCGCGAATTAAGAAGCGGGGGGGGGGGCCTTTACAAAAAAAAAGAAGAAATAAAGAAAAATATATATAAAAAAAGGGGGGTAGCCATCCGGGGCAGCCCTGGGGACCTCTGGGCCCTTTAATAAAAAGAAATAAAAAAATATATATATATATATATATATTTTTTTTAAAAGGGGGGTTGCCATCTGGGGCCCTGGGGACCTTTGGGCCCTTTAATTGCAAAAAATATATATATATATACACACACACACACAAATCATTTTTTTTTTTTTTTTATAAAAAGAAATTACAAAAAAAGGGAGGTTGCCATCCGGGACCTCTGGGCCTTTTAATAATAATAAAAAAAGAAACCTCTGGGCCCTAGGGGCCTCTGAGCCCGTTAATAAAAAAAAAATATATATATATATATATATATATATATGAAACCTGGACACATGATTAAAACCCCAAACTGTCCAGGTGAATCCTGGACAGGTGGCAACCCTACGGTTCAGGTGCAATTCCGGTCCGAATGTTTGCCTGAATTCGCACCTGAACCAGACCCAAAAACACACAGGAACCTCTTGGAATTCGCACCGCAGCCACCCCGGACATGTGCAAACCGGCTCCATTGAGAGGCGGTAACATTTACATGTCATGCGAATTGGAGGCATTGAAAACCACATCCAATTCACGCATATGTGAACCTAGCCCAACAGTGATGGTCAGTGTAAGTAGAAGACCAAGAGCCACCCTTGTTTACAGCTCCAGGAACCCCTAGCAACCTCTGGAGAAACCCTGGGGTCCCACAACTTAAAAATACTCTTTAACCACTTCATTACTGGGCACTTAAACCCCCTTCGTGCCCAGACCAATTTTCAGCGCTGAAGCATTTTGAATGACAATTGTGCGGTCATACAACAAGGTACCCAAATTATATTTTTGTCATTTTTTCCCCACAAATAGAGCTTTCTTTTGGTGGTATTTGATCATCTCTGCGATTTTTATTTTTTGCGCTATAAACATAAAAAGACAGAAAATAAAAAAATAAAAAACAATATTTTTTACTTTTTGTTATAATAATATCCCAATTTAAAAAAAAAAAAAAAAAATTTCCCTCGGTTTAGGCCGATATGTATTCTTCTACATATTTTTGTTAAAAAAAAATCAGAATAAGCGTATATTGTGGAGTGAAATATAGAGGCGCTAGGTAGTAGTGTGAGAACACTAAGAAATATTATGCATAAATACCTAAATATAAATGAGTGAGTATGAAATAAGAATTATATAAATAAATAATAGTGACCACGTATAACAAAAATTAACCACAATAATTGTTAAAAACAATCAATAAGAAGATTTGCACAGTATAAAGTGAAAAATGTGATAAAAAATTATATAGAAATAAAATAGAGTCCATATATGTATAAATGATGAATCTTCAATAATATAGACAGAAGATCTTCCACCTTCACCAAGATATAGAAAAACCACCAAAAGTGCTCATGGATGGCACCTTACCGCAAATAATGGACCACTTTAACTAAAAAGAGGTCAATTAGGCAGATTGGAGAAAATTTCCCAGGCTTAGATCCCTCAGTCTCACAGTCTTGATAGCGCAACACTGCTGCCCACCTTCCTGAGGCTCTCCTCCTCTCTCTGTACACTCCGCAGGTTCAAGCTCAGGACACGCCCCCCCGGGTCATCTGACTTCGCCGTCAAGACGAAGGGAAATTCCCAGGCAGACCATGTGATGCGGGATGCTCGGTCATGTGACTCGCTGTCAGTTTCTACTTTCTTCCAGTTCTTCGAGACGGTGCGGGTGTAGAATGGGCTGTCTGGGAATTCACTCCACAGCCCATTCTACACCCGCACCGTCTCGAAGAACTGGAAGAAAGTAGAAACTGATCGCGGGTACCTGGCGGACTTTGCGACCGCCAGGCACACGCATCGGCTCCCGAGCGATGCGCCGGGCACGTTGTTTCCCCGCTGCGCGCCCCCCAGTGGCGCGCCCTGGGAATGACAACAACAGGATGTCCAAAGACGTCCACTCGGCACTTGAGAGCCGCGCTGTGGACGTCTTTCGTCCATAGCACGGATCCCAAGTGGTTAAAAGAGTAACACAATAAATATTTTAAGCTGTTGTCCAGGTATTTCAGGTATGCAACAACTTTATTGTTGTGGTGCTGCCTAAAGTACTCACTGGGGGGGAGGGGGGACAGCTATCAAAATGGGATTTGTAATAGCTGACTGCTCTTTGTACTTCTTGAATGAGTCTTACCGAGAAGCTTTGTTCTCCCAACATTTAGCCTTGTACTGGTCATTACTAAGTTAGACAGGTATTGTGTGGGAGTGAAAAGATAGATGGTGATATTCTGCAGTCTACGAGCTTCTTTGTTACCATAGTAACCATCTATTGCTAGGAAAGTTCACATTAGTTGTCTTTATACTTGATGCAATTTATTCCATACTGTACATTCAGAAATATTAAAAGTTTACTAAAAGCCAATGATGTGTGATGTTTTCATTCACATTAGAAGAACATTGTATGTGGTTTGCATAATGCAGGAAAGCTAGGGACACAGGCTTTTCAAACTGCCCACTAATTATATAATTTCTGTTTCACCATGGATGATATCATTTACTTGTGACTTATAGATCTTTCTTTACTCTTTTTTAAGACAGGTAACTTTTTTATTTCATGCACCAGAGTACCCTTTTCCTTTCTACATTCATTCATGTGTTATGGAAGATAATTCAAACTCATGTTAATTTTGAGAGCTTAAAGGGGTTGTAAAGGTTCGTTTTTTATTTTCTAAATAGGTTCCTTTAACCACTTCCTGCCCAGTCAATAACAAATTGACGTCCCGGAAGTGGTTCTGTTATCCTGACTGGACGTCTATTGACGTCCAGCAGGATAACATGCCGGCGCACGCAACGATCGGTGATGCCCCGCATCTCCGATCTCGGTAAAGATCACGCTTGATCACGATGTAAACAGAAAGAGCCGTTGATCGTCTCTTCCTCACTCGCGTCTGACAGACGTGAGCAGAGAAGAGCCGATCACCAGGGAATCCGCCAGGACCACCAGGGATGGGGACAACATGTGGATGGCCAGGTATGTACCCCACGGCCATCCACATATTAAAAAATATTCACGATTGATGCCAATCAGTGCCCACAAATGGGCACTGACTGGCAACATGGGAACTGACTGTCAAAAATATAAAACAAGTGATGCCCAGCAATGTCACCATCAGTATCATCAGTGCCACCCCTCAGTGTCCATCAGTGCCACCCCTCAGTGCCCATCCATGCCCATCAGAGCCCACCTATCAGTGCCCACCAGTGCCTATCTGTGCCACCCATAAGTACCCATCAGTGCCACCCATATGTACCCATCAGTGCCGCCTATAAGTGCCCATCAGTGCTGCCTATGAGTGCCCATCAGAGCCTCCTATGAGAGCTCATCAGTGCCGCATACCAGCGCCGTCTATCAGTGCTTATCAGTGCCGCCTATCAGTACCGCCTATCAGTGACCATCATCAGTGCCACCTAATCAGTGCCACCTCATCGGAGACCATCAGTGCAGCCATATCAGTGCCCGTAACTGAAGAAGAAAACGTACTTATTTACAAAAAAATTAACAGAAAAAAAGAAAAACTTAATTTTTTTCAAAATGTCCTGTCTTTTTTTATTTGTTGCGCAAAAAATAAAAATCGCAGAGGTGATCAAATACCACCAAAAGAAAGCTCTATTTGTGGGAACAAAATTATATAAAAAATAGTTTGGGTACAGTGTAGCATGACCGCGCAATTATCATTCAAATTGGGACAGCGCTGAAAGCTGAAAATTGGCTTGGGCAGGAAGGTTCGTAAGTGCCTGGTATTGAAGTGGTTAAAGCGGAGGTTCACCCAAAAACACAACTATGTACCATCCAAACGAGCATACTAGCGTCAGCTACAGTATGCCTTTTTTTTTTTGCGCTGTACTTACGGTTTAATCCGTAACTTTCGTTTCAGACTCCCGCGGGGAAAGGCGTTCCTATGAAGAGGGAAACATGATTGACGGCCGGCTATGGTGCGTCACACGTTCCGAAAATAGCCGGAGTAGGACTTGGCTCTTCACGGCGCTATACGGCGCCTGCGCACAGACTAGGAGCTGACTGCGCAGGCGCCGTATATGTCCGCGTCCTATTTTGGCTTTTTTCAGAACCTGTGACGCACCATAGCCGGCCGTCAATCATGTTCCCCTCTTCATAGGAACGCCTATTTCCCCGCCCGAGTCTGAAACTAAAGTTACGGATTAAATCGTAAGTACAGCGCAAAAAAAAAAAAAGGCATACTGTAGCTGACGCTAGTATGCTCGTTTGGATGGTAGATAAAGAACATTTTTTTTTTAGGGTGAACTCCCGCTTTAAGCTAGTGCATTGTTGGTTCACTAACATTTTCCTTTGATTTACCTTCTAAATGTTTTTTTTATTTGTTTTCTTTGTCTGAATTTCTCACTTCCTGTTCCTCCTCAGTAAGCTGTTCTGGCTGACTAACCCCCAGCCACAATGGCTCTGATGATGGGGCAAGTTTACTGAGGAGAAACAGGAAGTGGGAAATTCAGACAAAGAAAGAAAAACATTTAGAAGGGAAATGTAAGGAAAAGGTAAGTGAACCAACAATGCACTAGCTTAAAGGAACCTATTTAGAAAATAAAAAACAAACCTTTACAACCCATTTAAGTGGTATCTTTAACTCCCCCAACTATGTTTCCGCATACATTTTGAACACCATCCACCATGCCTGGTGTCCTCTCATACACTAGAAAGTTCTTAGGGCTTGTTCACAACTGGAGCCAGGGTGAGATTAAAATAGACAGCTGAGCAATGGCTTTACAGCCCCCCGACTACTAAAGCGAACACAGTGGCCTAAGGGGATTGTACACATGCCACAGAAAAAAGTACACCCCCCTGTCGCATTCAGTGGGTAATACCATCACCAAATGCAACTCATTCAAGTGAATGCAATGCATGTGGTTGCGGGACGGAAATGCAGGCTTTTGAGGATTAAACAGGTGCTGAGGTGGTGTCATATCACCTCCCATTCGCAGACATGTAGGCAGTGCCGGGAGAAAGTCATTCAGCGTCCAGGACGGAGATGCCAACTTGCACCTCTCTCCTTTATGATGTGTGCGCCCCATTTTCTTACCCACATACAGAGTGCAGGGGAGTCTCCCATATGAAATCACTGGGACCAGGGCAGCTGTCCCACTTGCCTCCTTACTTTTAGTACTTGACACCCTACATCTCAGCAATGCTACAATAATTGAAGTGATGCATGTAGATGTGCACTGCCCAGCTAAGGGAGGGTGAGGCTTTCTGTGGTTCACAAAAGTAAACTGGCCAGGGCTATGCCAGTGGTTTAGGATAACGCTGTAGGGTGCACAGAAGAGCTCTGCATTTCTGGCAGGATTAACAGATATTTTTTTACACTTATCAAACACACTTATCAAATAGATATAACAAAGTGTGTGTTCAATTATATATTTAACAATCCAAAAGGGAGCAAATACTAGAAATTCAAAGCAGGATGCTGTCTATAGGACAGATTTTAAGTGAAACAAGGACTCTGATCTGTTGTTATTGGCATCAGTTCCAGTCTCTTGGTGTGTCTGGGCTAACCTACAATTATTGATTGATGCCTGAAACCAGGAAATGTTTGTGGTCATAGGCTAAAGCATGTTGTGGTAGCTGCAGAAAAGCTTCCCAAACCCAGAAGGCTGTCCTGATTGGCAGAGCCTACAATCCAGCATGGTCTGAAGAGCAAGTAATTAGCAAGTGATCAGAACTGCAGGGAACAAGATAAGACCACACTTCTTAGAGCATCCAGGCCCGGATTTGCTCCCTTTGCCGCCCCAAGGCCGGGTCCTTCAATGCCGCCCTCGTCTACACAGTACAGGGGGGACATTATCCGCCAAAGGACTTTTTCGGCAGGATACTGAGATGCATTGAGAAGCAGAGGGGGGTGGGGGACTGGGATTGGTACTGCCGAAAATGACACTGAGAACCTGGGGGGTGTTGCTGCCAGGAAAGACATTGAGCATTGAGGGGTGCTGCTGCCAAAAATGACAAAATTACATTGAGATCCAGGAGGGGGGGTGCTGCTGCCGAGAACTATCTCACCTCCTCTTCCCTGTTTTCTCTCCTCTCACCATCCGCATGACAGGGGGAACTCCCGAAATGAAAGTGAACGTGTCCTCTCCTCTCAGCCACAGTGCCGCCCCTGCACCCACTGCCGCCCCGAAGGCCTGGCCTTGTTGGCCTTGTCTGGAATCCGGCCCTGAGAGCATCCCCAAAGATCACCACATAACGTCGCTTGCTCTTTCCCTGGGCTGGACTCAGTAAATGTAAGGCTGTGTTCTCCAGATACTAAGCTGTTGAAGATGTGGGCATGGTTGGAGTTGCAAACTTTGCAGCTGAGCCAGTCGCTGGACATCATTTGATTGTAGCCACAAGCAGCCCCTGACAGCCCCCCGTTACTTGATGGAACCTGTGTTGCCATTTTGGGATCAGACTGGCAGGATAAAAAGTAAAAAATGAAGGAAAAAGAGCCTGAACAAAAATAATAATTTAATCATCACAAAACTGCATATGTTTTTTGTTTATGGGTCAGATACATTTTAATGTTGGGTTTATGCACCAAGGGCCAAATCTTCAAAGGAGATACGCAGGCGGAACTGCTGTTCAGCCTGCGTATCTCTGTGCCTAACTTTGGAAACGATCCTCAAAAGGATTTTTCCAAAGTTAGGCAGAAGATCTGACATGTGTAAGACACTTACACTGTCAGATCTTAAGATGCAGTACCGCATCTGCCGCTGGGGGCATTTCGAGTCGAAATGCCGCCTAGCGTATGCAAATGAGTACTTAAGCAGATCCACAAAGCTTTTAAGCTTTGTGTTTTCTGCGAAAATAACGATTTGATTGCGCAAAATTAGGGCTGGTTTTACAATGTGTAAAGTTAGTACACCATGTAAAACCAGACCTTTTTTTCGATCGCCGCGTTTTTTTTAAAATTTTTATATTTTTTTCCCGGCGCGTAACTTTTTTTTAACCCGTCGCAACTTTATTGTCCCGTCGCAATCCACAAAGCCCGGCGTAAATTACGTTCGCGCGCTGCCTGTCGGGAAAAATGACGTCACACGCATGCGCAGTACGTCCGGCGCGGGGGCGCGCCTAATTTAAATGGGAATCGCCCATTTTAATTAGGAACGCCTTAGGATGCACGGAGTTAAGTTGCACTGCCGCAATTTTCCGGGTAAGTGCTTTGAGGATCGCTACCTAAATTCGGAGAATTGCGGCCGTGTAACTTAACTCTGAAAAGTTAGGTTAGGCAGCTTTTCTGTGGATTTGGCCCAAAGTTTTTATTTTTAAAAGAAACCTTAAAGCGTAGCTCCACCCTAAAGTGGAACTCCCGCTGATCAGAACCCTCCCCCCCTCCGGTGTCACATTTGACACCTTTCAGGGGGGTGCAGATACCTGCACCCACTTCCGGCCACACAGTTTAGGGTAAACTGCGGGCATGACGTCACCTCCCGTCCCCCCCCCCCGTTGTGTTCTGGGAACACTCGGCTCCCAGTACACAGCGGGAGCCAATCGGTAGGCGTAGCGCGACTCGCGCATGAGCCATAGGGAACCGGGCAGTGAAGCCGGAGCGCTTCACTTTCTGGTTCCCTCACCAAGGATGGCCGGGGGCAGCAGAATGACGAGTGATCGCTCGTCCTCTGCTGCGGCGGCGCTGGACTCCAGGACAGGTAAGTGTGCCGATATTAAAAGTCAGCAACTGCAGTATTTGTAGCTGCTGGCTTTTAATATTTTTTTTTCAGCGGACATCCACTTTAACTGAGAAAATATTGAGATAATTCAGTGGCTACCATAGTTGACCTCTTATTCTGAAAAAAACAAAACAGCTACTTAGTTAATCAAGTTAGTCAAGCTAATCAGATGACTGTTGTGCTTTTTAAGGCATGAAATGGAACCACGAACCAGCATACAGTTCAAAAATCAGTTACGCATAGATAGCCCTTAGATCCGACAGGTGTAATTGACTTACACCGTCGGATCTTAGGATGCAGTACCTCGGCCGCCGCTGGGTGGAGTTTGCGTCGTATTCCAGCGTCGGGTATGCAAATTAGCAGTTACGGCGATCCACGAAGGTTTTTCCTGTCGTTACGTCGGCGCAAGTCTTAGTTTCCCGTCGCAAAGTTAGGGCTGCTATTAACATGGTGGAAAATTACTCCACCATGTTAAAGTATGCCCGTCGTTCCCGCGTCGCGTTTGAATTTTTTTTTTCCGGCGTATGTACGTTACGCACGTCGCGATTCACGAACACGTTGCGCTGCCGTAATTTCGCGCAAAGCACGTCAGGAAAATTGCGAACGGAGCATGCGCAGTACGTCCGGTGCGGGAGCGCGCCTAATTTAAATGGTACCCGCCCCATTTGAATGGGGCGGGCTTGCGCCGGACGTGTTTACGATACACCGATGCAAGTTTACAGGTAAGTGCTTTGTGGATCGGGCACTAACACTGAAAAATTGCGGCGGTGTAACGTAAACGGGTTACGTTACACGGCTGCAATTCTATGTGAATCTGGCCCTAAATTAGCATTGGCACCACTCTGCACAGATTTAATTTAAAGTGATATTAAAGTGGTTGTAAAATCTTGTTAAAAAAATCATTTTATACTTACCTGCTCTGTGCAGTTGGTTTTGCACAGAGCAGTCTAGATCCTCCTCGCTCCTATCGAGTGCACCCACAGCCAGCAGCTTACTATGAGGGCACTGGAGCCGAATCACAACTCCTTGTGTCCATTCAAACATGGAGCCTGACCAGGCCCTGCCACCTCTCTCCCCTGTTTGGCTGACTAACTTTGGTTTACCGCCTCAGCTCCCAGGGCTTTGGATATCCTCTCTCCCCCTACCGGCCCCAGCCTCCCTGGCACCTCTCACCCAAACTCCTTGGTTCTGTAAGTTTGAATGGGTGATCTATGGTTATTACCCTTTCAGGCTTTCCCTAGTTCCTCTCTTGTGTCCAAACCCACTTTAATTTTACAATATCTTTATAGACATTGTTTTCCGCATCTGCTCCTGAAGATTGGAAATTATCCATGAAACGCCTCAAGCTCTATAGATGCTATTATTATGATCATAAAATTTAAGAGTGCTACCCACTTATTTATTGATTATGCTTTACTGGCCTGTACCAAATTAGTATGGCTCTGTTACAACAATGTGAACATGGATTCTAGAGTCTGGTGTTTTTACAATGTCAATTTCATCGATTCACGTGCTGTTTTGCTACTATGTTACCTTGTAATATCTTTGTAATAAATTATATTTAATACTATTTATGTATTTGTCTATTCCTCCTACCAAGTGCCCCCCACAGCAAGCAGCTTATACAGTAGCTTACCTGCACATAGAAGGTACCTTCTAACTTTTTAACCACTTTAAGCAAATCCGTAGTTCAAAGATGTCAACTATAACATATAAAATATTTATACAGTGATAAGGAGGAAAAAGTGGTACTGTTAGTCTAAATAAGGGAGCATGTCTTTTTTCAAATTCAGAGAATTACAAATACACAGGGAAAAAACAATTGTAATACAAAACATGTGTTTTACAGAAAACCACCATTTCAAAGATACCTAGCAACAGTCCTTCAACTCCTGGGAGGCCTGGGAGGGGAACCTTAAAACCAGGTGAAACCCCCCTGGATGGTAGGGATTCACAAATAAACCAAAAATATATGTGGATATATATAATGGTAAACGTGGTCGGAGCAGATTGCTCCTCAAATTATGTAACACTCCAAGGAAGAATCCCTGTGAAAGAAATTTCAGCACATAATGTAATGTATATAATGACTAAGCATAGCCATAAAGTTCAGAAGTGCATCTCATAAAAATACTCCAAATCAAAATAGAAAAAGTCTGTGCACTGTGAAAGTGATGAGGAAGCAATTCCCATAGGTAGGCGAAAGATGAAGTATGTTTTCAAAGATACAATCCCCAGGAACTAATATATGGTGAAGGTACCCTTACCGGATGGAGTGGACCCCCAACTCACCGTACGGTTGGGGGGTCACAAAGGCTAAGTGGGCCGATTGCCCTCTCTGGTCCCGATCCCGATCCACTTGACTGGTTACAGCAGACGTAGTGTGTGTCAGATTCGATCAGAATCGATCAGAATGTATCCGCGGCCAGGTATCAGACTCCAAACCGGATTCCAAAAAGGGTGATGATTCACCAAAGTAGTTCAATCAGGGGAAAAATAAAAGAGAAGAGAGCATCTCCTCATAGTGTAAAAATTTAAAATTTATTCTAAAAAAAGTGTCAACAATAAACACTGAAATCCAGCACAAATCGAAACCAAATCCACATCAGCCAAAAAAAGTTAAAATCATACAGTCTCCCAAAAACAGGTTACATAGATGGAAGCTGTCATTAGAAATGCGCAGTGAGGAAATGGTGAGGACCAGTGTACCCGACCGGTTTCATCTGAGAAAGATTTCTACGGGGGCATACAGCTGTACCCCCATTTCCCCTGCGCTTAAATAGGCTGCCATTGTACTCACGTGTGACCCATTTCGCTCGCATAGGACCAGCGTGCGTTCCAAACCATCACTTCCGCCCACTTACACGAGCGTGCGCTCCAAGGACCGGAAGTCACTGTGCGGACCCACCCCCCTGATTCCAAACGTGTCCTATTGGGTCAGTGCAGGTCTCTTCCCCAATCTAGGGATTCCAGGTTTCTCTCCCCTTGTCTCCTCCCCCGATGTATGGGTGGAGGGAGACGGAGCGCATCACCACAGCGTGCGTGCTGCGTCGACCACGTGATTCCTCACACCACGCCAGGCACACAGCCAATCCCACAAGAGCTTAACGAGGCCGACCTCCGCCACTGACGCCATGCGCTCCACCAGCTCTCGGCTTGCATTCCATAGGGGATCACAGAACATCTAACGACCAGGTGGCGATAACCGTTGCATTTCAAACAACAGCTTCACCTCCCCTGTCAAATCACCCCCAGTGACACGAAGTAGTTAGCAAAATAAAAATAAAAATTGCAATAAATGGGGAAATGTAGTCATGTATCGCGGCACACCTCATTTGGTGGAAACTGACAGCCTATGCGGTCTATCCCTTCCATGTTCATAGGTATATGCAGGGATACTAAAATAGTTTGGATACAAGATCAGTCCCACGTGAGTATTAGATCACAGTTGTACAAAACAATAATCAATAATCTCAATGTATCTAAAACACAAAACTGAAAATCTGAAGAAGGAACGAAAAATTATGTATATCTCTAAATAACCACCCTAAATGGTATATCCATCAGGATTGGTTAATAAAAGCGTTGATATCCCACTCAACGTTAAGGCCAAAAGGCACATAACATTTGAGTTGGTATATCCAGTAAGCTTCAAGTTTAGATACACCATTCAAGGTAATGTCTGGGTACCGTGTGATTGGTCCGGTCCTTTTTTATGTTGGTGACATGTTCACCTACCCTTGTGGAAAAGGTCCGTATGATGCGACCAACGTACTGTTTCCCACAAGGGCAGGTGATAAGGTAGACAATATACTTTGTGGCACAGGTAAAGAAATGTTTCATTGGATATTCTAACAAGGTGGTGGTGGATTTGAAACTTGTCGTTTTTTTCCTGCCGTCTATGTTGTGCACACAGACATTACATCTCCTGCAGGGATGAAATCCCTTAGACAGGGGAAAGAATGAGGGGTTAATGGGAGGGTCTGATACATTGGGTGCGATTTGATTCTTAAGAGACATTGCTCCCCTATAGATCACCCCAGCATCTGTTGGGAGAGAAGGTCCCAGGACTTGATCACACTTTAAAATTCTCCAATGTTTCCTTATAATTTCTTTAATTTGTTTATGCTGGGTTGAGAACGTAGTGAAAAAAGAGTTTTTAAATCTAGACTCCTGAACTATTTTGGACCGTTCTGTTTCATAATGCAGTCCTATCTACTGTAGTAATTCTTGCAATCTCCCAATCAATATCACAACCATGATAACCTTTCTCCATGAATCTGGTTTTTAAAACCTGCGCCTGAAAGTCATCCAGGTTAGAGCAGTTCCTCCTAATACGCAGCAATTGTCTGCGAGGTACGAATTCAACCAAGATGGATGGTGGCAGCTATCGACCGGAATGAAACCATTCCGGTCGGTAGTCTTGAAGTAAGTTTTAGTCATTAGCTGATTATCCTGAACCAGAATCTCTAAATCTTAGAAGTGTATATTAGAGTAGCTGGCCTCATAGGAGAGGTTGATTCCGACCTGGTTGTGGTTCAGGATCAACATGAACTCATCCAGAGACTGTCGATCACCTCTCCATAGGAGGAAGATGTCGTCTATGTATCGAGTCCAGAGAACAATCTCTGGTCGATTTAAAGCATAGACGACATCCTCCTCCCACTTGGCCATAAAAATGTTAGCTAGGCTGGGGGCAAATTTAGCCCCCATGGCTACCCCCTTCCGCTGAAGGTAGAACTCCCCACCATCCCAGAAGTAGTTGTGTGTGGTAGCGAACCTCAACAGGTCCATAATAAACCTCTTCTGTACACTAGAGAGATCTGTAACCCTGCCAAGAAAGGACTCTATGGCCTAGAACCCCAGGTTGTGTGCTATACTCGTATACAGGGAGGCAACATCCGCTGTAACTAGCAGGATTCCTCGCTCTATTGCACTTCTTGTAATCGGGAAATGGTATGCCGTGTATCCTTTAAATACGTAGGGATATCCTTAACAATAGGTTTTAAGTAAAAATCTATGTACTTTCCTACACGGGAAGTAACAGAATTTATGCCACTTATAATAGGCCGCCCAGGAGGACATGTACTATCCTTGTGAACTTTTGGTAGGTAATACATCACGGGGATGCGAGGAACCCAGGGTACAAGGTAAATCTGTTCCTTCTTATCCAAGATCCCCTTTTGGGTCCCCGTAGAAGGGAGCAGCCCCCTCCAGGGTGGGGTTCTTAAAGGAGTTGTAAAGGAAAAAAAATGTTTTGCTTAAATGACTGTTTACAGGGTATAGAGACATAATAGTTAACTGATTCCTTTTAAAAACTATTAAAAATAGATAAAAAACAATTATATAATGTACCTTTAGTTTCAGTTTCGTTTTTGCATGTTATCATGCCTCTGTGCTGTATAGAGCCATAGAGAAGTGAGGGTTTGGAAAACGAAACTAGAAGCTCCCAATACTGTGGTCCAAAGGAAACAGACAACCAGGAAGTGTCCAGAACAGAGCAGAATTACAGCAACATCAGAGCAAAAACTAACAATGAGGACATGAAACCAGGACTGCAGTAAGGTAAAGGAAGCTATTTAGCTAAAAAAAAATTCCTTTAGTGACCCTTTAAGTATATGCCAAGCCAGTTTATGCTGACCCGAGCCCCAAACAAAAGAATTTAGAATTTCTTCCATCTGTTTAAATACTTTTAAAGGTATGTACAAGGAGGCGTGCCAAATCATATACAACATTTAGGGTAGCAAAATCATTTTCACTAAATTAATTCTGCCCATTACTCCTAATCTCGACCAGGCCTGGGTTCTAGATTTGATAATGGCGAACAAGGGTTCCACGTTGAGAGGGACGTAGTCTCTAAGGTTCCTTGTAACTTTCACCCCCAGGTATTTAACCTCTGCCACTCTCTGCAAGGGCAACTCCAGGGACATCACTGGTGGGGGAAACTGGTCTAGAGGTAGAATCCGAGATTTATCCCAGTTAATCCTTAAGCTTGAGTACCTGCCAACCTCCTCTATGATGTTCAATGCCGCCTGCAATGATGGACCCTGATCTGCCAGATACAGGACCGTATCATCTGCATATAGTCCTATCTTTTCCCATGCATCTCCTTTTCTAAGGCCCGTCACCGCTGGGCTCATTCTAATGGCAATAGCCAATGGCTCGGCTGCCAAGGCATATAGTAGTGGCGACAGGGGGCATCCCTGCCTTGTGCCCTGTTCCAGAGAAATCTGATCCGAGAGCCATCCATTAACATAAATTCTAGCTTTGGGGTCTGGTAGAGAAGCTGTACCCACTTGATAAAATTTGGGCCGAACCCATAGCATCGCAGGCATTCCCACAGATACAGCCACTCGACTGAATCGAATGCCTTGGCCGTATCTAGGGCAACCACCACCCTGGTCCCCACATTCTCATGCTGGGCTTGTATGTTCATAAACAACCTTCTGATATTCATTGCAGTATTCTTTCCCGGCATATACCCAATTTGATCTGGGTGGATCAAGGAGAGAAGAACTGTGTTCAATATAGAGGATAGTATTTTGGCCAAGATCTTAATATCCACTGGCAACAGAGATATAGGTCTATATGATTCTGGATACTGTGGGTCTTTACCCGGTTTGGGAAGGACTATTATCTGGGCCTCCTGCATTGAAGAGGGAAGTACCCCCAATTCGAATATGAAGTGCAATAGGGCCTTCAATTTGGGGACAAACGTCTCGGAATACGTAGCATAGAAGGCCAGGGGCAGGCCATCCAGCCCCGGAGCCTTGGATTTGGCTAGTTGTGATATTGCTGTGGCATCTCCCCGTGTTCATATACCCAAACTTTAAAGAAGAAATTGCGCTGTTTGGCCTTTTCCATATGTAGCTGTGAGACTACCCTAGTCTGAGGACGTTTTAAGTCTATTTATCCTAGTATCCAATATTCTACGCGCGTGGATTTTAAACGCATCCCACTGGGAATTAAGTGAGTTGGACCCCTGACCTTCAGGAAAAAAAAACTTCAGTTCTCTCTCGATACTGTCATGGTCGGTCAAAGCAGTCAACCAGTATGGGTTAAGTCTCCACACTTGTTTAGGGGCCTCCCCCAAGAGGGACATCTGCACCCAGCATGGCAAGTGATCCGACAAGGCCCTAGGCGCAAATCCAGCCCCAGCTACTCTCGGCATGAGGGAGGCAGAAACTATAATGTAGTCTATGCGAGACATAGTAGCATGACTAGTCGAGCAACATGTGTACGCCCGGGCCACTGGGTTCCGTTGCCTTCACACATCTATCAGGGCAAATTCCTTCAGTAAGCGGCTCAGTCTGGTCTGACTGGATCCCCCATGCATTCCCCCAGCCTGTGCCGGGAGGTCCATAAAAGGATCCATAGTCATGTTGAAATCCCCCATCCACACAGCCGGCACCGTCGGGTGCCTATCCATAAATGCCAGGCCCGCTGTGACGACCTCCAAACTGTACGGAAGGGGCATAAAACAAACAATCAACAAGATAGGCATTCCACCAATGCAGGCACGTACAAACAAATATTTCCCCTGCTGGTCGGACTCTAAAGATATCAGCTTAAATGGGGTGGCCAATAACGAAACTCCCCTAGAGAAGCTGGTGTGCGTGCTATGATAAACCCAGCCTATCCATGGGCGCTTCAGAGCAGACTGAAAATGACCAGTAACGTGTGTCTCGGTCAATGCGATTATGTTAGCTCTCTGCGATTTTAGATATGTTAGAGCTGCTGTGCGCTTAATTTTATTTCTCACACCGCAGACGTTCCACGTCAAAAATTTAATTGAGGTCATGGTACCATCAGGTGGAAATTAACTAGCCGGACCAGCAGGGTAGCGACAAAATAGGACGATAACCATATCCCACGCATATTTGGATCTCTATTACTTACATCAACATATAATAATAACCCCATCACATCTCTACAGTAACTTAAGCTGTTTCTTAACCATTTAGGGTCACAACGGTGACTCTGCCAACATGTAACACCCCTCCCTTCTGGCCCATCACCTCCCCAACCTGGTGTGAGCATCCAATACCCAAAAATGAAAAACAAAGCAAAAAACATCCAGCAGTAAATTCTGACTGGAGGCACATATCTTGAGTTCGGTGTGTGGTATGGTATGACAAGGCCAGTCATTCCTATGGGGGCGATTGTTCACTGAGCACCGCATGGTTTCGAAGCGGGGAATAGACAACACTCCCAAGAGGGTAATGTCTTCGCTCCTCCTGCTATCCAGCGTATATTTCTCGGAGCCCAAACCACAGTTCCAGCGATATTACCAGCGGATCTTAAACATGTCCGCTGCGGCACAAAGATGCGACAAATAAGAGTTCTGGTTTCTCCCCCCGAGCCCGGAGGGAGCAGCTTCTAGCACACAAGGGCTACCCGCAAGAAAAATAAAGACGTATAATAAGGCCAAAAAAGTTAGAAAAATAAAACCAACATTGGGAAGGTCCCTAGATCCCATCTGTGGCCCCTACAACAGCGCCTCAGGCATGTGGCAGAGGAAGCGAGGGAGAGATTACCCCAAAGTCTCCCAGGGAACAGTACTCACAATCAGCCGAGGTAGATATTACACCGGTCTCCCCTTACGATCCAACCAGGCCGCAGCCGCGGCAGGGGTGTCAAAAAACTGTACCCGACATCTTCTTCCACTCTGAGCCTGGCTGGGAACAGCATTGCATACTTGAGGTTCAGCACTCGAAGGCGACGCTTTACATCCTGATATTGGGATCTCTTCCTCTTCATTGGAAAAGTCCAGGAAAACTGCCACGTGGCCATTCCCCACCTGTATATTTCCTTTTTCTCTGGAGAGACGCATAATTTTATCCCTGTCCCTGAAGTTCAGGAATTTGGCAGTAAACGTACGGGGGGGTGCTCCTTCGGGTGGGGGTTTCGCTGGTATACGATGCGCCCTCTTCAACGCAAACATGACCGAAAATGCCCCTCGCCCATACGCCTTGATAAGGAGATTTTCCAAGAATTCAGCCGGGTCTCTGCCCTTCGCCCACTCCGGCAATCCTATAAAACGTAGGTTACAGCAGCGGAGCCTGTTCTCCATTTTGTCCTGGTGGGAGTGCAGCTGGTGTATCTGGTGCTGCATGTCCTCCGTGGCATGCTGTCAGGGGTGCAATATGTCCTCCGTGGCGCTGATGAGGCGATTCAGTTTGCATGTGTTGCGCTATATGTTGCTCTCACTCACTCACTCAAGTTTCTCACTCACTCAGCAGATGAGAATCTTTGCTTCAGTGAAGTAAGAAGTCTTCAGGGACAGTGTCACTCAGTTGCTCATCAGATCGCCACTACCCTGAACGGCATGCGCCGTTCGTGAAACAATCCCAGTGCGCATGCTCAAAATTACGCCGCAAATCGTCAATGCTTTAGACGTGAACGTAACTTACGTACAGCCCTATTCACGAACGACTTACGCAAACGACATAAAATTCGACGCAGGAACGACGTCCATACTTAACATAGGATACACTTCATATAGCAGGGGTAACTTTATGCCGGAAAAAGCCTAACGTAAACGACGTAAAAAAATGCGCTGGGCGGACGTACGTTTCTGAATCGGAGTATCTACCTAATTAGCATATTCCTTGCGGAAATCGGCGGAAGCGCCACCTAGTGGCCAGCGTAAATATGCACCCTAAGATACGACGGCGTAAGAGACTTACGCCAGTCTGATCTTAGCCTAATTTCGGCGTATCTTGCTTTCTGAATACATAAAGAAGATACGCCGGCGCAGCTTTGAATTTACGCGGCGTATTAATAGATACGCCAACGTAAATTCTTTCTGAATCTAGCCCAATGAAAGACTTATCCTACTGGGAAAAAGAAAAGTTAACATAAACCATAATAAACCATCAGATTGTAGGTCAATGTTAGGCAGAGAGAAATCTGTAGTCATTAGCTGCTCTGATACGCCATCTAGTGAAGATTCTCTTTACAGCAGATAATTCCAGTTTTTACAGAATAATGTCACAAAAATGCCCATTTTCCACTATGTTGAAGAAAAAAAAAACTTTAACAAAGTGAGGACTGGCTGTAATGATCAATCAAACTTCTTGAATTCTAAATTGCTGATTTAGCACTATATATTTGCAATTTACCCACAGCGCGCCTCTATCCTAATTTATGGAAACAGTTTTTATCATAGCACACAGTCAGATAAATGCCTGGTTCATATCTGTGCATTTTTTAAAGCATTTTCAGTTTTGCAGAAACACACTACAGTCCATTTGACATGGGTTCCTATGGATGTAGTTCACATCTGTGCATTTTATGAAACGGGCCAGGGACTTTTTTTCTGGTTTTTGGTTCCATTTACTTTAATGATTTAACTGCTTGCCGACCAGCCGCCGCAGTTCTACGGCGGCAGGTCGGCTCCCCTGCGCGAGAGCCCGTAGCTCTACGTCGGCTCTCTAAGCGCCCCCCCGCTCGCCCCCGACTCCCATGCGCGTGCCCGGCGGGCGTGATCGCCGCCGGGCACACGCGATCACTTGTTACAGAGCGAGGATCGGGAGCTGTGTGTGTAAACACACAGCTCCCGGTCCTGTCAGTAAGGCCCCGTACACACCATAGAATCCATCCGCAGATAAATCCCAGCAAATGGGTTTCAGCGGATAGATCCTATGGTGTGTACACGCCAGCGGATCTTTTTCCACGGATATATCTCCCCTGGGATGGATTCCAGCAGATCGGATATTTGCTGACATGCAGAACATATCCATCTGCTGGAGTCCATCCCAACGGATGGATCCGCTGGTCTGTACAGACTCACCGAATCCATCCGTCCGAAGGGATCCCCCGCATGCGTCGTAATGATTTGACGCATGCGTGGAATTCCTTATATGACAGCGTCGCGCACGTCGCCGCGTCATAATCCCGGCGACGGCGCGACACGTCATCGCAAGAGGATTTCGGCGCGGATTTCAATGCGATGGTGTGTACACACCATCGCATGAAAATCCGCCGAAATCCACGAGAGGATTTATCCGCGGAAACGGTCCGCTGGACCGTATTCGCGGATAAATTCTATCGTGTGTATGGGGCCTAAGAGAAATGCTGATCTTCTGTTCATACAATGTATGAACAGAAGATCAGTCATTTCCCCATTTCAGTCCACCCCCCCCCTACAGTTAGAAAACACCCAGGGAACATACTTAACCCCTTCCCCACCCTCTAGTGTTAACCCCTTCACTGCCAGTGGCATTTTTTATAGTAATCCAATGCATTTTTATAGCACTGATCGCTATAAAAATGCCAATGGTCCCAAAAATGTGTCAAAAGTGTCCAAAGTGTCCGCCATAATGTTGCAGTACCGAAAAAAAATCGCTGATCGCCGCCATTACTAGAAAAAAAATATTAATAAAAATGCCATAAAAATACCCCCTATTTTGTAAACGCTATAACTTTTGCGCAAACCAATCAATAAACGTTTATTGCGATAAAAATATGTAGAAGAATACGTATCGACCTAAACTGAGGAAAAAATATGTTTTTTTTATATATTTTTTGGGGATATTTATTATAGCAAAAAGTAAAAAATATTCATTTTTTTTCAAAATTGTCACTCTATTTTTGTTTATAGCGCAAAAACTAAAAACCGCAGAGGTGATCAAATACCACCAAAAGACAGCTCTATTTGTGGGGAAAAAAGGACGCCAATTTTTTTTGGGAGCCACGTCGCACGACCGCGCAATTGTCAGTTAAATCGACGCAGTGCTGAAACGCAAAAAGTGCTCTGGTCTTTGACCAGCAATATGATCCGGGGGTTAAGTGGTTAAAGATGTGTATTGAAAAATGCACCTGCAATATGCAAACTGCAACCTGTACAAGTGTGAACCAGGCCTTAGACGGGATTCACACCTATGCAGTTTTAGTGCATTTTGCAGATTTGCACTACAGAACGTGTTCCATAAGAAACCATGTTAAATTGACTGTAGTGCAAATCTGCAAAAAGCACTAAAACTGAATAGGTGTGAATCCAGCCTTAAAGTGAAAGTTCACCTAAGAAGGGAAGGTCTGCTTTTTCTCCTCCTCCCCCTTCTTTTGAATTTATTTTTTCCTTGGTGTGGGTACCTATTTCCAACAGGTACCCACTCCACTTCCTCTCAGATCACCTAGATGACCCCCCCCCCCCTCATTCGTAACCTCTTGGGGCAGGCTTGCTGCGGGTCCATTAGGAAGGAACAGTGCTACTCCTGCTTGCGCAGTGGGGGGCCAACTGTGAAACACCAGAAATTCACAGCGGCTTCCCACATTCAAGATGGTGGTGCCAGGGGACCCGAAGACTGGTGAAGAACTCACTCGTGTGAGGACAGTGATGGATCCCTGGACTGGTAAGTGCATGTTTATTAAAAGTCAGTAGCTACAGTTTTTGTAGCTGTTGACATATATTTAATTTTTTCCAGGCCAAAGTTCCTCTTTAAGGGTGTAACTGGAGCTATTGCAATCCATGTAATTACTATAGGATCTACTCACTTCAAAGATCAGATACCTTGCCCCAAAAGCCACAAATATCAGACCATATATTAACTTATAAATGCAGCATTAGCTGGGGAATAGTTAGGATATAAAATATATATGATTGAAACACTTCTGCCAGGTGTACTTACTATTATTATAATGACATGCTTGTGGTGGATTTACCAGATGGAGCTGGGGGGCAGAAGTATCTACACCGATTTACCAGATTTAACAGCTTACCAGTTCTTTGATGTGATGGTTGCAATAGTTTTATTTTTTAGGCTTTCTTTCCTTTATTTTTATCTGGTGATCGAGAAAGTAAGTCTGTAATTTTTCAACAGAACACACTCCTTTGCATTTTCAATAGCCTAACCATTTATCACTGGCAGGGGTACTTACAACGATTATATTCTAATTATTCATGTAAAAACTTTATCACAAAAGTAAAAAACTATTCGCTATAACTGTTTATAAAATGTTAGTCTTTCATTTGTTTTGTGTATCTAAATCTGCTAGTACATCTAATACTGCCCTCCCCCCAGGCTGACAATACTGCTGTCCAAATATGTCCTTGTGTTCATTCCTCCAGAGTAGGGGCAGTCTAATACAGGAGGTGTGTTACTGGCCAGATCACCAGGTGAAAACAAATGGAAAAAAGACAAAAAAAGAAAACAAATGCAGCCACCACATCTAATATTGGTATGCTGCAATATATAAAATTTTTGGTTTTGGGTTTAATTGGATTTGAATAATAATGTTGTCTCTGTTTTTCAAACTCTTTTGAAGATGTCGACACTCTAAACTAGTATCAATTCCTGGGGAGGGAGTCCCACATTTTAAAGCCCAATGCTATGCAATTAAACAATTATTTATTGCAGTAAGGCTCGCCATACATTGTACAATTTTCCTTTAGATTTTCTAAAACCATATACAGTAATATGAGGTCAAACCTCAACACTTTCAATTTGTATGCAATCAGGCAGGCCCTTCTACTACAGAGTTGAAGGTAAATCTTAAGGAAATTGATACTTACCTGATCCTCCACTGCCTTGGTGGTGCACTGTCCCTAGGTGTCATTACCTCCACTGCAGGGCTATAGACCCTGATTTGGTCTTGATGATGTCAGGATCATAGAGCAACAGAAATTACATTCTTGAGTGTCCAATTGCGTAGGAACATGGAGTGCTATGGTGGCATACTCAAAGGTGGCGATGTGGTGGAGTAGTCCATAAGGCTCCAGATCACTCAAAGTATTCCAGATATCTCTGCAGCAGTTTGAATCTCTGTCTCATCCAGGAAGGATTTTGCCACAAGTGGATATCTAGATGTATTTGGTATATTACAGAGAATCCAGGAGTAGATTGTGACACATTTATTTATCTTTTTTTATGGTTGTGGCAGTTGGTTTCCATACTGACTTCCAGTGGAATGAGTGCTGCCAGTGGGGTCCCTAAAAGATACAAAAGTCGGCACGTGTTTAATGAAGTTAGCAAACACATACATCTGAAATAGTTTACCTTCTAACAAGGATTCCAGTTGGTAAAATGTATCTGAGACTCCAAAATTTTAAATTTTTGAGTAACATCCTCGTCATTACTGTGAAACGTACAAATTGTATTCTTATTTGCCTCCTCTTTTGCATTTTACTGCTGATATACTGCCAGTCTTCATGTCCCTCAATTTTAAAAACAAACAAATGTTTTGGGTTGTTACAGGTAATACTTCACAACTATTCTCAACAGGGCTCAAGTCCTGCGGGAACGTGTGGGAACGGAGTCCCTGCACTTTTTTCACAGCAGGAACGCAGTTCCCTTTGCAGAAATAGAGCAGCCGAGCCACCCGAGCCAATCCTTCACTAAGCGGCGATGCCCAGCTCGAGTCACTGTCAGGGGCAGGCGAACCTTAGTAATCCTTTATGTTACTGCCCGTTTCCTGTATATGGATTTATCGGGTAGTGTGCGGGTATTCCGTCACTTCCTCGATGCCGCAATGTCTCCTGGGAGCTTTTATCATTGTTCCCAGGAGACATTGCGGAGGTCTGCTGCGAGTTATCGCGGGATTTAGAAAGAACTTGCTTAAAAAAAAAAAACATGCGGTTTAGTAATTATGCATATGAGCGTATCATTTTTTTTTTGGTGGGGGAGTGGATCTTGGGTGGGAGTTCCCACACTTTTTTCCCCAGGACTTGACCCCTGATTCTCAACCAAGGTGACCCTAGAAACAAAAACATAGAAAGAAAAGTAATTATATAAAACATGTTATGCTCACCCTTGACAAGCCTGAGAATGAGGTCTCTCTGTTTTTCTATACTCCTAGTCTGACCAATTAAGAAGAGAAAGAGAACAGGTTCAGACTTCAAAAAAGCAATTTAGACTTCTTAGATCAGAGGCCAATTATAGATGTGCCTCTAGTAGAATGGGTTTTCCTTGTAAAGAAAGCTCCCTCAGCTAGAGATTATTCCAATTTTTTTCACACTCTGTGAGAAATTAGAGTTAGCAGTTTAGTACAAGACAAAAGCCTGTACAATTGTGTAGGGCTGAAGGTAGGGCTGAGGTTCAGCTTTAACTCCAGTTTGGAGTCTTGCTTTCCTTTTTCTCAGACAATTGGGTTGATTTACCAAATGAAAATAGACTGTGTACTTTACAAGTGCAGTTGCTTCAAAGCTTAGTAAATGAGCAGAAGCTCTGCTGACTTTCATCATCCAATCACATGCAAGCAAAAATGCAGTTTTCTTAACCTCCCTGGCGGTATGATTCTGTCTGGAATTACGTACCAAATGCGGTACAATTATTTGCAAGGAAATTTAGCGTTTTATACTGTAGGCCTGCAATTCTTAGGAATAACTCATTTAAATCTGACCAAACAAGAGTCTAGTAGGCATCCCGGGTATGATTTTTTTTTTAAAAACAAAATTATAAATTATAATATAATAAATAATTATAAATAATTATAACAAATAATAATATAATTATAATAAAAATTATTCAATAATGTAATCAACTCAAAATCACTGAAATTTGTTCAGTTGCAGAATTGTCGCTGTCATTACTTTTATTTTTTTATGATGAATTTCCCCACAAATCGCTATCGCTCAATTCTGCAAGTGATTATAATTTATTATCACTGTTTTCGAGCTGCTCTAAAACCATTTTGGACATAAAGGGACACTTTTGGTTGCTATGGACAATCTACAGTTTGCAGGCAGAAAGAACAGTTTTTATTATATAAAAGAACATGTAGGGCACTGGGCAGACCACTAGGGACAAGGGGTGTGTGTATTTTTTACATACAGTACTGTAATCTATAAGATTACAGTATACTGTATGTAATGTGTTTGTTTACTTTTTTTAATTTGACGCCGTTTTCTGCCCCCGTGCGTCGTAACGTCGCAGGGAACGGAGATCGGCGGCACACGGGGACACTGTGAATCGAGCAAGGACCCGCTCGCTCACACAGCGTGGATGCATCGCTGGATCCAGGGACAAGGTGAGTAACTTGTCTGTGGATGCTGCGAGAAGGTAAGCCGCGCCGCTGCACGCTCTGCACATCTACCCCGAGCGTGACTCGGGGATACCGATAATAGCATGGAAAAACCACCCCGATCATGCTCGGGGATACCGCCAAGGAGGTTAAGTTTTCTTGCACGTAATTGGGTACTCTTTGCAAAGTGAAGCTTTGCCTCATTTATTATGCTCTGGGGCAAATGCACTTGTAAAGCGGAACTGCACTTTGCAAAGTGCACAGTCAATTTGCCTTTAGTAAATCAACCCCAATGTGTGGGTCAGGCAGCTGATGGGCAGACAGAAAATATTAAAACAACCTGAGATTTACCCTTAATTAACTGTAACGCTCTACTGACCCATCCAATATAATGCCCATAACCGTACTAAACTTATAGTAACAATTGCTACTAAGAAGGTGACAACAGATGGTTAACCCTTGGTTGAGTGTACTTTGAGTACACAAATGATCTTTAATATACATTCTTTTAAAAATACAATACAAATGAAAATTTTAATCTAAAAACCCTTCACCAAATTAAAAAATTACACCCACCTCTCCAGACCAAAAAATGCCCAAAACCGCTATATTATATCTGCTATATGATGTAATCATCAAATAGTGTGCTTGAAATGTAAAACTGATGTGAAAGTCCTTATTGAGTCCCTCCTCAAAAATTGTGATTCCTAGAATATAAAAATAATCATTCACTGCTCAGAAAAAGAAGCAGGTATAATGCAAACAATTTCTTGCATATTTCATGACTACAAGGCCTTTCAAATTCACTGAGTTATCAGAGGGATAGATACATTAGTAGCCAACTTACAGTATATACTGAATAGAGTACAATGTATCTCATTAACTGACACCATGGGGTTGATTTATTAAAATTGGAGAGTGAAAAATCTGGTGCAGCGGTGCACAGAAACAAACCAGCTTAATTGAATAAGCTGAAGTTAGAAGCCGACTGGCTACTGTGCACAACTGAACCAGATTTTGCACTTTCCAGTTTTAGTAAGTCAACCCCCATATATCCTCACCAACACCTAAGAACTCCATGGATTTCTGGCCAGATTAGTGCAACTTAAAGACATCCATAAGGAGCATATCTCCGTCTCGCCACCCTACCAATTGTGCTGATTCTACCCTGTTGTCCGTGCTAAAAAGTGTAACTGATAATGCAATAACCAGTTGATCTGACATTGGTTTTAGCATCCCTCATGTATCCCAAACAACAGTAATAAAGTGACCCAAATTTATTGGGAGAACACTCCAACACTGTAGTGTTCAATGCTTGAATAGAATAGCTGGTAGAGGAGGTTCCTCCACCCATGTTATTTACTGTGGATGGAAGAATTGATTAATTTCTCTCATTCAGCCCAAACTCTGCTACATCTGTGTGCCAGGGCACTGCAGCCATTTACAATGACAGCACATTGAATTTAATAATACAGATAATGACACATTTAGTAGAAACATACCGAATGTAATTAGTGAACTTAAATAAGGCTGACATGATTTTGTTGGGGACATATTGGCCCGGATTCACATACATCGGCGCATATTTATGCGGGCATAGCGTATCTAATATACACTATGCGGACGCAGAGCACAGATGCAAGCACTGGATTCACAAAGCACTCGCCCCCAAATCTACGCTGGGTTTCCTCGGCGTAAGCCAGCATAGGTGGAAGTGGGCATGAGCCATGCTAATGAGACGTGATGTAAATGATGGACTGAGCGTCATAAAGATACGAATAACGTACAGCGCATGCGCCGTCCCGTGGCCGCATCCCAGTGCGCATGCTCAGAATCACGTCGAAACAACTGCCTAAGATACGTCGAATCACTGCCTACGACGTGAATGTAACCTACGCCCAGCCCTATTCACGTACTACTACGTAAACGACGTAAAATACGACGGCTGTTCCCTGGTCCATACCTTTGCATGAGTTGCGCCTCATAGATGGGGAATAACTATACGCCGGACGTAAGCCTTACGCAAACCGCGTATATTATGCGCCGGGCGCAACTATGTTCGTGAATCGACGTATCTCCCTCATTTGCATATTTGCAATGAGGCGGCCAGCGTAAATATGCGCCCACGATACGCCGGCGTAGGAAAGTTACGTCGGTCGGATGAAGCCTATTTTCAGGCGTATCTAGTTCTGTGGGCACGGCGCACAGATACAACGACGCATACTTACACTTACGCGACGTATATCGAGATACATCGGCGTAAGTGCTTTGTGAATCCGGGCCATTGTCTTTAAATTGGATCAGTCACAAAACAAAAAATCTGTGTGAGAAATGTCATATGAAAGCTAACAGACTAAATACTAGATGTAAAGCAGTAAAGATGACTCTACTAAGATTCACTGTAAGTAAAGACACAGTCCCCTTGGGTCGAATAATGGCAATATCCATGTGAAACTGAAGACGTCTTCATGGTTGATTTAGTTAACAACTGAGGCCCCGTACACACGACCAGTTTCCTCGGCAGAATTCAGCTTCCGACCGAGTTTCTGGCTGAATTCTGCCGAGAAACCCGGCCGTGTGTACACTTTCGGCCGAGGAAGCCGACGAGGAGCTCGGCGAGGAAATAGAGAACATGTTCTCTATTTCCTCGTTGTTCTATGGGAGCTCTCTCCCCGCCGAGCTCCTCGGCGGCTTCAGGGCTGAACTGGCCGAGGAACTCGATGTGTTTGGCACGTCGAGTTCCTCGGCCGTGTGTACGGGGCCTGATTCCCTTTAGAAGAACATTTCCAGTTTAGTTGACTCTCTACTGTAAGCAGCAAAGAACTATGTGCTAACTTGTGGAACGGAAGAACTCTGCAGTTTCAGTTACAGAAACATGGAAAGGGTAGGGTGCTGGCTGTTTCGAGAGAAAATTTCCAACCTTAACTTAGCTAGTATATAAATGTAGACCTAGTCCACAAAAAGTAAAAACTAGGTGCAATATTGCACAGTTATTAAACTTTAAATAACAGACTTTCCTACAGGCTGCAAAATGCAGTCAGACATATACCATATACAGTATATCTATAGTATGAGCTGCAACCATTTAATTCCATGTATCCACAGATGAGGGGAGCTCTAGCACTGTATAAATTTATGACAATCTTTCTTTCTTCAGACAGAAAATACCTCTAAATGATGTGAAATAAGGATATCATTATGGTCAGTGTTTTGGGGATGAAAACACCATAACAGGAGTTATGAAGGTTAAAAGATTCAGTTAAACAAACTTTTTTAAAAGACAAACGTATTATAGTCACTAGAGAAAGTCCACCAAAGGATCTGAAAAAGTTTTTCTGTCTGTTTTCTATATCTGCTTCTTCTTTGATATCTTGTTTCCTAACAGAAGAAAGGCACTTTTTTATGGATTGGAATTTTATGTGTGTTCCGTTACCTTAAAACCTTTATCTCTTTGTTAATTCGTACCTCTGTAGCACATTTCATCTTTCGCTTTGGATGAATAGGCTACAAAGAATTATACGGATATCCCATAAGATAATATGCATGAACCCATTTTCTATAGCATTATCCATCCAATCCATTGTGACAATACAGCATATGAAGGCCAATTTTCATTTCCTTGGAATGGTCCATTACATTGTGACCATTCTACTGTAGTTCTGCAATGCTTTGTACTCTACACAAAAGAAGATCTAATCATGTTTCTGGAGAAAGACCATCATCCCCCTCTTTTGTGTAACATAACCAAAGTCGATATGGATGTGAAGTATGGTAATGACACAACTCAAATATTCTGTATTAGCACCAAGGCCCCCAAAAAGGTGTCTTAGAACTTTGACTATTATCCGCCTTTCGTTTGCTTCTTTCTTTCAAAGCCCTTGTCTTTCATTTTTTTTGTGATTTCCCCCCCTAACACTTTAATGACATCTCTTAAGATTCTACTTTTCAAATAATGCCTTAGAATGCCTTCTTTTTTTTTTTTTACACAATGTTCAGATAGGAAGAGCGAAGGCTACATCTATCCAAGACAGAGTTTCCTTTTCATATCAATAAGGAACCCAAGAGAAATATAAGAAGCCCAAGTCTGACCAGATGCCCCTTCACCGAGAACTCTGCTTTAGAACATTGACATGTTGATGAATTCAGCACCTGGTGGATATCCCTTTATCCTCTACGTATGTTGAAACAAGGCCAAAGGGGTACCTTAAAGAAAATACAGCAACACAGTAGAGCGGTTTCTTGGATAATGGCTTTCATTAAACAATCCAGCATACCTTTGTTCTTTTCTGGTTTCCATACATCTTTTGGCATATAAAAAGTTGAAAGTTGGAGTATTTGGGGTGTTTTGTAAAGTTGACCAAGTCCTGTATCAATTCTCTAATGATATCATTTTTCTTGTGCTCGGAATCTTTGGGTTTTAAACGGTTTTGATTTTTAGATGAGTATATTATGGTTTAACACAATAGAATTAAAGGTTACTGCTCACTGTAAGCTAAAATAGATAGTTGAGTTGTGATAGAAATAACGGAGGTTACAGTTATATCTTCTCGTTTGTGTTTTTTTACTTTTTATATATACTGTATAAGACTGGATTTGTTTACAATTAATGGGATAAAACCTTTTTTTTGTGCTTAGGCTTCATTTGTATTTACATTAACAATTTATAAAATTCATAGTACTTTATGATGAAATTTCTGTGTAGATATTTATAATTCTAAACAAGTTAGCATTTTCAGTCAACTGCAATTTTTGTATTTTTCATCAATTTATTTCCAAAGTTTTAGGTGTTTTTTTTTTTAAATATGTGGTTTAATGTGTTGATACAAAACATTTTTTTTCAATGTTTCTGATACTCACCTTTAAAATATAAAAATGCAAAAAATAAGAATTTTACTTTTATTAACAGTACAGTATATCTACACATGCCAACCAGTGTTCCATATTGCATATGTGATATATTGTGCCTATTATGAACTGCAAATAAGCTTTATAAAATATATCCATGAATATATTGAGTCTTTGGCTTTCCTACTTCAATATAAGGGGAGTGGACTTGAGGTCTGGTGAGTCATTAGCTGTAGGTTACATTGAAAATCAGCTTGCCAATATTTGATGCCAGCACTGGCTCCAAATGGATTTTGTTTATACATGTATTGCTGAATAAATTAAGAGTGTGTGTTTATGCAGTATTAGTTACATTAATCATTAGTAATTCAGTATATCAATGTTTACAGGTTTATAATAAGAGCACTTAAATTAAGATAAATTATATAGTTATTCAGGTTGAAAAAAGACACAAGTCCATCCAGTTCAACCACAAAAAATAAACAAACAAAATAAAAACACAGTACAATCCCATACACCCAACTCCATACCCACAGTTGATCCAGAGGAAGGCAAAAAACCCCAGCAGAGCATGATCCAATTTGCTACAGCAGGGGAAAAAATTCCTTCCTGATCCCCCGAGAGGCAATCGGATTTACCCTGGATCAACTTTACCTACAAATCTTAGTACTCAATTATTTTATGTACATTTAGGAAAGTATCCAGGCCTTTCTTAAAGCAATCGAAAGTGAAACTGAGCCCTCCTACCAGTCATAATTTTTTTACCCAGCTTACCTCATTCTGTGTTCTATGCAGTGAAAGTACTCAGCAACCCAGTGAATCTAGTAGAGTTCTCCTGCTGAGATCCTCTTCTTTGCACCTGCCGCATGGATCCAGTGCCGCCATCTTCCTCTGGGATATCACTGGGAGGCTTCCGGCTCTTCCAGGCCCTTCTCCTGCCTCCTGATGATGTTCTGCTAGGCCTGCCCTCTCCTTGTTTAGTGAATGGAATGACTGTAGTGCTCCTAATGCCTCCTGAGATATGCATGTCACATATCCCAGGAGGCATCAGGAACACTGACATCATTCGCCTAGGCAATTTGGGAGGATGGAGGTGGGACTGGAACCAATAAATAAAAAAAAGTAGGTAAACACAAAAAAGGGCAATATTTGTGTAGAGGGGGGGGTGAGATGGAGAGGAGAAAAGTAATTTTTTTATATTTCAATGTATTTTTATTAAAGAAAAACAAGTTCCGAAGTAGACAGACACATATGCTGAACTAAACAAAGTTTTTCGGGTCATCATCATAACAATACAGAGATATAGAAAATATGGCCATAACACCCCCGTCTTCCATTTATCACAACAGCAAAACATAAGGTATACAACAGGCCCCATATACAAACATCCGTATTGCATAAGAAAATTCTAGAAAGAGAAAGAAGTAATAGAAAGAAGAGAAAAGAAAGGGGAAGAGAGGAGGAAGAGAGAAAAAAAAAGGGGAGGGGGAGAAAAGTTATTTTTTAAAGTAAAGATCTGTTTTAGGTACAAGGGCCACTTAGAATTCACTTTCTTGAAATCAGAACTATACAAGGTAGATAATGATAGCTTACTACAAAATTCCCAAAAATTACAATACACTTGGCTCGACATATACTTTCAATGAACATTCTAAATTCAAAAGAGTTGTCGTGTTTTCTGGATAGTGTTACTAGCTCAATTTCCAGCTTCACATGTTGCCTGTAATTGCTCTTGAAGCAGCATTTCTCTGTTTGACTGGAGTGTACCTTTAATCAAACTTCCTACCGTTTATCTTCTGTTTGGTGAAATGGAGCTCTAAGCTCTGGAATCAAACATTGTTTTAGTCTGTGGAAAGTCTCTAATGCAGTACACTGCTAAATAACCCAAGCAGAATATTTTAGCAGTAGGAGGAAGCTGCTGTTGGTTCATATTGGCAGCTATCCCTTGGTTGTGGTTGGCAGGCTCTTTATGTACACATTTATACAAAAACAGACCATCTGCCCACTGTAAACTTCTTAGCTGTTTGATGTAAGCAACATATGGGCAGTATGTATTGGGATAAAAATGAGTTCCATTTAGAGTTGCGTAAATGAAACAGACCATTTAGTAGGAAACTTTCACTTTTGTAGCACAACCACAAGAAAGTGTCAGTAGCCTATGCCTAAGAGACCTACACTGGATATACACTTGGGGATTTGTGGCAATTCTAGAATTATTGCCATCTGCTTTCAATTTAAAACGGTTAGTTGGATCAAAAGGCTTCACTGCAATTTGCCTTTTGATTCCATGCAATTCTTTTTTCCTTCAGAAATGTAATAATATTATGAAGTACTGTATATAGCTATCAGAAAAGCTTGTGGAATTTACCGGTGATCTAAAAAGACATATAAATGCAATACTTCATAGTAATGAAATTACTTCTGGGTGAACATCATTTTAAAATGCCAGGTCTGTATGTGAAGGTATCATCTGCATTTTTTTTAATTGCTATTTGATTGAAACAATATTAAAAAAACAACAAAAAAAACTCATATATAAAGAAAAATTTGAGGTTAATTGTTTTTCCATTTTTGAATATAACAGGGAATAGTTAAAACCCATGTCAATTTTTTTTTGTTTGCCACCTGTGTCCCAACTTGGAGATTTCACTTCCTGTCCCATAGACATAACATAAAGTTAGAAGAAATCTCTGGAAAGTAAGATAAACCCTCTATAAGGGTCCTTGAACAAAATACTGATGTATAGACAGCTAATCTTCCTGGCAGAAATTTCTTTCCCAAAAAAGGCGAGTATGGTCTGTATTGTTTGTCTGTTTATGAATGTGTGCTTACACATGTACAAATTCTTCATATACGTGCACACGACCGTAGATATTTTGCTGATCATATAGGTAAAGTTTTTCTGGAACAAAAGTTCCTGCATCAATGAGCAGTAAAATAATTGCCTTTAGACATTTTTTTTTTTAATATGCTTTGATCTAAGCCATTCCAGTGTAGTTCTGGCTTTATATTTAGGGTTGTTGTGCTGCTGGAAGGTGAACCTCTGCCCAGTCTCAAGTTTTTTTCAGACTATGGCCGCGTACACACGATCAGTCCATCCGATGAGAACGGTCCGAAGTTCTCATTTTTTTTACCGAAGGTTAACTGACCGATGGGACCCACACACGATCGGTTTTGACCGATCGTGTGTACGTGGCCTAAAACAGGTTTTCTTCTAAGATTGCCCTGTATTTGGCTCCATCCATCTTTCCATCAACTCAGACCAGCTTCCGTGTTCCTGCTGAAGAAAAAACATGTTTCACGGTGGGGATGGTGTGTTCAGTGTTTTACCCCCACACGTTTTGCTATTATACCAAAAAGTAAAATTTTGAGCCCTAAATAACAATTACTCTTTTCCCTTATCTATTGTTTTTCTGCTTACTTTTTATGGTTATTTCTTGCTTTCCAACCATTAATATTAAAATTTTAAAATTTGTATTCAATTGTTAGGCTTCATATTAATGGGACATTTAAAAACCTCTCCTGAACTCTGGAACTTGACAGCTAGTGACCGATGGTTAGAAACATGTGTTGTGCCGCGTTTAGCCGCGTTTGCGCTTAGAAGCGGTTTTGTTTTTGGAAATGGTCATAAATATATCTCCATTGAAAATGCCTATAAATGAAATGCAACTAAACATGAGTTACCGCTGTTTCAGGGGTGCTTACATTGGTCGGTCAAAAGGGGAAAAATTTGTTGCTGTACCTGCTTAAAAATTGTTAGCTGGAGTTTCACTTTAATTTGTTAGTCAAGTCCATTTTTATCTGCTAGTGTATCTGACACTGCTCTCTACCCAGACTGACAATGCTGCTGTCCAAGTGTGTCTCCTTCAGTGCAGTGGAGACACCCCAAGACAGAAAGTGTGTTACTGGCTGAATACCCAGGGTAAAATAAAGGAAAAAGAAAAAATACAAATGCAACCACTACATTTAAAAGGATCGTAAAGGCTAATTTTTTTTGTCATACTCACCTGCTCTCCGCAATGGTTTTGCAAGGAGCAGCCCCGATCCTCCTCTTCTCAGGTCCTCCACCGGCGCTCCTGGCTCAACCCCATTGCAAGTGCCCCCACAGCAAGCTGTTTTCTCCGGGGGCACGCGTCTATGGGACACACAGAGTGGCTCAGTCCCGCCCTCGCTCTCTCCTCTCTGACTGTGATTGACAGCAGTGGGAGCCAATGGCTCCTGCTGCTGTGTCTCAGCCAATGAGGAGAGAGTGACTCGGGAGAGCCTCGCTCTCAAGTACATCACTGGATCGGGATCGAGTATTAGGTGGGGGCTGCATTGAGAAACTTTCTGCCTTTAGAACCACTTTAAGGATTGATGAGATGCAGTATATGAAATGTTTGTTTTGGGGTTTAATATCACTTTTGATATTGTCACAAGCAAGCTTTTTTACTGTACCTGTACTGCTGGTAACATGTCATTCTTGGCTAAGATGGCTGGAGTATATTTAGTACAGAAAACAGCCTACAGGGACATCTATTGCCAGGATTCATGTAGCTTAGGTTAATAGGACATGTTATATGAATGAACAAACAGCCCTGACCCAGACTTTTAGAACAACATTCTATGCTGAAATGTGTAAAGGTATAGATGCAAGACGAATGATTTCTTGACCTTAAAACATGATTTTGTGAAATGTCTTTCTGTATTCTAATTACTTTAGAAAATTATTATAGCGTATAACTGAATTGTGCCAGAGAGCCAGTGCTAGCTGTATAGCTATTTGGACATCTGATGCGTATACCGAGTGATATACCTGACTCACACCTATGAAGTTTGTTTTTGATGCATTTCTGCAGTACTTTTTGGGCTGCATTTTTGCACATGCGCTTTTGATGCATTTTGCATCTTTAATGCTTTTTTTTTTTTTACCAATTTGTTGTTGGGCACATTTTGGGCCTTTCACACCTAATGCAGTGGGATGCAATTGGCTGCAGTTGGATGCATTTTGGACTGTACCCCCAACTGCATAGACAGTCAAAATTCAAGGTAATCCTATGGGCATATTTCACATTATTGCAGTGCAGTCAAAAAAAGTAGAGCATGCTGCATTTTTCTGCACTGCAAATGTCCAAAAATGCATCAAAGTGCACTGCAATGCCTCACAGTGCACATAGAAGCCCAGGGAAAGAAAGAAGAAGGAAGGGACAAATGCAGATAGAAAAACACACATCAACTGCATCTAAATGTGCGTCAACTGCATGTAAAGGCCATTTATAACAAAAACTGCGCATAACTGCACGTTTTTGTCTGCATGTTTACATGCATTTGAAGCGCGTTTGAATGACAATGACACGCGCTTGAATGCATTTTTGGATGTGTTTTGCATGCATTTTGTGCTGCGTTTAGCACTGCGTCTGGGTCTTGTTTTTAGGCTTGGCTTTCTTGAATTAAAGGGGTGCAGTGTGGTGCATTTGTAGCACGTTTGTAGCGCATATGTAGAGCATTCCCTGCATTGGAGGTGCAGAAAAATGCAGCACGCTCTACTTTTTTTTTTTAACTGTGCTGAACTGCACTGCAATTATGGGAACTGTGCCCATAGGATTACCTTGATTATGGGCTGTCTATACAGTTACGGTGCAGTTCAAAACGCATCTAACTGCAGCCAACTGCATGCGTTTGGTGTGAAGGGGACCTAAAACATGCATCAAATGCATGTAAAAGTGCAAAGACAAAATGCACAGTACATGTGCAGTTTCTAGTGTGAATTGGCCCTAAAAACGCATAGAAAACATACTACATGTTTTTTTGCAGCATCCCCATTGAAGTCTAGTGAACCAAAAAGTACCATTTTGCATTTATAAAAATCCATGACTCCACAAATGCAGCAGGTAAAAAAAGCATAGATGTGAACATGTTTCTTACCAAACCTGTAGTGCGTTTCTGCAAAAAGCACCAAAATAGACATAGCTGGGAGGATAGCAGGAGCTGAGTAGTGTAAAGAAAGGTTTATTAATGTTTCTATAAACTGCTTTTGTAGCCCGCAACACCTAATCTCCCTGTTTTTACCCCAATGCAGTATGGTAGAATGAAAGGGAGAACAGAATGCTATTAAAACTATAAAAATACCCTCTTCCCATTTATTCAGTGTTAGATGCAAATAACATTGTTACTGTAGATAAAAAGCCTACATTTTATTCTATAATCTGTCTATAGTTTGTTTAACATTATTTTGCTACACACATTGCAAAAGTCAATAAAGGCTTTTTTAAACTTATTATTGTGACAAAAAAAAGGAGCTTGCAGGCTCTTTTTTTGTGGAAGAGACATGTAATGTCTCTTCTGCAGTAAACCAAACCTGCTAGCCTGCTCACAGTCTTTTGCAGAATGTACACAGAGCTGCGCATGTGCAGCTCAGTTTACATTAAGGCACAGACCCTGTGTGCCTGGATGACTGAACTCCTGTACATTTACAAAAATGACACCATCCCGCTCTGGCCAATCAAGATGGCTGAAGACATGCACCCAGAAGAAGCAGGAGAGAAGTGTTCGCAATGGCGAGGGACCTCACAGCCATTGGACCATTGAAGCAGAGACAAGTATTTTAGATGTTGGCTGTCTTTAACCCTGTTTTTGCGTGTTTTTTTTTGCGTTTTTTGCACACGTTTTAAAAATAATTGTAGGCCCGAACATTACACAAACCCCCCCCCCCAAATATTATATATTTTCTGAGAGCAGATACACTAGAGAATAAAATGGTGGTAGTTAATTGTTATTTAATTTTTTATACTTAAAAGATTTTATTAAAGAGAAAAAGAACAAAGGTTTGCAGTACAAAATGACAGTGCATATTATAACAGAGACAGTGCAGTATGTGGATAATCCAAAAAGGAGTGATATAGCCGGATTCAGGTAGGGGCGCGTATCTTTAAGGCGGCACGGCGTATCGTATTTACGCTACGCCGCCTTAAGTCAGAGAGGAAAGTACTGTATTCACAAAGTACTTGCCTCCTAACTTACGGCGGCGTAGCGTAAATGGGGCCCGCGTAAGCGCGCCTAATTCAAATGAGGATGAGGGGGCGTGTTTTATGTCAATGGGGGGTGACCCGACGTAATTGACGTTTTTTTACGAACGGCGCATGCGCTGTCCGTGTACATATCCCAGTGTGCATTGCTCCAAAGTACGCCGCAAGGACGTATTGGTTTCGACGTGAACGTAAATTACGTCCAGCCCTATTCACGGACGACTTACGCAAACGGCGTAACATTTTCAAATTTCGACGTGGGAACGACGCCCATACTTAACATTGACTACGCCTCCTAGGGGGCAGCTTTATCTTTACGCGGCGTATCTCTTACGGAAACGGCGTATCTTTACTGCGACGGGCGCACGTATGTTCGTGAATCGGCGTATCTAGTCATTTACATATTCTATGCCGAACTCAACGGAAGCGCCACCTAGCAGCCAGCCTAAAAATTACACTTTAAGATACGACGGCGTAGGAGACTTACGCCGCTCGTATCTTAGCCTAATTTAAGCGTATCTGGTTTCCAGAATACGCTTAAATTAACGCCGGCGAAGATTCAGAGTTACGACGGCGTATCTACTGATACGCCGGCGTAACTCTCTATGAATCTGGCTAACAGTCCATAACATGGTAAGTGATTCAAATAATCTCCAGTATATTAATGGCTAATAGAAGTCACCACTACACAACTCAAGATTATATACAGTATGTAAGAGTTAACTAAACAAACTGTGGGCCAGATCCTCAGCCAGCGGTGCAAATTTAGTTTGTCCTAACTTATGTCATTTAAGTTACGTTGCCCTAAGTTGGTGTCGTAAGTGCCGTATCCACAGCGCATTTGCGTCTAAATTTGCGCCAGCGTAACTTAAATTCAGAGGCGTAAGGCGGAGTTTTTGCAAGTGGGAAGGAAGTGGGCGTGCTTCATTGTAATGAGCCGTGACCCCATGCAAATGAGGCGCCGGCCGTACTGCGCATGCGCGCACGAATCGGGACCTCACTGGGCATGTGCAGAACTGGTCTCGGCGCAATCAGTGAGATAGGTAAAAGGCCAAGTGTACTTAGTTTGAGGATCGCCCTGTGTGTAAAAAGCACCACACACACACACTTCCCTTGCAAAAGTATATCCCATTGTTCCCCTTCCATGAGCAATTTGCTTCGGGTCTGTTTGTTTGTGTGTTGGTAAGTTGTGTTTGTGAGAAAAGTGTTTGAGGAGTTGGAGAGTCTAGTTGTTGTTTGTTTTTGCGAAGTGTCTTTATTTAATTTGTTTGTTAGTGTTTTTGCTGATTGTTTTTTGGTGTTTGTTTTTTGTTTGTTTGTTGGTGCGTGTTTGTTTTTGAATTACTATTAGCTGTGTCCTTGTGTGGTTAGATTTTGGTTATTTTTTTGTGGTGTATATTTTTGTCTGGTTTTTGGGTGTGTATTCTAGATTGTTTGTCGGGTGTGTTTGTTGTTGCTGGGTGGTGTATGTGATGCCCCCCAAACGCAGGAAGCTTAATTTCACCCTGGGAGAGAAGCAAATTCTTGCTCGGGGCATTGTGAAATATGGGCGATTTCTGCATGGCCCTGAGAGCCAGAACACCACCCCGGCCAGGAGGAGGCAGCTTATTAAAAAAATCACGGACCAGATCAAGGCGGCGGGGGGGGGGGGGAGACCAGGACCCCCGCTGGCATACAGAAAAAAATAAATGATCTGAGGAGCGTCGTCCGGAATAAGATGGCAAGGATCGACGCCCATACCAGGGGCACTGGAGGAGGGGGACCCTGCCCAGTCAGACTGACGGAGGAGGAATGGGCAGTGGCCCAGTGTTTCCACCCACAGCAGGTGGTGGGCCTGCCTGGCTATACGTCAGATGTTCCTAGGAGGACAGGTAGGTTTTTTTGTTTATTCTCTGTTGATTAGCATGTGTGGATGGGGGAAGGGAAGATGTGCCAAGTGTGTGGTTCCTCAAACATGTGATTGTTTTGTGTCCTCCACAGATGGCCAGGAGGTTGCACGCCAGGAGGTTGCAGTCCAGGAGGTTGCAGGCCAGGAGGTTGCAGGCCCATCGGGCCAGGCTGCAGCACCACCCCCAAGACAGGCTGATGATGAGTCCCAAGAAGGGCAGGATTCCCCAGGGGAGGGGATTGGCCAAACCTCCACTCATGAGGAGGTTGAGGGGGAGGAGGATGAGTGGGAGGAGGATGATGAGGGGGAGGAGGACGAAAATATGCAGATTGGCCGGGAAGTCCTCCTGGCCACTGATATGATGACCTTTGAGTCTTCCCCTGAGGCTACCCCTGAGGCTGGCACCAGTCAGGCCACCATCAGGGGTAGCCCCTCCCACTTCTCCCCCAACAGGCCTCCAGTCACCAGGGTCACTCTCTCCCCTC
This sequence comes from Rana temporaria, assembly GCF_905171775.1. Classification (NCBI taxonomy): domain Eukaryota; kingdom Metazoa; phylum Chordata; class Amphibia; order Anura; family Ranidae; genus Rana; species Rana temporaria. The sequence continues at coordinate 165,725,539 of NC_053494.1, read as the reverse complement.
CTCCAGGCCCGCAAGACTCAGCGGCAGCCAGGGGGCCAACCCAGGAGACCGTGGCTGTGGGCGAGCGTCTGTCGGCCAGTGTGGTGAAGGACAATGCCCGGCAGACCCGCACTCTTGGGAAAATACTTGAAAAAATTACGCAGATGGAGCACAGCCAGGGTGAAATGATGGAGGCACTCAGTGATGTGGCCACCAACTCAACGGCGGTCATTACATGTTTGAACGACATACAGACCGCCACAACACGCGTGGCCCATGAGCTGAGTGCCCTGACCCAGGCTGTGCAGGACAATACTAGGTCTGGCCAGGCCAATGCGGCTGCCCTCACTGCCTGTCTCACTCGCATTGCAGGGGCCATGGAGGGCAGGCCAGCAGGGGCAGCTCCTCCTTCCCCTGCTCACCCCCCCAGGAGGCTCCTCCTTCCCCAGCTGACCCCCCCCAGGAGGCTCCTCCTTCCCCAGCTCACCCCCCCCCAATGGACATCCTCCACGACGGCGTGGCCGTGCCCGTGGCCGTGCCCCTGCCCGTGACCCTGCCCAGCCAAGGCGTAGCAATCGCCGCCGCTAATTAATTTGCTGGGATACTTTTGTTTTTTTGTTTATGCATTTTTTTATTTTTATTATTTAATTTGGTCTTCTGTACTTATGATTTGATTTATGTGTGTGAATGATGTGTGAATGTGGGGGGGTGGCATTCCTGAGAAATTAAGGGTGTCACCCTCAGTTTTGGTGGAGTAGGGATCTCCAGGACCAGGGAGAAGTGCAATCCCAGGTTCATGAATGGTGTATGAATGCACAGTGACATAATTGGAGCCGTGGCGTGGCGTTACTGCTCCCAAGTCCCAAAGGGGGGGGGGACTTGGATCTAATCCAATTCGATGTGCATGTGATGTGTCTGTGCTAGGAACCACAGTGGTGTGCATTCATGCATTATCATTGTGACTTTATTGATGTGCATTTACAGGGAAAAGATACATTCTTATTGTGACATTAATCATGTACGTTTACTGGGAAAAAATGCCTTCTGCAAGGCGTCTCCTGGCTGCTGTGCCCTCAGCAGACTGGGTAGAGTTGGTTGGGGGGGTATTGCCTGGGTCGGGGGTCAGGTCATCACATAAGTCAATATGCAGTCCCCTTCTGAGGGCAAAGTTGTGGAGTATACAACATGCCCCAATTATTTGGCACACAAAGTCTGGGGAATACAGCAGTGTACCCCCAGTCTTGTCCAGGCATCTGAAGCGGGACTTCATAAGCCCAAAGGTACGTTCAACCACGCCCCGGGTACGTATGTGCGCCTGGTTGTAGCGTTGCTCTCCTGGGGTTTGGGGGTTCCTGAATGGGGTCATCATGTGAGGTCCCAGGGCATATCCAGAGGGAAAAGACAGGAGGATATTAGTCATGCATGTGCCCCTTGTGATGTCAGCATCATGGGGGGGACATACCTGACACACATGTCACTCACCAATCAGCCAGCTGTCTCCATACATGTTCTGGTCCAAATCTCTGGAGATCTGGGTCTGCCGGTAAATATAACTATCATGGCAGGATCCCGGAAATTTAGCACAGACGTGCCAGATGAGGCCATGGGCATCTACGATCACTTGCACATTTATGGAATGCCAGCCTTTACGATTCCGGAAGATGTGCTCAGTAGCATGGGGGGGTTGTAGTGCCACATGGGTACAATCAATGGCCCCGATGGTGCGTGGAAATCTGGCAAACTGATAGAAGTCTGTCATGGTCTTCAAACGCTGGTCCTCCTGGGTGGGTTTTTGAAATTGATTTCCCATGCGCCGCAGGATTGCAGGGACCACTTGGTGCACACACCTACTGATGGAGGATTGTGCCATCCCAGCCACGCCTCCACTTGTGCGTTGGAAAGAGCCAGTGGCAAGAAAATGAAGAGTTGCCAGTACTTTCATGAGTGGCTGCAGTGCATGGGAGCGTTGTGTTGGGCTGGTAAGATCATCCTGAAGTATTGTTGTTAATTCAAGGATGGCCTCACGGTTAAATCTGAAGATGCGGAATACTTCAGAATCAGGCATGCCAAAGAGATCTTGGCGTGGGCGGTATACCCTCTCCTGTGCCCTCCTCCTCCTCCTCTGTGCCCTCCTCCTTCTTTGCGCCTCTATAGACACTAATGCAGCTAGGATCATTGATGGTCCTGGCATTTTGCCAGACAGATGTAGTCCTGAAAGTGTGTGTGTGCTGAGCTCTTCAGCAATGGTGTTGCTTCAGCAGACATTCAGACGGCATGTGTAAAATTAGGGCTGCTTTTATAAAGTGTAAAATCCCACCGGGAAACTAACAGGTGCGCACAGGGCGTAATCTACGGCGCACACACTTAATTCTGTGGATCGCCCTATCTCCCTCATTTGCATCTTTGCCTATCAAATAAAGCGGCGTGCCTAGCGTAATTTGCGCCCGAGAATGCGCCGGTGTAATTATTTAAGGTAGGACGGAAAAGCCGGAATTTCAGGCGCTTCTCGTTTTGAGGATCGGGCGCAAAGATACACACCGTGTAAATTTAGAAAAATCCAGTTAAGTCGGCGTATCTCTTTTGTGAATCTGGCCCTGTATACGCAAACCAAACATAAAAGAAGAGGGAAAAACATAAAGAAAATGAAAATATAACAACACCAAAAAACAAGACTCAGGTCAATCTTGGAGACGCAACAGCCTCCATGGGTTTGGCATCATGGATGGGCATGGTATCATGTAGCCTGTGGAATATTTGTTCAGACAACATTATTTGATCAATCCTAGTAAAGACTTGAGCAAATGTAACTGTAGAAGATTTCCAGTTCAAGGCAATAGCCCAGTGCAGGGCAATACAAATGTTGTGTAATAGTTGCCTTAAGGATTTAGGGGTATCAGGAATCTTTTCAAATAGTAGACAGTGCCTGTGTGTCAGAGCCATGCACCTTTCCGCTAGTTTATCCATAAGGTCCAGGGTTTTGTTCCAGGTGGGTAGAATTTTCTTGCATTCCCAAAAATATGCAGAAAGCAGCCCGGGCTAGCACAGCCCCGGATGCAGAGTGGGGAAGATTGTGGAAAAATCTGATTCAAGCGCTGGGGGGTATAGTACCAGCGGAGGAACAGCTTAACCGCTGTTTCCCTGATAGTGAGCGATTTGGTGCATTTACACAGGTTCTGACAATTTGTCTCTTAATCCCTATGTTCATATTCCAGGTAGTTTATTTTTTATGTCACAAGTAATTACCACAAAGGTCTAGGAAATGCAAAATGTCAGTAAAAAACACACTAAAGTTAATTTAATGGTAAACAAATGCAATAAACTGCCCACATTTTTGGTAAAATATAAAAGACGAGGTTGCACCGAGTAAATAGATACCTAAAATGTCAAATCTTAAATTTGTGTGCACCCATGAAATAGCGACAAACTTCAGTACCCTATATTTTCTATAAGCGATGCTTCAAAAGCCCCCTATAGTATCAGTTTAGTGTTTTACGGAGGAGGTCAATATGTAACATGCATATCACAATCAACGTTTTCACGTGTGGGGGTTTTAAAATTATTTTGGGTAGGATTTTATGTACTTGGGTGTAACTTTTTTTCATGACATTTTTTATCCCCTATGTGATTTTTTTTAGGTGACAGGCTCTCTTTAACCACTTAAGACCCGGACCTTTATGCAGGTAAAGGACCTGGCCAGTTTTTGCGATTGGGCACTGCGTCGCTTTAACTGACAATTGCGCGGTCGTGCGATGTGGCTCCTTTTTTCCCCACAAATAGAGCTTTCTTTTGGTGGTATTTGATCACCTCTGCGGTTGTTATTTTTTGCGCTATAAACAAAAATAGAGCGACAATTTTGAAAAAAAATGCTATATTTTTAACTTTTTGCGATAATAAATATCCCCCAAAAAGATATAAAAAAACATATTTTTTCCTCAGATTAGGTCGATGCGTATTCTTCTACATATTTTTGGTAAAAAAAAACGAAATAAGCGTTTATCGATTGGTTTGTGCAAAATGTATAGCGTTTACAAAATAGGAGATAGTTTTATTGCATTTTTATAAATTTTTTTTTTTTTACTACTAATGGCGGCGATCAGCGATTTTTTTCGCGACTGCGTCATTATGGCGGACACATCGGACAATTTTGACACATTTTTGGGACCATTGTAATTTTCACAGCAAAAAATGCTATAAAAATGCATTGTTTACTGTGAAAATGACAATTGCAGTTTGGGAGTTAACCACTAGGGGGCGCTGTAGGGGTTATGTGTGACCTCATTGATCGTGTTTCCCTATATTAGGGAACACACAATCAATGAAGCTGCCACTGTGAAGAACGGGGAAGCTGTGTTTACACACAGCTCTCCCTGTTCTTCAGCTCCGGGGACCGATCGCGGGACTCCAGCGGCAATCGGGTCCGTGGGTCCCGCGGTCGTGGTCACGGAGCTTCGAACCGGGTCGCGGGTGCACGCCCGCGACCCACGGCTGGACACTTAAAGAGGACGTACAGGTACATGCTTGTGCCCAGCCGTGCCATTCTGTCGACGTATATCTGCAGGAGGCGGTCCTTAAGTGGTTAATGTTTTTTCTTGGATCCATTGAATGTTTTGCTATGCAGATCGCATGAGTTTGACCTGGAAGTGACATCATATACATTGCTGTAAGACATTGTTGACGGGGCACCGATGGTAGAAGATGGACTCTAGGACCCAGCATTTGTCGGGACACCAATGGCAGGAGAAGTGCTCTAGGACCCAGCATCTCTACCAGCACTTCACATGGGCCTTTATAAGGAAGTCTGTCAGTGGTTGAAGTTGCTGATTGATCTTAAGCTTGTACCGTATTCCTGCGATCCTTGTTCCTGAAAATTCTCTGCTACCGACCCAGTTTGTCCTCGAATATTCTCCTGTCTGTCTTCTGAATTGACCTCAGCTTGTCCACAGATATTCTCTTCTGTTATTCTGTGTCTGGCCTCGGCTTCCCCTCTGACCTTGTCTGCTCTGTTGTCCTCCTGGCTTTAAATTCTGGCTTGAACTGACTTCAAATTGTCTCAGTGCTACTACAGACCTGCCACATCTTACAGGCGCCACCTGTCTGCAGCCACTACTTAGCACATCAGAAACCCTTCTGAGTTCCTCTGCAAACAACATCACAGATGACCTGTGGTACTTTTAGCCGGACTCCTTCTGTTCTCACTTTAAGGGGAGTCTGGAACTTAGCTGCAAGGGAAGACCTCTATCCATTGGCCTACACTACCAGGTACGATATAGTGACTTTCTGGATCACCGCAAGAAGGGAAGGAGAGCGGACGTGTGTCTGCTCCTCTCCCTCCCCTCCACCTACTGGCACTCGCCATGTCACACCTGGGCCTGCATATGGGCAAGCAGAGCTCGGAAAGCATGGCAGGGATGTGTGTGAGCAATCGGGTGGCAGCTCTGTTGCCTGAATACTTTAATCTGACAGGCAGGAGTAAGCCTTCCGTCTGGAAAACTGCCATGAGAGCTTTTGGCCGGGAAAACCGGCCGTGTGTATGCTCCATAGCAGTTTTTAAGCCGGCAGTTTTTCTATGGGGAAAGCCTGCGGTGGAGCATACAGACGACCAAAGCTCTAATGGCAGTTTTCCTGCCAGGAAAACCAGCCTTGTGTAGGGTGAAAAGTCTACCGAGCAGATTCTTGGTTTTCCCCTCGGTTTTCCCGGCGGACTTTTTACCGCCGGGAAAACCGTTTGTGTGTACAAGGCATTTCGGTTTTACACACAATCTTGGTGACTGCACCGGTTTCCCTGTGTGAAACCCCCTCCCCCCGCTGTCAGGGCCAAATGATGTACAGACCTGGCAGCGAAAGGGTTAAAGGAAGTTGGAAAATAGCAGACTTACTGGTCAGATCACCAGGTGAAGATAAAGGAAAAAAAGGCTAAAAAAGAAAACAAATGCAGCCATTACATCTAAGAACTGATAAGCTGCAATATATTAAATTGTTTGTTTTTGTGGTTTATTTTCTGCAATACATAATTTAGCTTTTAAAGTTGAAAATATATCCTTTGTCACAAAATATATTTTCAGGCTGGCTGTACAAACAGCAATGATTATATGCTAAGTGCTGTAATGTGTATTACCTAATGTAATTTCAACTTTCAACTTACTGTAGATCACTAAATAACTGATTGCTTGCAGTTACCGCATTATGCACATCACTTTGTGTTGTTCTGAATAAGAACCCACCTGTTTTAGATTAAAGAATCCTTTCTCTGAAAGCTGGCATTTCAGTTTCTGGTTGATGCTGGAATTATCAACCACTTTACATTTGTTATATCACCTGGGGACTCTCTGTGTCGAGTTCCTCCTGGGTCTTTATATCTGCTGTGGCCATCAGCATTCACACTGCTGTCGAGAATAATCCCTGTATTGTGTTTAATATGTATATTTCCTGTGATCATCAGCTCCATCTAGTGGTCATAATGCAGTATTTTCATGATTGCAGTGTTTCAGGAAAATACTGCATTATGGCCACTAGATGGAAATAGGAAAGACACATATTATGCACATTACCAGGATTATTCACAATGGCTGTCCGAAAGCTGAGGCAAATTTTTTTAAGACACCTAAGCCTGTCAGGATGTCAGTCATCTGTATATATTACCAGTACTCCCAAAGCCAGAAAAGCAAAAAACCCAGATGCACAATTATATGTAGTGATTTTCCTTACCTACTTAATTATTTACAGTTTATGTACAAATAACATTTAAATTGGAGTTACAGTGCCTTCAAAAAGTTACAAAATGTCACAACCAAAAACCTAAATGTATTTTTTGGGGATTTTAATGTCTTAGATCAACACAGAGTGGCACATAATTGTAAAGAAGAAGAAAAATTATAAATGGTTTCCAAAATTCTTTACAAATAAATATCTGGCTTGCATTTGTATTCAATACTTTGTAGAACCACATTTTGCCGCAATTACAGCTGAAAGTCTTTTTATGGATGTCTCTGCCAGCTTTGCACATCTAGAGAATTAAATGTTTGCCCATTCTTCTTTGCAAAATAGCTCAAGCTCTGTCAGATTGAATGGAAAGCGTCTGTGAACAGCACATTTCAAGTATTGCTACAGATCCTCAATTGGATTTAGGTCTGGACTTTGACTGGGCCATTCTAACATGCATATGCTTTGATCTAAACCATTCCATTGTAGCTCTGGCTGTATGTTTAGGGTCATTGTCCTCCTGGAAGGTGAACCTCTGCCCCAGTCTCAAGTCTTTTTTCAGGTTTTCTTCCAAGATTGCCCTGTATTTGGTTCATCCATCCTCTCCTCAACTCTGACCAGCTTCCCTGATCCCGGTTAAGAAAAGCATCCCCCACAACATGTTGCTGCCACCACCAGTTTTCATGGTTGGAATGGTGTGTTCAGGGTGATGTGCAGTATTCGTTTTCTGCCACACATATTGGGGCAGATCCACAAAAGAATTACGCCGTAATTTTAAAAGTTCCCGCGTCGTATCTTTGTTTTGTATCTACAAAACAAGATACGACTGCATCTGGGATCGATCCGACAGGCGTACGTCTTAGTACGCCGTCGGATCTTAGGTGCATTTTTTCGGCGGCCGATAGGTGGCGTTTCCGTCGAATTCCGCGTCGAGTATGCAAATTAGCTAGATACGGCGATCCACGAACGTACGTCCGGCCGGCGCATTTTTTTACGTCGTTTGTGTTCGGCTTTTTCCGGTGTATACTATTATGAGGCGTATTCAATGTTAAGTATGGCCGTCGTTACCGCGTAAAATTTTGAATTTTTTACGTCGTTTGCGTAAGTCGTTCGCGAATAGGGATTTGCGTAGAATGACGTCACCGTCGTAAGCATTGGCTTGTTCCGGTTTAATTTCGAGCATGCGCACTGGGATACCCCCACGGACGGCACATGCACCGTTAAAAAAAAACGCCGTTTATGCCCCCATCACATCCATTTGAATTGCGCGCCCTTACGCCGCCAAAGATACACTACGCCGCCGTAACTTACGGCGCAAATTCTTTGAGGATTCGGAAAAAAAAGTAAGTTACGGCGGCGTAGTGTATCTTAGATACGCTACGCCCGATGCAAATATGCGCCGATCTACGTGGATCTGGCCCATTGTTTTTGCTTTTAGGCCACTAAGTTCAATTTTGGTCTCATCTGACCAGAGCACCTTCTTCCACATGTTTGCTGTGTCCCCCACATGGCTTCTTGCAAACTGCGGACGGGACTTCGTATGACTTTAACAATGGCTTTCTTCTTGAAGCTCTTCCATAAAGGCCAGATTTGTGGAGTGCACGACTAATATTTGTCCTGTGGACAGATTTTCCCACCTGAGCTGTGGATCTCTACAGCTCCTCCAGAGTTACCATGGGCCTCTTGGGTGCTTCTCTGATTAATGCTCTCCTTGCCTGACCTGGCCATGTCTTGGTAGGTTTGTAGTTGTGCCATACTCTTCCCATTTTCGGATGATGAATTAAACAGTGCTCTGTGACATGTTCAAAGCGTGGGGTATTTTTTTTATAACCTAACCCTGCTTTAAACCTCTCCACAACATTAAAAAGAAATGGCCAGGCCAAAAGAATTTGGTTCCAGGACAGGACAATATGGCACATGAACCACTTGTTGACCCGACAAAGATATTTTTGCCTCCTCTTTACATAACATTCCAGCTGATGGAAAATTTGGTGAAAGCGATGAATTAGGAAGATTAAGGTTTTTGTTACTTGAGACAGATGCTTTCAAGAATAACTGATGTCAAGATTAAGAAAGGAATTTTTCTTGGTTCACAGACAGATATGTCATCCATGACAAGCTGTTTAAAGATCTATAAATGGGACCAGAGAACATTGCTTGGAAAGCATTCAAGGATATTATTGAGAATTTTCTTGGCAAAGAAAAGAACGTCAAACTACGGTACATTCAGCTTGCTGACAAACTTCTTTCCGCATACAAGACCATGAAGAGTAACATGGCACTGAATATTAATTTTCTGTATTTACCGAAAATCTATGAGCAGTCAGTGATGAACATGGAACATTTCCCCAGGACACTGCCACAAAGTGTGCCCTGCCACCCCCCCCCTCCCCTCCCTTCTTTTTATATTTGTGTTTATTTCTTGTCTGTTCCCCTCTTTTACTTACATGTCCTAGTTTCTTCTTTTTGCTCCTGGGAACTGGATACCCCCAGCTTGTTGGTAAGCGCTTAGATGCGCTTTATAAGCATTAATTCCAATCCAATCCAATGGAAAAAAAGTATGGGCTAGATTCATAAAGCCCGCCGTAAGTTTGTGCGGGCGTAGCGTATCTGAGATACGCTACGCCGCCGTAACTTAGTGAGGCTGGGGCTGGATTCACAAAGAATCTGCGTCCTAAGTTACGTAGCGTACATCTGCCAGCGTAAGCGCGCCAAATTCAAATTCTGAAGAGGTGGGAGTGTTTTATGTAAATAAAACATGACCCCACGTAAATGATGTCTCTAACGAATGGCGCATTTGCAGTTTGTGAAAGAATCCCAGTGCGCATGCTCGAAATTCCGCCGCAAAACGTCAATGCTTTAGACGTGAACGTAATTTACGCAAAGCCCTATTCGCGAACGACTTACGCAAACGACGTAAACGACGCAAAATTCAACACTGGCCCGACGTCCATACTTAACATTGGTTGCTCCTCATATAGCAGGAGCAACGTTACGCCGGAAAAAGCCTTACGCAAAGGACGTAAAAAATACAGGTGGGCGCACGTACGTTTTTGATTTGGCGTATCCAGCTCATTTGCATATTCTATGCTGAAATCAACGGAAGTGCCACCTAGTGGCCAGCGTAAATATGCAACTAAGATACGACGGCGTAAGACTTACGCCAGTTGGATCTTAGGCAAATTTCGGCGTATCTTGCTTTCTGAATACAGAAAGAAGATACGCCGGTGCAGATTTGAATTTACGCTGCGTATCAATAGATACGCCAGCGTAAATTCTTTCTGAATCTAGCCCTATCAGCGCAACTGATATCTATCAAAAATACCTGCTTATTGTTGGACACCGCAGCCAAATGCAGTACAAAGTACTGTGCAAACAAAAGTCAGCAGCAAAACATTTTTGCCTTGTTGAACTCATGCAGTGTTTTGAAAAAGTGATTAAATAAATTCTAGTCAATAAAAGTTAATTTCATATTACAGATTACTGTATAAAACAGTCATTTAGAAATTATATTTGTGTTCTGTTAGAAGGGGGATATCATTGTCACTGAAAGTTATTCAGCATGCAAAAGTTTTGAAAAAATTGTTGTCCAGTGTAATTTTGAGTATCGCCATTTCAGGGACACACACTTTTAAGACTTATCATATTGGGTATCTACTCAGCACAACCTCATCTTAAATTTTTTACCAAAACAAATGGGTAATATCGTGTTTCAGTGTGCACTAAAATTAAAGGTATTTTAAGGGGAATTAATTTAAACAACAAACATGTCATAATAACCTGCTCGGTACAATGGTTTTGCACAAAGCAGCCCCGATCCCCTCTTTTGGGATCCTCTGCTACTGCTTCTTGTTCCCCTCCCTTGCTGAGTATCCCTATAGCAAGCTGCTTGCTATGGGGGGGAATTGGTGGGGCTTGATACCGAGCCGCACTGTGTGTGTTCATAGACACACACAGAGAAGCTCAGCCCTTCCCCCACCAATGGTTCCAGCAGCTGCCTCCATAGCCAGTAATAAGAGAGAGCGGAAAGAGTCACTATTCTTAGGCATAGCGCTGGATTGAGATCTAGCTCAGGTAAGTATAAAGGGGGAGCTGCACACAGAAGGTTTTTTAACTTAAAGTATAGAATGAATAGCTCTCAGCATTTTAAGATGGGAACGAGGAACATCTATTAGCAAACGTATAAAGGCATAGGACACACACCCTGCCATGCCCTCGTAAAGGAGAGTTATACAAAAAATTATTAGGTAAACCCACAAGTGCTTTTTTTAAACACTTCTATTCCTTTATACTGACTTTTGAAACTTACAAATGCAGCAATTTAGAAACTGGCATTTTAGCACTGGCAAATACTTTTTGTAAGATAAAACGTGCATTTTATATACAACTATATAGATCAGACCAAAATGAGGGACAAATGAGGAGGAAAGAGGGACAGAGGGATTTTGTTCCAAATCAGGGACAGTCCATTTAAATCAGGAACATTTGGGAGATGTGTAGAATGCATTAAAGGGGTGGTTCACCCTAAAAACGACTTTTTTTTATTACAATGGCCCCCCACATTACAATACGATTAAGGCTCTTATTATTTTTTGCGAGTCCCGTGGGAGTGGGCGTTCCTCACATGTCTGTGATTGACATTTTGCCCAAAAACGAGCTCCCCCCGTCGCGTAAGCCGCGTCACGGTTGGCGAAAGGAGCCGAACGGCGAGTCGGCGCTATACTGCGCATGCGCATCGCCGTTCGGCTCCTTTCGCCAATCGTGACGCGGCTTACGCGACGGGGGGGGAGCTCGTTTTTGGGCAAAATGTCAATCGCAGACATGTGAGGAACGCCCACTCCCGCGGGACTCGCAACGGGTGAATATGCTGTACAAAGGTATGTACAGCTTCAAAAAAAATAATAAGAGCCTTAATCGTATTGTAATGTGGGGGGCCATTGTAATAAAAAAAAGTTGTTTTTAGGGTGAACCACCCCTTTAAGGTAAAAAAAATCCTACATTTAAAACCACTTTTACTGAAAATACAATATATGTTTGATAAACCATTCCACTAATATGTAAAGTGTGATTTAGAAAACTGGAATCACCATATAATTACTCAGTGTGTCTGCTTTGAGAAAATTTATGATGTTTGGGGGGTTTAACCAATCTTCAAGCGTAAAATGGTAATTTAAAAAAATAAAGCACAAATGACTTTGGTATAAATGGTTAAAACAATATAAAATTTAAAAAGACCAACAGTATGTACATGTGTATAACATCATGTAGCATTTCTTATTTTATCTTAGTAAGCTTAAACACATATTAGACCAGCGAACTGTTAAGAAAAACAGCATAGTTGCTTACATAAACTGACAATATATACTGTATGCATTATACCTTTCTATCCAGCAGGTGGCACTGCAGTGTTATAATGTGTATTTCATGGTAATGTGATGAGAGGAAGTGTTTCCTTTCAACACTATGAACTTGTATACTCCTTGTTCCTGTTCCATGAAAATACATGTTCTGATATTTCTCCATAAAAGTAAAGCCTATTGATGTATCCAAGAAGCTTCCAGCACATGATTTCAATACTCTGACAACACTAAGGCCCCGTACACACAATAGAATCCATCCGCAGATAAATCCCAGCAAATGGGTTTCTGCGGATAGATCCTATGGTGTGTACACGCCAGCGGATCTTTTTCCACGGAGAAATCTCCTCTGGGATGGATTCCAGCAGATCGGATATTTGCTGTGATGCACAACAAATCCATCTGCTGGAATCCATTCCAACGGATGGATCCGCTCGTCTGTACAGACTTACCGGATCCATTCGTCCAAAGGGATTCCCCGCACGCGTCGTAATGATTTGACGCATGCGTGGAATTCCTTATATGACAGCGTCGCGCCCGTCGCCGCGTCATAATCGCGGCGACGGCGCGACACGTCATCGGCAGAGGATTTCCGCGCGGATTTCAATGCGATGGTGTGTAAACTCCATCGCATCGAAATCTGCGGAAATCTTTGAGAGGATTTATCCGTGGAAACGGTCCGCTGGACCGTATCTGCGGATAAATCCTCTCGTGTGTATGGGGCCTAAGGATCAGAACTCCAAACCCCAAATCCCTGACACAGTATTCTGGAGCCTTCTTAACAGAGTGACATGCAGGCAATGTGGAACTGAAAGTCCCTAAGCACCAAATCTAGGTGAGGCCAATCTGGGAAAGGCCTTGAACATATTGGCTATATTCCTATATTTTACTAGCTGCTAAGAGAGTCAATCCACTGTGTTGGCTATCTCCCTCCCCAACCCTAGCTCAGTTACTACAAGCTATTGCTGACATACGTAGAATGGAGCACATGCCAGCCATAGTAGAGGATGCTGTTGACAGGTTTAACAAGATCTGGGATCTGTGGGATCATTCTGAGTATGGTTCTCCTCCCTGAATCTCTCGTGTACCCCTCATACAGCTCCATGTCCTCCTGTCACCACCCACCCTCCCTATCTCTAGTTACATAATACAGCCCATTGCTTAATACCTCCTAGTTCTATGTTCCTGTTGACACCCAATTGTCAATGTCTATAGCCTTTTCAGTCGTTTTAACTGTTTTACGATCAACATGTCTTTCTTTTTTTTTGTGTTTGGTTTCTCTGACTTAAATGTGTTTAATGTGCTTTATTTGTATTCCAACAAACCTTCAATAAAAATAAAATTTATAAAAAAATAAAAAAAATCCTATTGACGGCTGTTTATTACTTGACAAACAAATGTTAGCAAAATAATTTGCTCTTCCACAAGACCTACAAGTCTTCCCATAAGCTGGGCACTGCTCTTTAGTTCTTTCATGCATAGTCCCACAATATTTGTATGCTGTAGGGTTGGCAACATCTGTGCTGGATGGGCAGGGTTGTTGCTGCTGTTTGCGCATATGGTGTCACTGCGTTGCAATGTTTATGCTGTCAGTCTGCTGTCTGTCATGTTGCATAACTTTCAGACATCTGTCAGTGAGCTTTGCTGTATGGCACATTTCAATGGCTGCGTTTAAGATTAAGTCATGCTCTCTTAGAAGACACCTGCATGTGCTCTCACAAGCTATACCCAGAACAATTTTGTCACTAATAATTATTCATCTTTTAGAGTACCATATTCACAAGTTGCCCGCTTTCTCTCTCAAGCGTGTAACAAGGTTTTCAAGAGATTCTCCCTCTTCTTGTTTACAGCATCCAAACACATATCTTTCATAAATTGCATTTTTAGCAGGTTTGAAATAAGCTTCCAGTGTATCTAAAATGGCTATAACATTCTATTGCTGCTCTAGTGGGTTCAAATTGTGCTTATACACATGCCTGCATTCACTACCATAGGCATGCGCACAGGGTGTGCCAGGTGTGCCCAGGCACACCCTAATCACCCCATGCACATTAGTATTATCGCTCTGTGTAGCAGCAAGACCATGTAAAAGATCTCCCTTTTACCGGCTCTGCTATAAGAGAAGTGTTTATGCTCGTCTCTTTCACTGTGTTGGCAGGGAAATCAATGTGCCAGGGTCATATACTGTATATGTAGACACACACACAGACATGTGTGTTTGAGCTTTAGGGTGCACACCCTAATGCAATAGGCTGCTCAGACCTATTTCCACTACCCATGACTCTTCTTAAAGTTGCTGCCAATTTCTCATTCAACCCTGTAGCCAAGGAATAATCCTCAAATTCAGCTCTGAAAGTTTCCCAGTTACTGCTCCAATCCCCACTGATTATCATCCCCGCCAGGGGGAGGAATATAATTTACAGCAGCCATATAGTCATTAAGTTCTCGAATATCAGAAAATGCATGAAGAACGGTTTTAAGCTATAACTCGCAAAACAGAGCTGTATCACAAAGCTGCTACATTCCAAATTCCAGTCACCTCTGACACCATGTTTCATGTATGGAAATAAAGACAATGAAAGCTGTTAGTCTGGGAAATCATGTTGAACTGTATAACTACATCCAGGTCAAAGGTAAGAACAGTAAACAGGAAGTATAAGCAATGCAATATAACCATAAACAAATAGAGTCTCTGTATTTGTATAACTTCATAACAATAACAGCTTCCACATTGGTTTGAATGGGCTGGATGTAACTTGGATGGGATTCTTTTACATAAAAATGTATATAATGAAAATTGGGGAACATCTGTAAACCTGGCACTCGCTGCACCACTGACAATTGCCTGCACCATCCAGCTCTACAACAATCAGAAAAACAAGTCTTTAGACAATCTGCTGTACAACCGCTCAAAGTGTGGGTCATTTCCCTTCTCTTCCCTCCCGAAACCGGGTTATAGTAATGTAGCGCTCACCCCCGAAGGAGCCGCTGGTGATTGATTGGGCCTGTACTCTGCTCTAACACCCCCAATAATTTGGTCTCACTCCCCTCGACACAGCTGTGGTGCAGTTCTGGTGTGAAGCTCAATAATAAAAGACAGGTGAATAGACACAGATAATATTCACTTTATCTGTGTTGTTAGCCGGGCATACACTGCTACACCAGTTTGGAGAATTAACAAGCCTCACAACAGATTGTGTTAAAGCAAAAGGTAAATTTACTAGAACAGGTTTTATCGTTAACATGGAACCACAATTGGTATACAATAATGAGACAAGAGGTTGTAAGTGGCAATAGCCTGAGAGCCACCTATATTGCTTCAGCAGGAGTGTCTCCAAGTGGGACTAATGCTCAGGCAACAACCTCAGCACTGGGCACCTTCCCATTTCCAGCACACCATATAGACACTATGAAACCCACTATGCGGCACACAGTATTTGGCAAGAATGATATATCACAGTATAATTAACTCAATATTCCCCCTACTGTCTCTAGTAAGTGGTAACAGCACGGCAAGGCCTTTCAGTAAGAATACAGTATAGTCTCTGGTCTTTTTCTTCTGCCTTCTGCTAGCTATTGTGAAACAAAGATTGTAATCCAAAGGGTTCTCTGATCAATAAAGCAATGTAGAACAACATAGAACAGTAGCTTAAATTGTGAAAAGTATCTGTGTACTCCTTTTTAGAAATGTACCTCCAGCGGTAGTCACTAAATAGTTAAATCAGGCTTGAGGCCTATGCACAGGTGACTCTATTGAACTGAACTGTTCTGTGGAACTACCGATCCCAGCAACACTTTGCAATCAGTCTAGGTGTGTGCAAAGCAGTACAAAGTTCTGGGCATCAGCCATCTCACCACACGAGGTCCAGACAGATGGATGCCTCCGCTCCACAGGATCTCAGTCTGTTTGCTGCGACCACACTGTCACGCTGTTCTGTTTCACAGACGACTGGGAGTCCTCAGTTACCTCCTTCAAGGGTCTCTGGTTTGACCACACTGCTGCTCCAGCACGCTGTGGTATAAAGCAGAATCAAAGGACATACAGAGCTCTGCTGGCAGGCCATGCGTCCCAGGAACAAGAGACCCAAGATGGCCACCACAGGGCCTTTTATCTCCTACCAAGCATGCACCTCAGCCCCGAGTGTTCATGGGTAGGTCATTTGCATAATATTTCACCATGTTCTTGAAAACAAAAATAAATGAAGTCCATTTCACATTTTAGCCACTAGGTGGTGCCAAATACCAATTTATAGCATTAGTCATGGAATAACACTGCACAACATTAATATAATATTAAAAGGAAAAAATGCCTGCGCTACAGTAATATAAACGAACATTGGGTAAATAGTTTGAATGACCTGTTAGACTTCATAACCTCATGGACACTTGCATCCTCTGTCCTCCTTCCCAAAATTACAACTTGGATGATTAGCAAAGATGACTATTTGCTGTTGATCGTGGAAGTATTTAAAGCGGAGGTTCTGCGGCGATTCGTTTTTTTTTTTTTGGACCATTAGATTAAGTACCCCATTAGAAATCGTTACTCACTTTTTCTGTTTTGTTCAACCTCTGCAGTTCGGTATCGTTCAAAACTATCAGTTATAAAGATTTCTGCGGGACGTTTCCATTTTGCTTGTGGGCACTAGAAGCCCACAAGCACCTCTTTCCTGTATGCGGCGAATGCTTCTTTCCCAGCATTCACCACTCGATCCTGCAAATGCTCATTGTTGACGGCGCTGCCATCACACGTTGCGGCGTCGTTAAAAGTTCCCGCCCCCGTTGTGATGGTAACTCTAGTAAATCTCGTGGGATTTCGAAGGACAGCGTTCTGCATTGTCTCTTGGGAAGCATGACACTGTGCTCCTAGGAGACATTGCGGAGAGCTCCAAGACAACACTGCAGCGCCGGGGAAAAGGAGTAGAGACGCCTACTCCCACGGGAGGCAAAAAACGTAAGTCGGACTTTAGACTGCTCTATTACGGTAATTAAAAGATAAAAAAAAAAAATCTAATGGCAATTGTATATGTATGTTGTGGGATGATGTGGATAGGATAGTGTTGTTATTGTGGGTGAACCTCTGCTTTAAGGATCTCGCCACCAATGATAGAAATGAAGCCCTGGCTGGAGATCAAAGCCTGCCCCACTCCACCAAAGAAATACATTTAAATGTATACTGATCTTCCCTTCCATAATTTCTAAGACATTTTATTTATACGCTAAGTTAAAACGTATGAAGCATGATCTTATATTTTATTATGTTTATTTTGAGGGATCTGTGTTCACTTTGAAGATTAGTAATACATAATATAAGTTGCAATACTTATTAGAACTGGTCAATGTTAAGATATTAATATATATCTATGCTAACAATTTTGTTATGAACAGATAAAACAAAGTAATAGAAAAGCTGAAATATTTTAGCTACAGCCTAGTATTTGCTCATATAGGCCCGGATTCAGATACGAGTTACGACAACGTATCTCCGGATACGCCGTCGTAACTCTGAGTGTGCGTGGTCGTATCTATGCGCCTGATTCTTAGAATCAGTTACGCATAGATTTCCCTAAGATCCGACCGGCGTAAGTCTCTTACACCGTCGTATCTTAGGCTGCATATTTACGCTGGCCGCTAGGTGTCGCTTCCCTCGATTTACGCGAGGAATATGCAAATTAGGTAGATACGCCGATTCAGAAACGTACGTCCGCCCAGCGCATTTTTTTACGTTGTTTACGTAAGGCTTTTTCCAGCGTAAAGTTACCCCTCATAAAGCAGGGGTAAGTCATGTTAGGTATGGACGTCGGAAACACACGAACAGCGTCGTATTTTACGTCGTTTACGTAAGTCGTTCGCGAATAGGGCTGTACGTAAGTTACGTTCACGTCGAAAGCATTGCATTTGCGGCGTAATTTGGAGCATGCGCACTTGGAAACGTTCACGGACGGCGCATGCGCCGTTCGTAAAAAACGTCAATTACGTGGGGTCACAAGTAATTTAAATAAAACACGCCCACATCATCCACATTTGAATTAGGCGGGCTTACGCCGACACATTTACACTACGCCGCCGTAACTTAAGGGGCAAGTTCTTTCTGAATACGGAACTTGCGCCCTAAGTTACGGCGGCGTAGTGTATCTGAGATACGCTACGCCCGCTGATAGATATGAAAATGTATCTGAATCCGGGCCATGATCTCTAAAGGAGAGGATCAGTGTTTCGACTGTAATCACCCTTTAATCAATGCAAGCTTTTGTTTTACTGAAATATAAGTTTACTCAGCAAAATGATGTTCACTTTTAAATGTCACTGAGCTAACATGACTTATTTTGTGTA
Source organism: Rana temporaria (assembly GCF_905171775.1). Classification (NCBI taxonomy): domain Eukaryota; kingdom Metazoa; phylum Chordata; class Amphibia; order Anura; family Ranidae; genus Rana; species Rana temporaria. The sequence continues at coordinate 165,707,174 of NC_053494.1, read as the reverse complement.
GAGAAATTGTGCCACGCAAACAAATTATAGTCTGAGATATTACAGGCGAATGGCAAAAAGGTTGAGTCAGTGGCAGTGACTAATCGGGTATGAAGGAGTTTTAAGCATGTGCCACTGAAAACAGCTATGTACTAAATTATGATATATAAAAAACAGTGTTTTCAAAGCTTGTTACCTAGTTACACCCTATTCTTCTACATTGTGTGCAGTCTAAAAATACAACACATATTAAGACATATGGCTGTGCAAAAGCCCCACACATCGTTAACATACACAAACAAAAAGTGTAAAGAAACATTTCTTATTATTTTAAAGAATGTATAAATGATCGTTATGTCTATTAAAAAAAGAATTATGTCTAAAAAAAAAAAAAAAACTTTTGTCAGATAAATAGAAATCTTTGGGCTAGATTCAGGTAGGGCGACGTAAATTTGTGCGGACGTAGCGTATGTTATTTACACTACGCCGCCTCAATTTAGAGAGTCAAGTGCAGTATTCACAAAGCACTTGCTCCATAAGTTGCGGCGGCGTAGCGTAAATCTGCCGGCGTAAGCACGCCAAATTCAAATTGTCAAGAGGTGGGCGTGTTTTATGTAAATAAAACATGACCCTACGTAAATGACCTTTCTCACGAACGGCGCATGCGCCAGCCGTGAACGTATCCCAGTGCGCATGCTCCTAATCACGTCGCAAATAGTCAATGCTTTCGACGTGAACGTAATTTACGCAAAGCCCTATTCGCGAATGACTTACGCAGACGATGTAAACTACGCAAAATTCGACGCTGTCCCGTCCATACTTAACATTGGCTATGCCTCATATAGCAGGAGTAACGTTATGCCGGAAAAAGCCTTACGCAAACAACGTAAAAAAATCCGCCGGGCGCACGTACGTTTCTGAATCGGCGTATCCAGCTCATTTGCATATTCTACGCTGAAATCGACGAAAGCGCCACCTAGCAGCCAGCGTAAATATGCACCCTAAGATACGACGGCATAGGAGACTTACGCCGCTCGTATCTTAGCCTAATTTAAGCATATCTAGTTTCCAGAATACGCTTAAATTTACGACGGCGTAGATTCAGAGTTACGACGGCGTATCTACTGATACGCCAGCGTAACTGTCTCTGAATCTAGCCCAGTATGTATAAATATTTTATATTTTCAGATGGAGTCAGGTGGTGGGGCTGCTGACTCATGTTCATATGTTTCCTTGTCCTTATCTCCTTTGATGAAAAAGTTTTTTTTTTTTACAAAACTCAGTAGCTCAAACTGAAATTTGCACATGTAAAATCAGTGTCCTGTACTCCTAAATCCCTGCCAGGTGGACAACAGGGGAATGTTGCCTGGGCTTAGTATTGATATGTGGAGTGGGGTGGGCACATTGGGAGCTTTAGCTGCTTTCTTCTGTGGCACCCCACTGAGAGTAAAGAATGCAGCATTACTCCTGTATGAAAGAGCAAAGGCTTCAATAGCAGCTGGAGGGAGGATTCTGCTCTCTTCTCTGTCCAATAGCAGCCTACTGTGGGCAGATAAAAGTGAGCGCCTGCCAAGAACACACATTTGTCTTAGCGTGGTGCCACTGGGAAGGGTAGCCTTCCCTTCTTCCTGTCTTATGTTGTCATGTGACATTTCACATGACCCAAGATTGGAAGAAGGAGAAGCTGCCTTCATTCCCAGCAGACTTCATGCTGAAATTGAGATCTGAACAATTGTACAGAGGAGGGGGGACAACTAGGCCCTGGATCTCCCCTCTCCTCCTTAGAACCTCAAAGGTTCCTTAGCATCCTCCCTCCCATAGAACCCTTTAGACAGGGGCGGACTGACAACTCATGGGGCCCCCGGGCAATAGAAGACTATGGGCCCCGAGCTTACAGATGGCCACCATGCCAGGAGGCAGTGCAGAGGCAGGGCAGTTAAAATCTCTGGATTTTTACATCAAAAGCATGTCGGTTTCAGACATCAGGGACAGATGTAAAAAAAACACAGATTTTTACATACTGTCCCTGGTTTTATTGAGCCTGGCAACCCTGATGGGGCCCCCTAGTGGCATGGGGCCCTCGGAAAGTGCCCCAATGGTCAGTCCGCCCCTGCCTTTAGACCCCCTTCCTCCCTCATAGTGCCCCCTTTGGTCCCTTTAGTTCCATGCAGAGCACTGAGCCCACCTCTCAACCTCTCCTTCCCTTCTTCATCCCACTGAGATAGATAACAAAACAGACCTCCTCGTACTGACATCACAAACACAGGGGCATTTTTTCCCCATTGACAGTAATGCAGCACCGTTATTTATCTTAGCAACACCACTGACGCAGGGACATCACCACCAGGAAGGTGGAGGGGGGGTGCGGTTTGCCATCTTCGTCCTGGACTCTGGATGACCTTGTCCCAGCACCGATCCCTGCTGTGTAACTTCTTTAGAAAACCCATAATGCTGTGGGAATCAACGATGTTTCCAGTATTGATTTTTTTTTTGCCAAAGTATGTTTTTGACTGTAGCCATTGTTGGTGGAGATTGAAAATTGCTTTGAGAAAGTACCCTTGGGTACAGAATACGGACTTTTAAAACAATAAAGCTTTTTGTGTTACAAAGAATTGTAAATTCAGACAGATATCTTTAAAGCGGAGGTTCACCCAAATAACATTTATATAAGACCACATTTTTTATACTACCAGCATGTACAGTCGGCACTTTTTTTTTTTTTTTAGGCTGTACATACCTTATAATCTATATTTGTAATCTGGCTTCCGGGTACTTCTCCCACAGGACTAGGCGTTTCCAAGCTGAGCCGCAATGTAATCTGGGCGTTCGCCCAGATGATTGATGTCTATCAGAAAATGTTCCCCCTGGCGAATAAGGCCCCGCCCCCGTATTGCGTAGGCGCGTCTCAGAGTTTCCGAAAGAAGCCGAACATGTAAAGGGGCGAGTCGGGTCTACACGGTGCCTACGCAATACGGGGGGGCGGGGCCTTATCCGCCGGGGGAACATTTTCTGATAGACATCAATCATCTGGGCGAACGCCCAGATTACAATGCGGCTCAGCTTGGAAACACCTACTCCCGCGGGAGAAGTACCCGGAAGCCGGATTGCAAATATAGACTATAAGGTATGTACAGCCTAAAAAAAAAAAAAAAAAAGTATCGACTGTACATGCTGGTAGTATAAAGAATTTGGTCTTATATAAATGTTATTTGGGTGAACCTCCGCTTTAACTAAATCTTGCTGGCGGATGACATGGAAGTGGTTGGGTAAAGCAGCAGCTTTAGGAGGTGATGATTATGGAGTTGGAAATATGGATCACAGAGAGTATATTAAGTACTGTGCACTTAAGGGATACAGAAGAAAAAGCAGAAAGGTGTTGTGTCTTTCTTCACCTTCCACCTCTGTTGTATCATCATACTCCTTAGTTTTTCCTTCATCAGACTCTTAATCACTTTAACAATCCTGAAGCATTTTCCAGGTCTTCCCTATTCTGTCACTGTCATCATATAGGTCACTGTTATTAGAATGTTTTGTATGTACCATTGCCTATGACACCTACCGAGCAATATAGAATATCTAGATCTCTGATTCAACACCAACCAAAGCATGGAAACATTTTTGGGTTCTAAGGTCCCCGAACCAAAGAACCAAAGGGGGAAGAATGGGCCGATTAGGACTATCACGGTACTGGTACATAGGTGAAAAATGAGGGTACATATTTAAAACAAAAAATAAACTTTATTCAAAACATGGACAGACATAATCACACAATTTAAATAATGATAACCAATGACAACACCATACTAAAGGTCCCCAGGTAGGCCAGGCTCTTTTAATTAATTTGACTTGCCGTGTTTGAAGGAAGAAAAATTCTGACTATGACCCTAAGAACACCAGTCAAGCAAGGAGGTGGCTGTTTCTCTGTTGAAGGTACAGGCCGACTTTGCTACATTGAGGGCCCAATGGGTATTGTAAAATTGTCAGGGCTGGGCTTAGCCCTCTCTTTTTAGAGCTCAAGCCGCGTACACACGACCGTCTTTCATGGCGAGAAAAATGCAATTTTTTAAATTGGTCGTTAAAAACGGTCGTGTGTAGGCTCGTACGTGTTGTACGTCACCACGCTTTGCTAGAACATTTTTTTTAAACGATCGTGTGTATGCAAGGCAGGCTTGACAAGAATCACGTCGAGAAAAACTTCGTTTTTTTCCATGACATAAAAAACGGTCGTGTGTACGCGGCATCAGGCTGCTCAGCTGTTGGTTAATTGCCAGTACTCATCATTTCATATTGACTCACCTCCTGCTCGTTAACAAGCCGTGCTGGCTGGCTATTTGTACCATTTTTACCACTATATTAAATGGTGTGATTTTTACTGCATTTTCTGTCTCTGTCTGATTCATGATTCCTGACAGTAGGTGAAGGCCATGAATTCAGAAGATGGAATCCACTTGCTGGTAATATTTTTTCCAGGTTGGCTGGACCCTCCCACTCTGGCTGCTTTGGTACAACCTGTGTCACAGGTCTTTGTGCAGGTACCACCTTGAGTATTACCCCCTATAAAGAATATGTCTGGTTCCATCCTGCTTCTCCAGTGATTCAGTTCAATGCAGAGGGTTTCTCAACCAGATTGAGATATACTTTGAGATGCTGCCCCAGGTGTTTCCCATGGACAGAAGCAAAATAGGCTTTGTGATTTATTTTCTTTCTGAGAGAGCCTTGGTCTGGGGAAACCCTCTATGGGAGACACGAAACATGTTGTCCTGAGTTACCAGAGTTTGTGGCTTCCTTTAAAAGGGTATTTGACATTCCCGTACGCACCACTTCTGCTGCCAAGAGCCTCATGTCCATCAAACAGAGTACGAGAACTGTTGCGAATTATGCCATTGAATTTCATACTCTGGCACCAGAGGTTGCTTAAAACAATGAGGCCCTCATGGCTGCTTTTTTTCATGGTCTCTTGGATAACATCAAAGATGAGATAACAGCCTGAGACATACCCACTGAGCTGGAGAAATTAATCATGTTTGCCATTCTCATTGACTGCAGACTCCGAGAGAGACCTTCCTTTAAGGAGCACTTGCGGAAGCCTCCTGTACGTTTAACTCTGAGCTTTGTAGTCCCACCCTTGCCTCCCTCACTCCCCATACCTCCTGGTACCGCCAGTGAGGTAGAACCCCTGCAGTTGGTCTTCACACATCTTTCTGCGGATGAGAGGGCCTTTAGGAGGAATGAGAGATTGTGCCTTTATTGTGGCCAGGCAGGTCACTTTTTGAAGTCTTGTCCTACCTGTCCTGGAAGATGCTTGCACATGAGGTCCTGTAGGGAACAGACCTTAGGTGCGTTATTACCGTATTTGCCGGCGTATAAGACGACTGGGCGTATAATTCGACCCCCTAATTTTCCAGCTAAAATGTTGGTTTTGGGATATACTCACCGTATAAGACAACCCCCTTCCTACTAGTCATGCCTTGCCTCACCTCACTGTGTCGTTACATGCCTCACTGTGCCATTACATGCCTCACTGTGCCATTACACGCCTCACTGTGCCAACATTACATCCCAGACTGTGCCACCATTACATGCCTCACTGCGCCACCATTACATGCCTCACTCTGCCACCATTACATGCCTCACTGTGCCACCATTACATGCCAGACTGTGCCACCATTACATGCCAGACTGTGCCACCATTACATGCCTCACTGTGCCACCATTACATGCCTCACTGTGCCACCATTACATGCCTTGCTGTGCCACCATTACATGCCTCGCTGTGCCACCATGACATGCCTTGAAGATCCCTTACCTTATCCCTAACATGCAGAATCTCAGTCAGACCGCAGGCATCCATTTTTCAAAAGCCGCGCCTCCTTCTCGTGCTGTTCTGTGATAGGCGGAACACTCGGCTTCCCAGCAGACACTGTGTTCTGTGTTCTGCCTATGACGGATGCCCTCCTATCACGGAACAGCATGAGGAAGAGGCGAGTTAGGCACCGGCGTATAAGACGAATTATGCCATTGAATTTCGTACTCTGGCAGCAGAGGTTGCTTGAAAAAATGAGGCCCTCATGGCTGCTTTTTTTCATGGTCTCTCGGATAACATCAAAGATGAGATAGCAGCCTGAGACATACCCACTGAGCTGGAGAAATTGATCACGTTTGCCATTCTCATTGACTCCAGACTCCGAGAGAGACCTTCCCTTAAGGAGCACTTGCGGAAGCCTCCTGTATGTTTAACTCTGAGCTTTGTAGTCCCACCCTTGCCTCCCTCACCCCCCATACCTCCTGGTACCGCCAGTGAGGTAGAACCCCTGCAGTTGGTCTTCACACATCCACAAATCCTCGTCTCCTGTTGGTGCTGGCCAGGGGTCAAGTCCTGGGGAAAAAAGTGTGGGAACTCCCACCCAAGATCCAAAAAAAAAAAATGATACGCTCATATGCATAATTACTAAACCGTATGTTTTTTTTTTTTCGATCCACTGTACTTTAGTCATCCTTTATGTTACTGGCCGCTTCCTGTATATGGATTCATCGGGTAGTGTGTGGGTATTTTGTCACTTCCTCGATGCCGGGGGGTTTTGTCCCTTAATTCCTTGATGCCGATCTCCTGGGAGCTTTTGTCATTGTTCCCAGGAGACATTGCGGAGGTTTGTCGCGAGTTATGGCAGGATTTAGAAAGAAGCAAGTTCTTTCTAAATCCCACGATAACTAGCGGCAGACCTCCGCAATGTCTCCTGGGAACAATGACAAAAGCTCCAAGGAGACATTGCGGCATCGAGGATGTGACAGAATACCCGCACACTACCCGATAAATCTATATACAGGAAGCAGCCAGTAACATAAAGGATTACTAAAGTACAGTGGATCGAAAAAAAATCCGGGATTCCTCCTCCGGATTTTGATCGGATGGCTTGTACACACCATCGGATCAAAATCCGCGTGAAATACATCCGCGGTGACGTGTTGCGCCGTCGCCGCGACGATGACGCGGCAAAGTGCGCAAAGCTGGAAGGTAAGTACTTCCACGCATGCGTCGAATCATTACGACGCATGCGATGGAGGGGAGCGAACGGACTGATCCGGTGAGTCTGTACAGACGACCGGATCAGTCCGCTGGACTGGATACCAGCGGATAAATTTCTTATCATGCTAAGAAATTTTTATCCGCTGGAAATCCGTCGGCTGGAGAAATCTCCGCCGAAAAATGTCCGCTAGGCCGTACACACGACCGGATTTGTCTGCTGGAACTGATCCGCGGATCAATCCCAGCGGATAGATCCAGTCGTGTGTACGAGGCCTAAGGATTTAGAGAAGATCTGGAAGAGTGGACCAAAATCTTTTCAGAGATGTGTGCAAACTTGGTAACCAACCACAAGAAATGTCTTACCTTTGTGCCTGCCAACAAGGGTTTCTCCACCAAATACTAGGTAATATTTTACTCACCGAACTGCAACTTAATTTATAACATTTGTATCATGTGTTTTTTCAGAATTGTTGGTTTATAATCTATAGTCTCTATCATTTAGAATACACCTATGATAAAAATTATAGACCCTTGGGGCCAGATTCACATATACTTGCGGCGGCGTAACGTATCGTCTATACGTTACACCGCCGCAAGTTTTCCGCGCAAGTGCCTGATTCACCAAGCACTTGCGTGTAAACTTACGGCGGTGTAACATAAAGGCGTAAGCCCGCCTAATTCAAATGGGGCGTGTACCATTTAAATTAGGCGCGCTCCCGCGCCGGATGTACTGCGCATGCTCCGTTTTGAAATTCCCGCCGTGCTTTGCGCGAAGTGACGTCATTTTTTTGAACGGCGACATGCGTAACGTACTTTACTTTCGTATTCCCGGACGTCTTACGCAAAAAAAAAAAAAATTGAAATTCGACCCGGGAACGACGGCCATACTTTACCTTGGCTCATCTAAAGTTAAGCCATGTTAAAGCAGGCTTAACTTTGCGACGGGAAAAAATTACTAGCGATGACGTAACGAACGCGAAAACCGTCGTGGATCGCCGTAAAACCTCATTTGCATACCCGACGCTGGAAAACAACGCAAACTCCACCCAGCGGCGGCCGAAGTATTGCATCCTAAGATCTGACGGTGTAAGTCAATTACACCTGTCGGATCTTAGGGCTATCTATGCGTAACTGATTCTATGAATCAGTCGCATAGATACACTCAGAGATACGACGGCGTATCAGGAGATACGCCGTCGTATCAGGAGATATGCCGTCGTATCTCTTCTGTGAATCTGGCTCTTAATTTCTTTGTAAGTGGGCAAACTTACAAAATCTGCAGGGGATCAAATAATTATTTTCCCCAATGTATATGGTATATGTGAATGAATTATGGCTCTTAACACTTTATGTTTAGTATCACTTTCTATTTCCAGGATGAAGAACTTCCTCTCTTCCCCCCTTGCTACAGTTGTATCCATCAAATCTCCTTGGAAAAGCCATGGAGATAGCACTGAACATCAAACAGAGAGATGGTAATGCCAAGAATTATTGATAACTTTTTTGGGAAACTTTACGATGAGTTCGAAAAAGAAACCTGTATAGCATACATATACTGTATGTATGATAATAAATTCTCCCGTGGTGTCAATTATTAGCAGAGAATGATGTCAGAAATATTTCTTCCAGTAAGAAGCCTGCCCTATGGACTCATATTTTTTTTATATGACTAAACGTGAAGTTCTACTACCAGCCATCTCCAAGGAAACTGGTTGTAGAGCAGCTATTTATCTCATCAACCCTCTGCCTGAGAGCACGGAACAAAGAGGCTTAATGAATCACTATAAACTTTACTTCCAAACATATGTCACAGCAGCCAACTCCCCAATTAAGCAATTACATCACCCCGTGTTGTACACACATACACATCAATGCAGTGCTGTTTATGTGGGATATTGTGTAGCGCAGGCTAGGAAGGCTGGGATGGTTCAGACTGCTTGTCTGGCAACATTTGCATTTGTCAAAACAGTTTGTTAGACTCAACTCTTATTTGGGCAAGTGTAGGCTCCTATCAAAATTCACTATACAGTAGTCTAACTCTAAACATACAGTATTCTGCAACTGGTGCTAATAAAGTGGTGGTAGAAATGGTGCCTAAGCATTTTAGTTACACTGATCTAAACTTTGGTCACATAAAAAAAATTGTAGGCCAAAATTTTTTAACGTCTGTGCATGGTTGCCACACACAATCTGATTTTTACAGTCTTTTTTCACTTTGCTTTAGATTTACCAAAACTGTTAACGTAAGGAACTTACTAAACAGTCTATTCGATTTTGATCTAATCAGTCAGGTTCTTATATTGTACAGGTAATGATATAATTTAAGAAGATTGTACATAATGTAACGTGTAGTGTAGCATTGTATCGTATCTTTACATATTTGTTTGCATTTTTGTGTAATTGGCCTATATGTTTCTGCTTAAGAGTAGTGGCCGCTGGTGCTAAATATTGAGGGGGGGGGTGGGTGTCCAACTAATGGCATCCACCCCCCCAGACGGACGGGAAGGTGGCGATCGCAGCAAGCAACCCCCCCCCCCCGCGGGAGACGAACGCCAGACGGGAAGGCAAGCACGCCATGGACCCCCCCCCAGGCGTTAGACGCACGAGAAGGCTTAACATAGCCTTAACATAGGATGCAGGGGAAATGAAGAGCCAGACCATTCTCCTCTCCGTTCTCCAACGGGCGGAACAGGAGGTGTGTCTTGAGACACGATCCTAAGACTCTCTGGCCAATCGGGTCTCAGGCGCTGCTTTCTGATTGGTTGGGAGGAGAATCAGGAAGACAATAGCGAAGAATAAATTGCTATTTTCACACAAGTGGGTAGGCTTGGGGAGCAGTGCTCTGCGCCCCTAGCCCATTCTTTTTTGAAGCAAAATAGAGCCTCGTCGTTTTTCCTGATGAGATTCTTGGCAAGTGACGAGTGTACACACAGTCCTTTCAAAAGAAGCACGGTTCACTTGAAAGGCAAGAACGCGGTGACGTCATCGCGTACGACGAGCATGCGCTCGTCACATTCAATGCCGCCGCCGCCATCTTGCTTCACCCTACCTATACCGTGGAAGCTACCGTGCATGCGTCACGGGTAAGTATACACACTCTCGGGTTTCTCGTCGGGAAGCAGGATCTCTATTTTTCTCATCAAGATTCTGGCCAGATTTCCAGACGAGAAACCTGAAAGCCTCGTACACATGCTCGGTGTACTCGAGCGTGTGTACGAGGCTTCAGGCTCCAATCGTGCTTAAAAAAAATGAAGATAAAAACATTGCAATCCATGTGTCCGGTGGCCTGTATGTAGAATAGGGGCCGGGCGCATGGATTAGGGGGGCCGCCATTACATAAGAGTACTTTCACATCTTCATACTATCAGTGCTGTGTCCGAATTCTTTGTCTGCCCCCCCCCCCGTGTGAATTATATAAAAAAAGGCAGATTATTCCTCATTTCACAGTGCCTCTCAGCGATCACGTGACCGGCTGGCTTTTTCCCTTCCCCGTCTGACAGCTGCAGCGGGCGTGGCCAAGATTCCCCCCCTGACTTCACTCAGGAGGGGAGGAGGGGAGGAGGAGAGGAGAGGGAGAGCTGGCCAGTCACATGATCGTTAAGATCCACTGTGAAATTAGGTATATTCGGCTTTTTTTTATAAATCACTCACACATGGGGACACAGGATTAGGACACAGCGCTGATATTATGACAATATAAATGTTATTTGAGCAGCAGGAGTTGCAGGGGCGGGCACTGTCACAAGCTGACAGGCAGGGAGGGAGGGGGGAGAGGACAGAGGATAGCAGACAGCAGAGAGCGGATGGCAGAAGCACTTACTCTGACCACAGTGTCAGGGCTCAGAAGCCATAATATACCATGGCTAGTTTACAAAGGGGAGGGCAGAAACTGGCAGGATAAGCCAGGTATTTCAGGTGATACAGGGGGCCAAATGACACAGTACAAGCACTGCACTGTATAACATGCTTTAAAGGATCTTTTTATTTTTTGGGGGTTAACAAACCCTTTACCTTTAAAGCGGACCTCCACCCTCTTCCACTACTTCCCTCCACTCCAACCCCTCCTTTCATCCTCTTGTAGGTATCGCATTGTCTTATTTATTTATTTTTTTCCTTTTTTTAGGCAAAAATATCCAGCCCCACCTCCCCATGCACGTCAGTCACCTTAGGCAATTGATGGGCACACTGCCACTGTGCCTCCTGGGATATGCACATTACATTTCCCAAGAGTCATTGCATTCCATTCAGAAAAGGCAGCAGGCCTATCGGTGCATCACTGGGAGGCCCGCCCCCTGAACCAGGAAGAGTCATTAAGCCTATCGATGACGTCAATTTAACATCACTGGATCCGCTGGTTGGTGAGTATCTGAAATGTGCAGATACTCATGTTCTTTCAATGGGAAACCAGGGCTGTCTTAATGAGAGGGCACGCCTGGGCACTGCCCAGGGGCTCCAGCTGCATGGGGGCCCCTGCACTTACCCCAAAGAAGCTGGTCCTTGAGTCCACGCTGCCCCGAAATTAGGGGCTCCATGATAGCACTGAGAGTGATGGATATACAGGGGAGGCAGGGTAGCAGCGGTGCGCCATTCTGTGCAGAACAATGCCTATTATTTCACAGCCAGCAGGGAGGGGCAGGGCCGGAGCACCAGTGATGCTCTGACCCCGCCCCATGCAGCTTGAATGCTCGGGACTCGAAGGCTGCGGGGTAGGAGCTGGAGTGGGAGCTGCTGAGTCAGCAGCACTGAGAGCCCACCTGCGGAAGTAGAATTGTGGATGGTGTCATGGTGAGCCCAGCTGTCCAGCACTGTTTGCACCGAAAGGCTTGGATGCTCCCTCCTTCTGCCTGCGTGACTGGTATAGGTGAGTGCAGTGCTGGAGGTGGGCACAGATCCAAAAGTTTACATTGTATCTCCACTGGAAAAGGGGGTACTACATGGATGGAATAATGATTCTGGGGAATATCAAGGGTGTATGGGGGAAAACAATGCTGAGGGTGGGATCTGGGGTGTATAGGGGGTAGCAATGCTTGGGGTAGCTTGGGTGGCTATAGTGCTAGAGGTATCAGGGATGTAGAGAGGCCACAGTGTAGGGGGTTTCAGGGATGTAGTGGTGTCACAATACAAGGGGTATCTTATAGTATATGGTTACAGTGCTGGGTGGAATATCTAGGGTATAGAGGGGTCAGAGTGCTGGGGGGATATTTGAGGTGTCAGAGTGCTTGGGGGATATGTAGGACGTAGAGGGGCTAGGGCAGTGATGGCGAACCCTGGCACCCCAGATGTTTTGGAACTACATTTCCCATGATGCTCTTGCACTAAACAGTGTAGTTGAGCATCATGGGAAATGTAGTTCTAAAACATCTGGGGTGCCAAGGTTCGCCATCACTGGGCTAGGGCATTACTTTTCCCAGGGGCCCAAGATGCTATTAAGACGGCCCTGTGGGAAACTACAAGTACTAACAGCCTTTGCAGCTGTCGACTTGTAGTCCTTAATTAACTACTTTGGTGCTGTTGAGCACTCTGGTAGTTCATTGTCTCTTCCTGTTATTGTGTAGCTGCCTGTGTGTACGAGGTACAAGCATACAGCTTCCACTGACAATCTTCAGGAGTCCTGCATAGAACCTGCGATCTGATGATCACGGGTGCAAAGCTTTGCAGACTCCAAGTGAACTCATTCACACCTTGGCTGCATTCACACCTTGGCATACCTAATCGCTGCGTTTTGTCCCGCGAATTGCGGCGACAAATTGCAGCGTTTTGTACCGCGATTTGCGGCGACAAAACGCCTCGATTGTGAATGCAGCCTTACCCCCAGGTCCACATCTCCTATGCCGAACGCCGAAGCCGCCTGAAAAAAAGGGTCCGGGACTTGTTTTGAGCTTCAGGCGTACGGCGTTTCGGCGTGGAGATGTGAACCATCTCCATAGAGGGCAATGTAAAATCACCCCTCCAGCGTATTAGGGGCTGCTGCGGCGTCGCGCTTCAGGCGTATATACGCCTAGGTGTGAATGGAGCCTAAGGCTTCATCATACCAAGACATTTTGGACAATGTCATGCTCCTGGGAACAGTTTGGGGATGGCTCCTTCCTGTTCCAACATAACTGCGCACCAGTGCACAAACAAGGTCCATAAAGACACGGATGAGCAAGTTTGGGGTGGAAGAACTGGACTGGCCTGCAGTTTTGACCTCAACCCGATAGAACACTTTTGGGATGATTAGAGTGGAGACTACAAGCCAGGCCTTCTCGTTCACATCAGTGCCTGAACTTTACAAATGCGCTTCTAGAAGCATGGTTAAACATTCCCATAGACACACTCCTAAACCTTGTGGACAGCCTTCCGAGAAGAGTTGAAGCTGTTATAGCTGCAAAGGGTGGGCCAACTCAATAGTGAACTCTACGGACTAAGACTGGGATGCCATTAAAGTTCATGTTCATGTAAAGGCAGGTGTCCCAATACTTTTGGTAATATAGTGTATTTTGCATACTTACATTGGGCCAGCTTAGCACAATGGTGTTGATTTACTAAATCTGGTGTAGTGCTGCATAGAGGCCAATCAGCTTCCAGGTTTTTTGCCAAAGCATGAAATTTCAAAATGTACTCCAAAGTTTATGTTGAAAAGTGTGAAATTAAAAAGAGTAGTCCACTCAACATATTTTAATTATAATTGGAGTCATGTGCTAGTTTCTTATAGAATGTATCTTGGGGAATTGAGCAGTACAATATCCCTAGCCTAGTTCTTGGCTCTGTTCCAGTCCAGTTTGGTGGTTGCTATGAAAGCAAAGTGACTGAGGCCTCGTACACACGACAGAGATTCTCGGCAGAATTCGCCGAGAAACTCGGTCAAAACCCGGATTCTGCCGAGAATCTCTGTCGTCTGTACAGTTTTGGCTCGATGGAGCCGCCGAGGAACTCGACGAGAAAATAGAGAACATGTTCTCTATTTTCTCGTTGTCCTCGTTCTTCTATGGGAGAAGCCGGCCCGCCGAGCTCCTCGGCGGCTTCATCCCAAAACTCGACGAGGAACTCGACGTGCCAAGCACGTCGAGTTCCTCTGTCGTGTGTACGGGGCCTGAGACTTTTACTGGCTGGTGTGCTGCTTCGACTTCTTTCACTGTCCAAGCAAAAGAAGAAGCCAAGTGCATTACTGTTTAAAGGGGAGGTGCACCCGATTTTTTTTTTTTTTAAAAGCTAGCAGCTACTAATAGTGCAGCTGCTGACTTTTAAAAAATGGACACTTACCTGTCCAGCACTCCCGCGATGTTGGCAGCCAAGGCCGACCAATTGCTCGTCCCTTGGATTCTGCCGCCGCCATCCTTGGTAAGGGAATCAGGAAGTGAAGCATTGCGGCTTCACTGCCCGGTTCCCTACTGGGCATGCGCGATTTGCGCGGCGCATCATAACTGGTCCCCACTCTCTCCTGGGAACAGTGGGCCAAATCTTCAAAGGAGATACGCAGGCGGAACTGCTGTTCAGCCTGCGTATCCCTGTGGCTATCTTTGGAAACGATCCTCAGAAGGATTTTTCCAAAGATAGTCAGAAGATCCGACATCTGTAAGACACTTACACTGTCGGATCTTAGGATGCAGTACCGCATCTGCCGCTGGGGGCATTTCGGTTTGAAATGCCGCTTTGCGTATGCAAATGAGTACTTAAGCAGATCCACAAAGCTTTTAAGCTTTGTGTTTTCTGCGTAAGTTACGATTTGCACGCGTTAAATTAGGGCTGGTTTTACAATGTGTAAAGTTAGTACACCATGTAAAACCAGACCTTTTTTTCGATCGCCGCGATTTTTTTTTAAATTTGAATTTTTTTTCCCGGCGCGTATTTTTTTTTCACCCGTCGCAACTTTATTGTCCCGTCGCAATCCACAAAGCCCGGCGTAAATTACGTTCGCGCGCTGCACGTCGGGAAAAATGACGTCACACGCATGCGCAGTACGTCCGGCGCGGAAGCGCGCCTCATTTGAATAGGAATCGCCCCCTCGAGGAGACGACCGCCTTGCAACGGAGGCACTTAGGTTACACGGCGTGTAATTTCTAGGTAAGTGCTTTGTGGATCGGGCACTTAGGTAGAAA
Source organism: Rana temporaria (assembly GCF_905171775.1). NCBI lineage: Eukaryota > Metazoa > Chordata > Amphibia > Anura > Ranidae > Rana > Rana temporaria. The sequence goes on along the minus strand of NC_053494.1, from coordinate 165,692,093 downwards.
TTTAACGCCTGTGTAACTTAACTGCTGAAAGTTAAGTTAGGCAGCGTTTTTGAGAATTTGCGGACCGTTTTCATCGGACATGTCTGCTCGTGTGTACAAGGCCTCAGAGTAAAATGAAAAATGATCTACAAATGCAGGTCAAGCAGATGAATGAAAGGTCTGCCTCTTCCATTCATAGATCACTATAATATGGCTTTTATGAATGAGGGAGTGGGGAATAAGGGAGGGCATAGTCAGCACCTGTGATGAGTGTCTGTAATGCCGCGTACACACGATTGGAAATTCCGACAATGTAGAGAGTGTCCTGACTCTCCTGTAGTCCAAGGGAGGGGGCGAGCACGACACTCCACACCAGGGAGAAAGCCTTACATTACTGTGTGGAGTTACAGACAGAAGAACAGGAAGTGAGCATTTCTCAGAAGAAATAAGGACATTTAAAAGCAAAATGGAAGGATGAGGTAAGTGAAGGAGGATTGCACTAAGGTAAAGGAAGCTATTTAGGAAAAAAATCGCAATTGCTATTGTTAACGCTATAGCACCCGCAAAACGCCCTCAGTGTGAAAGGGGTCTTAGAGAGGCGCCTCCCCCCTTGTTTATTTTACACTTCCTGTTTCTTGTCTGGTCATTAGTCTAGACCAGGCATGTCCAAAGTCCAGCCCGGGGGCCAATTGCGGCCCCCGTTTCAGTTTAATGTGGCCCCCCTGGTAATTTGGATATATAATGTATTTATCGGCGCTGCCTCGGAGGGGACAGGGAGAGTGGGAACGAGTGCTGTCAAATTACATACAGGAGAATCTCCTGTTTACTCGGCAGCATCTGTAATAGGAAGTCCCGTCTTCTGGGATGCCATTGGACGACTCCTCTGTCTATCATAGGAGGCAGGGCATTGTATTAAAGAGGCTGCTGTTTAAATTCTCCTGTATGTAATCTGTTGGTGCTCATACCGCCCCCCCCCCCTCCCTCCGAGGCTGCAGATGGACATCGATCAGGCTGCATTCATGGCAATGGAGAGGATGCATTCAAGGCAATGGCGAGGCTGCAGATGGGCACTGATTAGGCTGCATTGATGGGCAATGACCCTTATTTTGCTTCACATTTTTTTATTCACATTTTTTTTCACTGAAACTTCCCTCCTAAATACGGTATATCCAAATAACATGTCCAAGCCCATCTCTTCACCACACACAGCCACAAAGGCAAGAGAATTCTTGTTGGGCAGTGTATTAGTTGCTCGGACGAACACACTTAGACCGAATTTTAATGGTTCAAAGAATGTCAGGCACAATGGTCGGCCCTCACGCATGTTCACTTCATCAAATCCGGCCCTCTTTGAAAAAAGTTTGGACACCCCTGGTCTAGACATATAACATCATGCACAGCTCTCTTTCTCTCTCTCTCTCATGTGAGTTTGCCAGGAAGAGAGGGGATGAGTCATAAGAGGGCCAATGAGAGCTGCGGGGCTGGAGGTGTGTGTCTGTGTAAATCCAGGAAGTGAACAGATAGCAGCTTCAGCTGCCCACAGTTATAATGGATGCAGACAGACTCAGTGGAGAGAAATTTATGCAGCATATTTGGCAAGAACAGAATCACATTATATATAAAATAATATGCAAAGGGCCAGATTCTCGTAGGAGCGCATATCTTTGCGGCGGCGTAATGTATCCGATTTACGTTACGCCTCCGCAACTTAGACGGGCAAGTGCTGTATTCTCAAAGCACTTGCTCCGTAAGTTGCGGCGGCGTAGCGTAAATCGGCCGGCGTAAGCCCGCCTAATTCAAATTTGGATCAGGGGGGCGTGTTTTATGTAAATGTACTGTGACTCGACGTCACAGTACATGCGCCGTCCGTGGAATTTCCCAGTGTGCATTGCTCCAAAGTACGCCGCAAGGACGTCATTGGTTTCGACGTTAACGTAAATGACGCCCAGCCCCATTCACGGACGACTTACGCAAACGACGTAACTTTTTCAAATTTCGACGCGGGAACGACGGCCATACCTAACATTGGTACGCCGCACCTACGCCACCATATAGCAGGGGTAACTATACGCCGGGAAAAGCCTAACGTAAACGGTGTAACTTTACTGCGTCGGCCGGGCGTACGTTTGGGAATTCGCGTATCTAGCTAATTTGCATACTCGACGCGGAATTCTACGGAAGCGCCACCTAGCGGCCAGCGTAAATATGCAGTTACGATACGACGGTGTAACACAGTTACGCCAGTCGGATCTACGGGAAATCTATTAGTAACTGATTCTAAGAATCAGGCGCATAGATACGACCGCACAACTTAGAGATACGACGGCGTATCTCGTTTAAGAATCTGGCCCAAAGTGGTTAGAGGGAAGCTTCAGAATGGCAAAGATGTTTTTATTACAAATTATGTGAGCAGACTGCAGTTTCTCTTTAAAAATATATGATGCTAATTAAACACAATACTCCCTGAAAGCGTAAAGCGTAAACCTATTCACATTCAGAAGAAGCATACTTTGTTGCTAGGTACACGTGTCTTAGTACACCAATAAATGACTAGCTTAGGTGATGGGGAAAAAAAAAATGCAAAGCTGTATTTCTGTATCCATAGTGGGAAAGATTGTACTATGTGAGGTGCTGTAGCCAATGCTTGCTGTAACTCCCCTCCCCCCTCCTATCTCTCCAGTAGTACAGCTCAGCCAGTGCACAGGGTCTGCGGCGGCGACAAGCCTCTGTGCTGCTCATAGCATGTGATATACAGGAGCAGGGTGGGCCAGCTTGCAGATGATCAGTGATCTGTATATAACAAGCTCTAGTTGACAAAACTGCTCTTAGTATTGTACTTTGGAAGCTGGGCAGGCAGATTTGTGCAAGACTGAGCTGGCATTGCTCCAAACATGGTTGCTGCTCACGCTTCCCATTCTTCCTCCTCTGCAGAGTGGATTGCCTGCCTTGATAAAAGGTACCTTCACGTGTATTGTAGTGGATGCATGATGTGACTGCATAGCCCAGTGCATGCTAATGAAGCAGGGAATGGTGCATGGTGGGATATTTGTAGTCAGTGATAGGGGCATGCATGGTCTTCCTATCCAGTGTACGTGGTCAGTGGACAGCGCCGGTGCTGATCTCCGCTTGGCCCTTCTTCATGGTATAGACTAGAGTTTGCCCTTGCTATTGTTATTTCCTGGGAATCAAGGTCTACAGCTTGCAAATAATCAATACCCTCTGTGTGTGCATTAGTGTAATGTGCTAATAAACGGTGAGTTAGCAATTCGGAGAGCAGATGGGAAAAGGGAACGTGGCCCGAGTGATTCCGAGGTGGGGTGACGGGGGGATTTGTAAAGGCAGCAGGCGTCAGCCGACGCGGAACCTCTTGGGAAACGTTTGCTTTCCCTGTTTTGCTAATCAAGCGGCATATTTTATTACAGTTGCATTACATACGCATCAATTAATACTTATTGTGATGAGGCTTTTATTTTTTTAATGTTCTACAATGATTGTCATAACTGAGTTTGCCCAGAAAATATCAAACTTAATAACGTAAAATCTCCTCTATTTTAAATGTGATTTAAGCAGGAAGACACGTGTTTATACACGGGCCAAAATCCGAGTTCAGTTTAAAGTCATTTGTCAGTAATACATCCCTTTCAAATATCACACTGATGAAAAGGCCACGTTGCAGAATAGTATTTGCTAAGGTCAAGCTAAAGGTGATAGCTTAGCTTTTGCCTTAGGTTATTCGTGTGTATGTGTGTGTGTGTGAATGTGTGTGTTGTGTGTGTGTGTGTGTGAATGTGTGTGTGTGTGTTGTGTGTGTGTGTGTGTATGTGTGTGTGTGTGTGTGTTGTGTGTATGTGTGTGTGTGAATATGTGTGTTGTGTGTATGTGTCATGCGTATGTATGTGTGTGTGTGTTGTGTGTGTGTCATGTGTATGTATGTGTGTGTGTTGAGTGTGTTATGTGTGTGTGATGTGTGTGTTGTATGTATGTTGTGTGTGTATGTGTGTATGTGTGTGTGAATGTGTGTGTTGTGTGTATGTGTAATGTGTATGTATGTGTGTGTTGTGTGTATGTGTCATGTGTATGTATGTGTGTGTTGTGTGTGTGATGTGTGTATTGTATGTATGTTGTGTGTGTTATGTATGTGTGTGTGTGTGAATGTGTGTGTGTGTGTTGTGTGTGTGAATTTGTGTGTGTGTTGTGTGTGTGTGTGTTGTGTGTGTTGTGTGTATGTGTGTGAATGTGTGTGTGTGTATGTGTCGTGTGTATGTATGTATGTGTGTGTGTTGAGTTTGTTATGTGTGTGTGTGTGTGTGTGATGTGTGTGTTGTATGTATGTTGTCTGTGTTATGTATGTGTGTGTGTTGTTTGCAAGGCTTTTTTTCTCAGAGAATAGGTGCAGAAACTCTCCCCTTCTGAGTCACTTCTTGTCTCCGCCCCCTACCCACCTCTGAGCATTATTCCTTGTCTCCGCCCCCTACCCACCTCTGAGCATTATTCCTTGTCTCCGCCCCCTACCCACCTCTGAGCATTATTCCTTGTCTCCGCCCCCTACCCACCTCTGAGCATTGTTCCTTGGTTCCCGCCCCCTACCCACCTTCCAGTAGTGCCCCTCTTAGAGAATACAGAGCCAAGTATAATTTTGTGTTGGTAAGTAAATTGTATGGAATTTGTTAAGGATAACAAGAAAAGTACTAAATAGATCCCCAACAGCCAGCAGCAATAGACCCCCCCCCAACAACAATAGATTCACCCAGAAACAATAGGACCCCCAGCAATAATGTACCCCCAGAACAAAATACCACCCCAGCAGCAACAATAGATCTGCCAGCAGCCAACAATAATAAACTCTCCAGCAGTCAGCAACAAAAGACCCCTTCCTCAATAGTAGATCTCCTCCAGCAATAATAGATCCCCCACAAGCAACAATAGACTGCCAAGCACAAATATATCCCCTCCAGCAACAATAGTTTCCCCAGCAGCCAGCATTAATAGACTCTCCAGCACACCCCAGCACCCCTTGCCATTATATACATCCAGTGTTGGAAGTGCCGGAACTGCTTTCCCCCAACGTTCCCCCGCGTTCCCCCGCGTTCCCTTACGTTCCCCCGCGTTCCCACACGTTCCCGCTGAAAAAAAGCCCTGGTTGTTTGTAAAATAATCATTGTATTTAAAAGCGTAATTAGTGTTTGTATGTGTGTGTGTTTTGTGTGTGTGTTGTGTGTTTATTTTGAAAATAAACATTGTATTTAAAAGTGTAATTAGTATTGATTAATAATAATTGATTTCCACTGATGTGTGTATGTGTGTGTGTGTTGTCTGAATGTGTGTGTGTGTTGTGTGTGTTTGTTTTGAAAATAAACATTGTATTCAAAAGCACAATTAGTATTGATTATTAATAATTGATTTTCACTGATGTTAAAGCGGAGTTCCACCCAAAAATTGAACTTCCGCTTATCCCACTCCTGACTCCCTTACATGCCACATTTGGCATGTAATTTTTTTGGGGGGGGAGTGGGGGCTTCAGGAGAAGGGGACTTCCTGTCCCACTACCTCCTTCCGCCGAGGGGCTGCAAAGGCGATTAAGCTTAATCGCCTTTTGGCAGCCCCTCCCTGTAGGCGATCGCCTAGGACACGTGACAGGTCCTAGGCGATCGCCTGTCCAATCAAACAGCGACGGGCCGCGCGCGCATGCGCAGTGCCGCTCGCGCATGCGCAGTGGCTGCCCGGCCGTGAAGCCGAAAGCTGTCACGGCTGGGTGCCCACAGTGACAATGAAGACGCCGGCCGGGGAGGGGGAGAGGAGCGGAGCCCCGGCCGGCGCTTCGCTGGAACGCTGGAGCAGGTAAGTGTCTGTTTATTAAAAGCCAGCAGCTACACTTTTTGTAGCTGCTGACTTTTAATAAACATAAATATTGGCTGGAACTCCCCTTTAATATTGTTGTATGACCTATTAAAGTAAACACTTCACTTAAAGGGGTTGTAAAGGTAAATGTTTTTTCACAATACCGCCCCCGAGCCCCCACTTTACTTACCTAATCCTTTGAAAGTCCCGTGCTCGCCCCCATCATCCTCCTCGTTTGTGAGCCTGGTCGTTGATTTGCTACACTGGATGGATTAAAAGCAGCGCATGCCATAGGCTCGCGCTGCTGTCAATCACATCCAATGATGCGGGGGGCGGGGCCGAGTGATACAGTGAGCGGCAATACCCGCTGGCTGCATCATGGGAGCGCGCCCGCAGGAACTCAACACCATGCGAGCTCGCATGAAGGTGTTGAGATCTTGCGTGGAGGAGCCGAGACAGCCGCTGAGGGACCCCAGAAGACACGGGGGCACTCTGTGCAAAACGAGCTGCACAGTGGAGGTAAGTATAACATGTTTGTTATAGCAAAAAACAATAAAAAAACAACACAGCATATACAATTGCTACATAGGCCATGTTGTAATTTAAATGTCATTAAAATGATCTTTCCTTTTTAATCTGCAGCTACTGTAGTTTTCTGAAAAATCCAATGGCAACCTGGAGGCATTCTGTACACTTTTGGTGTACAGAAGACGCCCAGAGATGTAATTTCCTGCTTGTGTAATTGGCTCACTGATTTCCCCAGAAGCCTGCACTGAGATTACTGAGTTTTAGGCAACCCCTGCAACAGACATTTCATTTTTGGTGAGATACTCCCCAAGGGTTAAATTGTTTGTAAACATTCAATTATTATTATAATTTTTTTTATAACAAACGTGCCTATACTTACCTGCTTTGTGCGAGCAGCCCCGATCCTCCTTTTCTGGGGTCCCCCGGCGACGCTCCAGGCCCCTCCTCTTCATTGGGTGCCCAAATGCAAAGCCGTTTTCCATGGGGGCATCCATGCAGGCTCGAAAATTGGAGTGATGAGCGCAAAATGAAACACTAAAAGTGAACAGTATCTCAATAAATACTGATAAAATATCAATCTGAAATGTGAAAACAAGTGAATAAAATAAGATGACAACCAAACACTAAGAAAGAGCAAATTGTAAAAGTTCTGCGGTGCAACAAAATAAAGTCCAAGAGGTGAAACAATTCACAAACTCCTTCCCATGAATAACAATGCAACAGTCTGGATACATTTTCAAAGGGATTGAACTCTCAGAGCGCTTGCTCCGTAAGTTGCGGCGGCATAGCGTAAATCGGCCAGCGTAAGTCCGCCTAATTCAAATGTGGAAGGAGGGGGGCGTGTTTTATGTTAAACTACTGTGACCCGACGTGATTGACGTTTTTGCGGAACGGCGCATGCGCCGTCTGTGGAATTTCCCAGTGTGCCCTGCTCCAAAGTACGCCGCAAGGACGTCATTGGTTTCGACGTGAACGTAAATGACGTCCAGCCCCATTCACGGACGACTTGCGCAAACGACGTAACTTTTTCAAATTTCGTTGCGGGAACGACGGCCATACTTAACATTGGCTGCGCCTCATATAGCAGGGAATTCGCGTATCTAGCTAATTTGCATACTCAACGCGGAATTCAACGGAAGCGCCACCTAGCGGTCAAAAAATAAATGCAGTTTAGATCCGACGGCGTAAGAGACTTACGCCTGTCGCATCTAATGGATATCTATGCGTAACTGATTCTAAGAATCAGTCGCATAGATACGACGGCTCAACGCAGAGATACGACGGTGTATCTGGAGATACGCCGTCGTATCTCGGTTGTGAATCTGGGCCTGAATGTTTTGCTGCAGAAGGCAGGGATGGGGTAATCGGTTTTGTTTTTTTAAAACTGCACTTATCCCTTATAATGCCTTTATACTGTGTAGATCGCTTTAAAATTATAGGTTATATATATTTACTATTTTGTTTAATGGACTTTTCCTGGTTACAGTGTTGGATTTAGCGAAATAATAATAAAACAGCCCGACCATACTACATACCTTAATGCAGGGGTGCCCAACCTTTTGAAGAGCGAGGGCCACAATGAGCGGGAGGATGACAGGTCACGGTTACTCTATAGGCCCTCCGATCCGATCCACCCAAATGGAAGGGGACGAATTCCCTTCTGTTTTTTTTTTTTTTTCTGTGGATTGGAGGTAGGCGGGTGTAAACGGACACAAGTCTGTTTACGTCTGTCGCTCTGTAGAGGTGAATTGAGGGTCCCATTTGGTCGGGCTGATTGTGTGAAAAGGGCCTAAGACTGCTTTCACACTGATGTGCTGCGTTTTACCCACACTGCGGGTGCAGCGTAGTACACCTGTGTTTATCCTGCGGGTTTGCTAAACTTTGCCATAGATTCCACCTGTGGTAAAAGCCGGCGCTGTAGAGGAAGCATCGGCTTATGGGGCTCTGCTCCGCAGCTGCTTTCTTCCTCTACCACCAGCTTCATTCACAACACCAATGCTGTGGTATGGTGGGTCGGCAACCTGCGATCTTTACACTACCATGAGTTACCTGCCAGACACTTTTGTGACCCATTTACACTGCATGCTTCATACAAAATCCCAATTTCTCCTCCTCTAGTTATAGTGTTATAATGTGTATTCTATAATATGACAGGATGTACCGTCTATCTAAGTTCAGTGCACTTGTTAGTGGTTAGTTCCTGTTTCTCATTCTGTAAGACACACATTGCAATCCTCCATAAAAGTAAAGCCGCTTGCTGTATCCAATAAGCGTCCAGCGCATTATAGCAATACTCTGCATAACAGTTGAAAGATTTCCTAGTGACAAGTGTCGCAACTGGAAGGTTGCCTCTATATTGCTGATCCAGTGACAACTTTAAATTAGGGATTTCCATCATCAGAGCAAATAAAGAGAATGAATCTCCCTATCAGGGACAGGAAAAAAACTGAAAAGTTCTAACCTTTTGCCATTCAAAACATTAAAAAAAAGCTTTCACTGGCTTTTAATGAGTGACGATATTGAATTTTTTTTGTCATTGCTTATAATGATATCTCCATTTACATTGAGGAAAAGGAGGACACCTGATCCTACTTTCACAATAGGGAAGAAGACATCTGAAAATGTAGTTGTTACTATGGGTAACACCATTATTTTCCAGTTTTAATGAACATTGGAGTTGAAAGAAAACAGCAAAATGGGCCTTTTACCTATAAGCAACCAAAGCTAAATCCTAGATTTGATATATATCATTTCAATATCCCTTTGCTCAAGGTTTTGTAAATTAGCCATGGGCATCATTTACTAAAGAGTTTGGTATAAGAAATCTCCATGCTGATGATAGGTAGAAAATTAACCAGGGATAATATGATTGGCTAACATGGGCTAGTGAGCATTTGTCAGTTAGGTCACTTTAAATGTGGCATTTAATGTTTCATTTATTCTCTTTTCCTATTTAAAAGGTTTTCCTGACTGGCACATGACTTTTCTGGTAAAATTAATTCAAAAAGTAATATGTCCAGGTCAGACAATAGCTTGTACCTCAATATATATATATATATATATATATATATATATATATATATATATATATATATATATATATATATATATATATATATATATATATATATATATATATATATATATATAAGGCTGTGATACCAGCCTGTAGCATTCCGTGTGGAAAATGCACCTTTGTATTGCTCAGAACACCATCAATTCTTAATGAGTGCAAGACCTTGCCAGCCTCACAGCATGGCACCCAGAAGTTCTGTGATCTGTTCGCAGTGGTGTGTACATCTGTTGTACAAGCTGTGCAGGTTACAATCACAGAAGAGCATTGTGGACTTTCAAAATGAAACAAGCACTGCAGACAGCTATTGTAATAGATTGGAGGGTGTGGTTTACCGGGGTAAACAAAGCGCAGTACTCAAGGTTTAGGGAATAACTAATAGAATATTGGCACCTTCTTTGACATAGTTTACTTAGGAAATGTTTTATTGCGCAAAAATAATTTCTGCTGTTATGAGCAGGTATCTGTAAAATGAAAAAAAGGTTGAGAGTAATACTTATAAACAGCTTCATATATCTACCAACATTCAAAAAATGTCAAACTGGCTTGGCCTTAAAGTACCTACACTCCAAATATCGTAGTGAAGGCCAGGCACTCTGTCATAGCTCTCAACTGTCTCTCTGGAGAGATGGTCACTCTTTTGGAACCACCTTCAGCAGGGGTCAAGTCCTGGGGAAAAAAGTGTGGGAACTCCCACCCAAGATCCACCTTTATGTTACTGGCTGCTTCCTGTATATGGATTAATCGGGTAGAAAGTTCTTTCTAAATCCTGCGATAACTCGCAGCAGACCTACCGCAATGTCTCCTGGGAACAATGACAAAAGCTCCCAGGAGACATTGCGGCATTGAGGAAGTGACGGAATACCCGCACACTACCTGATGAATCCATATACAGGAAGCGGCCAGTAACATAAAGGTTTAATAAGGTTCGCCTGCCCCTGACAGTGACTCGAGCTGGGCATCGCCGGTTAGTGAAGGATTGGCTTGGGCAGCTCGGCTGCTCTAGTCCTGCAAAGGGAACTTAATTCCTGCTCTGAAAAAAGTGCAGGAACTATGTTCCCACGCGTTCCCGCAGGACTTGAGCCCTGACCTTCAGCCTATCTCTCCTCATACAGTATGTTCCTCTACAGTATTAGCTATTTTGTGTAGATATGTCTAAATAAATACACTATTTTGTTGCCAACTTTCTTTGTAATAATAAACTTTTCAATGCTAATATAAAAGAACAGTAGAGGTGAAACGTTTAGGGTGTGGTGTGTGCTTAAAGTGCCCTTCTTTTTAATCTCAGAAGCTTGGAGATACAGTATGCCCTGTATTACTTGCAAGTATTGGCTTTATTGTTGATAGAACTTCCTTTGTCCTTCTGGAGCCCTTTGTTGACACAAATAAGGGCCCATCATGTATCTCTAAAATGGCAGAACCCCTGAAGACTGAGAGAGACCATGTAATTTTACAATGGAAATATCAGACTTGAAGAAACATGTTATCTACTTGGTCTAAGGTTGAGACCCTTTGTGTAGCCACAGATAATGATTTATATGGGCCCCTCAGGAACAAAGGAAAATGTACCCCAAGAATAGACTAAACCAGGGGTATCAGCTGAGTCAGTGGAACTGCATGTCTACTCAACACCGGTGTCTAGGTCAGTACTCATGTATGATCATCAAGATCTTGAACAATTTAGAAGCACAATTGTAAAGGATGTTGCATTAGGGAATTATAATAAATGCTGCCTTTTTCATTACCACGTGCACAAAGTCTAATTTGGGTCCATTATTTGTTCTGGGTTTGGTTCCAATTGCATGATCAGCCCTGATTAGTATTAGTGGCACTCCACTAAGTCTGGTCATACACGATTTGAATGTCTGCCCCTCCCCAAAGCACCTTGTCCCCATGTTGATGGGGACAAGAGCCTCTTCCCCACAACCCTGGCCGGGTTGTCCCAGATCCCGCCCCCCCATGTGAATGAGTAGGGGTACCCCTACTCATTCACTTAAAAAAAATTGTAGTGTAAAAAATGACAGACAGTTTTTGACAATTCCTTTATTAAAAAAAAAAAAAACAATGTCTTGAAGTAAGTCCATTTTCAATCACAAAGCCCGCCGCTACTGCCGCCCCCCCCCAAAAAAATTCACGCAGCGCAAATACGTGCAGGTGTGCTGATGTGTGGGGGTGCCAATAAGAATTACGGGCACCCGAGAATCTGCTAAGGAGCAGCATTTTTCTGTGAAGGTCGGCAGCTCGATTATGCACACATTCCCGACTCCCATATATGTGAACCTAGCCTTTGTCATTATCTTGGAGAATAACATTTTCTATCTGAATGCTGGCTGTGCAGGTGGGTAGATGTGGGAACATACAGTATGTTAGCTTAGAATAGTACATGCTCTGACCCTACCATCTCATACCTCCCAACTGTCCCTGATTTCGAGGGACTGTCCCTGATTTGGAGCAATGTCCCTCTGTCCCTCATTCTCCTCATTTGTCCCTCATTTTTGTCTGATCTATACAGATGTATATAAAATGCACTTTTTATCTATCAAAAAGTGTTTACCAGTGCTAAACCTTTCATCTGATTTCTAAATTGCTGCATTTGTAAATTCCAAAAGCCAATATAAAGAAATAGTAGTGGTAAAAAAAAAAACACTTGTGGGTTTAACCAATCTTTTTTTTGTACAATTCTCCTTTCAGGGGGCGTGGCAAGGGGTGTGTCCTATGCCTACATACTTTTGCTGATAGGTGTCCCTCATTCCCATCTCAGAAAGTTGGGAGGTATGCCATCTGAATGTCGCAGCGGAACGCGAGACTCATCAGACCAGGCAACTTTTTTTCCAATCTTTAATTGTCCAATTTTGGTGAGCCTGTGTGATCTCAGGGAGGCTGTGTTGGTGGTACACAACCAAGCAAAGTTTTAAAAACAATGGCATAACCAGATATTGGCTTTATGCCGCGTACACACAACCGTTTTTCGGGTTCTAAAAAATTAAGTTTTTAAGGGTCTAGCAAAAACAACGTTTTTTTCAACCCGATCATTAAAACAGCCTTGGCTACACACGATCGTGAAGAAAAAATGATCTAGCAAAGCATGGTGACGTACAACACGTACGACCGCGCTATAAAGGGGAAGTTCCATGCGGATGACGCCACCCTTGGGGCTGCTTTTGCTGATTTTGTGTTAGTAAAAGACGATTTGCGCTTTTCTGTCTGTTACAGCGTGATAAATGTGCTATCTCCATTATGAACGGTAGTTTTACCAGAACGAGCGCTCCCGTCTCATAACTTGCTTCTGAGCATGCGCGGTTTTTTCACGTCGTTAAAGCCCACACACGACCATTTTTTACAACCTTAAAAACGTTGTGAAAAAATAGAGCATGTTCGAAATTTTTTATGCCCATTATTTTGGATCATGAAAAATGCTCTGGAGCACACACACGATCGTTTTTAATGACATAAAAAAAAACTAAATTTTTTAGAACCCGAAAAATTATCGTGTGTACGCGGCATTGGAATTGAATAAGCATGGTGACTGAGGACCTCTAGTGTTACCAGCAGAATAGTGTTCGTTATCTATTAATGGCATGCAGAAAGGCAACTGATTCAAATGGTTCTACATGCAAAAAATAAATAAAAAAAGACACAAATGCGAAATGACTGGAAATGCCTAAGGTACTTTAATGCCGCGTACACGCGATCGGAAATTCAAAACCGTGGATTTTTTTCAGACGGAACGTTGGCTTAAACTTGTGTTGCATACCCACGATCACACAAATGTTATCGGAAATTCCGAACGTCAAGAACGCGGTCACATACAACACTACAACGAGCCAAGAAAAATTAAGTTCAATGATTCCGAGCATGCGTCAAATTGATTCCGAGCATGCATAGGATTTTTGTGTGTTGGAATTGCATACAGACGATCGGAATTTCCGGCAAGAACTTTTGTTGTCAGAAAATTTGAGAACCAGCTCTCCAATTTTTGTTGTCGGAAATTTCCAACAGCGAATGTCCAATGGAGCATACACACGGTCAGAATTTCCGACAAAAAGCTCACATCGAACATTTGTTGTCGGAAATACCGACTGTATGTAAGCGGCATTAGGCTAGCTTACATAGAATTACTACATAGGTGTCCAGCTGCTTGCGCCACCAGTCTTCGAAGAGCTGCAGCTTGCTGAAAAATATTTTTCAGACTGCTTTGCCTGCACTTTTTTTCTTGTAGCAAATTATTTTAAAGATAAACTCCAGAGGAAAAAATATTTTGAACCATTTACTGTGTAAAAATAAATGACCTCTACTGACTGTCCCACATTCCATTCACAAAAAAAAAAAAAAAAACTGTTGTGCCGCATACACACGGTCATAATTTCCGATGGAAAAAGTCTGACAGAATTTTTTCATCAGATATTCCGACCGTGTGTATGCCCCATCTGACTTTTTCCGTCGGAAATTCCAACGGACTTAGAAAGAGAACATGTTCTCTTTTTTTCAGAGGAAAAAAATTCAGAATCAGAAATTCCGTTATTCTGTATGGAATTCCGACGGATAAAAAAACACACATGCTCGGAAACAATTTGACGCATGCTCGGAAGCATTGAACTTCATTTTTCTAGGCTCATCGTAGTGTTGTATGTCACCGCGGAATTTGGTGTGTCCGTGTGTATGCAAGACAGCTTGAGCGGAATTCCGTTGGAAAAACCCGTGGGAGTTTATTCTGATGGGAAAACCGATCGTGTATACGCGGCATTACTGTCATCAGCCCCCACAGTACTGTAAATGCAAATGATCCAGCTCTGATGGCGTGTACACACGATCATTTTTCGGCATGAAAAAAACGAAGTTTTTCGGCATGTAGAAAAAACAATGTTTTTTCCAACTTCATCATTAAAACGACGTTGCCCACACACAGTCGTTTAAAAAAAATGCTCTAGCAAAGCGCGGTGACGTACAACACGTACGACGGTAGTATAAAGGGGAAGTTTCATATTTATATACAGTGAAACCTTGGATTGCGAGTAACGCAGTTAACGAGCATTTTGCAATACGAGCACTTTTTTTTTTAAATCCTGACTCGGTTTTCAATTGTTGCCTCGAAAACGAGCAGCATTTAAGCCACAGCGGTGTGCAGTACCGCATTTGGCCTGAGGTGTGGAGGCGCCGGAGCCGTTCGAAGCCGTTTGGAAATACTTGGAAATACTCAGTTTCCAAGCCTTTCCGAGGTGTTCCGAGTTTAGCCGAGCTGTCCCCGAGCCTTTCTGAGTATTTCCGAGGCTCTCCGGCGCCCCCCCACCTCTGGCCACATGGCATAGAAGTCAATGCGGAACAAATTATTTTTGTTTCCATTGACTTCTATGGGGAAACTCGCTTTGATATGCAAGTGCTTTGGATTACAAAAATTCTCTTGGAACGGATTATGCTCGTAATCCAAGGTTCCACTGTGTGTTTGTGTGTATGTGTGTGTATATATATATATATATATATATATATATATATATATATATATATACAGTGGCGGCTGGTGGTCAAAATTTTAGGGGGGGCGCAAAACAGAACTGGCCCCCTGCACTTGCTCTCCCCCCCAAGGCAGGCTCTTGCACTACATAGTAGTTG
Organism: Rana temporaria; assembly: GCF_905171775.1. Classification (NCBI taxonomy): domain Eukaryota; kingdom Metazoa; phylum Chordata; class Amphibia; order Anura; family Ranidae; genus Rana; species Rana temporaria. Next base: position 165,677,068 of record NC_053494.1, on the reverse strand, counting down.
GCAGATCTATAGGAAATTGCACAGACTGTATTGCATATAGTCTGATGAAAAAGGGGATTGGACAGCGTACGGTCAGCTTTAGGACAATACCAACTGCTTTTATATAGGAAAGAGGAGGGATAGCCACAATATACACAACCAGCAGGAAGGGGTGTGAAGGGATGGATGGACAGGTAGGGGAGTGAATAGATGGGTGGGAGAATGGGTGGGTGGATGATGAGGTGGATGGATAGGGTGGGTGGATGAAAGGGGTGGAATGGATGGGATGGGTGGATGAATGGGGTGGGGTGGGTGGATGAATGGGGTGGGTGGAATGGATGGGATGGATGGATGAATGGGGTGGGATGGGATGGGTGGATGAATGGGGTGGGGTGGGTGGAATGGATGGGATGGATGGATGAATGGGATGGGATGGGTGGATGAATGGGGTGGGGTGGGTGGAATGGATGGATGGGTGGGGTGAGTGGAATAGGATGGGTGGATGAATGGGGTGGAATGGATGGGATGGGTGGGGTGGGTGGATGGATGGGATGGGTGGATGAATGGTGTGGGATGGATGGGATGGGTGGATGAATGGTGTGGGGTGGGGTGAATGAATGGGGTGGAATGGATGGGATGGGTGGATGAATTGGGTGGGGTGGGTGGATGAATGGGGTGGAATGGATGGGATGGGTGGATGAATGGTGTGGGATGGATGGGATGGGTGGATGGGTGGGGTGGGATGGGATGGGTGGATGAATGGGGTGGGGTGGGTGGAATGGATGGGATGGATGGATGGATGGGATGGGTGGATGAATGGGGTGGGGTGGGTGGAATGGATGGATGGGTGGGGTGAGTGGAATAGGATGGGTGGATGAATGGGGTGGAGTAGGGTGGGTGGGTGGATGAATGGGGTGGAATGGATGGGATGGGTGGGGTGGGTGGATGGATGGGATGGGTGGATGAATGGTGTGGGATGGATGGGATGGGTGGATGAATGGTGTGGGGTGGGGTGGATGAATGGGGTGGAATGGATGGGATGGGTGGATGAATTGGGTGGGGTGGGTGGATGAATGGGGTGGAATGGATGGGATGGGTGGATGAATGGTGTGGGATGGATGGGATGGGTGGATGGGTGGGGTGGGTGGAATTGATGGATGGGTGGGGTGGATGAATGGGGTGGGTGGAATGGATGGGATGGGTGGGGTGGATGAATGGGGTGGGTGGATGAATGGGATGGGTGGGTGGGTGAGATGGATGGGGTGGGGTGGGTGTAATGGATGGATGGGTGGGGTGGATGGATGGGGTGGGGTGGATGGATGGATGAATGGATGGAATGGATATGATGGAGCAATGAAGGAGATATTTAATGATCAGGAGGAGAATGTAGATCTGCCTGATCCAGCACAGATCAGTGTACAGTGAAGGAAGCTTGTCTTCTCCTCCTCCTGTCTTCCCAGCACAATGTCACCATGCCATCCAGTTTGATCTGATCCCCCTGCCAAGGAGAACCTCTAATCTCTGCTCTCAGACTGGGAGCAAATTTAGCTGGATGAGAGGAGAGGAGAGGACAGCCTGAACAACTATTCTAACATTATCCACTACGTCCCAGGCTGCCCCTCCCCCTACCTGGCACACATATAACACTAGCAGCCCCATCCAGATTACTGTCCCCAGGAAATGTGCTAAAAGCTTCTCAGCCCTTCACTGCACTCCCCCCTTCTACCCCCCAGATCCACTACACAAAGTACACAGGAAACTGCTGCACGTCCTGAGAGCACAACTCTCTGCCTAATTACCTGCCAGCAGCTTCAGTGAGCTGTCCCGACCCCTGGCCGAATCCTCTCATGTTCACACTAGCCAGGATGAGTCACACAGAAAACCGGAAGTGATTGGTTGGTCTGATAAAAGCACCGCCCTAAGTCCTATGGACCAGCCAATCACTAACCACCAACAGGACACATCCAGCACAGAGTGGTTGTGCGAGCGCGGAGCTTTGCGCTCCATGGGCAGTATAAAAGCCAGCCGATAGATTTGCTTGCGGCTTGCCAAATCTCACGATTTCGATGACATCATGCTTCCCACAGCACCTCTGTGGCCGGCGCTCCGCCCCCCCCCCCCACACACACACACACACTTAAAGGGACATGTTATATTAAAAAAAAAAAAATGTCATTTTTTTTTTATTATTTTTTTTTTTCATTTTTTTTTTCTTTTGTTGATGAGTAGCTTTGGGGGGCGGCGCCCCCGCGCCCCCTATGGACGGGCCGCCACTGTATATATATATATATATATATAGATCTCTTTTGTGCCCCCAACAAATCCCGGAGCGACGCTAAGGACTAAGGATGAGCTTGGGCGTGTTATTTGGATATACCCTATTTATATAGAGATATATATATCCAAATTACCAGGGGGGCCACATTAAACTGGAACGTGGGCCGCAATTGGCCCACGGGCCAGACTTTGGACATGCCTGGCCTAAATTGATGAAGAAATTTAATTTTTTTATTGCATGTGTTTTATAGCAGAAAGTAAAAAAAAAAGAAAAATTCTCTTTCCCCAGTTTTTATTAATCAAATATAATATTCCAATTAATCTTTTAAATAGGTATGACACATACTATATCTTCATAAAAACATCTTATATATTTTTGAAATGTTCAATACTGTTTTTATGCTTGCTATATATTCTCTAACATCTAATTCAGCTGTTCTATTAGATATATACTGCTGTACAACACTAATGTGTAGGAATTGGGGCACTTAATTCTATTAAAACTCCATTCACTATTTGTGCCATGTTCTTTGTTCCACGGTGTGAAAGATGTCAGTTTGTGTATTCATGATGTCTGCAATGTCCTGCGTCCTCAGTGATAGCTGTGCATCCACCCGACTAATAAATCTCCACGTGACCTAAAATGTGTTATACACTATATTGTCAAAAGTATTGGGACACCTGCCTTTACATGCACATGAACTATAATGGCATCCCAGTCTTAGTCTGTAGGGTTCATTACTGAGTTGGCCCACCCTTTGCAGCTTTAACTCTTCTAGGAAGGCTGTCCACAAGGTTTAGGAGTGTGTCTGTGGGAATGGTTGACCATTCTTACAGAAGCTCATTTGTGAGGTCAGGCACTGATGTTGGAGAGAAGGGCTGACTAGCAGTCTTTGCTTTAATTCATCTCAAAGGTGTTCTATCGGTTGAGGTCAGGACTCTGTGCAGGCCAGTCAAGTTCCTCCACCCCAAACTCGCTCATCCATGTCTTTATGGACCTTGCTTTGTGCCAAATTATTTGGTGGAGGGGGATTATGGTTTGGGGTTGCATTTCAGGGTCTGGGCTTGGCCCCTTAGTTCCAGTGAAGAGAACTCTGATGCCACGTACACATGACTGTTTTTCATGACGAGAAACTGCCATTTTTTAGTTTGGTCATGAAAACCGGTCGCGTGTATAGCCTCGTACACACGACCGAGTTTCTCGGCAAAAACCAGCAAGAAACTTGCTGTTTTTTTTTTTTTTGCCGAGGAAACCGGTCGCATGTACACTGCAATCAGCGGCGCATTGCGGGGGGAATATCTCCTAAACCGTGCAGGTTTAGGAGATATTGATACCTACAGGTAAGCCTTATTATAGGCTTACCTGTAGGTAAAAGTTACAAAAGTGGGTTTACAACCGCTTTAATTAATCTTCATATCTCTCCCTTACCATTAGAAATGCCTATGATAATTTTTTTGTATGTGCTACAATATTTAATAAAATCTATTGTAAAAAAAACACAAAAAAAATACAAAAACAAACAGACATTCAGTAGATGAAAGTCGCACCCCCTGATCGCCTGTCAGCCACTGTTATAACACCTCTGAAAAGCGGTTCACAGCAGACCACTTTTTAGAGGGCGGTAAGCAGTATCACAAGCCTGAGAGAAGCCTAAACAATCTAGCAGCTTTCACTACAAATGACTCTTTGATCTTCTGAAAGATGTTTTTTTGAATGGTCGATGTGTGTGTGTATATATATATATATTAGGGCTGCAACTAACGATTATTTTCATAATCGATTAGTTGGCCGATTATTGTTTCGATTAATTGGTTAACAACATAAAAAAAAAAAAAAAAAAAAGGAATTTTGCTGTGATTTGCATTTTTTTGGGCCTATTTGTTGTTGGGCAGATTAAAAAACACAAATTGTCGCAAAAACACATTACATGCTTTTCTGCAGCTTCTCCATTGAAGTATATTGAAACAAAAAAAAAAAAAAATGGCACCGTTTTGCATTAAAAAAAAGTCCTTGCCCTTTCCAAATAGGCAGCAGCTGAAGAAAATCATGGATGTGAACGTGTCCCATAGGAAAACATGTAAATGAACTGTAGGGTGTTTCTGCAAAAAGCACCAAAAAACAGAGGTGTGACCCCAGGCCTGAGATGTTTAGTAACATAATGGGGGTTAAAAAAACAAAAATTAGTACAAAAAGATCAAATAATTGCTACTGTAAGGGGTTAATTTTTTACTGTTGGACAGTGAAAGTAATATTTATCGTAGTGATTTGCTGTTTTTGTACTATAAAAGGCCAATTTTAGTTTTTTTAACCCCATTATGTTACTGCCCGATTATTCGATAATGAAAATGGTAATCGATTAATTTCATAATCGATTCGTTGTTTTGGCCCTAATATACAGGGTGGGCCATTTATATGGATACACCTTAATAAAATGGGAATGGTTGGTGATATTAACTTCCTGTTTGTGGCACATTAGTACATGTAAGGGGGGAAACTTTTCAAGATGGGTGGTGACCATGGCGGCCATTTGAAGTCGGACATTTTGAATCCAACTTTTGTTTTTGGTGTATCCATATAAATGGTCCACCCTGTATATATTTAATGTATGTGTTTGTGTGTCATATATATACAGTGTATATGTATATATATATATATATATATATATATATATATATATATATATATATATATATATATATATATATATATATATATATATATATATATATGTCTATCTCTATCTCTCTCTCTCTATATATATATATATATAATTTACTACTGTCCAATGCTTTGTACAATTATAGTAAATAAGCCAAATTACAGCTGACATGATTTTGTTAATTTTTTCTGTGACTATTTTTAGGCCTCTTGAACGTTCTAGTGAAGATGTGGACATCATATTTGCCCGTCTAAAAGAAGTTAAAGCGTTTGAAAGGTTTCATCCGAATCTACTTCAGCAAATCTGTTTCTGTGGTTACTATGAGAGTCTGGAAAAGAGTGTTACATGTAAGTGAACCGCCTAGAAACATCTGCACTGTAAGGTAATAAGGTATCTTTTTACCTTAAAGGGGTTGTAAAGCTACAATTTTCTTTCCTAAATAGCTTCCTTTACCTTAGTGCAGTCCTCCTTCACTTACCTCATCCTTCTATTTTGCTTTTAAATGTCCTTATTTCTTCTGAGAAATGCTCACTTCCTGTTCTTCTGTCTGTAACTCCACACAGTAATGCAAGGCTTTCTCCCTGGTGTGGAGTGTCGTGCTCGCCCCCTCCCTTGGACTACAGGAGAGTCAGGATGCCCACTAACACACAGCTCCTTTCTCTATCTGCAACGTAGAGAGCATCCTGACTCTCCTTTAGTCCAAGGAAGGGGGCGAGCATGACACTCCACACCAGGGAGAAAGCCTTGCATTACTGTGTGGAGTTACAGACAGAAGAACAGGAAGTGAGGATTTCTCAGAAGAAATAAGGACATTTAAAAGCAAAATGGAAGGATGAGGTAAGTGAGGAAGGACTGCACTAAGGTAAAGGAAGCTATTTAGGAAAGAAAATTGTAGCTTTACAACCCCTTTAATGCTGGGATCTCCAAACTTTCTAAGCAAATTGGTAGTTTACTGTCCTTCAGGTTTTAGGAGCACCAGATTATGACCAGTGAGGACAGATAATGTCCTGCCATCAGAGCTCCATTTTTGGTTTTAATGGGAGAAATAGTGCCCCATGGAGAATAGTTACCCATTGATGGTGTCAGTCAGGGGAATGGTGCTCCAACATTGGTGTCATTTGGTGGAATAGTTACCCCAAGGGCCCGATAAAGGCAAGCAAAGGGCCACAGTTTGGACACCACTGCCTTAATGCATTACTTGCAGTAAGGTAAAAACCTTTCAGTAGTTGTTTTCTCCCCACACCTCCTTAAATACTTACCTAAGTCCTTTCTAGATCCGGCGCTGTGCCCATCTGCAGCAATGCTGCTCTTTCTCCTTGACCTCCCAGGGCAGATTGATAGCAGCGGGGGCCATTAGTTCCTGCTGTTGTCAATAAATTGCTGTGAGGCGGGAGTGGGGGGGCGGGGCCAAGACAAGCTCTATGAGTCTATGGACACATACAGCTTGGCTCAGGAGCAAGTCTGCACATTGATGTTGAGTTTAGATTAAAAAAAAGAGGCTTCAAAATTACTTTAAAGTGGTTGTAAACCCACTTTTTTCACTTTTGCCTACAGGTAAGCCTATAATAAGGCTTACCTGTAGGTATAAAGAATATCTCCTAAACATGTACGGTTTAGGAGATATTCCCCTCGCGATGCGCCACTGATTGCAGCGGCGCATGCGCAGGGGGGATCCTCGGCTGAATGGCCGGCCCCGCCGACCCATGCCGGAAAGGAAATCTCCCGCGCACATGCGCGGGAGTGACGTCATCGCCGCTCCAGCCAATCACAGCGCTGGAGCGGCGATACCCGGAAGACACGCTCGGCTCGGCGTGGACCAGGTAAGTTACCTACCTCGTTCCGAGGTAAGTATTTCATAATGAGCTAATATGCGGTGCATATTAGCTCATTATGGCTTTTTCCTTGCAGGTGTAGAAAAAAAATAATAATAATTATGCGGGTTTACAACCGCTTTAAAGTGGTTGTACACCTTTACATATACTCATTGAAGTGACTAGATTCAGTTGATACACAGAGATGAAACAAATCCTCCTATGAAAGTTGTACCTGTTTATTTGAGGCCCTTTCTTCTCTACACCCATTCTAAATGCAAAATCTATACAGTTTGTCTGTGCTTTCAGAAAGCAGGGAGTAGAAACTAAAGTCACAATCTGCAAGCTCAGTGAGAGCTGATTGGAGGGAAGGAACACTCCCCCTTCACACAGAACACAGGAACAGCTTGGAGGCTTTCAATCACAGGCTGTGTGCTGGTGCTCCCTCCTCTGTCACCTTTTTTACTTGGTGCCAGGAAAACATGTCAGAAGTGACTTACTGTATGCAGATAGCAGAGAAATGAGGCAGCGGACAGCAATGGCACTTAGTGCTCTGGATTGAAGCAAGTACACATTACAGAGGGATGTGCTTTCTTCATATTTAATATAATATTACTAACTTATGGCCCCTGCAGATCTTTGTTTCCATGTTGCCATGTAATATTAGTGACTTCAAACAGTCTCATGTAATGTCTTAACAATCTGTCTTTTAAAGCATGTACCAAATCTTTAACAACTCCTTTAGCATGTCTGCAGTCTCTGACCATCTTGTGTAGCAAGCCTGTAATCTTTGACCAGCACCTATTGAACCTATTGGATGTCTGCAGTCTCTGACAGCATTTCAATTACAGAAAACTATGTGCACATTGCAGCCCTTTGGTGATGTCAGGGGTCTCTCTTGAGGCTCACTGCTGGTCCAGACTAATGTGCACCACACTGCCATCTTAATATAGTGTCATGTCTCCTTGTGTCTATGGATATTTAACCAAACATTTATTGAAATGCCATGTAAAGAAAGTTTTTTACTTAATTCGCAGCACCAAAACCTTAAATTATAACAGCCAAATACTGCATTTTTTCAGATTTGTATTGCTGTCTGCTTAGGCCTTGTTTACATGATCGTACTTAGGTGTACACCCATGTGAGGGCGATGTTTTGCCTGCACGAGACGCACAGGTATTTCAAGCATCCAAGTACAGGCAGTCCCATTCATTTCAATTGGAACACAGCTCCCAATATGACATCCGTATAGGTGTGGGTCAGGGGTCAAGTCCTGGGGAAAAAAGTGTGGGAACTCCCACCCAAGATCCACTCCCCCACCAAAAAAAAAAAAAAATGATACGCTCATATGCATATATATTTCACAGAAAATACAGTGCAACATTTATTGTAACGTGCCCGTTTACAAAAAAAAAAAATATGATGTCAACCCCCCTGATGTAATCCCCCTAATGTAACCCCCCTGATGTAATCCCCCTAATGTAACCCCCCCTGTGTAATCCCCCTAATGTAACCCCCCTGATGTAACCTCCCTAATGTAACCCCCCCTGATGTAACTCCCCCTGTGTAATCCCCCTAATGTAACCCCCCTGATGTAATCCCCCTAATGTAACCCCCCTGATGTAACTCCCCCTGTGTAATCCCCCTGATGTAACCCCCCTGATGTAACTCCCCCTGTGTAATCCCCCTGATGTAACCCCCCTGATATAATCCCCCTGATGTAACCCCCCCCTGTGTAATCCCCCTGATGTAACCCCCCTGATGTAACCCCCCTAATGTAATCCCCCTAATGTAACCCCCCTGATGTAACTCCCCCTGTGTAATCCCCCTAATGTAACCCCCCTGATGTAATCCCCCTAATGTAACCCCCCTGATGTAACTCCCCCTGTGTAATCCCCCTGATGTAACTCCCCCTGTGTAATCCCCCTGATGTAACCCCCCTGATATAATCCCCCTGATGTAACCCCCCCCTGTGTAATCCCCCTGATGTAACCCCCCTGATGTAACCCCCCTAATGTAATCCCCCTAATGTAACCCCCCTGATGTAACTCCCCCTGTGTAATCCCCCTAATGTAACCCCCCTGATGTAATCCCCCTAATGTAACCCCCCTGATGTAACTCCCCCTGTGTAATCCCCCTGATGTAACTCCCCCTGTGTAATCCCCCTAATGTAATCCCCCTGATGTAACTCCCCCTGTGTAATCCCCCTAATGTAATCCCCCTAATGTAACCCCCCTGATGTAATCCCCCTAATGTAACCCCCCCTGATGTAACTCCCCCTGTGTAATCCCCCTAATGTAATCCCCCTGATGTAACCCCCCTAATGTAACCCCCCCTGTGTAATCCCCCTAATGTAACCCCCCTGATGTAATCCCCCTAATGTAGCCCCCCTGATGTAACTCCCCCTGTGTAATCCCCCTGATGTAACTCCCCCTGTGTAATCCCCCTGATGTAACTCCCCCTGTGTAATCCCCCTAATGTAATCCCCCTGATGTAACTCCCCCTGTGTAATCCCCCTAATGTAATCCCCCTAATGTAACCCCCCTGATGTAATCCCCCTAATGTAACCCCCCCTGATGTAATCCCCCTAATGTAACCCCCCCTGATGTAACTCCCCCTGTGTAATCCCCCTAATGTAATCCCCCTGATGTAACCCCCCTAATTTAACCCCCCCCTGTGTAATCCCCCTAATGTAACCCCCCCCCCTGTGTAATCCCCCTAATGTAACCCCCCCCCCTGAAATCCACCCTAATGTAACCCCCCCTGTGGAATCCCCCTAATGTAACACCCCCCCTGTGTAATGCCCCTAATGTAACACCCCCCCTGTGTAATCCCCCTAATGTAACCCCCCCTGTGTAATTACTAATGCCCCTAATGTAGCCCCCCCTGTATATCTGCCCATTGTGAGTATAGTAATATCTCTCCCCTCCCCACATTTACAGACCTTAGACGCGCTGTCTGTCATGTGGCTTTCTCCACATGGATGTCCCTCCTCCTAGGCTCCTCCTCCTGTTGTGGATGTACTGTCGGTGTAGAGGAGGAGCCTAGACTCTGTCGGCTGTGACGAGGGTAATTGTGATAGGCAGCCGGCACCTCTCCCCGCCTGTCTGTCACAATAATAGGGGATTGCAGTTCCCGGAAGACATGCGGGCGCCGAGCACTAAGCTTTCTCCTCCTCCCTTCAAAGCAAAGTAACTGGAGTGCACAGGGAAGGAGGAGGAGAGAGCTGCGGCGCCTCGCTCAATCCAGCACTGTGCCAGGTGTCACCCGGGTGCGGAGCGCCCCCTCCCCCGCTCCCGCCTTGCAACACCGCTGCTCAGGTCGACAAAGATCGGCACGGGCGGCTCGAGTCCTGCAACGGGAACGACGTTCCTACAGTGAAAAAAGTGGAGGGACGTCGTTCCCATGCGTTCCCGCAGGACTCGAGCCCTGGTGTGGGTGCATGTCCCTGAAAGAAGGCAATGTAGGGTCAGGGAAAAGTCCTGAAAATCTTCTATGTGCTGGTTGCCCTGCCATTACATACTGTTCACTGATTGACCTGCTACTACATATTGCACTAGCCTGCCACTACATACTACTCACTAACCACCCTACCACTATGTACTGCTCACTAACCACCCTACCACTATGTACTGCTCACTAACCACCCTACCACTATGTACTGCTCACTGACCACCCTGCCGCTACATACTACTCACCTCCCTGCCGCTACATACTGCTCACTAATTGACCTGTCAATACTACTCACTGACCGCCCTAACACTATGTACTGCTCACTAACCGCCCTGCTGCTACATACTACTCATCTCCCTGCCGCTACATACTGCTCACTGACCACCCTGCCATTACATACCACTCACTGACCACCCTGCCACCTACATACTGCTCACTGACCACCCTGCCACCTACATACTGCTCACTGACCACCCTGCTACTACACACTGTTTACTGATTGCCATGACACTACACACTGCTCACTGACTGCCCTGACACTACACACGATTCACTCACCGCCCTGCCGCTACATACTACTCACTGCCCTGCCACTACATACTGCTCACTGACCACCCTGCCACTACATACAGCTCACTGACCACCCTGCCACTACATACAGCTCACTGACCACCCTGCCACTACATACAGCTCACTGACCACCCTGCCACTACATACTGCTCACTGACCACCCTGCCACTACATACTGCTCACTGACTACCCTGCTGCTACATACTACTCACTGACCTCCCTGCCGCTACATACTGCTCACTGACCTTCTGTCACTACATACTGCTCACTGACCACCCTGCCACTACATGCTGCTCACTGGCCACCCTGACCTCTGTGTCACTACATACTGTTCCCTGACTACCCTGCCACTACACACTTATCCCTGACTACCCTGAAACTTCACACTGTTCACTGACTGCCCTGCCACTATATACTTTTCACTGACCTCCCTGCCATTAAATACTGTTTACTGACTGTCCTGCCACTATATACTGCTTACTGACTAAACTGGTACTACATGCTGCTCACTGAATGCCCTTTAACTACCAACTGTTCTGTGTCCTACCACTACATACTGCTCACTGAAGTGCCACTACATAGTGCTCTACCCTGTCACTACATACTGCTAACTGACCTCCCTACCACTACATACTGCTTTCTGCCCTGCCACTACATACTGCTCACTGACCGCCCTGCTGCAACATACCATGAACTCCATAACTCTGCACTGCTATTTCTTACTACCTGCACTGCATACTTTTTTGTTTTACTTTTGTATTTCTTTAGCCCCATAATTAGGATTTTCTTCTATATGCTTGGTTAAAGTATGGCATTTGGTTAACGATATGGCCGTTTTAAATTAATGCCCCAATCCTAAATAAAATACATTCTCTGCCTACACTGATTTGCTGGTCACACAGCTAAAAAAGGTGGAAAAAAAAAATTCTAAATGTTGTCCACTATGCATATGGATATTTGGGGCCAGATTCACAGTTGAAATACGCCGGCGTATCTACTGATACTCCGGCGTATTTTCAAATTTGCCGCGTCGTATCTTTAGTTTGAATTCTCAAACCAAGATACGACGGTTTTAGGCTTCGATGTTACGGTGTAACGTAAATGGGATACGTTAGACCGCCGCAAATGTACCTGAATCTGGCCCTTGGCTTCTATAAAAGTCCAGGGCCAGATTCAGGTACATTTGAGGCGGTCTAACGTATCCCATTTACGTTACACCGCCGCAAGTTTTAAGCGCAAGTGCTTGATTCACAAAGCACTTGCCTGTAAACTTGCGGCGTAGCGTAAATGCGTCCGGCGCAAGCCCGCCTAATTCAAATGGGGCGTGCATCATTTAAATTAGGCGCTTTCCTGCGCCGAACGTACTGCGCATGCTCCGTTTTGAAAGTTCCCGCCGTGCTTTGCGCGAAATGACGTTGCACCAACGTAATCTTTTGAACGGCGACGTGCGTTACGTCCTTTCCTATTCACGGACAACTTCTGCAAATTTTTTTTTTTTTTAATTCGACGCGGGAACGACGGCCATACTTTAACATGGGCAGTCTAAATCTAAGCCATGAAATAGCAGCCGTAACTATCCGCCGGGAAAAGCCGACTATCGACGATGTAAGAGAATGCGATGAACACGCGTACCTTCGTGGATCACCGTAAACAGCTAATTAGCATACCCAACGCGGAAAACGACACGAACTCCACCCAGCGGGCGTCGAAGTATTACACCTACGATCCGAAGGCATACGAAGCCGTACGCCTGTCCGATCGAAGCCTAAAGCCTTCGTATCTTGGTTTGAGAATTCAAACTAAAGATACGACGCAGCAAATTTGAAAATACGCCGGAGTATCAGTAGATACGCCGGCGTATTTCTACTGTGAATCTGGCCCCCAGTGTTCAGACAAACTCTTGAACAGCCAAAGATTGGTCCAAATTTTTACTTGGGCCGAACCTTGAGCTCATCCCCAAGTCTAAGCACATGTTTAGAAACATATGCTCATCATAAACACAGTTAATAACATAATTAGCACCTAGCGCTACTGAACATAAACCTTTACAATAAATGTTAATTTATATACAATAGAAAGCTATTATAAAATTTGCTAAACAAATGGAGTATTTCAGGAATTTTAAATGACATGGGCTAATAATTACTTAAATTATACGGTGTAAAATTTTATTTTTCATTACAACAATAAGTGTACAGTATGTTATGTTACAAATGATGGAAAATAACTGTTGGAAAAAAAATAGTATGTTTGTCGTTTAAAATATAAAGCATTTTCCCAGCATCTACAGTACATAGCAAACCGTTACTGTATAATTAAGCATTTTTACATGAGGTATATTAGAGGCTAAGTTTACCTTTGGGGAACAAATAATATTTATTGCGCATATTTAAAAAAAACTGACATTTAGTATTGCACCTGTGCTCAGTGGATTGCTTGTGCAACGTCAGGCTCCTGTAGACCCGTCCTCCAGCTTTCTGCCTGTACCTCTGTATGGTCTTTCAGATAGCTGCAGGAAGTGTCAGTGGACTGCGGAAGTGCTGATGAACACACTTGTAATCCAAAATCCAATGAGAACTAGAAGTCCATCTGCTGCAGTGCCAGAAGGTACTTGTAGTGTTTTCAATGACAAATCCGGGGAATGAATGACGCAGTTATGCGGGTGGAGACCTTTACAGCCACTTCGATTTTAAATGTGATAGCAGCTGTGGGGGAGCGTAACCCCTACCTGCTGTCTAGGGAGGCATCTCAGGGGATGGGGGGGGGGGGGGTGGGGGGATAGATAGAATGCTAGAACATTTTACATGTTACACCCTAAATAAAGGGTAACATGTTCTAAAGGTGAATTGGTTTAACATAGGGCTGTTACTGATTAAAATGTTCATGTTCGATTAATCGATTTTTTAAAATCGATTAATCGACTAATTTCGATTAATTAGAACGCACATACAGATCCAACTACTTTTAGCTGATCTCCTTGCAGGCTGATTCCCAGTGCAGCTACCAACCTCTGGAAAAATGGATAGCAGTATACAAAAAACACACAAAGACAGCATTCAATGGGAATAACATTAAAACTTTTATATCTTCAAGTAGGTAACAAAATAAATATTGCACTGGAGATTAAATCGATGTAGCTACATAAACTGTAAAAATGGTGCGTGTAATACTAAAGGTAGCAAAAGCAGTCATAAAAACATGTAGCCAAGTATGATACTGGTATAAAAATGTGTACAACGATACCACTGCTGAATCCAGATGAGGAGGGGTTAACATCAGTCCGTTGGCATGTAGATGTCCCATGAAGGGAACTATCACAACTCCCAGTGGATGGTTGTAGAATCCCAGGTTGATAGAGGGAAGTGATAGAGGGAAATGTAACAGCCCTTGCATGTGGCAGATAGGAAGGTCCCACCAGCATGCATATATGAAGGCACAGCAAAAGAGCCCTTCGGATGGACACGGCAAGCCCCGCCGGTGTCTGTGACGTCACCGGATCTCTGACGGAACTCCCTGAAGACCCGGAATAATTTTGATCGATCAAAAATTTTTACGATTAATCGAGGAATTAATAGTTGATTTCCACAGCCCTAGTTTAACAATAAGAAAAATATATCAAGTTTCTTCAATATATATATTGTATACAATATACACTCTGCCACACTCCAGGAACACGAAACAAAGAAAAAGTTCCACACCGTGACCAGGGTTCATGGTTCCAATCTAATTCATGGTCCAGACAAGCCATAGGAGCGCAGCAGCAGTGCCTCAGCCATAAACCAGCTCACAATCTTCACATAGCTGTGTCCTGCTCTCACACTTCATGGAACACCTGCTGACTGCTTCCTGGTCTTTTCAGCTCTCCCCAACAGGCGTGTTAATCCTTTGCAGACCAAAGTCCCTTTAACCACTTCTTTACTGGGCACTTAAACCCCCTTCCTGCCCAGAGGACTTTTTGCGATTCGGCACTGCGTCGCTTTAACTGACAATTACACGGTCGTGCGACGTGGCTCCCAAACAAAATTTACGTCCTTTTTTTCCCACAAATAGAGCTTTCTTTTGGTGGTATTTGATCACCTCTGCGGTTTTTATTTTTTGCGCTATAAACAAAAATAGAGCGAAAAATTTTTCTAGGCCGATACGTATTCTACATATTTTTAGTAAAAAAAAAAAAAAAAATCGCAATAAGCGACTGGTTTGCGCAAAAGTTATAGCGCCTACAAAATAAGGGACAGAATTATTATTATTATTTTTTTACTAGTAATGGGGGCGATCTGCGATTTTTATTGCGACTGCGACATTTTGGCGGACACATCGGGCACTTTTGACACATTTTTGGCACCATTCACATTTATACTGCAATCAGTGCTATAAATATGCACCAATTACTGTATAAATGTGACTGGCAGGGAAGGGGTTAACACTAGGGGGTGGGGTAGGGGTTAAATGTGTGTCCTATATAGTGTTCTAACTGTGTGGGGGGAGGGGGGATGACCGATCTGTGTCTCTATGTACAAGAGACACAGATCGGTCTCCTCTCTCCCTGACAGCACCGCTGTCTGTGAGAGCCGGCAATGAGAAATTATCTCATATGTAAACATATGAGATCATCTCTCATTGGCCGCACAGATCGCCTAGCAAACCGCCACTCCGATTGGCCGTTCACGGCGATCTGTGATTGGCTGTGTCCAAGGGACACGGCCAGCACAGCAGTTCCCCGCTGCGCGCTCGGGAGCGCGCGCGGGGAACGCGTAAAGGGGCGGACGTCAATTGACGGCGCCTCAGAGATGTAGAACCACCCTGCGGCCGTCAATAGTCGTACGGCCGTCGGGAAGTGGTTAATCAGGGTTGGAGGCTCTTTCCCACCCAAAATATCTTGCGCTTCCACATTCTGGGTCTCCTTCCAGAACTTAAAGGGGTTGTAAAGGTTCATTTTTTATTTTCTAAATAGGTTCCTTTAAGCTAGTGCATTGTTGGTTCAAAACCATTTCATATGCCGCGTACACACGACCGTTTTTCGGGTTGTAAAAAATTAAGTTTTTTTTTAATGTCATTAAAAACGATTGTGTGTGGGCTCCAGAGCATTTTTCACAATGTAAAAAATGGGCATTAAAAATTTCGAACATGCTCTAATTTTTCACGTTGTTTTTAACGTTGTCGTTTTTTACGTCGTGTGTGGGCTTTAACGACGTGAAAAAAACGTGCATGCTCAGAAGCAAGTTATGAGATGGGAACGCTCAATCTGGTAAAACTAGCGTTTGTAATGGAGTAAGCACATTCATCACGCTGTAACAGACTGAAAAGCGCAAATTGTCTTTTACTAACACAAAATCAGCAAAAGCAGCCCAAAGGGTGGCGCCATTCGCATTGAACTTGCCCTTTATAGTGCCATCGTTCGTGTTGTACGTCACCGCGCTTTGCTAGAGAATTTTTTTTTCATGATCGTGTATAGGCAAGGCCGTTTTAATGATCGGGTTAAAAAAATATTGATTTTTCTAGACCATTAAAAACTTAATTTTTTACAACCTGAAAAACGGTTGTGTGTACGCGCCATTAGAGCAGGAAAGTATAACATGTTTATTTAAAAGAATTACCTTTTACAATCACTTTTATTTTACTATTTGATGCTTTGATATATTATTTGCAAGTGTTGGGTTAGAATAAGGATAATGTTTTTATACAGTATTTATCAGCATTGATTAGTTGCATATAATTGTGGATTTTAATGATTTTATTGGAGCACAATTGTAATTTATATTTAGGAGCACTTTAGTTATTAGCCTTGCTATTCATTCTCTAGTTTTAGTTTTCCAGGGTTTTAATAGTTTCATGTGGTAGATTAGGTAAGGTTTTCACTTCATAGGTTGATGTACTCTATAATTTACCCCACCAACCTTTGCTATCACCTCCAATGTCCCCTGGCACCTGACCAGGAACTTACTTTCCACTGTGGGTATAAGCACCGCATCCCGGTCCCCAAACTTGAACTGTGTAAATTTGGAGGAGAAGTTGTACACCTTTCTCTGTGCTTCTTGTGCCCTCTGCAAGTGCTCATTCACCAATGGCATCACCTTTCTCTTATTTCTTTCTCTTATTTGGGTGATATCCTGTACCACCCTGACCTCTTGGGTAACCGTGTCACATGCAATGGTTATTGTCAATGGCCCAGATTCAGGTAGAGCCGCGCAATATTTGCGTGGGCAAAGGGCAAATTTTGCTCTGCGCCCACGCAAATATTTGGATTTGCCCGCGATTCACGGAGCAGTAGCTCCGTAAATTGCGCCGGGCGCTATGCTAATTAGCCCTGCGTAAGGGCGCCTAATGTAAATGATCCCGCCTGAGGCGGGAATCATTTAAATTAGGCGCGCTCCCGCGCCGAGCGAACAGCGCATGCTCCATCGGGAAACTTTCCCGACGTGCATTGCGGCAAATGACGTCGCAAGGACGTCATTTGCTTCTAAGTGAACGTGAATGGCGTCCAGCGCCATTCACGAATCACTTACGTAAACGACGTGAAATTTAAATTTCACGAGCGGGAAGGGCGGCTATACTTTAGCATTGGCTGCCCCTACTATGAGAAGGGGCAGCCTTACGCTAAAGTCGCCGTACGGAAACTCCGTACCCTGCGTGCGCAGGGCCCGCGCAACTTTTGTGAATCGGTGGTAGTATGCAATTTGCATACTATACGCCGATCACAATGGCCGCGCCCCCTAGCGGCCAACGCAAGAATGCAGCCTGAGATATGAAGGCATAAGGAGGCTTATGCCTGTCATATCCTAGGCTGCAGTCCGCGTAGCGATGTTCCTGAATCAGGGGCATTCGCTACGCGGGAGCAAAACAGCTATTGCGCCACGCAACCTATGGTTGCGCGGGCGCAATAGCTTCTTGAATCTGGACCACTGTTACAAGCAAGTAGTGTCCCCATGTACATACACTAAATGAAGGGTTCTAATTACAGGGCCCACACTACCAGCCACCCTTATATGGGCATGGGTTACCATACTACCTGAGTGCAGTAATGACGTTGACGCATGACGTTGGTTAACCCAGAGGGCACATTTGAATTGCCCGTTGGTCAGATCCAGGTAGACAGTGTCAGGCAGGAGAGCCTCCATATAGTTCTGCACTCCATAGATTTATCCTGCAAGGGACACTGAGCCTCCATATGACTATTGGTGTGACACAGCCAGAACACCATGGTATCACTCCTCTTTGCTGGAGCAATGCCGGAGTAGTCGATCCCTGACTCTCCTGAGTGCTGGTTTCTGGGTTTCTCGATGGCCTTCTTCTCCTCGCTGACAGGAGTCCTCATGGCTTGACAGGTCCCAGCAGATCCTGAACCCACGGTGTACCGCTCTACCACCTCTACCAGTTGGTCCATCATCTGGGGCTCCCCATGTCTGACCCAACACTGCAGCTCAATAGGAAGTGCCTGCAGGTAATGGTCCATGATGACCTGATTCACTCTCTGTGGTCCCCTTAGACTCTCTGGCTGCAACCACCTTATTGCCAGCTGCAACAGGTCGTGCATTTGGGACTAGCCAGCATAATATCTCAAGGTCATCTCTCTCTCTGGACCGTGCCCTCAAATGTGGTCAAGAAGGCTTCCATATCATCATGGGGAGTACATTTCTGTATGAAATGGCTGGCTCTTACCGTCACTGGGTTTCTAGGGGCAATGACTAGACATGTGCACAGCAAAATTTTTCGTTTATTTCTGTTTAGTTTCTGTTCGTTGATCGTGATTCGTAACGAGTCGTAATTTCGTAAGACGTTAGTTATCGTATTCGTACTCTTTAGTATTTTCGTAACACTCTTTTTTCCGTTTCCGTTTCTTTCTGTTAGTTTATTTTTCGTTGAATCGAGATTAGTATTTTCGTTATATTTTGTATTCTGCCGCGTTTGTATATTTAAAATGATTTTATTCGTTCCTTCGTTTTTACGTTAGTTTAATCCTCATTGTTTTGCTATTCGTATTAACATTATATTTTCCATCATGCCGCGTTCGTATTTTTGTAAGAAATATATTTTCATTGCTTTTTGATCATTCGTATTTTCGTGTCTAATTTCCTTTGATTGTAAAAACGTACTTTTGTAGATTTTATTGCATTCGTAATTCTGTTAGAATACATTTTACGTTTATTCGACACACTACTCGTCGTAATTTTGTAATTCGTACTTTACTGTGATTGACTTGACTGTCTTAGTTAGCACACACACCCTGTCTAGAATGAAGTCTGACGTAAAAGAAAACTAAAATATGTCAGATATTACAAATACAAATCTAGAAATTAGATGCACTGCAGTCTAACACAGAAAAAGACACAAGGAGCCAGGAGGTAATGAGAAAGAAGCTCATTGGGGGAAGGAACAAACCTCTTCAGAGGAAAGGGACAGCGCTCAGTGGCTATTGGTCAATGTCCAGAAATATTTCAGTACTAACGAAAGCTAATTTACATTATTTCGTATTTTCGTTGTTTTCATTTCCGTTTTCCGAAGATTCGTCATTTATTTTTCGTTAGTTTTAATTTTCGTTTTTTATTCTTTGTTCGGCATTTCGGTTGTTTTCTTTTCGGTCTTCGAATATTAGTAAGTTTGCATTTTCGTTCATTTTGTTTTTCGTAATTATTATTTTTTTTGGGTTCGGTATTTTCGTTGTTTCTATGTTTTCGTTTCTTTCATCTTTCGTATCTTCGTTGTTTTTCATATTCTTTATTTTGAAAATATCGTTATTCGTTATTAATTGCGCTAAACCGTTCGTTCATTCGTATGTTAACGAATCAACTAAAATAACGAAAATTGACGGAAAACACATTCGTAACTTAATAAATTGCACATGCCTAGCAATGACTATCTTCAAATGCTCCACCAGAGCAGTCAACTGGGTTTGCATGGACTCCGTCTGCATCTCAAGTTGTTCTGCCTGGGTCTGCTGTGCCTGTATCAGTATAGCCAAGGTCTGGTTTTAATGTGCCCAAGCTTTCTCTTGGTGGTGGGGGAGAGAATGCATTAAAGTAAAAAATGTTTAGGCTTTAGAACCACTTTAAGGTATATAAAGTGTGCTAACACAGTAACACAGTTGCATTGTTTGCAGCGTAGCATTAACGGATTTATTTTATTTGTTACATGGAAATTGCCTTTAAATAGTAAATCGTATGATAGGAATACCCCATTTACTTTAAAGGCAATGGAGTCAGATCCAGAGGGGAGATTCTTGTTTGTAAAAGGTTACTTGTTTAATAAGGAATACACGCTGGTAAACATTTACTGCCCTAATGTTCATCCTAGTTTATTTTTAAGAAATGTATTGAAAAGGTTAGAGAACTTTAGGGAGGGAAAGGTGATCATGGCGGGGGATTTAAACTTTGTGTTCGATCCATGTTTGGACACCCAACCCATCTCTCTCCGATCAGAGGGTAAACATCTAAGGTCAGTTAAACAAAAACTATATCAGCAGCACCTGGTAGATGCTTGGAGAGTCCTGTACCCAAAAGGGAGGGACTATACATACTTCTCCCAGGTGCATTCTTCTTATTCAAGAATAGACTATATTTTTTTAGACCATTTGTTATTAGAGGGATTGAAAAAGGCAGAGGTAAAGTCGATCACCCTCTCTGATCATGCACCGGTCATAATCAGCCTAGAGCTGGAAGATGTACCGGAAAGGCAAGGATCTTGGAGGCTGGACGAAACACTTCTGGATAATCAGAGTATAGCAGAGGATTTGGGAAAGGAGTTGAATTTCTTTTTTGCAGAGAACAACATAGAGAACATTGCACCATCTGTTTTATGGGAAGCACATAAGGTCTATATGAGGGGGAGATTGATCGCAGAGGGAGCAAAGAGGAAAAAAATTTGGACAGCACAAAAACAACAACTATTACAGGATATTCAGGATTTAGAACAGAAACATAAAAGAATAAACGATAAAGAGGTACTGATTAAGTTGTTGGAAAAAAGGGAAGCCCTGAGAGACATGTTACAATTAGAGACTAAACGTATTTTTAATAAAATGGCTAAAAAACAGTATAAATGGGGCAATAAACCGGGGAAAATGCTGGCAGGACAGATTAAACCCAGGAGAAAACCAAATTATATAGCTAAGATTAAAAACAAATTGGGGGAAATTAAACATTCCACCAGAGATATCAGCAAGATTTTTATGGAATATTATCAACAACTATATAGAGTAAATGACGTACAAGATCCTGGGGATATCCAAGATAGAAAAGATAAAATAAGCAAATATTTAAGGGGAATTAAGTTACCAGAGATAACGGAGGATGATTCAAAAAGACTAGATACAAATATTACTAGAGAAGAAATAGAGCTGGCCATAAACAGCAGATTGGGAAAAAGCCCAGGCCCTGATGGTTATACATCCTTATATTATAGGAAATTTGTTGATATCTTGTGCCCATATTTTCACCGATATATGAATTCAATAGGGGAAGGACAGAAAATACGGGGAGAAGCTCTTGGTGCCTATATATCCCTCTTAGCAAAAGATGGAAAAGACCCCACAATGTGCTCCAGTTTTAGGCCAATATCCTTAATCAACGAAGATATGAAAATCTATGCGAGGATACTAGCCGAAAGACTAAAACTCTTTATGCCAGACCTCATAGAGGAAGATCAAGCAGGCTTTGTACCGGGCAGAGAGACTCGAGATAATATCTTAAAAACTGTTCTCTTAATACACAAAGCCAAAAAAAGCAGAAGACCAGCCTTGTTTCTATCAATAGATGCCGAGAAGGCCTTTGATAGACTAGACTGGGATTTTATGCTACAGACTTTAAAGAAATATGGTTTAGGCCCACAAATGATTAAATGGATAGGGGCCCTATATTCTATCCCAACGGCGCAAATTCAAATCAATGGGACCCTTTCTGAAAGCTTTAGGCTTTTCAATGGGACACGACAGGGCTGCCCATTGTCCCCCTTGCTCTTCGTGCTGTCCTTGGAACCATTTTTGATTTCGATAAGAACTAATCAAGAGATTCAAGGTATAGAGGCTGGGGGACAAGAATACAAAATATCGGCCTTTGCAGATGATATTATAGTATACTTAACAAATCCTATGCAAACTCTTCCAAAAACCTTGGAGGAAGTGGGAAAATACGGCCTAGTATCAAATCTAAAAGTAAATATGGATAAGACAGAAATCTTGAATATTTCGGTATCAACAAATCATAGTAGGGACCTTTAGACATTGTACCCATTCAAGTGGAAGACAAGGGGGTTAAAATATTTAGGGGTGCTACTATCAAAATCAAATACAGATTTATATCAAGATAATTATATACCCCTGTTGAATAATATTAATAGCGAACTCAAAGGATACCCTGCCCATAGACTATCATGGTTCGGGCGAATAAATGTAGTCAAAATGATGATCCTTCCAAAGGCTTTATATATTTTTCAAAGTTTACCAATAGATATTCCTGGGACCTTTTTTAAAACATTACGATCAGTAATACAGAGATTTGTATGGAATAACAAAAAAAATCGTATCGCTTTTCGGGTACTAACTAAGACTAAAGAAAAGGGGGGGGTTTTTCTGCCCGACTTTGAAAAATACTATGAGGCAGCGATTCTAAGGCGAGCTTTAGACTGGGCATATGCTTCCCAGGGGAGAAAAATAAAAAAATGGGTAGATCTGGAAGAAAAAATCTCTAAGGTAATGTTGGGACAGATTATCTGGACCCCAAGGCAGTTTAGAGGGTTGACGGAACCAATGGCACCAATTACTTCAGTAGTATTGAATATCTGGGATAAACTAGCCAAAGGTTCACAGTTACAACAAAATAGTCCCTTAATGCCCTTAACAGGAAACAATTACTTTCCTCCGGGGAAGGATAACAAATTATATTTAAAATGGACTACAGCACCCTATTTAAGATTGAGGGACGTAATGAAGGGGAATGTCCTTTGTTCACTAAATGAACTCCGTGAAAGATATGGGCCCTCCCCTTGGGAGGTCTGGAGATATAAACAACTGCAACATTTTGTAGGTTCTCTTCCTAGACCACTCCGGGGGATTGGTGAATTAAATGTATGGGAAAAATTAGTGGACCAAACGGACACAGGGGGTTGTGGAATTTCAACCATCTATAAGCTTCTGATAACACAATTAGAAGTTGGAGCTATGTGCCCAACAAGAAGCTGGGAAAGGGAATTAAACCAAATATTACCAGAAGTTATGAGAAATAAAGTTGTAGATTATGTACATTCAACATCAATAAATACCCGGATAAAAGAAATGAATTTTAAATTATTAGTTAAGTGGTATTATGTTCCAGCTAAACTACACAAGATAAATCCCCAGGTCTCACCCTTATGTTGGAGGGAGTGTGGGGAGATGGGAACCCATGCCCATATCTGGTGGCAGTGCCCTAAAATTCAACAATACTGGAAACAAACATTAGAATTAATAAAAGAGATTAGCAAAATAGAGATTAGTTTGGAGCCTTGGCAGTGTCTGTTTCATGCAACAACCATACCCAGGAAAAAATACAAAACATCAATTGTGCCTATCTTACTAAACATAACGAAATTACTGATCCCGAAAAAATGGAAGGAAAAACAGGCTCCGTCAATACAAGAATGGTTAAGGGAAGTAGAAAAAACTAGAAATATGGAGGAAGACCAGTACTGGGAAATAAACCAGAGAGAAGCAGGGATCTGGAGAGGTTGGGTGGACTTTAAGCAATCCCAGCTCTATCAAGATCTTTTGAGCAGGGAAGATAGGATGTAGGTACGGCTGAGGGTTTAGTACCTCTGGAGAGAGAGGGATGTCATCCCCTAAAGTCCTCTTTGTCTTTCCCTCCCTCCCCCTCCTCCTCCCCCCCCTTTTCTTTTTTTTTTTTTTTTTTTTCTCTCGCACGAGTGGATTTGAAGGGGAGAATTGTTAATTAATTTTTCCCCCTTAAGGAAGAGAATATGAAAATAAATGGATTTAGTCACTGGGAATAAATATAAAGTTAAATACACAAAGATATTTTGATGGGAATCACGAAAGGGAGTAGAGGATAGAGACACATGTAGTTTCTAATCCTCCCCCCTTTTTTTTTTATTTTTATTTTTTTTATTATCACAAGAGATTTAACAAGGAATTAAACACGGATTTAACACTTAATGGGAATAAGAAAGGGGGTTCGGTGGGGGTACTATACATCACAGAGATTTATTTAGGAATTAAATAATGATTCGACACTTAACAGGGAAGGGAAGTGGGCTTGGTGGGGTTTCTTTTTTTTTTTTTTTTCTTTGGGAGGGAGATGGAGAAAAAGCATAAGAGAAGGGGGAGGATAAAGGTAAAGGAGAAGGAGAAAGATAAAAAGATGTAGGATAGACCCATATCGAAAATGTTGTCATGAGTGATGTTATGTATATTTAAGTAATGTTGAGTGTATTTAAAGGTGAATTTTTTGTACACGTTTAACACAAATGTAATATAATGTGAACTGTGTATATGTTTTAAAATTTTTTGAAATAAAAACAAATAGAAATAAATAGTAAATCAAAGAGTTAAAATATAACGACTATGAAAACTCATTGTTTCTCTTTTAATTACAGTGTATCGCCAGGGTGATATTGGCACAAGTTGGTATGCTGTATTAACTGGATCCCTGGATGTCAAAGTTACCGAAACCAACAATCATCAGGTAAAGCGTTTAAATACCACCTTACTTCCATATAGGCACTCAGTGCAGATATTGCCACTCTGTTTGAAAATTCTAACTGCAGTGAAGAGATCGACTAAACTATCTTACTTTACATTACTAGAGAAACTAAGTATTAGCAAATACCGTAGGTGACAGATCTATAATGACACTAAAATTCCTCTCCTGGTACAAAATGTGGCTAAGTTAAGTCAAAATTAATAGAAGTTTTTTTTATTATTATTAGTATTATTGTGACACTACTTACATTAAAGAATGATAACTGCTCCCATATGAAAAACAAAAAGCCAAAGAAAATAGCTAAGGCGAGAAAGTAAGGAGTCAGTTGATATGGGTTAGTTTGTGTGTAAATGTACAGTTGCATCTCATATAATTAGAATATCATCAAAATTGCTCCCATTCAAGAGTCGCCGTGCTCAGTGCACCTGCGCCATTGTCTACGGTGCGCATGCACCGTAGACATCGTGCCCCCTTTTCTGCAAATATATCCTTAACCATGTAGGTTAAGGAGATATTGCAAGCACCTAGAGGTAAGCCTTGATGTAGGCCTACCTGTAGGTGCAATAATGCTATGAGGGTATACAGCCGCTTTAAGTTTGATTATTATGGCTTACAGCTAGTAAAAACACAGCATTCAGTATCTCAGAAAGTTATAATATTACATAAGAGCAATTAAAAAAAAAAAAGGATTTTTAATACAAAAATGTTGACTCACTGAAAAGTATGTTTATGTATAGTATGCACTCGGTACCTGGTCAGGGCTCCTTTTGCATTAATTACTGCATCAGTGTGGCTTAGCATGGAGGCGATCAGCCTGTGGCACTCATGAGGTGTTAGGGAAGTCCGGGTTACTTTGATAACAGCCTTCAGCTCGTCTTCATTTAGCTAAATAGCTTCCTTTACCTTACTGCAGTCCTGGTTTCATGTCCTCATTGTTCGTTTTTGCTTTGATGCTGCTGTAATTCCTCTCTGTTCTGGACACTTCCTGGTTGTCTGTTTCCTGATCACCACAGTACTGGGAGATTTCTCATTGTGGTGACTAATCAAGGAGGTGTGTCTAAACCCCCTCAGCACCAATCCAGTTTCGTTTTGCAAAACCTTCACTGCTCTCTATTGGCTCTCTGGCTCTGTACATCAGAGAACCAGGAAACAACAGCAAAAACGAAACTAAACTGCAGGTACATTATATGATTGATTTTTATCTATTTTTAATCATTTTTAAAAGGAATCAGTTAACTATTATGTCTCTATACCCTGTAAACAGTCATTTCAGCAAAAAAAATAAAAAATTCCTTTAGTGACCCTTTAAGTCAGGTGAGTTTGCTAACCAATCAAGCACAATGATACCATGATCATTAAATCAGGTATTGGCACTTTGACAGTGTGGACAGGTTCCAAGCAGGGTTGCCAACCGCCAGTAAATTTACTGACAGTTTGTAAAAATCAGTGTTGTTTTTTTTTACAACTGCAAGTAAATAGCAGGGGCTCATAATTTCATGCTGCGTTGACTTTTTAAGTGTAAATCAAGCAAATTACTTTGTTATAGGTATTGTTAGTGTTTCCATATCATGTTTATACTGTTGAAATATTGACTGTGCTAGTTTTCAATAGGAGTTCTGTAATTTCTCAGGTTGCCAGTAAAAAATGTGATCCGCCAGTAAATTTTCCATGTTTTGTCAGTAAAAAATGCTGCGGGAGGTTGGCAACCCTGGTGCCAAGTTCTGCTGAAAAATCAAATCAGCATCTCCATAAAGCTGGTCAGCAGAGAGAAGCATGAAGTGCTCTAGAATTTCCTGGTAGACGGCTGCACTGACTTTGGACTTGATGAAACACAATGAACCAACAACCAGCAGATGACATGGCTCCCCAAATCATCACTGACTATGGGAATATTGGACCTCATGCAACTTGGATTCTGTGCTTCTCCACTCTTCCTACAGACTCTGGGACCTTTGTTTCCAAATGAAATACAGCATTTTCCACAGTCCGTGATGATTTGGTAGCCATGACATCTTTTCGTGTTGGTCCAAAGTCAGTGCAGCCCTCTAGCAGCACTTAATGCTTCCCTCTGCTGACCAACTTCATGAAGATGCTGATTTTATTTTCCAGCAGGACTTGGCACCTGTCCAGACTTCCAAAAGTACCAATACCTGGTTTAATGATTCTGGTACCACTGGCTTGATTGTCCAGCAAACTTGCCTGACCTAAACCCCATAGAGAATCTGAGGAGTATTGTCAAGAGAAAGACAAGAGACACCAGACCCAACAATGCAGATGAGCTGAAGGCTGCTATCAAAGCAACCTGGGCTTCCATAACACCTTACCAGTGCCACAGGCTGATCAAGTATTGAGTGCAAACTGTACTGTACATCAGGCATGTCCAAAGTCTGGCCCATGGGCCAATCGCGGCCCGCGTTCCGGTTTTGAACGGCCCGCCAGGTTATTTAGACATATATTTCTTTTGTGGCCCCTGATGATCTCCCGGGGCCGGGGCCACAAAAGATATATATGCCTTGGGAGGAGGCAGGACGAGCGCCGCCTATGTACACACATAGGAGTATTTCCTGTTTACAGGCGATCTCTATAATAGGAAGTCCCGCGCTGCCATTGTACTGTCCATCAAAGGAGGCGGGACTTTCTATTAAAGAGGCCGCTGTGTAAACAGGAGATTCTCCTGTAATTAATTTTTGGTGCTCGTGAGTGCATTCCTGGCAAATATGGTGCTGCATTCCTGGCAAATGGTGCTGCATTCCTGGCAAATGGTGCTGCATTCCTGGCAAATATGATGCTGCATTCCTGGACAATATGGTGCTGAATTCCTGGCAAATATGGTGCTGCATTCCTGACAAAGGTGCTGCATATCTGGCAAATTGTGCTGCATTCCTGGCAATGGTGCTGCATTCTTGGCAATGGTGCTGCATTCCTGGCAAATCGTGCTGCATTCCTGGCAATGGTGAGTGCATTCCTGGTAATGGTGCTGCATTCCTAGCAATTGGGGTTGCATTCCTGGCAATGGTGGGTGCATTCCTGGCAATGGGGGTGCATTCCTGGCAATGGTGGGTGCATTCCTGGCAATGGTGGGTGCATTCCTGGCAATGGTGGGTGCATTCCTGTCAATGGCGGGTGCATTCCTGGCAATGGTGGGTGCATTCCTGGCAATGGTGAGGCTACATTCATGGCAATGGTGGGTCTGCAGATGGGTACGTGTGAGGCTGCAGATGGGCACTGACCCTTATTTTGCTTCACAGTTCTTTATTAATGTTTTTATTTTTTTTCTCCTGAAACTTCGCTCTTAAAGTGAAGGCGTGTGTTATACGCCAATAAATACGGTATATCCAAATAATACGCCTGAGATCATCTGTTCACCACACATAGCCACAAAGGCAAGAGAATTCTTGTTGTTGCAGTGTATTAATGCTTGGAGGAACACACTTAGTCCGAATTTTAATGGTTAAAAGAATGTCAGGCAAAATGGTCGGCCCTCACGCATGTGAAGCAAGTAAGCTGTATTAAAAAACTTTTTTTTCATTGGTCTTATGTAATATTCAGATTTTCTGAGATACAGAATTTGGGGTTTTCACTAGCTGTAAGCCATAATCATCTAAATGAAAAGAAAGAAATGAGTTTCACTTTTTTTAATTGAATTACTGAAATAAAATAACTTTTTGATGATATTCTAATTTTATGAGATGCACCTGTATATGTAAAACAAAACCTTTTTTTTCATATTTAACCACTTCCATGCAGGGCATTTTCACCCCCTTCCTGCCCAGACCAATTTTTAGTTTCATGTTTGTTGTACTTTGAATGGAATTGTGTGGTCGTGCGACGTGGCTCCCAAACAAAATTGACGCCCTTTTTTCCCCACAAATAGAGCTTTCTTTTGGTGGTATTTGATCACCTCTGCGGTTTTTATTTTTTGCGCTATAAACAAAAGAAGAGCGACAATTTTGAAAAAAAAACACCATGGGCCAGATTCCCGTAGAACTGCGGCGGCGTAACGTACCTCCTTTACGTTACACCGCCGCAAGTTTTACGGGCAAGTGCTTGATTCACAAAGCACTTGCCTGTAAAGTTGCGGCGGCGTAGCGTAAAGTCCACCGGCGCAAGCCCGCCTAATTCAAATGATCCATGTAGGGGGCGTGGATCATTTAAATTAGGCGCGTTCCCGCGCCGATCGTACTGCGTATGCTCCGTCTCTAATTTTCCCGCCGTGCATTGCGCGAAATTACGTCGCAAGTACGTCATTGGTTTCGACGTTAACGTAAATGGCGTCCAGCGCCATTCACGGACGACTTACGCAAACAACGTAAAATTTTCAAATTGCGACGCGGGAACGACGGCCATACTTAACATTGAGTACGCCACCTAGGGGGCATGTTTATCTTTACGCCGCGTAACTCTGACGGAAACGACGTAAAATCACTACGACGGGCAATCGTACGTTCGTGAATCGGCGTAACTAGTCATTTGCATATTCTACGCCGACCGCAATGGAAGCGCCACCTAGCGGTCAGCATAGATATTGCACCCTAAGATACAACGGCGCTGGCCGTCGTATCTTAGGCATGTTTAAGTGTATCTTAGTTTGAGAATACACTTAAACATATGACGGCCTTAGATTCGGACTTACGTCGGAGTATCTGCTGATACGCCGGCGTAATTCTATGTGAATCTGGCCCATTATCTTTTACTTTTTGATTTAATAAATATCATAATTTTTTTTTTAAAAACTTTTTTTCCTCAGTTTAGACCGATACATATTCTTCTACATATTTTTGGTAAAAAATTAGCAATAAGCGTATTTGATCGGTTTGTGCAAAAGTTCTAGTGTCTACAAAATAAGGAATAGAATTATGCCATTTTTATTTATTTTTATACTAGTAATGGCGGCGATGTGCGATTTTTATTGTGACCGTGACATTGCGGCGGACATATCGGACACTTTTGACACATTTTTGGGACCATTCACATTTACACAGCGATTAGTGCTATAAAACTGCACTGATTACTGTGTAAATGTGACTAGCAGGGAAGGGGTTAACACTAGGGGGCACTGAAGGGGTTAAATATGTTCCCTAAAGTGTGTTCTAACTATTAGGGGGATGGGGACTCACAAGGGGAGGAGATCGATGTGTGTTCCTCTGTACTGGGAACACACATCAGTCTCCTCACCCCTGACAGGACATTGATCTGTGTGTTTACACACACAGATCCATGGTCCTGCCATGATTGCGGGCAGTCGCGGGTGCCCGGCGGACATCACGGCCGCCGGGCATGCGCACCGGGTCCTGAGCAATGCGGCGGGGGCACGCGCGCACCCCCTAGCGCCCGGAAAAGCAAGGACGTCATATGACGTCCAGTCTGAAAGACAAAAGGTTCCCGCCGACGTCATTTTAATATGACTCGGTAGGGAAGAGGTTAATACATTTTTATTTGAGATTTCGAAATAAGTAGACAAAGTCAAAGAAAAATGCAGCGAGTTTTGTTTACCTGACAACGGTTAGCCTAGGTAATATTTCACAAGGAAAGCATTGTTCAACAAAACAAATTACTCGCTATTTGGAGGCAGAGAACATCCAGCATGAAATATAATAAAAGCCTCGGTTGAGTTAGTAAGGGCTCTGTATATGGCATACAAATTAGTGTGAAACAGGAAGACGGGGAAAAGTGAAGCTGGGTCAAAACTTTTCAATGGTGCTGGAGATGTCAGAAAGAGAAAGGTACCATGTTACCATCTTTTGGGGCTGTCCCAGGCTGAAAAGTTTTTGGGTGGAGATCCTACGAATTCTTCAACGCTGTACAGACTCAATAATACCGGAAGATCCAGCATTTTGTCTCTTACATGTAAGCGATATGTCGGAGAAGGCATATAAGGAATCAATTATCTGTCATCTCCTAGATGCTGCAAAAGCTTGCATACCCCTAAAGTGGAAATCAACATCACCACCAACAATACAGATGTGAAGTGAAGGCGATCAGTAGGCTGGAAGACTTGGTACTCTTCTCACGTCATCAGCAGGAGAGATATTCCGGGACATGGGCTCCCTGGAATGCCTTTCTAGCTTCCAATGAGGGAGAAACTCTTCTTGATAATGTAATAAACATGCAGGAGATCTAATTAGAATAAGAACATAAAGTAGGAGAGTAGGAAGGGTCGACTTCCCCTCTAGCGGACAGAGGACATGCACACGTATATGTATGTTGATATATGTTCATGTGGTACAGGGGAGGGCTGGCAGCCTTAGACCTGGGGGGCAAGTCCAGTCAAGTGGCCCATAGAGCGTGGAAAACAGTCTAAGATTTTTCATGATCACAAGAGTTCGCACAGAGCCTCCACTTACATCAAAGTCCGCACAGAGGCCCCCCTTACATCAGAGTCTGCACAGAGCCTCACCTTACATCAGAGTCCGCACAGAGCCTCCTGTTACATCAGAGACCGCACAGAGCCTCCCCTTACATCAGAGTCCGGACAGACCCCATATACATCAGAGTCCGCACAGACCCCATATACATCAGATCTGATGTAAGGGGTGTTCTGGGAAACTTGATTTAAGGGTGCATGCTGTGGACTATTGTGTAAAGAGGGTCTCTGCTCACCAAAGCCTGCCCCCTCCCCTTTAACAAAGTCCACAGAGCACCCCTCTTTATACACTAGGAGGCAGGAGAGACTAGAGAGGGTGAGCTTACCAGGATGGAGGCTGAGGCGCAGGCAGGCTGTCTGATGCTTTTTTGGGTTCAAACTTCCTGTCCAGTGCCCACACATGCCCAGGGAGTGTGGGCAGGGCAGACTCAGAAGGAGGAGGAGCAGATGAGCTCTATCTCTCCTTGTGTCTGTACAGAGAGAGAAGGGGATGTCAGCGCTGGTGTGCGCTGAGGCTGAGCTGAGCTATGTGTGAGACGAGACATAGCTCAGCTCTGCAGCCATCTACCTCGGAGCTGGCACAGGCACGGCTGCACAGTGGGAGGTGACCTGTGTTAACAGAGCTTCAGCAGGCATATTCCTGCTCTGCAAAAACAGCATTTGGTAGTGTTGGCCATGCATAGTGTCACCAGCCCGGGGGGAGATTTCCACTCTGCCCCCCCTGCCAGCCCTCCCCTGATGTGGTATGTTATGGGGGTTTTTTTTTTCTGTGTTTTTGTATTGGGTAGGGGGAAAGGGGGGATATATAGGAAAATAATTACATCAGGCAGATGGTCCATGTTCTTTAGTGTACCTAGAATTATTATGACTTCCAACCTCATGAAGAAAAAAAGAAAAGAGGGCACCTGCGGATTAGCGACAAGAAAGCTTTAATAATACAAGGGTGACAATATCCACTTACATATAAAATTATAAAGATCCAGCATGGAGATCCTAGGTGGATAGTTCCAGATGTGGCGTGCAGCCGCGCTAGATGTTAGCTGTGGTGTTGCTCCCGAGCCTCTCTGTATCGGACCGTCCGTAAGCAGGAAGTCCAGCTGGTAGGATGAGAAATTCGAGGGAGAGGCGTGGAGCGCAGCGTGAGTCACGGTGACGTCACTTGAATGCAACGACGTTTCGGAGCTGGTGCTGGAAGATAGGAGAGGGTTGCTTATTTTCCATAGGTATAGTGTATGAGCACAATGTCTTATTTTGGACTTCTGTGGATACCTATTGATGTGATGTATTTATGTTATGTTTATTGGTATACTATTGCTTTATTATTATTGTTGGTTTGACATGGAACTGCCTTTTCTGTTGAAAATAAAATGGATATTTGAAAAAAAAACAAAAAACTTTTCAATTACTTTTTTTGTCTCTGCGGAGCAATTTTCCTTGACTGTAAGTAAACAAATATCGCGCTGGCAAATCAAAATAAAAGCAGCTGGCAAAAGAGTGGATTGTAAACCAAAATATACACACAAATCTTTGCCGTGCTAATGGCCAATGCAATCAACCTAAAATCAGTGAAAAAATAAACCAAAAGGGAAGTTTTATATTGAGTCCAGAAAATAAATCCAATGATGATCTCATTGGATTTATTTTCTGGACTCAATATAAAACTTCCCTTTTGGGAACAGTCTAATGTGTCCAAAAAAACGAAAACAAAGTGTAAAGTTCAATTTTTTTACAAGCCGAATGAGCATATCAGATGTGAAGAAAGGGTTCAATCCAGTGGCTGCTGTTTTTTTTTTTGGGGGGGCTGCAAACAACCCCGACCGCCGGTGGAGCCTTACTACCCCAATGGCACTAACGTAGCCCCCTTCACCACCCGCTGTCCTTACCTTGGATGCGGGCAGTGAGAGTTTGGCATACTCGAGGAAAGCTGCTCCGTTGACCGGTGTCCTCTCTTGCAGTAGTGTCATTCCTTTCCTCCTCCCGGCGCTAGGCATCCAATAGAATCACGTGACATTTTGGCCAATCGGGAAACACGTTTCATACCTGCTTCCCGATTGGCCGGGAGGAGGATCAGTGTTTCAACACACCTGGGTGGGCTGAAGCAGACACAATGCTCTGCGTCCCGAGTCCACCCTATTTTGAAGCCTATGGCTCTAATCAGGTTCTTCAGAAAAAACCTGGCCGCTCTAATTCATAAGCCCGATGACCCGAAAGGGGCGGACACATAAATAGATGGGGGGTGGCGAGGATAGGTGGGCAGTGCCCAGGCGCCCCTATTTGACGGGCCGCCCCTGGTTCAATCCAAAATGTGAGTCACCCAAGTGTATCTCCACCTTAAAATAAAATGGATTCTTACCAGAACACGTGGACTTTTTTTTGTTAAAGAATTAAAAAAGAAGCTAGCCACTCCATGTCCATGCCCCTGATGACGTCAATTTTGACATAATGCATAGGGCAGAGTTTACACCTGTGACATCACCACGCATGCCCAAACCACAAGTTAGTCGGATCGGATCCCCGGGATTGGTATTTTTTTATCTCAATGCTTGTTTATGCTATTTATCTTGTGAGTGGCTAACTTCTTTTCTAAACTTGTTATACGGTTTTACACTATGTGGGTTTTCCCCGGTTTTATTATTTTACAAGTCACCATTGTTAACCACTTGCCAGTGCCACCCACCCACCATCAAATGAGCGGTGCGGATCTCATTCTAGGACGTCATCCAGTTTAGCCGCAAACTGGGACACGGCGCGACCCCAATCTTGGCAAAGCGCCGTTGGCTGTGTCCAATCACAGCTGATTTCATGTAAACAAGGAAGTGCCATTTAATATCTCTCCTCGCCTCACACTGACAGAGTGTGAGGTGAGGAGAGCCGATCGGCGGTATCTCCTCACAGGGAAGATGTGTAAAGGTAATAAGGGCATTTATTTCATCAGTGCCCTCATTACAATGCAGCCCAACATTGCCCATTATTGACGCCACTCTGTGCCCATCAGTGACACCAGTCTGTGCCCATGAGTGACACCAGTCTGTGCCCATCAGTGAGGCCAATCAGTGCCGCCCATCAGTGCCCATCAGTGCTGCCTATCAGTGCCCATCAATGCCACCTATCAGTGCTCATCAGTGTTGCATATTAGTGCCTTCTCATCAGTGCCACCTCATCAGTGCTCATCAGTGCAGCTTATCAATGCCCACCAGTGCAGCCTCATCAGCGCACATTAGTGAAGGAGAAAAATTACTTATTTACTAAATTTTCTGACAGAAACAAAGAAACTTTTTTTGTTTTTAAAATTTTTGGTATTTTTTTTTTTTTTGTGGAAAAAAATTAAAAACCCAGCGGTGATTAAATACCACCAAAAGAAAGCTCTATATGTGTGAAGAAAATTATAAAAATTTCATATGGGTACAGTGTTGCATGACCGCGCAATTGTCATTCAAATTGCGACAGCACTGAAAGCTGAAAACTGGCCTACGCAGGAAGGGGGTGAAAGTGCCCTGTATTGAAGTAGTTAATGGAGAGGAGCTATAGGTTCCCATTATAGATTACACTTCTATTTATACAGCAAATTTGACTCTTTAAAAAAAAAAAAAGAGTCCACGTGTTCTAGTAAGAATCCATTTTATCATGAGGTGGAGGTGACTTGGGTGACTCACATTTCGGATTGGAACCCTTTCTTCACATTTGATATGCTCATTCAGCTTGGATGAAATTGGAACTTTAACACATTTTTTTTTGGACACATTAGATTTCATCACATTAGATTTATTTTCTGGACTCAATATACGTTTCTTTTTTATTCATTTTTTCACCAATTTTTCTTGACTTCCTGTCTCAGCCCAGGTTCACATTGACATGCAGGATTGAAATCGTGCTTCAGTTTATACCCGCATGTTAGTCCCAACTTCGGGGGGAATTTCAGAGACATCTGTGCTGGTTCCTGATCAGATGTCTATTGAAATCGCACCCCGAAGTCACCAAAAGTAGTACAGAAATGACTTTTGGTAATCGGCGTCTCACCGATTCGGACGGTGCCATTGCTGGCAATAGCTGCCAATTTGGCATGCGATTTGACATGTCAAATCGCTTCGATGTGAACCAGGGCTAAAAAAGAGAAAAGGAAGTGAGAGGAGATCTTTTTATAAAAAGGGAAATCCTCTCTTGTCACTGGAACACTTTCTCTTAATTGGAAGATTTATTTTCTATTTTGGTTCCACTCAAAGAACGCAACATTAAGGATTCGATCTCACATTCTGTTCTGGTGATAATGACCAGAACAAATAGCACAATGGGACACAGAGGTTCCACCATTTCTCTCCATTCTATCCATAATGAAAACAATGGCTTCAAAAGCACGTTATAAAAGGGTTCAAGAGCAACAACGTTTTTTGAAAGAAAATAATTATAATTGGTTGTAAACCCTTACAAGAAATATTGAAATATTTTAGGGGTCTAAACCCCTAAGACCTCTGATGTCTCACTTTTTAGAATGAGGAAGGAACTGAGGACATAGATTCCCCAGTCCCTTTCTCTGCAGCCAAGCAGCAAGGGCAATATGTGCAGCACAGGGTGACTAGGGTGTGCCCTGGCACACCTGGCACACCCTCTGCGCACACCTATGGTTCTACCTTTTTTTAGCAGTGCTATGTGGGTTGGGGTATGCATTTGACACTGTGGGGTTGTCTAATGTTGCTCTGATTGGGAGGTTGACTGGTGAAGGTAAGGCATAGCTCCAAAGTCATAGCATACTCGGTTCCTATTTTGATATATTGGCAAGGAAAAACTATGATATCTATTTGAATTTTCTCAAGAATGGGCATGTGATGGGTATATATGGCAGGGCACTATGGATAAAGGATATCTCTTCTGGGGGCATTAGAAGAACCTTGGGGTAGATCCACAAAGAAATTACGCCGGCGTATATATTGATACGCTGGCGTAATTTCAAAATTCCCGCGTTGTATCTTTGTTTTGAATCCTCAAAACAAGATACGACGGCATCTCGGCTAGATCCGACAGGCGTACGTCTTCGTACGCCATCGGATCTAAGATGCAATTTTTCGGCGTTCCCGTCGTAATCCGTGTCGAGTATGCAAATTAGCTATTTACGGCGATCCACGAACGTACGTCGGCCCGTCGCTTTTTTTCCGTCGTTTGCGTTCGGCTTTTTCCGGCGTATAGTTAAAGCTGCTTTACTGAGGCGTACTCAATGTTAAGTATGGCCGTCCTTCCCGCGTACAATTTTTTACGTCGTTTGCGTAAGTCGTTTGCGAATAGGAATTTGCGTAGAATGACGTCACCGCCGGAAGCATTGGCGGGTTCCGGTTTAATTTCGAGCATGCGCACTGGGATACCCCCAGGGACAGCGCATGCGCAGTTCCAAAAAAACGTTGTTTACGTATTAACATAAAACACGCCCCCATTAGATCCATTTGAATTCCACGCCCTTACGCCGCGAGAGATACACTACGCCGCCGTAACTTACGACGCGAATTAGTTGAGGATTCAAACCAAAGCAAAGTAAGTTACAGCGGTGTAGCGTATCTTACATACGCTGCGCCCGGTGAAGATGTATGTGGATCTTCCCCCTTGTCTTTTGAAAATGCAGATTTAATGGTTATTGTGCCGTTTTAAATAACCTACGTATTTCTCTACTACAGTTTTCCTTTAACTCTGCTTATTCTAGGAAAGATAATTGTTGGTTATTGTATCCTTTGCTAGAATCATTAGGATCTTTTGGTCAGACAAAGCAGTACTGACTACTGTGCTAAACCTTTATTTCATAATTTCTTGATAGAGAAATCCTAAAACCATGGGGAAGGAGGTGTACTGTAGGTTCTTGAGAACCAGGTTGGACAGCACTGGCTTATAATTGTGGCTGTTAAACTGCCTTTATTTTGCCACTAGGTGGCACTAGATTATTAGATTGCAATAAAAACATCTGCTGTTTATGTCAGTACAGTACAGGAAAACTTGCATAAGCTGATAATGCTGTATAATGCCTGATATAACAAACAACTATAGTGCCTTATAGCAAAAAAACATATCTACAGTATCTCACAAAAGTTAGTACACCCCTCACATTTTTGTAAATATTTTATTATATCTTTTTATGTGACAACACTGAAGAAATCACACTTTTCTACAATGTAAAGTAGTGAGTGTACAGCTTGTATACCAGTGTACAGTACATTTGCTGTCCCCTCAAAAAAACTCAACATGCAAAGCCAGACTTTATAGACTGTGTGGTCAGGAAATTATCAGGGGACAGTAGAAGGAGGGGAGAATCAGAAAAGACAGGATTAACAATGCAGAGGATTAACCCCTTATGCTCCACAGTGAGTATAACAATCATGCTTGTATGCATATACAGACTGATTTTACTGTTGTGGGTTTAGTAAGACTGTAAGGGGCCAACTCTTTGTCTCATTTTTATCCCAACTGATGTCCTGCCAGCCATGTTTTCAGTGTATGAACTCCTACTGAGGAGAATCTTTCAGCCATATTGTGCAAAACCACCTTCTGTCAACAAGAGCCTGTATCAGGCCCCATAAAGCCAACTCTATTACTGATATTAGCCAGAAAACCCTTCACTGTGCACCTCTCTGCTACAGTTTCATGTTTTTAGTAAAGCTGTGACTTTAAGTTAGGGTGACCAGACATCCCCAGTTTCTGAGGACAGTCCCCGGATTGAGGACTCTGTCCCCGGACCAAGTCTGTGCCCGGTCTTGTCCCCGGCATTGGATTTGAACAGGGCCTGGTGCAGAATAAAAAAATTCTAAATTACATACCCCCCCCCCCCCCACTCTGCCGCTCCTACTAGCTTAGGGGGTGTATTTTTTTCCATTATCTGTGCCCCTTTCTGATGATCATGTGCTGGTCGGAGCAGAGGCAATATTTCTTCAGTTTCGGATGCATGCTCTTCTGCCTTGGCTCAGGTCCTGGCCAGCCGCCTGCCTGCTTATCTTCTGGCGGAGTGATCTTCCTCCACTCCCCACCCAGTATTAGCCGGGGCCTGGAGAGTGAGACTTGACAGGCTGTGAGGCGGGTGGCGGCGGCGACGATGGGCAGAGTCACTGATTGCCGCCATTACCAGTAAAAAAAAAAATGGAAGGAAGCTCGGGTCGGCTCGGCTCTATTCGGCGCCTGCGCACCGGCGCCGAATAGAGCCGAGCTGACCCGAGCTTCTTTCGGGAAGTCGTGACGCGATGTGTGCGCCGTCGTTTAGCATGTCAATCAATTGGCATGGCAATAGGAACGCCCACTCCCACGGTATTCCCTACCCAGAAGCCGCGGTGAATTCCATGGCTAAACGCTATCTACGGGGGGGAAAAAAAAAGGCCAGTGTCATTTTATAGGCAGAACTGGGCTGGATGTAGTGTTAGAATTTTTTTATAGGGGGAACCTCCACTTTAAGCAACATTTAATTTCTTATTTAATTATTGATTTTAGCATCTGCCATAGGAGGAGTTGTATTGAGGGTGCTGATATAAATTTTCATGTGATTATGCCTGCTACAGCCACTTAGCCACTTCCATGGAAAATTCAGGGCAGATTAATGAAGGCTGAATGTTTATTTTATGATTAAGGCTTCATAAACACGGCCGTGCAAATGTTATTACACATGGGTTTTCTATAAGAAAATTTCCTACAAAATGGTGAGTAAAATACTTGAGTAAAAGATGTGTATGCGTACATTGTTTGTTTTTTATGATACTTTAATTTTCCTCTTTGTTTATACCTAATTTACGCACTTACAAACGCATTTACATGTGTTTATACCCGTAAGTGCTTAAAGCGCATGTTCTTAGATGCTGAGAAACCAATCAGATCTTAGTTTAAGTTGCTATAAATGACTGTATGTTCTATGCTTTTACACTGCCTTTACAAATACACTGCATAGTATCATGTTCTCCATAGAGATGCAACTTAAAGCGGAGTTCCACCCACTTTAGAAAGGTGGTCTTAAACTAAAAACCACCCCTCGTTTTTGGATATTTTTGTTTTCTTTAGTACCTTTTTTGAAGTACTAAATTTACTTCCGTTCCAGCCGGGCCGTGGCGCACTGACGTCATGTCCTCCAGTGCGGCAAGCCCTCCCGCTGTCTTTTGGGACCTGTGTGTGTCCCAGAAGACAATCTGGCCATTCACAAAGCACCACACGACTCGCAAGCGCAGTAGGAAACCGGCAGTGACTCAGCAAGGCTACACTGCCATTTCCCTTAGTTACAATGGTGGCGCTTGTACACGATCCAATGGATAGATCAGCCTCGGGGGGGCGGGGGTCATCATTGGCTCCCTGGACATGTAATTGTCCTTATTAAAAGTGTTGGTAGCTGCTGACTTTAAAAAAAAAAATGTTTGTAGCTGGAACTCCGCTTTAAGACTTTAAAAGTGCCCTAGTGTGTATACCATATGCACCACAATTAATATTCCATACTGTACATTTATTATGGTTTTAAAATATAAATTGGGGTTGATTTCCTAAAACTGGAGAGTGCAAAATTTGGTGCAGCTGTGAATGATAGCCAGGCAGCTTCTAACTTCAGCTTGACAAAAAAAAATAAAGTTGATTGGTTTCTATACAGAGCTGCACCAGATTTTGCACTCTCTAGCTTTAGTAAATCAACCCCAATGTGTACATAACATGCTGGCCATATAAGCTCATTCATAAATATATAACATATTTCGCAATGGATAATATATTTGTTTCACTGTACAATGTTGACTTTCCCACCCTTCAGGAAATTGCTTGTATCCTTTGTTATTTCCATGCTGGATGGTTTCCAAAGTTCTAAATGATGATAACATAAGGAGGGTTGTGTCATTACACAACATGTTTTGTGGGTCCCAACCATCCCACTTCCTCAGACTCTTTGAAATGATTGAAATAAAAACAACATATGTCTATATTCAACCAAGTAAATGTATACCAGCAACTTATGTAGCTTGCCCTATATATATCATTTTGTAGTGCTGCGGAAACTGTTGGTGCTATATAAATCCTGTATAATAATAATGATAATATATATATATATATATATATATATATATATATATATATACATACATACATACACACAGTATGATGATTAATAAGGACATCCGCTCCTCCAACATAGTAGGGCCCTGTTAATTTGCTTCATCAAGTGGAATAATACCGC
Source organism: Rana temporaria (assembly GCF_905171775.1). Taxonomy (NCBI): domain Eukaryota; kingdom Metazoa; phylum Chordata; class Amphibia; order Anura; family Ranidae; genus Rana; species Rana temporaria. The sequence continues at coordinate 165,637,109 of NC_053494.1, read as the reverse complement.
ACCTAACCCACACCACAAACTCCACCCACTTTCTATCTCTACTGATCTCCTCCATAGTGAGAGTGGCGAAAGCACTGCCCATACTCCACACTCCAGAGGCAGGTCCAACCAATAGAGGGTTGGTTTGGTGGTGGTTCCTGGTCCTATTGCTTGTAAAAATAAATTATAATTTTGTATTAGAGCCGGTTCACACAGGGGCAACACGACTTCCAGCACGACTTTGGGAGGCAACTTGGACAAGACTTGAGTATGAATCATCAGGCAACTTACAAGACAACTTCAAGTTGCCTCCAGGACAGGAGGCTTTCCAGTGGCCAATCAAACAACAATCAGCTACGTGGGAGGGAGGGGTTTGCCCAAGAAATGTATGTTATCTTCCCGTATTGTTGCTTCAGTTAAGACAGTGATCAAACTTCTGAGGCAACTTCCATTGAAATCAATGGGTACAAGTTGCCTACAAGTTGCCTAGAAGTCGGATTGAAGTAGTACAGGAACCTTTTCTGAAGTCGGAGCGACTGCAGTAGTGTGTATTAAGACGGCTCCATTCACTTCCATTCATTTTCTCAACCACACGACTTGGGATGACTTGGGGCAACTTCGAGTCAGATCCCAGGTCGCCCCAGTGTGAACCGGCTCTTATTGTGTTGCATGTGTGCGTATGTGTAGTAAACTACATACGTTGTTGCAAAAGGTTTCTGCCTTAGGCCATTTCAGAAAGTCGGGAGGTATGCCTTTAGAAAGGGTCTTGCTGTTTCATAGCTGAACCCACTAACCATATAGCAGGTAGTACAATGTTAGCCGGCTACTAAACATTTATCAATATACATTATTTATATACTAATTTTTCCAATAAGCAGTATTCCTTCAGAACAGTTACTGAAATGTAGATCAAGATAGGCCATGTAGAGGGCCACAATCACTCTAAAGCACTACAGCTGGAAGCAAAGCCTCCTATGTAATCATAACTTTATTTTATTGGGATTTTATGTGATAGACCAACATAGAGTGGCACATCATTTTGAAGTGCAAGGAAAATGATAAATAGTTTTCCAAATTTTTTACAAATAAATATCTGAAAAGTGTGGCATGCATTTGTATTCAGCCCCCTTTACTCTGATAACCTTAACTAAAATCTAGTGGAACCAATTGCCGTTAGAAGTCACCTAATTAGTAAATAGAGTCCACCTGTGTGTAATTTATTCTCAGTATAAATACAGCTGTTCTGTGAAACCCTCAGATGTTTGTTAGAAAACCTTAGTGAATAAACAGCATCATGAAGGCCACGCCAGACAGGTCAGAGATTAAGTTGTGGAGAAGTATAAAGCAGGGTTAGGTTATATAAAAATATTCAAAGCTTTGAACATCTCACGGAGCACTGTTCAATCCATCATCCAAAAATGGAAAGAGTATGGCACAACTGCAAACCTACCAAGACATGGCCGTCCATCTAAACTGACAGGCCGTCAAGGAGAGTATAAATCAGAGAAGCAGCCAAGAAGCCCATAGTAACTCTGGAGGAGCTGCAGAGATCCACAGCTCAGGTGGGAGAATCTGCACACAGGACTACTATTAGTCGCGCATTCCACGAATCTTGTGGAAGAGTGGCAAGAAGAAAGGCAATAAGAAAGCCATTGTTGAAAGAAAGCCATAAGAAGTTCTGTTTGCAGTTTGCGAAAAGCCATGTGGAGAACACAGCAAACATGTGGAGATCAGATACAGTAAGACCAAAGTTGAACTTCATGCCCTAAAAGCAATGTGTGGCAGAAAACTAACACTGCACACCACCCTGAACATACCATCCCTACTGTGAAACATGGTGGTGGCAGCATCATGTTGGTGGGGATGCTTTTCTTCAGCAGAGACAGGGAAGCTGGGAAGAGTTGATGGGAAGATGGATGGAGCCAAATACAGGACAATCTTAGAAGAAAACCTGTTAGAGTCTGCAAAAGACTTGAGACTGGAGCAGAGGTTCACTGTCCCACAGGACAACGACCCTAAACATACAGCCAAAGCTACAATGGAATGGTTTAGATCAAAGCATATTCATGTGTTAGAATGGCCCAGTCAAAGTCCAGACCTAAATCCAGTTGAGAATCTGTGGCAAGACTTAACATTTGCTGTTCACAGACACTCTCCATGCAATCTTACAGAGCTTAAGCTATTTTGCAAAGAAGAATGGGCAAAAATGTCCCTCTCTAGATGTGCAAAGCTGGTAGAGACATCCCCAAAAAGACTTGCAGCTGTAATTGCAGTGAAAGGAGGTTCTACAAAGGGGGGGGGGGGGCAGAAAACAAATGCAAGCTACACTTTTGACATATTTATTTGTAAAGAAAAATGAAAACCATTTATAATTTTCCTTACACTTCACACTTATGTGCCACTTTGTGTTGGTCTATCACATACAATCCCAAAAAAAATACATTCACGTTTTTGGTTGTAACCTGAAAAAATTTGAAAAATGTCAAGGGGTATGAATACTTTTTCAAGGCACTGTACATGCTTCATATAGAGAACATCAAAGTTCTGCAAGGCTAATTACATTGCGACATGGGAAAATATTTTATACAAGCTATTAATGCTACAATATGGTAAGGTGCTGGTGTTATCACTCCTCCACAAACTACCTACACATTATAGATGACGACCATAGAGATTCCTCTATGACTGTCGTAGGCCTGGGTGCAAGGTTATGACGTCACGTCTGGGCTGCGGATGTAAACAAAGACACATTTGCGGCTGTCAGCATGAGATCAGTGAATTTTCTTCCTTGATCTCATGCTTTCCAGCCTGGAGGAGAGATTTGGGGTCTTATTGACCCCGCATCTCTCCATAAAGAGGACCTGTCACGATAGATTCCTATTACAAGGGATGTTTACATTCCCTGTAATAGGAATAAAAGTGATACAAAAAAAAAAAATTTAAGGAAAGTGTAAAAATGAAAACAATACAGTAAAAAAAAAAGTAAAATGCCCTGTCCCCGATAGCTAGCGCTCAGAAGCGAACACACACGTAAGTCCTGCCCACATATGTAAATGCTGTTCAACCTAATGTGAGGTATCGCAGCGTGCGTTAGAGCGCAAGCAACAATTCTACCACTAGACCTGTAAAAAAAAGTAAAACCGTCGCCTATGGAGATTTTTAGGTACTGAAATTTGGCACCATTCCATGAGTGTGCGCACATTTAAAGTGTGACATGTTGGGTATCTATTTACTCTGTGTGACATCATTTTTCACATTATACACATTAAAGGGGTGTTCCTTTTTACTGCAGCTGCTGACTTTTAAAACATGGGCACTTACCTGTCCAGGGCGCCTGTGATGTCGGCACCTGAAGCCGATCTGTCCCTCGGCTCTTGGGTGCTGTCGCCGCCATCTTCGGTAAGGGAATCAGGAAGTGAAGTCTAGGGGCTTCACAGCATGGTTCCCTACTGCGATTGCGTGACTCGCGCTGCACGATCCCACTGCTCCCTGCTTACTTCTGGGACCTGTGTGTCTCCCAGAAGACAGCGGGGGCGGAGGAGGCGCCGGACATGGCGTAGATAGCTGCGGGTGACTCGGCTATCTATGCCCGGAAGTGGGAGCAAAATACCTGTATTAGACAGGTATCTGCTCCCCCCTCCCCCTGAAGGGTGCCAAATGTGACACCAGAGGGGGGAGGATTCCGAAAAGCGGAAGTTCAATTTTTGAGTGGAACTCCGCTTTAAGTGGAAGTATGCTAAATTATTGAGGGTGATTTGCCTTCTCAAAGTGAATATGTGGCAGTGTCATGCCTTCATTCATAAGGCTCATCGTCTTCATAGTTTTGACTTTAGTTTGAATTAAATCAATGCTGCCATCTAGTGGACTTTCTGTTTAATTGCACCTGTTCTATGTTAATATAGTCAGCTAGAATAGTTCATTAATTTGGTCCATGCAAGCTTCCGTATTTCTATCCCATGAGGCTTTGCAGCACCTCCACAGCCTCCTTTTCCATTTTTCCTTCCAAGCAAGCACATGTCTGCTGAGTTCT